>NC_139826.1:0-671737 GCF_963691815.1 Echiichthys vipera
GTCGTTTCCAGCCTTCAGGAGCAGTTAAAGGCTTCAAAACCCTCATTTTCAGCCTTTTCAGGCTCTGAAACGCTCAAAGCCACCTTCGCATGGAAGCGACTGTAACTCTGGTTCAGAAGCTTTCCCATACAAATCTCCCAGTAATACAGGTGCAAAGCAGCCTAACCATGAAGAATATGTGGTTGATTTCACTTTTCGATAGCATTGGGCCGATTTACAGGTGAAATGTCGTTTCCAGCCTTCAGGAGCAGTTAAAGGCTTCAAAACCCTCATTTTCAGCCTTTTCAGGCTCTGAAACGCTTAAAGCCACCTTCGCATGGAAGCGACTGTAACTCCGGTTCAGAAGCTTTCCCATACAAATCTCCCAGTAATACAGGTGCAAAGCAGCCTAACCATGAAGAATATGTGGTTGATTTCACTTTTCGATAGCATTGGGCCGATTTACAGGTGAAATGTCGTTTCCAGCCTTCAGGAGCAGTTAAAGGCTTCAAAACCCTCATTTTCAGCCTTTTCAGGCTCTAAAAACGCTTAAAGCCACATTCGCATGGAAGCGACTCTAACTCCGGTTCAAAAGCTTTCCCATACAAATCTCCCAGTAATACAGGTGCAAAGCAGCCTAACCATGAAGAATATGTGGTTGATTTCACTTTTCGATAGCATTGGGCCGATTTACAGGTGAAATGTCGTTTCCAGCCTTCAGGAGCAGTTAAAGGCTTCAAAACCCTCATTTTCAGCCTTTTCAGGCTCTGAAACGCTTAAAGCCACCTTCGCATGGAAGCGACTGTAACTCCGGTTCAGAAGCTTTCCCATACAAATATCCCAGTAATACAGGTGCAAAGCAGCCTAACCATGAAGAATATGTGGTTGATTTCACTTTTCGATAGCATTGGGCCGATTTACAGGTGAAATGTCGTTTCCAGCCTTCAGGAGCAGTTAAAGGCTTCAAAACCCTCATTTTCAGCCTTTTCAGGCTCTGAAACGCTTAAAGCCACCTTCGCATGGAAGCGACTGTAACTCTGGTTCAGAAGCTTTCCCATACAAATCTCCCAGTAATACAGGTGCAAAGCAGCCTAACCATGAAGAATATGTGGTTGATTTCACTTTTCGATAGCATTGGGCCGATTTACAGGTGAAATGTCGTTTCCAGCCTTCAGGAGCAGTTAAAGGCTTCAAAACCCTCATTTTCAGCCTTTTCAGGCTCTGAAACACTGAAAGCCACCTTCGCATGGAAGCGACTCTAACTCCGGTTCAGAAGCTTTCCCATACAAATCTCCCAGTAATACAGGTGCAAAGCAGCCTAACCATGAAGAATATGTGGTTGATTTCACTTTTCGATAGCATTGGGCCGATTTACAGGTGAAATGTCGTTTCCAGCCTTCAGGAGCAGTTAAAGGCTTCAAAACCCTCATTTTCAGCCTTTTCAGGCTCTGAAACGCTTAAAGCCCCCTTCGCATGGAAGCGACTGTAACTCCGGTTCAGAAGCTTTCCCATACAAATCTCCCAGTAATACAGGTGCAAAGCAGCCTAACCATGAAGAATATGTGGTTGATTTCACTTTTCGATAGCATTGGGCCGATTTACAGGTGAAATGTCGTTTCCAGCCTTCAGGAGCAGTTAAAGGCTTCAAAACCCTCATTTTCAGCCTTTTCAGGCTCTGAAACGCTTAAAGCCACCTTCGCATGGAAGCGACTGTAACTCCGGTTCAGAAGCTTTCCCATACAAATCTCCCAGTAATACAGGTGCAAAGCAGCCTAACCATGAAGAATATGTGGTTGATTTCACTTTTCGATAGCATTGGGCCGATTTACAGGTGAAATGTCGTTTCCAGCCTTCAGGAGCAGTTAAAGGCTTCAAAACCCTCATTTTCAGCCTTTTCAGGCTCTGAAACGCTTAAAGCCACCTTCGCATGGAAGCGACTCTACCTCCGGTTCAAAAGCTTTCCCATACAAATCTCCCAGTAATACAGGTGCAAAGCAGCCTAACCATGAAGAATATGTGGTTGATTTCACTTTTCCATAGCATTGGGCCGATTTACAGGTGAAATGTCGTTTCCAGCCTTCAGGAGCAGTTAAAGGCTTCAAAACCCTCATTTTCAGCCTTTTCAGGCTCTGAAACGCTTAAAGCCACCTTCGCATGGAAGCGACTGTAACTCCGGTTCAGAAGCTTTCCCATACAAATCTCCCAGTAATACAGGTGCAAAGCAGCCTAACCATGAAGAATATGTGGTTGATTTCACTTTTCGATAGCATTGGGCCGATTTACAGGTGAAATGTCGTTTCCAGCCTTCAGGAGCAGTTAAAGGCTTCAAAACCCTCATTTTCAGCCTTTTCAGGCTCTGAAACGCTTAAAGCCACCTTCGCATGGAAGCGACTGTAACTCCGGTTCAGAAGCTTTCCCATACAAATCTCCCAGTAATACAGGTGCAAAGCAGCCTAACCATGAAGAATATGTGGTTGATTTCACTTTTCGATAGCATTGGGCCGATTTACAGGTGAAATGTCGTTTCCAGCCTTCAGGAGCAGTTAAAGGCTTCAAAACCCTCATTTTCAGCCTTTTCAGGCTCTGAAACGCTTAAAGCCACCTTCGAATGGAAGCGACTGTAACTCCGGTTCAGAAGCTTTCCCATACAAATCTCCCAGTAATACAGGTGCAAAGCAGCCTAACCATGAAGAATATGTGGTTGATTTCACTTTTCGATAGCATTGGGCCGATTTACAGGTGAAATGTCGTTTCCAGCCTTCAGGAGCAGTTAAAGGCTTCAAAACCCTCATTTTCAGCCTTTTCAGGCTCTGAAACGCTTAAAGCCACCTTCGCATGGAAGCGACTGTAACTCCGGTTCAGAAGCTTTCCCATACAAATCTCCCAGTAATACAGGTGCAAAGCAGCCTAACCATGAAGAATATGTGGTTGATTTCACTTTTCGATAGCATTGGGCCGATTTACAGGTGAAATGTCGTTTCCAGCCTTCAGGAGCAGTTAAAGGCTTCAAAACCCTCATTTTCAGCCTTTTCAGGCTCTGAAACGCTTAAAGCCACCTTCGCATGGAAGCGACTGTAACTCCGGTTCAGAAGCTTTCCCATACAAATCTCCCAGTAATACAGGTGCAAAGCAGCCTAACCATGAAGAATATGTGGTTGATTTCACTTTTCGATAGCATTGGGCCGATTTACAGGTGAAATGTCGTTTCCAGCCTTCAGGAGCAGTTAAAGGCTTCAAAACCCTCATTTTCAGCCTTTTCAGGCTCTGAAACGCTTAAAGCCACCTTCGCATGGAAGCGACTGTAACTCCGGTTCAGAAGCTTTCCCATACAAATCTCCCAGTAGTACAGGTGCAAAGCAGCCTAACCATGAAGAATATGTGGTTGATTTCACTTTTCGATAGCATTGGGCCGATTTACAGGTGAAATGTCGTTTCCAGCCTTCAGGAGCAGTTAAAGGCTTCAAAACCCTCATTTTCAGCCTTTTCAGGCTCTGAAACGCTTAAAGCCACCTTCGCATGGAAGCGACTGTAACTCCGGTTCAGAAGCTTTCCCATACAAATCTCCCAGTAGTACAGGTGCAAAGCAGCCTAACCATGAAGAATATGTGGTTGATTTCACTTTTCGATAGCATTGGGCCGATTTACAGGTGAAATGTCGTTTCCAGCCTTCAGGAGCAGTTAAAGGCTTCAAAACCCTCATTTACAGCCTTTTCAAGCTCTGAAACGCTTAAAGCCACCTTCGCATGGAAGCGACTGTAACTCCGGTTCAGAAGTCTCCCATACAAATCTCCCAGTAGTACAGGTGCAAAGCAGCCTAACCATGAAGAATATGTGGTTGATTTCACTTTTCGATAGCATTGGGCCGATTTACAGGTGAAATGTCGTTTCCAGCCCTCAGGAGCAGTTAAAGGCTTCAAAACCCTCATTTACAGCCTTTTCAGGCTCTGAAACGCTTAAAGCCACCTTCGCATGGAAGCGACTGTAACTCCGGTTCAGAAGCTTTCCCATACAAATCTCCCAGTAATACAGGTGCAAAACAGCCTAACCATGAAGAATATGTGGTTGATTTCACTTTTCGATAGCATTTGGCCGATTTACAGGTGAAATGTCGTTTCCAGCCTTCAGGAGCAGTTAAAGGCTTCAAAACCCTCATTTACAGCCTTTTCAGGCTCTGAAACGCTTAAAGCCACCTTCGCATGGAAGCGACTGTAACTCCGGTTCAGAAGCTTTCCCATACAAATCCTCCAGTAGTACAGGTGCAAAGCAGCCTAACCATGAAGAATATGTGGTTGATTTCACTTTTCGATAGCATTGGGCCGATTTACAGGTGAAATGTCGTTTCCAGCCTTCAGGAGCAGTTAAAGGCTTCAAAACCCTCATTTACAGCCTTTTCAGGCTCTGAAACGCTTAAAGCCACCTTCGCATGGAAGCGACTGTAACTCCGGTTCAGAAGCTTTCCCATACAAATCTCCCAGTAATACAGGTGCAAAGCAGCCTAACCATGAAGAATATGTGGTTGATTTCACTTTTCGATAGCATTGGGCCGATTTACAGGTGAAATGTCGTTTCCAGCCTTCAGGAGCAGTTAAAGGCTTCAAAACCCTCATTTACAGCCTTTTCAGGCTCTGAAACGCTTAAAGCCACCTTCGCATGGAAGCGACTGTAACTCCGGTTCAGAAGCTTTCCCATACAAATCTCCCAGTAGTACAGGTGCAAAGCAGCCTAACCATGAAGAATATGTGGTTGATTTCACTTTTCGATAGCATTGGGCCGATTTACAGGTGAAATGTCGTTTCCAGCCTTCAGGAGCAGTTAAACGCTTCAAAACCCTCATTTACAGCCTTTTCAGGCTCTGAAACGCTTAAAGCCACCTTCGCATGGAAGCGACTGTAACTCCCGTTCAGAAGCTTTCCCATACAAATCTCCCAGTAATACAGGTGCAAAGCAGCCTAACCATGAAGAATATGTGGTTGATTTCACTTTTCGATAGCATTGGGCCGATTTACAGGTGAAATGTCGTTTCCAGCCTTCAGGAGCAGTTAAAGGCTTCAAAACCCTCATTTACAGCCTTTTCAGGCTCTGAAACGCTTAAAGCCACCTTCGCATGGAAGCGACTGTAACTCCGGTTCAGAAGCTTTCCCATACAAATCTCCCAGTAGTACAGGTGCAAAGCAGCCTAACCATGAAGAATATGTGGTTGATTTCACTTTTCGATAGCATTGGGCCGATTTACAGGTGAAATGTCGTTTCCAGCCCTCAGGAGCAGTTAAAGGCTTCAAAACCCTCATTTACAGCCTTTTCAGGCTCTGAAACGCTTAAAGCCACCTTCGCATGGAAGCGACTGTAACTCCGGTTCAGAAGCTTTCCCATACAAATCTCCCTGTAATACAGGTGCAAAGCAGCCTAACCATGAAGAATATGTGGTTGATTTCACTTTTCGATAGCATTGGGCCGATTTACAGGTGAAATGTCGTTTCCAGCCTTCAGGAGCAGTTAAAGGCTTCAAAACCCTCATTTACAGCCTTTTCAGGCTCTGAAACGATTAAAGCCACCTTCGCATGGAAGCGACTGTAACTCCGGTTCAGAAGCTTTCCCATACAAATCTCCCAGTAATACAGGTGCAAAGCAGCCTAACCATGAAGAATATGCGGTTGATTTCACTTTTCGATAGCATTGGGCCGATTTACAGGTGAAATGTCGTTTCCAGCCTTCAGGAGCAGTTAAAGGCTTCAAAACCCTCATTTACAGCCTTTTCAGGCTCTGAAACGCTTAAAGCCACCTTCGCATGGGAGCGACTGTAACTCCGGTTCAGAAGCTTTCCCATACAAATCTCCCAGTAATACAGGTGCAAAGCAGCCTAACCATGAAGAATATGTGGTTGATTTCACTTTTCGATAGCATTGGGCCGATTTACAGGTGAAATGTCGTTTCCAGCCTTCAGGAGCAGTTAAAGGCTTCAAAACCCTCATTTACAGCCTTTTCAGGCTCTGAAACGCTTAAAGCCACCTTCGCATGGAAGCGACTGTAGCTCCGGTTCAGAAGCTTTCCCATACAAATCTCCCAGTAATACAGGTGCAAAGCAGCCTAACCATGAAGAATATGTGGTTGATTTCACTTTTCGATAGCATTGAGCCGATTTACAGGTGAAATGTCGTTTCCAGCCTTCAGGAGCAGTTAAAGGCTTCAAAACCCTCATTTACAGCCTTTTCAGGCTCTGAAACGTTTAAAGCCACCTTCTTATGGAAGCGACTGTAACTCCGGTTCAGAAGCTTTCCCATACAAATCTCCCAGTAATACAGGTGCAAAGCAGCCTAACCATGAAGAATATGTGGTTGATTTCACTTTTCGATAGCATTGGGCCGATTTACAGGTGAAATGTCGTTTCCAGCCTTCAGGAGCAGTTAAAGGCTTCAAAACCCTCATTTTCAGCCTTTTCAGGCTCTGAAACGCTTAAAGCCACCTTCGCATGGAAGCGACTGTAACTCCGGTTCAGAAGCTTTCCCATACAAATCTCCCAGTAATACAGGTGCAAAGCAGCCTAACCATGAAGAATATGTGGTTGATTTCACTTTTCGATAGCATTGGGCCGATTTACAGGTGAAATGTCGTTTCCAGCCTTCAGGAGCAGTTAAAGGCTTCAAAACCCTCATTTACAGCCTTTTCAGGCTCTGAAACGCTTAAAGCCACCTTCGCATGGAAGCGACTGTAACTCCGGTTCAGAAGCTTTCCCATACA
This sequence comes from Echiichthys vipera, assembly GCF_963691815.1. Taxonomy (NCBI): domain Eukaryota; kingdom Metazoa; phylum Chordata; class Actinopteri; order Perciformes; family Trachinidae; genus Echiichthys; species Echiichthys vipera. The sequence continues at coordinate 6,715 of NC_139826.1, forward strand.
AATCTCCCAGTAGTACAGGTGCAAAGCAGCCTAACCATGAAGAATATGTGGTTGATTTCACTTTTCGATAGCATTGGGCCGATTTACAGGTGAAATGTCGTTTCCAGCCTAAAGGAGCAGTTAAAGGCTTCAAAACCCTCATTTACATCCTTTTCAGGCTCTGAAACGCTTAAAGCCACCTTCGCATGGAAGCGACTGTAACTCCGGTTCAGAAGCTTTCCCATACAAATCTCCCAGTAGTACAGGTGCAAAGCAGCCTAACCATGAAGAATATGTGGTTGATTTCACTTTTCGATAGCATTGGGCCGATTTACAGGTGAAATGTCGTTTCCAGCCCTCAGGAGCAGTTAAAGGCTTCAAAACCCTCATTTACAGCCTTTTCAGGCTCTGAAACGCTTAAAGCCACCTTCGCATGGAAGCTACTGTAACTCCGGTTCAGAAGCTTTCCCATACAAATCTCCCAGTAATACAGGTGCAAAGCAGCCTAACCATGAAGAATATGTGGTTGATTTCACTTTTCGATAGCATTGGGCCGATTTACAGGTGAAATGTCGTTTCCAGCCTTCAGGAGCAGTTAAAGGCTTCAAAACCCTCATTTACAGCCTTTTCAGGCTCTGAAACGCTTAAAGCCACCTTCGCATGGAAGCGACTGTAACTCCGGTTCAGAAGCTTTCCCATACAAATCTCCCAGTAGTACAGGTGCAAAGCAGCCTAACCATGAAGAATATGTGGTTGATTTCACTTTTCGATAGCATTGGGCCGATTTACAGGTGAAATGTCGTTTCCAGCCTTCAGGAGCAGTTAAAGGCTTCAAAACCCTCATTTACAGCCTTTTCAGGCTCTGAAACGCTTAAAGCCACCTTCGCATGGAAGCGACTGTAACTCCCGTTCAGAAGCTTTCCCATACAAATCTCCCAGTAAAACAGGTGCAAAGCAGCCTAACCATGAAGAATATGTGGTTGATTTCACTTTTCGATAGCATTGGGCCGATTTACAGGTGAAATGTCGTTTCCAGCCTTCAGGAGCAGTTAAAGGCTTCAAAACCCTCATTTACAGCCTTTTCAGGCTCTGAAACGCTTAAAGCCACCTTCGCATGGAAGCGACTGTAACTCCGGTTCAGAAGCTTTCCCATACAAATCTCCCAGTAGTACAAGTGCAAAGCAGCCTAACCATGAAGAATATGTGGTTGATTTCACTTTTCGATAGCATTGGGCCGATTTACAGGTGAAATGTCGTTTCCAGCCTTCAGGAGCAGTTAAAGGCTTCAAAACCCTCATTTACAGCCTTTTCAGGCTCTGAAACGCTTAAAGCCACCTTCGCATGGAAGCGACTGTAACTCCGGTTCAGAAGCTTTCCCATACAAATCTCCCAGTAATCCAGGTGCAAAGCAGCCTACCATGAAGAATATGTGGTTGATTTCACTTTTCGATAGCATTGGGCCGATTTACAGGTGAAATGTCGTTTCCAGCCTTCAGGAGCAGTTAAAGGCTTCAAAACCCTCATTTACAGCCTTTTCAGGCTCTGAAACGCTTAAAGCCACCTTCGCATGGAAGCGACTGTAACTCCGGTTCAGAAGCTTTCCCATACAAATCTCCCAGTAATACAGGTGCAAAGCAGCCTAACCATGAAGAATATGTGGTTGATTTCACTTTTCGATAGCATTGGGCCGATTTACAGGTGAAATGTCGTTTCCAGCCTTCAGGAGCAGTTAAAGGCTTCAAAACCCTCATTTACAGCCTTTTCAGGCTCTGAAACGCTTAAAGCCACCTTCGCATGGAAGCGACTGTAACTCCGGTTCAGAAGCTTTCCCATACAAATCTCCCAGTAGTACAGGTGCAAAGCAGCCTAACCATGAAGAATATGTGGTTGATTTCACTTTTCGATAGCATTGGGCCGATTTACAGGTGAAATGTCGTTTCCAGCCTTCAGGAGCAGTTAAACGCTTCAAAACCCTCATTTACAGCCTTTTCAGGCTCTGAAACGCTTAAAGCCACCTTCGCATGGAAGCGACTGTAACTCCCGGTTCAGAAGCTTTCCCATACAAATCTCCCAGTAATACAGGTGCAAAGCAGCCTAACCATGAAGAATATGTGGTTGATTTCACTTTTCGATAGCATTTGGCCGATTTACAGGTGAAATGTCGTTTCCAGCCTTCAGGAGCAGTTAAAGGCTTCAAAACCCTCATTTACAGCCTTTTCAGGCTCTGAAACGCTTAAAGCCACCTTCGCATGGAAGCGACTGTAACTCCGGTTCAGAAGCTTTCCCATACAAATCCTCCAGTAGTACAGGTGCAAAGCAGCCTAACCATGAAGAATATGTGGTTGATTTCACTTTTCGATAGCATTGGGCCGATTTACAGGTGAAATGTCGTTTCCAGCCTTCAGGAGCAGTTAAAGGCTTCAAAACCCTCATTTACAGCCTTTTCAGGCTCTGAAACGCTTAAAGCCACCTTCGCATGGAAGCGACTGTAACTCCGGTTCAGAAGCTTTCCCATACAAATCTCCCAGTAATACAGGTGCAAAGCAGCCTAACCATGAAGAATATGTGGTTGATTTCACTTTTCGATAGCATTGGGCCGATTTACAGGTGAAATGTCGTTTCCAGCCTTCAGGAGCAGTTAAAGGCTTCAAAACCCTCATTTACAGCCTTTTCAGGCTCTGAAACGCTTAAAGCCACCTTCGCATGGAAGCGACTGTAACTCCGGTTCAGAAGCTTTCCCATACAAATCTCCCAGTAATACAGGTGCAAAGCAGCCTAACCATGAAGAATATGTGGTTGATTTCACTTTTCGATAGCATTGGGCCGATTTACAGGTGAAATGTCGTTTCCAGCCTTCAGGAGCAGTTAAAGGCTTCAAAACCCTCATTTACAGCCTTTTCAAGCTCTGAAACGCTTAAAGCCACCTTCGCATGGAAGCGACTGTAACTCCGGTTCAGAAGTCTCCTATACAAATCTCCCAGTAGTACAGGTGCAAAGCAGCCTAACCATGAAGAATATGTGGTTGATTTCACTTTTCGATAGCATTGGGCCGATTTACAGGTGAAATGTCGTTTCCAGCCCTCAGGAGCAGTTAAAGGCTTCAAAACCCTCATTTACAGCCTTTTCAGGCTCTGAAACGCTTAAAGCCACCTTCGCATGGAAGCGACTGTAACTCCGGTTCAGAAGCTTTCCCATACAAATCTCCCAGTAATACAGGTGCAAAACAGCCTAACCATGAAGAATATGTGGTTGATTTCACTTTTCGATAGCATTGGGCCGATTTACAGGTGAAATGTCGTTTCCAGCCTTCAGGAGCAGTTAAAGGCTTCAAAACCCTCATTTACAGCCTTTTCAGGCTCTGAAACGCTTAAAGCCACCTTCGCATGGAAGCGACTGTAACTCCGGTTCAGAAGTTTTCCCATACAAATCTCCCAGTAATACAGGTGCAAAGCAGCCTAACCATGAAGAATATGTGGTTGATTTCACTTTTCGATAGCATTGGGCCGATTTACAGGTGAAATGTCGTTTCCAGCCTTCCCGAGCAGTTAAAGGCTTCAAAACCCTCATTTACAGCCTTTTCAGGCTCTGAAACGCTTAAAGCCACCTTCGCATGGAAGCGACTGTAACTCCCGTTCAGAAGCTTTCCCATACAAATCTCCCAGTAATACAGGTGCAAAGCAGCCTAACCATGAAGAATATGTGGTTGATTTCACTTTTCGATAGCATTGGGCCGATTTACAGGTGAAATGTCGTTTCCAGCCTTCAGGAGCAGTTAAAGGCTTCAAAACCCTCATTTACAGCCTTTTCAGGCTCTGAAACGATTAAAGCCACCTTCGCATGGAAGCGACTGTAACTCCGGTTCAGAAGCTTTCCCATACAAATCTCCCAGTAATACAGGTGCAAAGCAGCCTAACCATGAAGAATATGCGGTTGATTTCACTTTTCGATAGCATTGGGCCGATTTACAGGTGAAATGTCGTTTCCAGCCTTCAGGAGCAGTTAAAGGCTTCAAAACCCTCATTTACAGCCTTTTCAGGCTCTGAAACGCTTAAAGCCACCTTCGCATGGAAGCGACTGTAACTCCGGTTCAGAAGCTTTCCCATACAAATCTCCCAGTAATACAGGTGCAAAGCAGCCTAACCATGAAGAATATGTGGTTGATTTCACTTTTCGATAGCATTGGGCCGATTTACAGGTGAAATGTCGTTTCCAGCCTTCAGGAGCAGTTAAAGGCTTCAAAACCCTCATTTACAGCCTTTTCAGGCTCTGAAACGCTTAAAGCCACCTTCGCATGGAAGCGACTGTAACTCCGGTTCAGAAGCTTTCCCATACAAATCTCCCAGTAATACAGGTGCAAAGCAGCCTAACCATGAAGAATATGTGGTTGATTTCACTTTTCGATAGCATTGGGCCGATTTACAGGTGAAATGTCGTTTCCAGCCTTCAGGAGCAGTTAAAGGCTTCAAAACCCTCATTTACAGCCTTTTCAGGCTCTGAAACGTTTAAAGCCACCTTCTTATGGAAGCGACTGTAACTCCGGTTCAGAAGCTTTCCCATACAAATCTCCCAGTAATACAGGTGCAAAGCAGCCTAACCATGAAGAATATGTGGTTGATTTCACTTTTCGATAGCATTGGGCCGATTTACAGGTGAAATGTCGTTTCCAGCCTTCAGGAGCAGTTAAAGGCTTCAAAACCCTCATTTTCAGCCTTTTCAGGCTCTGAAACGCTTAAAGCCACCTTCGCATGGAAGCGACTGTAACTCCGGTTCAGAAGCTTTCCCATACAAATCTCCCAGTAATACAGGTGCAAAGCAGCCTAACCATGAAGAATATGTGGTTGATTTCACTTTTCGATAGCATTGGGCCGATTTACAGGTGAAATGTCGTTTCCAGCCTTCAGGAGCAGTTAAAGGCTTCAAAACCCTCATTTACAGCCTTTTCAGGCTCTGAAACGCTTAAAGCCACCTTCGCATGGAAGCGACTGTAACTCCGGTTCAGAAGCTTTCCCATACAAATCTCCCAGTAGTACAGGTGCAAAGCAGCCTAACCATGAAGAATATGTGGTTGATTTCACTTTTCGATAGCATTGGGCCGATTTACAGGTGAAATGTCGTTTCCAGCCTAAAGGAGCAGTTAAAGGCTTCAAAACCCTCATTTACATCCTTTTCAGGCTCTGAAACGCTTAAAGCCACCTTCGCATGGAAGCGACTGTAACTCCGGTTCAGAAGCTTTCCCATACAAATCTCCCAGTAGTACAGGTGCAAAGCAGCCTAACCATGAAGAATATGTGGTTGATTTCACTTTTCGATAGCATTGGGCCGATTTACAGGTGAAATGTCGTTTCCAGCCCTCAGGAGCAGTTAAAGGCTTCAAAACCCTCATTTACAGCCTTTTCAGGCTCTGAAACGCTTAAAGCCACCTTCGCATGGAAGCGACTGTAACTCCGGTTCAGAAGCTTTCCCATACAAATCTCCCTGTAATACAGGTGCAAAGCAGCCTAACCATGAAGAATATGTGGTTGATTTCACTTTTCGATAGCATTGGGCCGATTTACAGGTGAAATGTCGTTTCCAGCCTTCAGGAGCAGTTAAAGGCTTCAAAACCCTCATTTACAGCCTTTTCAGGCTCTGAAACGATTAAAGCCACCTTCGCATGGAAGCGACTGTAACTCCGGTTCAGAAGCTTTCCCATACAAATCTCCCAGTAATACAGGTGCAAAGCAGCCTAACCATGAAGAATATGCGGTTGATTTCACTTTTCGATAGCATTGGGCCGATTTACAGGTGAAATGTCGTTTCCAGCCTTCAGGAGCAGTTAAAGGCTTCAAAACCCTCATTTACAGCCTTTTCAGGCTCTGAAACGCTTAAAGCCACCTTCGCATGGGAGCGACTGTAACTCCGGTTCAGAAGCTTTCCCATACAAATCTCCCAGTAATACAGGTGCAAAGCAGCCTAACCATGAAGAATATGTGGTTGATTTCACTTTTCGATAGCATTGGGCCGATTTACAGGTGAAATGTCGTTTCCAGCCTTCAGGAGCAGTTAAAGGCTTCAAAACCCTCCATTTACAGCCTTTTCAGGGCTCTGAAACGCTTAAAGCCACCTTCGCATGGAAGCGACTGTAGCTCCGGTTCAGAAGCTTTCCCATACAAATCTCCCAGTAATACAGGTGCAAAGCAGCCTAACCATGAAGAATATGTGGTTGATTTCACTTTTCGATAGCATTGAGCCGATTTACAGGTGAAATGTCGTTTCCCAGCCTTCAGGAGCAGTTAAAGGCTTCAAAACCCTCATTTACAGCCTTTTCAGGCTCTGAAACGTTTAAAGCCACCTTCTTATGGAAGCGACTGTAACTCCGGTTCAGAAGCTTTCCCATACAAATCTCCCAGTAGTACAGGTGCAAAGCAGCCTAACCATGAAGAATATGTGGTTGATTTCACTTTTCGATAGCATTGGGCCCGATTTTACAGGTGAAATGTCGTTTCCAGCCTTCAGGAGCAGTTAAAGGCTTCAAAACCCTCATTTACAGCCTTTTCAGGCTCTGAAACGCTTAAAGCCACCTTCGCATGGAAGCGACTGTAACTCCCGTTCAGAAGCTTTCCCATACAAATCTCCCAGTAAAACAGGTGCAAAGCAGCCTAACCATGAAGAATATGTGGTTGATTTCACTTTTCGATAGCATTGGCCGATTTACAGGTGAAATGTCGTTTCAGCCTTCAGGAGCAGTTAAAGGCTTCAAAACCCTCATTTACAGCCTTTTCAGGCTCTGAAACGCTTAAAGCCACCTTCGCATGGAAGCGACTGTAACTCCGGTTCAGAAGCTTTCCCATACAAATCTCCCAGTAGTACAAGTGCAAAGCAGCCTAACCATGAAGAATATGTGGTTGATTTCACTTTTCGATAGCATTGGGCCGATTTACAGGTGAAATGTCGTTTCCAGCCTTCAGGAGCAGTTAAAGGCTTCAAAACCCTCATTTACATCCTTTTCAGGCTCTGAAACGCTTAAAGCCACCTTCGCATGGAAGCGACTGTAACTCCGGTTCAGAAGCTTTCCCATACAAATCTCCCAGTAATCCAGGTGCAAAGCAGCCTAACCATGAAGAATATGTGGTTGATTTCACTTTTCGATAGCATTGGGCCGATTTACAGGTGAATTGTCTTTCCAGCCTTCAGGAGCAGTTAAAGGCTTCAAAACCCTCATTTACAGCCTTTTCAGGCTCTGAAACGCTTAAAGCCACCTTCGCATGGAAGCGACTGTAACTCCGGTTCAGAAGCTTTCCCATACAAATCTCCAGTAATACAGGTGCAAAGCAGCCTAACCATGAAGAATATGTGGTTGATTTCACTTTTCGATAGCATTGGGCCGATTTACAGGTGAAATGTCGTTTCCAGCCTTCAGGAGCAGTTAAAGGCTTCAAAACCCTCATTTACAGCCTTTTCAGGCTCTGAAACGCTTAAAGCCACCTTCGCATGGAAGCGACTGTAACTCCGGTTCAGAAGCTTTCCCATACAAATCTCCCAGTAGTACAGGTGCAAAGCAGCCTAACCATGAAGAATATGTGGTTGATTTCACTTTTCGATAGCATTGGGCCGATTTACAGGTGAAATGTCGTTTCCAGCCTTCAGGAGCAGTTAAACGCTTCAAAACCCTCATTTACAGCCTTTTCAGGCTCTGAAACGCTTAAAGCCACCTTCGCATGGAAGCGACTGTAACTCCGTTCAGAAGCTTTCCCATACAAATCTCCCAGTAATACAGGTGCAAAGCAGCCTAACCATGAAGAATATGTGGTTGATTTCACTTTTCGATAGCATTTGGCCGATTTACAGGTGAAATGTCGTTTCCAGCCTTCAGGAGCAGTTAAAGGCTTCAAAACCCTCATTTACAGCCTTTTCAGGCTCTGAAACGCTTAAAGCCACCTTCGCATGGAAGCGACTGTAACTCCGGTTCAGAAGCTTTCCCATACAAATCCTCCAGTAGTACAGGTGCAAAGCAGCCTAACCATGAAGAATATGTGGTTGATTTCACTTTTCGATAGCATTGGGCCGATTTACAGGTGAAATGTCGTTTCCAGCCTTCAGGAGCAGTTAAAGGCTTCAAAACCCTCATTTACAGCCTTTTCAGGCTCTGAAACGCTTAAAGCCACCTTCGCATGGAAGCGACTGTAACTCCGGTTCAGAAGCTTTCCCATACAAATCTCCCAGTAATACAGGTGCAAAGCAGCCTAACCATGAAGAATATGTGGTTGATTTCACTTTTCGATAGCATTGGGCCGATTTACAGGTGAAATGTCGTTTCCAGCCTTCAGGAGCAGTTAAAGGCTTCAAAACCCTCATTTACAGCCTTTTCAGGCTCTGAAACGCTTAAAGCCACCTTCGCATGGAAGCGACTGTAACTCCGGTTCAGAAGCTTTCCCATACAAATCTCCCAGTAATACAGGTGCAAAGCAGCCTAACCATGAAGAATATGTGGTTGATTTCACTTTTCGATAGCATTGGGCCGATTTACAGGTGAAATGTCGTTTCCAGCCTTCAGGAGCAGTTAAAGGCTTCAAAACCCTCATTTACAGCCTTTTCAGGCTCTGAAACGCTTAAAGCCACCTTCGCATGGAAGCGACTGTAACTCCGGTTCAGAAGCTTTCCCATACAAATCTCCCAGTAGTACAGGTGCAAAGCAGCCTAACCATGAAGAATATGTGGTTGATTTCACTTTTCGATAGCATTGGGCCGATTTACAGGTGAAATGTCGTTTCCAGCCTTCAGGAGCAGTTAAACGCTTCAAAACCCTCATTTACAGCCTTTTCAGGCTCTGAAACGCTTAAAGCCACCTTCGCATGGAAGCGACTGTAACTCCCGTTCAGAAGCTTTCCCATACAAATCTCCCAGTAATACAGGTGCAAAGCAGCCTAACCATGAAGAATATGTGGTTGATTTCACTTTTCGATAGCATTGGGCCGATTTACAGGTGAAATGTCGTTTCCAGCCTTCAGGAGCAGTTAAAGGCTTCAAAACCCTCATTTACAGCCTTTTCAGGCTCTGAAACGTTTAAAGCCACCTTCTTATGGAAGCGACTGTAACTCCGGTTCAGAAGCTTTCCCATACAAATCTCCCAGTAATACAGGTGCAAAGCAGCCTAACCATGAAGAATATGTGGTTGATTTCACTTTTCGATAGCATTGGGCCGATTTACAGGTGAAATGTCGTTTCCAGCCTTCAGGAGCAGTTAAAGGCTTCAAAACCCTCATTTACAGCCTTTTCAGGCTCTGAAACGCTTAAAGCCACCTTCGCATGGAAGCGACTGTAACTCCGGTTCAGAAGCTTTCCCATACAAATCTCCCAGTAATACAGGTGCAAAGCAGCCTAACCATGAAGAATATGTGGTTGATTTCACTTTTCGATAGCATTGGGCCGATTTACAGGTGAAATGTCGTTTCCAGCCTTCAGGAGCAGTTAAAGGCTTCAAAACCCTCATTTACAGCCTTTTCAGGCTCTGAAACGTTTAAAGCCACCTTCTTATGGAAGCGACTGTAACTCCGGTTCAGAAGCTTTCCCATACAAATCTCCCAGTAATACAGGTGCAAAGCAGCCTAACCATGAAGAATATGTGGTTGATTTCACTTTTCGATAGCATTGGGCCGATTTACAGGTGAAATGTCGTTTCCAGCCTTCAGGAGCAGTTAAAGGCTTCAAAACCCTCATTTACAGCCTTTTCAGGCTCTGAAACGCTTAAAGCCACCTTCGCATGGAAGCGACTGTAACTCCGGTTCAGAAGCTTTCCCATACAAATCTCCCAGTAATACAGGTGCAAAGCAGCCTAACCATGAAGAATATGTGGTTGATTTCACTTTTCGATAGCATTGGGCCGATTTACAGGTGAAATGTCGTTTCCAGCCTTCAGGAGCAGTTAAAGGCTTCAAAACCCTCATTTACAGCCTTTTCAGGCTCTGAAACGCTTAAAGCCACCTTCGCATGGAAGCGACTGTAGCTCCGGTTCAGAAGCTTTCCCATACAAATCTCCCAGTAATACAGGTGCAAAGCAGCCTAACCATGAAGAATATGTGGTTGATTTCACTTTTCGATAGCATTGGGCCGATTTACAGGTGAAATGACGTTTCCAGCCTTCAGGAGCAGTTAAAGGCTTCAAAACCCTCATTTACAGCCTTTTCAGGCTCTGAAACGTTTAAAGCCACCTTCTTATGGAAGCGACTGTAACTCCGGTTCAGAAGCTTTCCCATACAAATCTCCCAGTAATACAGGTGCAAAGCAGCCTAACCATGAAGAATATGTGGTTGATTTCACTTTTCGATAGCATTGGGCCGATTTACAGGTGAAATGTCGTTTCCAGCCTTCAGGAGCAGTTAAAGGCTTCAAAACCCTCATTTTCAGCCTTTTCAGGCTCTGAAACGCTTAAAGCCACCTTCGCATGGAAGCGACTGTAACTCCGGTTCAGAAGCTTTCCCATACAAATCTCCCAGTAATACAGGTGCAAAGCAGCCTAACCATGAAGAATATGTGGTTGATTTCACTTTTCGATAGCATTGGGCCGATTTACAGGTGAAATGTCGTTTCCAGCCTTCAGGAGCAGTTAAAGGCTTCAAAACCCTCATTTACAGCCTTTTCAGGCTCTGAAACGCTAAAAGCCACCTTCGCATGGAAGCGACTGTAACTCCGGTTCAGAAGCTTTCCCATACAAATCTCCCAGTAGTACAGGTGCAAAGCAGCCTAACCATGAAGAATATGTGGTTGATTTCACTTTTCGATAGCATTGGGCCGATTTACAGGTGAAATGTCGTTTCCAGCCTTCAGGAGCAGTTAAACGCTTCAAAACCCTCATTTACAGCCTTTTCAGGCTCTGAAACGCTTAAAGCCACCTTCGCATGGAAGCGACTGTAACTCCCGTTCAGAAGCTTTCCCATACAAATCTCCCAGTAATACAGGTGCAAAGCAGCCTAACCATGAAGAATATGTGGTTGATTTCACTTTTCGATAGCATTGGGCCGATTTACAGGTGAAATGTCGTTTCCAGCCTTCAGGAGCAGTTAAAGGCTTCAAAACCCTCATTTACAGCCTTTTCAGGCTCTGAAACGATTAAAGCCACCTTCGCATGGAAGCGACTGTAACTCCGGTTCAGAAGCTTTCCCATACAAATCTCCCAGTAATACAGGTGCAAAGCAGCCTAACCATGAAGAATATGCGGTTGATTTCACTTTTCGATAGCATTGGGCCGATTTACAGGTGAAATGTCGTTTCCAGCCTTCAGGAGCAGTTAAAGGCTTCAAAACCCTCATTTACAGCCTTTTCAGGCTCTGAAACGCTTAAAGCCACCTTCGCATGGAAGCGACTGTAACTCCGGTTCAGAAGCTTTCCCATACAAATCTCCCAGTAATACAGGTGCAAAGCAGCCTAACCATGAAGAATATGTGGTTGATTTCACTTTTCGATAGCATTGGGCCGATTTACAGGTGAAATGTCGTTTCCAGCCTTCAGGAGCAGTTAAAGGCTTCAAAACCCTCATTTACAGCCTTTTCAGGCTCTGAAACGCTTAAAGCCACCTTCGCATGGAAGCGACTGTAGCTCCGGTTCAGAAGCTTTCCCATACAAATCTCCCAGTAATACAGGTGCAAAGCAGCCTAACCATGAAGAATATGTGGTTGATTTCACTTTTCCATAGCATTGGGCCGATTTACAGGTGAAATGTCGTTTCCAGCCTAAAGGAGCAGTTAAAGGCTTCAAAACCCTCATTTACATCCTTTTCAGGCTCTGAAACGCTTAAAGCCACCTTCGCATGGAAGCGACTGTAACTCCGGTTCAGAAGCTTTCCCATACAAATCTCCCAGTAGTACAGGTGCAAAGCAGCCTAACCATGAAGAATATGTGGTTGATTTCACTTTTCGATAGCATTGGGCCGATTTACAGGTGAAATGTCGTTTCCAGCCCTCAGGAGCAGTTAAAGGCTTCAAAACCCTCATTTACAGCCTTTTCAGGCTCTGAAACGCTTAAAGCCACCTTCGCATGGAAGCGACTGTAACTCCGGTTCAGAAGCTTTCCCATACAAATCTCCCAGTAATACAGGTGCAAAGCAGCCTAACCATGAAGAATATGTGGTTGATTTCACTTTTCGATAGCATTGGGCCGATTTACAGGTGAAATGTCGTTTCCAGCCTTCAGGAGCAGTTAAAGGCTTCAAAACCCTCATTTACAGCCTTTTCAGGCTCTGAAACGCTTAAAGCCACCTTCGCATGGAAGCGACTGTAACTCCGGTTCAGAAGCTTTCCCATACAAATCTCCCAGTAGTACAGGTGCAAAGCAGCCTAACCATGAAGAATATGTGGTTGATTTCACTTTTCGATAGCATTGGGCCGATTTACAGGTGAAATGTCGTTTCCAGCCTTCAGGAGCAGTTAAAGGCTTCAAAACCCTCATTTACAGCCTTTTCAGGCTCTGAAACGCTTAAAGCCACCTTCGCATGGAAGCGACTGTAACTCCCGTTCAGAAGCTTTCCCATACAAATCTCCCAGTAAAACAGGTGCAAAGCAGCCTAACCATGAAGAATATGTGGTTGATTTCACTTTTCGATAGCATTGGGCCGATTTACAGGTGAAATGTCGTTTCCAGCCTTCAGGAGCAGTTAAAGGCTTCAAAACCCTCATTTACAGCCTTTTCAGGCTCTGAAACGCTTAAAGCCACCTTCGCATGGAAGCGACTGTAACTCCGGTTCAGAAGCTTTCCCATACAAATCTCCCAGTAGTACAGGTGCAAAGCAGCCTAACCATGAAGAATATGTGGTTGATTTCACTTTTCGATAGCATTGGGCCGATTTACAGGTGAAATGTCGTTTCCAGCCTTCAGGAGCAGTTAAAGGCTTCAAAACCCTCATTTACAGCCTTTTCAGGCTCTGAAACGCTTAAAGCCACCTTCGCATGGAAGCGACTGTAACTCCGGTTCAGAAGCTTTCCCATACAAATCTCCCAGTAATACAGGTGCAAAGCAGCCTAACCATGAAGAATATGTGGTTGATTTCACTTTTCGATAGCATTGGGCCGATTTACAGGTGAAATGTCGTTTCCAGCCTTCAGGAGCAGTTAAAGGCTTCAAAACCCTCATTTACAGCCTTTTCAGGCTCTGAAACGTTTAAAGCCACCTTCTTATGGAAGCGACTGTAACTCCGGTTCAGAAGCTTTCCCATACAAATCTCCCAGTAATACAGGTGCAAAGCAGCCTAACCATGAAGAATATGTGGTTGATTTCACTTTTCGATAGCATTGGGCCGATTTACAGGTGAAATGTCGTTTCCAGCCTTCAGGAGCAGTTAAAGGCTTCAAAACCCTCATTTACAGCCTTTTCAGGCTCTGAAACGCTTAAAGCCACCTTCGCATGGAAGCGACTGTAACTCCGGTTCAGAAGCTTTCCCATACAAATCTCCCAGTAATACAGGTGCAAAGCAGCCTAACCATGAAGAATATGTGGTTGATTTCACTTTTCGATAGCATTGGGCCGATTTACAGGTGAAATGTCGTTTCCAGCCTTCAGGAGCAGTTAAAGGCTTCAAAACCCTCATTTACAGCCTTTTCAGGCTCTGAAACGCTTAAAGCCACCTTCGCATGGAAGCGACTGTAGCTCCGGTTCAGAAGCTTTCCCATACAAATCTCCCAGTAATACAGGTGCAAAGCAGCCTAACCATGAAGAATATGTGGTTGATTTCACTTTTCGATAGCATTGGGCCGATTTACAGGTGAAATGTCGTTTCCAGCCTTCAGGAGCAGTTAAAGGCTTCAAAACCCTCATTTACAGCCTTTTCAGGCTCTGAAACGTTTAAAGCCACCTTCTTATGGAAGCGACTGTAACTCCGGTTCAGAAGCTTTCCCATACAAATCTCCCAGTAATACAGGTGCAAAGCAGCCTAACCATGAAGAATATGTGGTTGATTTCACTTTTCGATAGCATTGGGCCGATTTACAGGTGAAATGTCGTTTCCAGCCTTCAGGAGCAGTTAAAGGCTTCAAAACCCTCATTTTCAGCCTTTTCAGGCTCTGAAACGCTTAAAGCCACCTTCGCATGGAAGCGACTGTAACTCCGGTTCAGAAGCTTTCCCATACAAATCTCCCAGTAATACAGGTGCAAAGCAGCCTAACCATGAAGAATATGTGGTTGATTTCACTTTTCGATAGCATTGGGCCGATTTACAGGTGAAATGTCGTTTCCAGCCTTCAGGAGCAGTTAAAGGCTTCAAAACCCTCATTTACAGCCTTTTCAGGCTCTGAAACGCTTAAAGCCACCTTCGCATGGAAGCGACTGTAACTCCGGTTCAGAAGCTTTCCCATACAAATCTCCCAGTAGTACAGGTGCAAAGCAGCCTAACCATGAAGAATATGTGGTTGATTTCACTTTTCGATAGCATTGGGCCGATTTACAGGTGAAATGTCGTTTCCAGCCTTCAGGAGCAGTTAAACGCTTCAAAACCCTCATTTACAGCCTTTTCAGGCTCTGAAACGCTTAAAGCCACCTTCGCATGGAAGCGACTGTAACTCCCGTTCAGAAGCTTTCCCATACAAATCTCCCAGTAATACAGGTGCAAAGCAGCCTAACCATGAAGAATATGTGGTTGATTTCACTTTTCGATAGCATTGGGCCGATTTACAGGTGAAATGTCGTTTCCAGCCTTCAGGAGCAGTTAAAGGCTTCAAAACCCTCATTTACAGCCTTTTCAGGCTCTGAAACGATTAAAGCCACCTTCGCATGGAAGCGACTGTAACTCCGGTTCAGAAGCTTTCCCATACAAATCTCCCAGTAATACAGGTGCAAAGCAGCCTAACCATGAAGAATATGCGGTTGATTTCACTTTTCGATAGCATTGGGCCGATTTACAGGTGAAATGTCGTTTCCAGCCTTCAGGAGCAGTTAAAGGCTTCAAAACCCTCATTTACAGCCTTTTCAGGCTCTGAAACGCTTAAAGCCACCTTCGCATGGAAGCGACTGTAACTCCGGTTCAGAAGCTTTCCCATACAAATCTCCCAGTAATACAGGTGCAAAGCAGCCTAACCATGAAGAATATGTGGTTGATTTCACTTTTCGATAGCATTGGGCCGATTTACAGGTGAAATGTCGTTTCCAGCCTTCAGGAGCAGTTAAAGGCTTCAAAACCCTCATTTACAGCCTTTTCAGGCTCTGAAACGCTTAAAGCCACCTTCGCATGGAAGCGACTGTAGCTCCGGTTCAGAAGCTTTCCCATACAAATCTCCCAGTAATACAGGTGCAAAGCAGCCTAACCATGAAGAATATGTGGTTGATTTCACTTTTCGATAGCATTGGGCCGATTTACAGGTGAAATGTCGTTTCCAGCCTTCAGGAGCAGTTAAAGGCTTCAAAACCCTCATTTACAGCCTTTTCAGGCTCTGAAACGTTTAAAGCCACCTTCTTATGGAAGCGACTGTAACTCCGGTTCAGAAGCTTTCCCATACAAATCTCCCAGTAATACAGGTGCAAAGCAGCCTAACCATGAAGAATATGTGGTTGATTTCACTTTTCGATAGCATTGGGCCGATTTACAGGTGAAATGTCGTTTCCAGCCTTCAGGAGCAGTTAAAGGCTTCAAAACCCTCATTTTCAGCCTTTTCAGGCTCTGAAACGCTTAAAGCCACCTTCGCATGGAAGCGACTGTAACTCCGGTTCAGAAGCTTTCCCATACAAATCTCCCAGTAATACAGGTGCAAAGCAGCCTAACCATGAAGAATATGTGGTTGATTTCACTTTTCGATAGCATTGGGCCGATTTACAGGTGAAATGTCGTTTCCAGCCTTCAGGAGCAGTTAAAGGCTTCAAAACCCTCATTTACAGCCTTTTCAGGCTCTGAAACGCTTAAAGCCACCTTCGCATGGAAGCGACTGTAACTCCGGTTCAGAAGCTTTCCCATACAAATCTCCCAGTAGTACAGGTGCAAAGCAGCCTAACCATGAAGAATATGTGGTTGATTTCACCTTTCGATAGCATTGGGCCGATTTACAGGTGAAATGTCGTTTCCAGCCTAAAGGAGCAGTTAAAGGCTTCAAAACCCTCATTTACATCCTTTTCAGGCTCTGAAACGCTTAAAGCCACCTTCGCATGGAAGCGACTGTAACTCCGGTTCAGAAGCTTTCCCATACAAATCTCCCAGTAGTACAGGTGCAAAGCAGCCTAACCATGAAGAATATGTGGTTGATTTCACTTTTCGATAGCATTGGGCCGATTTACAGGTGAAATGTCGTTTCCAGCCCTCAGGAGCAGTTAAAGGCTTCAAAACCCTCATTTACAGCCTTTTCAGGCTCTGAAACGCTTAAAGCCACCTTCGCATGGAAGCGACTGTAACTCCGGTTCAGAAGCTTTCCCATACAAATCTCCCAGTAATACAGGTGCAAAGCAGCCTAACCATGAAGAATATGTGGTTGATTTCACTTTTCGATAGCATTGGGCCGATTTACAGGTGAAATGTCGTTTCCAGCCTTCAGGAGCAGTTAAAGGCTTCAAAACCCTCATTTACAGCCTTTTCAGGCTCTGAAACGCTTAAAGCCACCTTCGCATGGAAGCGACTGTAACTCCGGTTCAGAAGCTTTCCCATACAAATCTCCCAGTAGTACAGGTGCAAAGCAGCCTAACCATGAAGAATATGTGGTTGATTTCACTTTTCGATAGCATTGGGCCGATTTACAGGTGAAATGTCGTTTCCAGCCTTCAGGAGCAGTTAAAGGCTTCAAAACCCTCATTTACAGCCTTTTCAGGCTCTGAAACGCTTAAAGCCACCTTCGCATGGAAGCGACTGTAACTCCCGTTCAGAAGCTTTCCCATACAAATCTCCCAGTAAAACAGGTGCAAAGCAGCCTAACCATGAAGAATATGTGGTTGATTTCACTTTTCGATAGCATTGGGCCGATTTACAGGTGAAATGTCGTTTCCAGCCTTCAGGAGCAGTTAAAGGCTTCAAAACCCTCATTTACAGCCTTTTCAGGCTCTGAAACGCTTAAAGCCACCTTCGCATGGAAGCGACTGTAACTCCGGTTCAGAAGCTTTCCCATACAAATCTCCCAGTAGTACAGGTGCAAAGCAGCCTAACCATGAAGAATATGTGGTTGATTTCACTTTTCGATAGCATTGGGCCGATTTACAGGTGAAATGTCGTTTCCAGCCTTCAGGAGCAGTTAAAGGCTTCAAAACCCTCATTTACATCCTTTTCAGGCTCTGAAACGCTTAAAGCCACCTTCGCATGGAAGCGACTGTAACTCCGGTTCAGAAGCTTTCCCATACAAATCTCCCAGTAATACAGGTGCAAAGCAGCCTAACGATGAAGAATATGTGGTTGATTTCACTTTTCGATAGCATTGGGCCGATTTACAGGTGAAATGTCGTTTCCAGCCTTCAGGAGCAGTTAAAGGCTTCAAAACCCTCATTTACAGCCTTTTCAGGCTCTGAAACGCTTAAAGCCACCTTCGCATGGAAGCGACTGTAACTCCGGTTCAGAAGCTTTCCCATACAAATCTCCCAGTAATACAGGTGCAAAGCAGCCTAACCATGAAAAATATGTGGTTGATTTCACTTTTCGATAGCATTGGGCCGATTTACAGGTGAAATGTCGTTTCCAGCCTTCAGGAGCAGTTAAAGGCTTCAAAACCCTCATTTACAGCCTTTTCAGGCTCTGAAACGCTTAAAGCCACCTTCGCATGGAAGCGACTGTAACTCCGGTTCAGAAGCTTTCCCATACAAATCTCCCAGTAGTACAGGTGCAAAGCAGCCTAACCATGAAGAATATGTGGTTGATTTCACTTTTCGATAGCATTGGGCCGATTTACAGGTGAAATGTCGTTTCCAGCCTTCAGGAGCAGTTAAAGGCTTCAAAACCCTCATTTACAGCCTTTTCAGGCTCTGAAACGCTTAAAGCCACCTTCGCATGGAAGCGACTGTAACTCCCGTTCAGAAGCTTTCCCATACAAATCTCCCAGTAAAACAGGTGCAAAGCAGCCTAACCATGAAGAATATGTGGTTGATTTCACTTTTCGATAGCATTGGGCCGATTTACAGGTGAAATGTCGTTTCCAGCCTTCAGGAGCAGTTAAAGGCTTCAAAACCCTCATTTACAGCCTTTTCAGGCTCTGAAACGCTTAAAGCCACCTTCGCATGGAAGCGACTGTAACTCCGGTTCAGAAGCTTTCCCATACAAATCTCCCAGTAGTACAGGTGCAAAGCAGCCTAACCATGAAGAATATGTGGTTGATTTCACTTTTCGATAGCATTGGGCCGATTTACAGGTGAAATGTCGTTTCCAGCCTTCAGGAGCAGTTAAAGGCTTCAAAACCCTCATTTACATCCTTTTCAGGCTCTGAAACGCTTAAAGCCACCTTCGCATGGAAGCGACTGTAACTCCGGTTCAGAAGCTTTCCCATACAAATCTCCCAGTAATACAGGTGCAAAGCAGCCTAACGATGAAGAATATGTGGTTGATTTCACTTTTCGATAGCATTGGGCCGATTTACAGGTGAAATGTCGTTTCCAGCCTTCAGGAGCAGTTAAAGGCTTCAAAACCCTCATTTACAGCCTTTTCAGGCTCTGAAACGCTTAAAGCCACCTTCGCATGGAAGCGACTGTAACTCCGGTTCAGAAGCTTTCCCATACAAATCTCCCAGTAATACAGGTGCAAAGCAGCCTAACCATGAAAAATATGTGGTTGATTTCACTTTTCGATAGCATTGGGCCGATTTACAGGTGAAATGTCGTTTCCAGCCTTCAGGAGCAGTTAAAGGCTTCAAAACCCTCATTTACAGCCTTTTCAGGCTCTGAAACGCTTAAAGCCACCTTCGCATGGAAGCGACTGTAACTCCGGTTCAGAAGCTTTCCCATACAAATCTCCCAGTAGTACAGGTGCAAAGCAGCCTAACCATGAAGAATATGTGGTTGATTTCACTTTTCGATAGCATTGGGCCGATTTACAGGTGAAATGTCGTTTCCAGCCTTCAGGAGCAGTTAAACGCTTCAAAACCCTCATTTACAGCCTTTTCAGGCTCTGAAACGCTTAAAGCCACCTTCGCATGGAAGCGACTGTAACTCCCGTTCAGAAGCTTTCCCATACAAATCTCCCAGTAATACAGGTGCAAAGCAGCCTAACCATGAAGAATATGTGGTTGATTTCACTTTTCGATAGCATTGGGCCGATTTACAGGTGAAATGTCGTTTCCAGCCTTCAGGAGCAGTTAAAGGCTTCAAAACCCTCATTTACAGCCTTTTCAGGCTCTGAAACGATTAAAGCCACCTTCGCATGGAAGCGACTGTAACTCCGGTTCAGAAGCTTTCCCATACAAATCTCCCAGTAATCCAGGTGCAAAGCAGCCTAACCATGAAGAATATGCGGTTGATTTCACTTTTCGATAGCATTGGGCCGATTTACAGGTGAAATGTCGTTTCCAGCCTTCAGGAGCAGTTAAAGGCTTCAAAACCCTCATTTACAGCCTTTTCAGGCTCTGAAACGCTTAAAGCCACCTTCGCATGGAAGCAACTGTAACTCCGGTTCAGAAGCTTTCCCATACAAATCTCCCAGTAATACAGGTGCAAAGCAGCCTAACCATGAAGAATATGTGGTTGATTTCACTTTTCGATAGCATTGGGCCGATTTACAGGTGAAATGTCGTTTCCAGCCTTCAGGAGCAGTTAAAGGCTTCAAAACCCTCATTTACAGCCTTTTCAGGCTCTGAAACGCTATAAGCCACCCTCGCATGGAAGCGACTGTAGCTCCGGTTCAGAAGCTTTCCCATACAAATCTCCCAGTAATACAGGTGCAAAGCAGCCTAACCATGAAGAATATGTGGTTGATTTCACTTTTCGATAGCATTGGGCCGATTTACAGGTGAAATGTCGTTTCCAGCCTTCAGGAGCAGTTAAAGGCTTCAAAACCCTCATTTACAGCCTTTTCAGGCTCTGAAACGCTTAAAGCCACCTTCGCATGGAAGCGACTGTAACTCCGGTTCAGAAGCTTTCCCATACAAATCTCCCAGTAATACAGGTGCAAAGCAGCCTAACCATGAAGAATATGTGGTTGATTTCACTTTTCGATAGCATAGGGCCGATTTACAGGTCAAATGTCGTTTCCAGCCTTCAGGAGCAGTTAAAGGCTTCAAAACCCTCATTTACAGCCTTTTCAGGCTCTGAAACGCTTAAAGCCACCTTCGCATGGAAGCGACTGTAACTCCGGTTAAGAAGCTTTCCCATACAAATCTCCCAGTAATACAGGTGCAAAACAGCCTAACCATGAAGAATATGTGGTTGATTTCACTTTTCGATAGCATTGGGCCGATTTACAGGTGAAATGTCGTTTCCAGCCTTCAGGAGCAGTTAAAGGCTTCAAAACCCTCATTTACAGCCTTTTCAAGCTCTGAAACGCTTAAAGCCACCTTCGCATGGAAGCGACTGTAACTCCGGTTCAGAAGCTTTCCCATACAAATCTCCCAGTAATACAGGTGCAAAGCAGCCTAACCATGAAGAATATGTGGTTGATTTCACTTTTCGATAGCATTGGGCCGACTTACAGGTGAAATGTCGTTTCCAGCCTTCAGGAGCAGTTAAAGGCTTCAAAACCCTCATTTACAGCCTTTTCAGGCTCTGAAACGCTTAAAGCCACCTTTGCATGGAAGTGACTGTAACTCCGGTTCAGAAGCTTTCCCATACAAATCTCCCAGTAATACAGGTGCAAAGCAGCCTAACCATGAAGAATATGTGGTTGATTTCACTTTTCCATAGCATTGGGCCGATTTACAGGTGAAATGTCGTTTCCAGCCTTCAGGAGCAGTTAAAGGCTTCAAAACCCTCATTTTCAGCCTTTTCAGGCTCTGAAACGCTTAAAGCCACCTTCGCATGGAAGCGACTGTAACTCCGGTTCAGAAGCTTTCCCATACAAATCTCCCAGTAATACAGGTGCAAAGCAGCCTAACCATGAAGAATATGTGGTTGATTTCACTTTTCGATAGCATTGGGCCGATTTACAGGTGAAATGTCGTTTCCAGCCTTCAGGAGCAGTTAAAGGCTTCAAAACCCTCATTTACAGCCTTTTCAGGCTCTGAAACGCTTAAAGCCACCTTCGCATGGAAGCGACTGTAACTCCGGTTCAGTAGCTTTCCCATACAAATCTCCCAGTAATACAGGTGCAAAGCAGCCTAACCATGAAGAATATGTGGTTGATTTCACTTTTCGATAGCATTGGGCCAATTTACAGGTGAAATGTCGTTTCCAGCCTTAAGGAGTAGTTAAAGGCTTCAAAACCCTCATTTGCAGCCTTTTCAGGCTCTGAAACGCTTAAAGCCACCTTCGCATGGAAGCGACTGTAACTCCGGTTCAGAAGCTTTCCCATACAAATCTCCCAGTAATACAGGTGCAAAGCAGCCTTACCATGAAGAATACGTGGTTGATTTCACTTTTCGATAGCATTTGGCCGATTTACAGGTGAAATGTCGTTTCCAGCCTTAAGGAGCAGTTAAAGGCTTCAAAACCCTCATTTACAGCCTTTTCAGGCTCTGAAACGCTTAAAGCCACCTTCGCATGGAAGCGACTGTAACTCCGGTTCAGAAGCTTTCCCATACAAATCTCCCAGCAATACAGGTGCAAAGCAGCCTAACCATGAAGAATATGTGGTTGATTTCACTTTTCGATAGCATTGGGCCGATTTACAGGTGAAATGTCGTTTCCAGCCTTCAGGAGCAGTTAAACGCTTCAAAACCCTCATTTACAGCCTTTTCAGGCTCTGAAACGCTTAAAGCCACCTTCGCATGGAAGCGACTGTAACTCCGGTTTAGAAGCTTTCCCATACAAATATCCCAGTAATACAGGTGCAAAGCAGCCTAACCATGAAGAATATGTGGTTGATTTCACTTTTCGATAGCATTGGGCCGATTTACAGGTGAAATGTCGTTTCCAGCCTTCAGGAGCAGTTAAAGGCTTCAAAACCCTCATTTACAGCCTTTTCAGGCTCTGAAACGCTTAAAGCCACCTTCGCATGGAAGCGACTGTAAATCCGGTTCAGAAGCTTTCCCATACAAATCTCCCAGTAGTACAGGTGCAAAGCAGCCTAACCATGAAGAATATGTGGTTGATTTCACTTTTCGATAGCATTGGGCCGATTTACAGGTGAAATGTCGTTTCCAGCCTTCAGGAGCAGTTAAAGGCTTCAAAACCCTCATTTACAGCCTTTTCAGGCTCTGAAACGCTTAAAGCCACCTTCGCATGGAAGCGACTGTAACTCCGGTTCAGTAGCTTTCCCATACAAATCTCCCAGTAATACAGGTGCAAAGCAGCCTAACCATGAAGAATATGTGGTTGATTTCACTTTTCGATAGCATTGGGCCAATTTACAGGTGAAATGTCGTTTCCAGCCTTAAGGAGTAGTTAAAGGCTTCAAAACCCTCATTTGCAGCCTTTTCAGGCTCTGAAACGCTTAAAGCCACCTTCGCATGGAAGCGACTGTATCTCCGGTTCAGTAGCTTTCACATACAAATATCCCAGTAATACAGGTGCAAAGCAGCCTAACCATGAAGAATATGTGGTTGATTTCACTTTTCGATAGCATTTTGCCGATTTACAGGTGAAATGTCGTTTCCAGCCTTAAGGAGCAGTTAAAGGCTTCAAAACCCTCATTTACAGCCTTTTCAGGCTCTGAAACGCTTAAAGCCACCTTCGCATGGAAGCGACTGTAACTCCGGTTCAGAAGCTTTCCCATACAAATCTCCCAGTAATACAGGTGCAAAGCAGCCTTACCATGAAGAATACGTGGTTGATTTCACTTTTCGATAGCATTTGGCCGATTTACAGGTGAAATGTCGTTTCCAGCCTTAAGGAGCAGTTAAAGGCTTCAAAACCCTCATTTACAGCCTTTTCAGGCTCTGAAACGCTTAAAGCCACCTTCGCAGGGAAGCGACTGTAACTCCGGTTCAGAAGCTTTCCCATACAAATCTCCCAGCAATACAGGTGCAAAGCAGCCTAACCATGAAGAATATGTGGTTGATTTCACTTTTCGATAGCATTGGGCCGATTTACAGGTGAAATGTCGTTTCCAGCCTTCAGGAGCAGTTAAACGCTTCAAAACCCTCATTTACAGCCTTTTCAGGCTCTGAAACGCTTAAAGCCACCTTCGCATGGAAGCGACTGTAACTCCGATTTAGAAGCTTTCCCATACAAATATCCCAGTAATACAGGTGCAAAGCAGCCTAACCATGAAGAATATGTGGTTGATTTCACTTTTCGATAGCATTGGGCCGATTTACAGGTCAAATGTCGTTTCCAGCCTTCAGGAGCAGTTAAAGGCTTCAAAACCCTCATTTACAGCCTTTTCAGGCTCTGAAACGCTTAAAGACACCTTCGCATGGAAGCGACTGTAAATCTGTTCACTCACAACAAATGTAAGCCTGATACGATCTGTTCACTCAGAACTCTGTAGCTAGCTTACATTAGCCTGATACAATCTGTTCCCTCACAACTCTGTAGCTAGCTAACATTAGCCTGATACAATCTGTTCCATCACAACAAAAGTTAGCCTGATACGATCTGTTCTCTCACAATTCTGTAGCTAGCAAATGTTTTCCTGATACAATCTGTTCCCTCACAACCTAAGTTAGCCTGATACCATCTGTCCTCTTACAACTCTGTAGCTAGCTATGGTTAGCCTGATACAATCTGTTCTCTCACAACTCTGTAGCTACCTAAAATTAGCCTGATACAATCTGTTCTCTCACAACTCTGTAGCTAACCAATGTTAGCCTGATACAATCTGTTCTCTCACAACTCTGTAGCTAGCTAACATTAGCCTGTTACAACCTGTTCCCTCACAACTGTGTAGCTAGCTAATGTTTGCCTGATACAATCTATTCCCTCACAACTTACGTTAGCCTAATACGATCTGTCCTCTCACAACTCTGTAGCTAGCTAACATTAGCCTGAAACAATCTGTTCTCTCACAACTCTGTAGCTAGCTAACATTAGCCTGATACAATATATTCCCTCACAACTCTGTAGCTAGATAACATTAGCCCGATACAATGTGTTCCCTCACAACTCTGTAACTAGCTAACATTAGCCTGATACAATCTGTTCCCTCACAACTTTGTAGCTAGCTAAAGTTAGCCTAATACAATCTGTTCTCTCACAACTCTGTAGCTAGCTAAGGTAAGCCTGATACAATCTGTTCCCTTACAACTAATGTTAGCCTGATACGATCTGTTCTCTTAGAACTCCGTAGCTAGCTAACGTTAGCCTGATAAGATCTGTCCTCTAAGAACTCTGTAGCCAGCTAACATTAGCCAGATACAATCTGTTCCCTTACAACTCTTTAGCTAGCTAACATTATTCTCATACAATGTGTTCCCTCACAACTTTTTAGCTAGCTAACATTGGCCTGATACAATCTGTTCCCTCACAACTTAAGTTAGCCTGATACAATCTGTCCCCTCACAACTCTGTAGCTAGCTAACATTGGCCTGATACAATCTGTTCCCTTAGAACTCTTTAGCTAGCTCAAGTTAACCTGATACAATATGTTCCCTCTCAACTCTGTAGCTAGCTAAAAATTAGCCTGATACAATATTTTTCATCACAACAAAAGTTAGCCTGATACGATCTGTTCTCTCACAACTCTGTAGCCAGCTAACATTAGCCTGATACAACCTGTTCCCTCACAACTCTGTAGCTAGCTAACATTAGCCTGATACAATCTGTTCCCTCACAACTTAAGTTAGCCTGATAAAACCTTTTCCCTCAAAATTCTGTAGCTAGCTAACGTTAGCCTGATAAATCTGTTCCCTCACAACTTTGTACTAGCTAAAGTTAGCCTGATACAATCTGTTCTCTCACAACTCTGTAGCTAGCTAAAATTAACCTGATACAATCTGTTCTCTCACAACTCTGTAGCTAACTAACGTTAGCCTGATACAATCTGTTATCTCACAACTCTGTAGCTAGCTAATGTTTGCCTGATACAATCTGTTCCCTCACAACTTAAGTTAGCCTGATACAGTCTTTCCTCTCACAACTCTGTAGCTAGCTAACATTAGCCTAATACAATCTGTTCTCTCACAACTCTGTAGCAAGCTAACATTAGCCTGATACAATCTGTTCCCTCACAACTAAAGTTAGCCTGATACGATCTGTTCTATCACAACTCTGTAGCTAGCAAATGTTTGCCTGATACAATCTGTTCCCTCACAACTAAAGTTAGCCTGATACGATCTGTTCGTTCAGAACTCTGTAGCTAGCTTACATTAGCCTGATACAATCTGTTCCCTCACAACTCTGTAGCTAGCTAACATTAGCCTGATACAATCTGTTCCATCACAACAAAAGTTAGCCTGATATGATCTGTTCTCTCACAACTCTGTAGCTAGCAAATGTTTGCCTGATACAATCTGTTCCCTCACAACTTTGTAGCTACTTAACATTAGCCTAATACAATCTGTTCTCTCACAACTCTGTAGCTAGCTACCATTAGCCTGATACAATCTGTTCCCTCGCAACTCTGTAGCTAGCTAACGTTAGCCTCATACAATCTGTTCTCTCACGACTAAAGATAGCCTGATACGATCTGTTCTCTCCGAACTCTGTAGCTAGCTAACATTAGCCTGATACAATCTGTTCCCTCACAATTAATGTTAGCCTGATACGATCTGTTCTCTTAGAGTTCCGTAGCTAGCTAACGTTAGCCTGATATGATCTGTTCTCTAAGAACTCTGTAGCCAGCTAACATTAGCCAGATACAATCTGTCCTCTCAAAACTCTGTAGCTAGCTAACATTAGCCTGATACAATCTGTTCTCTCACAACTCTGTAGCAAGCTAACATTAGCCTGATACAATCTGTTCCCTCACAACTTTGTAGCTACTTAACATTAGCCTTATACAATCTGTTCTCTCACAACTCTGTAGCTAGCTAAGGTTAGCCTGATAAAATCTGTTCCCTCACAACTAAAGATAGCCTGATAAGATCTGTTCTCTCCGAACTCTGTAGCTAGCTAACATTAGCCTGATACAATCTGTTCCCTCACAACTAATGTTAGCCTGATACGATCTGTTCTCTTAGAACTCTGTAGCTAGCTAACGTTAGCCTGATACGATCTGTGCTCTAAGAACTCTGTAGCCAGCTTACATTAGCCGGATACAATCTGTTCCCATACAACTCTGTAGCTAGCTAACATTATTCTCATACAATGTGTTCCCTCACAACTTTTTAGCTAGCTAACATTAGCCGGATACAATCTGTTCCCATACAACTCTGTAGCTAGCTAACATTATTCTCATACAATGTGTTCCCTCACAACTTTTTAGCTAGCTAATATTAGCCTGATACGATCTGTTCTTTCACAGCTCTGTAGGCCTAACTTGAGCCCAATACAATCTGTTCCCTCACAACTCTGTAGCTAGCTAACTGTAGCCTGATACAATCTTTTCCATCACAACAAAAGTTAGCCTGATACGATCTGTTCTCTCACAACTCTGTAGCTAGCTAACATTAGCCTGATACAATCTGTTCCCTTAGAACTCTTTAGCTAGCTCACGTTAGCCTGATACAATCTGTTCCCTCACAACTTTGTAGCTACCTAACATTAGCCTAATACAATCTGTTCTCTCCCAACTCTGTAGCTAGCTACCATTAGCCTGATACAATCTGTTCCCTCGCAACTCTGTAGCTAGCTAACGTTAGCCTGATAGAATCTGTTCTCTCACAATTAAAGATAGCATGATACGATCTGTTCTCTCCAAACTCTGTAGCTAGCTAACATTAGCCAGATACAATCTGTTCCCTTACAACTCTGTAGCTAGCTAACATTGGCCTGATACAATCTGTTCCCTTAGAACTCTTTAGCTAGCTCAAGTTAACCTGATACAATATGTTCCCTCTCAACTCTGTAGCTAGCTAAAAATTAGCCTGATACAATCTTTTCCATCACAACAAAAGTTAGCCTGATACGATCTGTTCTCTCACAACTCTGTAGCTAGCTAACATTAGCCTGATACAACCTGTTCCCTCACAACTCTGTAGCTAGCTAACATTAGCCTGATACAATCTGTTCCCTCACAACTTAAGTTAGCCTGATAAAACCTGTTCCCTCACAATTCTGTAGCTAGCTAACATTAGCCTGATACAATCTGTTCCCTCACAACTTTGTACTAGCTAAAGTTAGCCCGATACAATCTGTTCATTCAGAACTCTGTAGCTAGCTAACATTAGCCTGATACAATCTGTTCCCTCACAACTCTGTAGCTAGCTAACATTAGCCTGATACAATCTGTTCCATCACAACAAAGGTTAGCCTGATACGATCTGTTCTCTCACAACTCTGTAGCTAGCAAATGTTTGCCTGATACAATCTGTTCCCTCACAACTTAAGTTAGCCTGATACCATCTGTCCTCTTACAACTCTGTAGCTAGCTAACATTAGCGTGAAACAATCTGTTCCCTCACAACTCTGTAGCTAGCTAACGTTAGCCTGATACAATCTGTTCTCTCACAACTCTGTAGCTACCTAAAATTAGTCTGATACAATCTGTTCTCTCACAACTTTGTAGCTAACCAACGTTAGCCTGATACAATCTGTTCTCTCAGAACTCTGTAGCTAGCTAACATTAGCCTGATACAATCTGTTCCATCACAACTATGTAGCTAGCTAATGTTTGCCTGATACAATCTGTTCCCTCACAACTTAAGTTAGCCTAATACGATCTGTCCTCTCACAACTCTGTAGCTAGCTAACATTAGCCTGATACAATCTGTTCTCTCACAACTCTGTAGCTAGCTAACGTTAGCCTGATACAATATGTTCACTCACAACTCTGTAGCTAGATAACATTAGCCTGATACAATGTGTTCCCTCACAACTCTGTAACTAGCTAACATTAGCCTGATACAATCTGTTCCCTCACAACTTTGTAGCTAGCTAAAGTTAGCCTAATACAATCTGTTCTCTCACAACTCTGTAGCTAGCTAAGGTTAGCCTGATAAAATCTGTTCCCTCACAACTAAAGATAGCCTGATAAGATCTGTTCTCTCTGAACTCTGTAGCTAGCTAACATTATTCTCATACAATGCGTACCCTCACAACTTTTTAGCTAGCTAACATTGGCCTGATACAATCTGTTCTCTCACAACTCTGTAGCTAGCTAACATTAACCTGATACAATATGTTCTCTCATAACATTGTAGCTAGCTAATATTAGCCTGATACGATCTGTTCTTTCACAACTCTGTAGGCCTAACTTTAGCCCAATACAATCTGTTCCCTCACAACTCTGTAGCTAGCTAACATTAGCCTAATACAATCTTTTCCATCACAACAAAAGTTAGCCTGATACGATCTGTTCTCTCACATTTCTGTAGCTAGCTTACATTAGCCTGATACAATCTGTTCCCTTAGAACTCTTTAGCTAGCTCACGTTAGCCTGATACAATCTGTTCTCTCAGAACTCTGTAGCCAGCTAACATTAGCCTGATACAATCAGTTCCCTCGCAACTTTGTAGCTACTTAACATTAGCCTGATACAATCTGTTCCCTCACAACTCTGTAGCTAGCTAATGTTTGCATGATACAATCTGTTCCCTCACAACTTAAGTTAGCCTAATACGATCTGTCCTCTCACAACTCTGTAGCTAGCTAACATTAGCCTGATACAATCTGTTCTCTCACAACTCTGTAGCAAGCTAACATTAGCCTGATACGATCTGTTCCCTCACAACTTTGTAGCTACTTAACATTAGCCTTATACAATCTGTTCTCTCACAACTCTGTAGCTAGCTAAGGTTAGCCTGATAAAATCTGTTCCCTCACAACTAAAGATAGCCTGATAAGATCTGTTCTCTCCGAACTCTGTAGCTAGCTAACATTAGCCTGATACAATCTGTTCCCTCAAAACTAATGTTAGCCTGATACGATCTGTTCTCTTAGAACTCTGTAGCTAGCTAACGTTAGCCTGATACGATCCTTGCTCTAAGAACTCTGTATCCAGCTTACATTAGCCAGATACAATCTGTTCCCATACAGCTCTGTAGCTAGCTAACATTATTCTCATACAATGTGTTCCCTCACAACTTTTTAGCTAGCTAATATTAGCCTGATACGATCTGTTCTTTCACAGCTCTGTGGGCCTAACTTGAGCCCAATACAATCTGTTCCCTCACAACTCTGTAGCTAGCTAACAGTAGCCTGATACAATCTTTTCCATCACAACAAAAGTTAGCCTGATACGATCTGTTCTCTCACAACTCTGTAGCTAGCTAAAATTAGCCTGATACAATCTGTTCCCTCACAACTCTGTAGCTAGCTAATGTTTGCCTGATACAATCTGTTCCCTAACAACTTAAGTTAGCCTGATACCATCTGTCCTCTTACAACTCTGTAGCTAGCTAACATTAGCCTGAAACAATCTGTTCTCTCACAACTCTGTAGCTAGCTAACGTTAGCCTGATACAATCTGTTCTCTCACAACTCTGTAGCTACCTAAAATTAGCCTGATACAATCTGTTCTCTCACAACTTTGTAGCTAACCAACGTTAGCCTGATACAATCTGTTCTCTCACAACTCTGTAGCTATCTAACATTAGCCTGATACAATCTGTTCCCTCACAACTCTGTAGCTAGCTAATGTTTGCATGATACAATCTGTTCCCTCACAACTTAAGTTAGCCTAATACGATCTGTCCTCTCACAACTCTGTAGCTAGCTAACATTAGCCTGATACAATCTGTTCTCTCACAACTCTGTAGCTAGCTAACGTTAGCCTGATACAACATGTTCACTTACAACTCTGTAGCTAGATAACATTAGCCTGATACAATGTGTTCCCTCACAACTCTATAGCTAGCTTACATTAGCCTGATACAATCTGTTCCCTCACAACTTTGTAGCTAGCTAAAGTTAGCCTAATACAATCTGTTCTCTCACAACTCTGTAGCTAGTTAAGGTTAGCCTGATAAAATCTGTTCCCTCACAACTAAAGATAGCCTGATAAGATCTGTTCTCTCTGAACTCTGTAGCTAGCTAACATTATTCTCATACAATGTGTTCCCTCACAACTTTTTAGCTAGCTAACATTGGCCTGATACAACCTGTTCTCTCACAACTCTGTAGCTAGCTAACATTAACCTGATAAAATGTGTTCTCTCATAACATTGTAGCTAGCTAATATTAGCCTGATACAATCTGTTCTTTCACAACTCTGTGGGCCTAACTTTAGCCCAATACAATCTGTTCCCTCACAACTCTGTAGCTAGCTAACAGTAGCCTGATACAATCTTTTCCATCACAACAAAAGTTAGCCTGATACGATCTGTTCTCTCACATTTCTGTAGCTAGCTTACATTAGCCTGATACAATCTGTTCCCTTAGAACTCTTTAGCTAGCTCACGTTAGCCTGATACAATCTGTTCTCTCAGAACTCTGTAGCCAGCTAACATTAGCCTGATACAATCTGTTCCCTCACAACTTTGTAGCTACTTAACATTAGCCTATAACAATCTGTTCTCTCACAACTCTGTAGCTAGCTACCATTAGCCTGATACAATCTGTTCCCTCGCAAATCTTTAGCTAGCTAACGTTAGCCTGATAAAATCTGTTTCATCACAACAAAAGTTAGCCTGATACGATCTGTTCTCTCACAACTCTGTAGCTAGCAAATGTTTGCCTGGTACAATCTGTTCCCTCACAACAAAAGTTAGCCTGATACTATCTGTTCACTCAGAACTCTGTAGCTAGCTCACATTAGCCTGATACAATCTTTTCCCTCACAACTCTGTAGCTAGCTAACATTAGCCTGATACAATCTGTTCCATCACAACAAAAGTTAGCCTGATACGATCTGTTCTCTCAAAACTCTGTAGCTAGCAAATGTTTGTCTGATACAATCTCTTCCCTCACAACTTAAGTTAGCCTGATACCATCCGTCCTTTTACAACTCTGTAGCTAGCTAACGTTAGCCTGATACAATCTGTTCTTTCACAACTCTGTAGCTACCTAAAATTAGCCTGATACAATCTGTTCTATCACAACTCTGTAGCTAACCAACGTTAGCCTGATACAATCTGTTCTCTCACAACTCTGTAGCTAGCTAACATTAGCCTGATACAACCTGTTCCCTCACAACTCTGTAGCTAGCTAATGTTTGCCTGATACAATCTGTTCCCTCACAACTTAAGTTAGCCTAATACGATCTGTCCTCTCAAAACTCTGTAGCTAGCTAACATTAGCCTGAAACAATCTGTTCTCTAACAACTCTGTAGCTAGCTAACATTAGCCTGATACAATATATTCCCTCACAACTCTGTAGCTAGATAACATTAGCCTGATACAATGTGTTCCCTCACAACTCTGTAACTAGCTAACATTAGCCTGATACAATCTGTTCCCTCACAACTTTGTAGCTAGCTAAAGTTAGCCTAATACAATCTGTTTTCTCACAACTCTGTAGCTAGCTAAGGTAAGCCTGATACAATCTGTTCCCTCACAACTAATGTTAGCCTGATACGATCTGTTCTCTTAGAACTCCGTAGCTAGCTAACGTTAGCCTGATACGATCTGTCCTCTAAGAACTCTGTAGCCAGTTAACATTAGCCAGATAAAATCTGTTCCCTTACAACTCTGTAGCTAGCTAACATTATTCTCATACAATGTGTTCCCTCACAACCTTTTAGCTAGCTTACATTGGCCTGATACAATCTGTTCCCTTACAGCTTAAGTTAGCCTGATACAATCTGTCCTCTCACAACTCTGTAGCTAGCTAACATTGGCCTGATACAATCTGTTCCCTTAGAACTCTTTAGCTAGCTCAGGTTAACCTGATGCAATATGTTCCCTCTCAACTCTGTAGCTAGCTAAAAATTAGCCTGATACAATCTTTTCCATCACAACAAAAGTTAGCCTGATACAATCTGTTCTCTCACAACTCTGTAGCTAGCTAACATTAGCCTGATACAACCTGTTCCCTCACAACTCTGTAGCTAGCTAAAATTAGCCTGATACAATCTGTTCCCTCACAACTTAAGTTAGCCTGATAAAACCTTTTCCCTCAAAATTCTGTAGCTAGCTAACGTTAGCCTGATAAATCTGTTCCCTCACAACTTTGTACTAGCTAAAGTTAGCCTGATACAATCTGTTCATTCAGAACTCTGTAGCTAGCTAACATTAGCCTGATACAATCTGTTCCCTCACAACTCTGTAGCTAGCTAACATTAGCCTGATACAAGCTGTTCCATCACAACAAAGGTTAGCCTGATACGATCTGTTCTCTCACAACTCTGTAGCTAGCAAATGTTTGCCTGATACAATCTGTTCCCTAACAACTTAAGTTAGCCTGATACCATCTGTCCTCTTACAACTCTGTAGCTAGCTAACATTAGCCTGAAACAATCTGTTCTCTCACAACTCTGTAGCTAGCTAACGTTAGCCTGATACAATCTGTTCTCTCACAACTCTGTAGCTACCTAAAATTAGCCTGATACAATCTGTTCTCTCACAACTTTGTAGCTAACCAACGTTAGCCTGATACAATCTGTTCTCTCACAACTCTGTAGCTATCTAACATTAGCCTGATACGATCTGTTCCCTCACAACTCTGTAGCTAGCTAATGTTTGCATGATACAATCTGTTCCCTCACAACTTAAGTTAGCCTAATACGATCTGTCCTCTCACAACTCTGTAGCTAGCTAACATTAGCCTGATACAATCTGTTCTCTCACAACTCTGTAGCTAGCTAACGTTAGCCTGATACAACATGTTCACTCACAACTCTGTAGCTAGATAACATTAGCCTGATACAATGTGTTCCCTCACAGCTCTGTAGCTAGCTTACATTAGCCTGATACAATCTGTTCCCTCACAACTTTGTAGCTAGCTAAAGTTAGCCTAATACAATCTGTTCTCTCACAACTCTGTAGCTAGTTAAGGTTAGCCTGATAAAATCTGTTCCCTCACAACTAAAGATAGCCTGATAAGATCTGTTCTCTCTGAACTCTGTAGCTAGCTAACATTATTCTCATACAATGTGTTCCCTCACAACTTTTTAGCTAGCTAACATTGGCCTGATACAATCTGTTCTCTCACAACTCTGTAGCTAGCTAACATTAACCTGATAAAATGTGTTCTCTCATAACATTGTAGCTAGCTAATATTAGCCTGATACGATCTGTTCTTTCACAACTCTGTAGGCCTAACTTTAGCCCAATACAATCTGTTCCCTCACAACTCTGTAGCTAGCTAACAGTAGCCTGATACAATCTTTTCCATCACAACAAAAGTTAGCCTGATACGATCTGTTCTCTCACATTTCTGTAGCTAGCTTACATTAGCCTGATACAATCTGTTCCCTTAGAACTCTTTAGCTAGCTCACGTTAGCCTGATACAATCTGTTCTCTCAGAACTCTGTAGCCAGCTAACATTAGCCTGATACAATCTGTTCCCTCACAACTTTGTAGCTACTTAACATTAGCCTATAACAATCTGTTCTCTCACAACTCTGTAGCTAGCTACCATTAGCCTGATACAATCTGTTCCCTCGCAAATCTTTAGCTAGCTAACGTTAGCCTGATAAAATCTGTTTCATCGCAACAAAAGTTAGCCTGATACGATCTGTTCTCTCACAACTCTGTAGCTAGCAAATGTTTGCCTGGTACAATCTGTTCCCTCACAACAAAAGTTAGCCTGATACGATCTGTTCACTCAGAACTCTGTAGCTAGCTCACATTAGCCTGATACAATCTTTTCCCTCACAACTCTGTAGCTAGCTAACATTAGCCTGATACAATCTGTTCCATCACAACAAAAGTTAGCCTGATACGATCTGTTCTCTCAAAACTCTGTAGCTAGCTAAGGTTAGCCTGATAAAATCTGTTCCCTCACAACTAAAGATAGCCTGATAAGATATGTTCTCTCTGAACTCTGTAGCTAGCTAACATTATTCTCATACAATGCGTACCCTCACAACTTTTTAGCTAGCTAACATTGGCCTGATACAATCTGTTCTCTCACAACTCTGTAGCTAGCTAACATTAACCTGATACAATATGTTCTCTCATAACATTGTAGCTAGCTAATATTAGCCTGATACGATCTGTTCTTTCACAACTCTGTAGGCCTAACTTTAGCCCAATACAATCTGTTCCCTCACAACTCTGTAGCTAGCTAACATTAGCCTAATACAATCTTTTCCATCACAACAAAAGTTAGCCTGATACGATCTGTTCTCTCACATTTCTGTAGCTAGCTTACATTAGCCTGATACAATCTGTTCCCTTAGAACTCTTTAGCTAGCTCACGTTAGCCTGATACAATCTGTTCTCTCAGAACTCTGTAGCCAGCTAACATTAGCCTGATACAATCGGTTCCCTCGCAACTTTGTAGCTACTTAACATTAGCCTGATACAATCTGTTCCCTCACAACTCTGTAGCTAGCTAATGTTTGCATGATACAATCTGTTCCCTCACAACTTAAGTTAGCCTAATACGATCTGTCCTCTCACAACTCTGTAGCTAGATAACATTAGCCTGATACAATCTGTTCTCTCACAACTCTGTAGCAAGCTAACATTAGCCTGATACGATCTGTTCCCTCACAACTTTGTAGCTACTTAACATTAGCCTTATACAATCTGTTCTCTCACAACTCTGTAGCTAGCTAAGGTTAGCCTGATAAAATCTGTTCCCTCACAACTAAAGATAGCCTGATAAGATCTGTTCTCTCCGAACTCTGTAGCTAGCTAACATTAGCCTGATACAATCTGTTCCCTCAAAACTAATGTTAGCCTGATACGATCTGTTCTCTTAGAACTCTGTAGCTAGCTAACGTTAGCCTGATACGATCCTTGCTCTAAGAACTCTGTAGCCAGCTTACATTAGCCAGATACAATCTGTTCCCATACAACTCTGTAGCTAGCTAACATTATTCTCATACAATGTGTTCCCTCACAACTTTTTAGCTAGCTAATATTAGCCTGATACGATCTGTTCTTTCACAGCTCTGTGGGCCTAACTTGAGCCCAATACAATCTGTTCCCTCACAACTCTGTAGCTAGCTAACAGTAGCCTGATACAATCTTTTCCATCACAACAAAAGTTAGCCTGATACGATCTGTTCTCTCACAACTCTGTAGCTAGCTAAAATTAGCCTGATACAATCTGTTCCCTCACAACTCTGTAGCTAGCTAATGTTTGCCTGATACAATCTGTTCCCTAACAACTTAAGTTAGCCTGATACCATCTGTCCTCTTACAACTCTGTAGCTAGCTAACATTAGCCTGAAACAATCTGTTCTCTCACAACTCTGTAGCTAGCTAACGTTAGCCTGATACAATCTGTTCTCTCACAACTCTGTAGCTACCTAAAATTAGCCTGATACAATCTGTTCTCTCACAACTTTGTAGCTAACCAACGTTAGCCTGATACAATCTGTTCTCTCACAACTCTGTAGCTATCTAACATTAGCCTGATACAATCTGTTCCCTCACAACTCTGTAGCTAGCTAATGTTTGCATGATACAATCTGTTCCCTCACAACTTAAGTTAGCCTAATACGATCTGTCCTCTCACAACTCTGTAGCTAGCTAACATTAGCCTGATACAATCTGTTCTCTCACAACTCTGTAGCTAGCTAACGTTAGCCTGATACAACATGTTCACTTACAACTCTGTAGCTAGATAACATTAGCCTGATACAATGTGTTCCCTCACAACTCTGTAGCTAGCTTACATTAGCCTGATACAATCTGTTCCCTCACAACTTTGTAGCTAGCTAAAGTTAGCCTAATACAATCTGTTCTCTCACAACTCTGTAGCTAGTTAAGGTTAGCCTGATAAAATCTGTTCCCTCACAACTAAAGATAGCCTGATAAGATCTGTTCTCTCTGAACTCTGTAGCTAGCTAACATTATTCTCATACAATGTGTTCCCTCACAACTTTTTAGCTAGCTAACATTGGCCTGATACAACCTGTTCTCTCACAACTCTGTAGCTAGCTAACATTAACCTGATAAAATGTGTTCTCTCATAACATTGTAGCTAGCTAATATTAGCCTGATACGATCTGTTCTTTCACAACTCTGTAGGCCTAACTTTAGCCCAATACAATCTGTTCCCTCACAACTCTGTAGCTAGCTAACAGTAGCCTGATACAATCTTTTCCATCACAACAAAAGTTAGCCTGATACGATCTGTTCTCTCACATTTCTGTAGCTAGCTTACATTAGCCTGATACAATCTGTTCCCTTAGAACTCTTTAGCTAGCTCACGTTAGCCTGATACAATCTGTTCTCTCAGAACTCTGTAGCCAGCTAACATTAGCCTGATACAATCTGTTCCCTCACAACTTTGTAGCTACTTAACATTAGCCTATAACAATCTGTTCTCTCACAACTCTGTAGCTAGCTACCATTAGCCTGATACAATCTGTTCCCTCGCAAATCTTTAGCTAGCTAACGTTAGCCTGATAAAATCTGTTTCATCACAACAAAAGTTAGCCTGATACGATCTGTTCTCTCACAACTCTGTAGCTAGCAAATGTTTGCCTGGTACAATCTGTTCCCTCACAACAAAAGTTAGCCTGATACTATCTGTTCACTCAGAACTCTGTAGCTAGCTCACATTAGCCTGATACAATCTTTTCCCTCACAACTCTGTAGCTAGCTAACATTAGCCTGATACAATCTGTTCCATCACAACAAAAGTTAGCCTGATACGATCTGTTCTCTCAAAACTCTGTAGCTAGCAAATGTTTGTCTGATACAATCTCTTCCCTCACAACTTAAGTTAGCCTGATACCATCTGTCCTTTTACAACTCTGTAGCTAGCTAACGTTAGCCTGATACAATCTGTTCTTTCACAACTCTGTAGCTACCTAAAATTAGCCTAATACAATCTGTTCTATCACAACTCTGTAGCTAACCAACGTTAGCCTGATACAATCTGTTCTCTCACAACTCTGTAGCTAGCTAACATTAGCCTGATACAACCTGTTCCCTCACAACTCTGTAGCTAGCTAATGTTTGCCTGATACAATCTGTTCCCTCACAACTTAAGTTAGCCTAATACGATCTGTCCTCTCAAAACTCTGTAGCTAGCTAACATTAGCCTGAAACAATCTGTTCTCTCACAACTCTGTAGCTAGCTAACATTAGCCTGATACAATATATTCCCTCACAACTCTGTAGCTAGATAACATTAGCCTGATACAATGTGTTCCCTCACAACTCTGTAACTAGCTAACATTAGCCTGATACAATCTGTTCCCTCACAACTTTGTAGCTAGCTAAAGTTAGCCTAATACAATCTGTTTTCTCACAACTCTGTAGCTAGCTAAGGTAAGCCTGATACAATCTGTTCCCTCACAACTAATGTTAGCCTGATACGATCTGTTCTCTTAGAACTCCGTAGCTAGCTAACGTTAGCCTGATACGATCTGTCCTCTAAGAACTCTGTAGCCAGTTAACATTAGCCAGATAAAATCTGTTCCCTTACAACTCTGTAGCTAGCTAACATTATTCTCATACAATGTGTTCCCTCACAACCTTTTAGCTAGCTTACATTGGCCTGATACAATCTGTTCCCTTACAGCTTAAGTTAGCCTGATACAATCTGTCCTCTCACAACTCAGTAGCTAGCTAACATTGGCCTGATACAATCTGTTCCCTTAGAACTCTTTAGCTAGCTCAGGTTAACCTGATGCAATATGTTCCCTCTCAACTCTGTAGCTAGCTAAAAATTAGCCTGATACAATCTTTTCCATCACAACAAAAGTTAGCCTGATACAATCTGTTCTCTCACAACTCTGTAGCTAGCTAACATTAGCCTGATACAACCTGTTCCCTCACAACTCTGTAGCTAGCTAAAATTAGCCTGATACAATCTGTTCCCTCACAACTTAAGTTAGCCTGATAAAACCTTTTCCCTCAAAATTCTGTAGCTAGCTAACGTTAGCCTGATAAATCTGTTCCCTCACAACTTTGTACTAGCTAAAGTTAGCCTGATACAATCTGTTCATTCAGAACTCTGTAGCTAGCTAACATTAGCCTGATACAATCTGTTCCCTCACAACTCTGTAGCTAGCTAATATTAGCCTGATACAAGCTGTTCCATCACAACAAAGGTTAGCCTGATACGATCTGTTCTCTCACAACTCTGTAGCTAGCAAATGTTTGCCTGATACAATCTGTTCCCTAACAACTTAAGTTAGCCTGATACCATCTGTCCTCTTACAACTCTGTAGCTAGCTAACATTAGCCTGAAACAATCTGTTCTCTCACAACTCTGTAGCTAGCTAACGTTAGCCTGATACAATTTGTTCTCTCACAACTCTGTAGCTACCTAAAATTAGCCTGATACAATCTGTTCTCTCACAACTTTGTAGCTAACCAACGTTAGCCTGATACAATCTGTTCTCTCACAACTCTGTAGCTATCTAACATTAGCCTGATACGATCTGTTCCCTCACAACTCTGTAGCTAGCTAATGTTTGCATGATACAATCTGTTCCCTCACAACTTAAGTTAGCCTAATACGATCTGTCCTCTCACAACTCTGTAGCTAGCTAACATTAGCCTGATACAATCTGTTCTCTCACAACTCTGTAGCTAGCTAACGTTAGCCTGATACAACATGTTCACTCACAACTCTGTAGCTAGATAACATTAGCCTGATACAATGTGTTCCCTCACAGCTCTGTAGCTAGCTTACATTAGCCTGATACAATCTGTTCCCTCACAACTTTGTAGCTAGCTAAAGTTAGCCTAATACAATCTGTTCTCTCACAACTCTGTAGCTAGTTAAGGTTAGCCTGATAAAATCTGTTCCCTCACAACTAAAGATAGCCTGATAAGATCTGTTCTCTCTGAACTCTGTAGCTAGCTAACATTATTCTCATACAATGTGTTCCCTCACAACTTTTTAGCTAGCTAACATTGGCCTGATACAATCTGTTCTCTCACAACTCTGTAGCTAGCTAACATTAAGCTGATAAAATGTGTTCTCTCATAACATTGTAGCTAGCTAATATTAGCCTGATACGATCTGTTCTTTCACAACTCTGTAGGCCTAACTTTAGCCCAATACAATCTGTTCCCTCACAACTCTGTAGCTAGCTAACAGTAGCCTGATACAATCTTTTCCATCACAACAAAAGTTAGCCTGATACGATCTGTTCTCTCACATTTCTGTAGCTAGCTTACATTAGCCTGATACAATCTGTTCCCTTAGAACTCTTTAGCTAGCTCACGTTAGCCTGATACAATCTGTTCTCTCAGAACTCTGTAGCCAGCTAACATTAGCCTGATACAATCTGTTCCCTCACAACTTTGTAGCTACTTAACATTAGCCTATAACAATCTGTTCTCTCACAACTCTGTAGCTAGCTACCATTAGCCTGATACAATCTGTTCCCTCGCAAATCTTTAGCTAGCTAACGTTAGCCTGATAAAATCTGTTTCATCGCAACAAAAGTTAGCCTGATACGATCTGTTCTCTCACAACTCTGTAGCTAGCAAATGTTTGCCTGGTACAATCTGTTCCCTCACAACAAAAGTTAGCCTGATACGATCTGTTCACTCAGAACTCTGTAGCTAGCTCACATTAGCCTGATACAATCTTTTCCCTCACAACTCTGTAGCTAGCTAACATTAGCCTGATACAATCTGTTCCATCACAACAAAAGTTAGCCTGATACGATCTGTTCTCTCAAAACTCTGTAGCTAGCAAATGTTTGTCTGATACAATCTGTTCCCTCACAACTTAAGTTAGCCTGATACCATCTGTCCTCTTACAACTCTGTAGCTAGCTAACGTTAGCCTGATACAATCTGTTCTTTCACAACTCTGTAGCTACCTAAAATTAGCCTGATACAATCTGTTCTATCACAACTCTGTAGCTAACCAACGTTAGCCTGATACAATCTGTTCTCTCACAACTCTGTAGCTAGCTAACATTAGCCTGATACAACCTGTTCCCTCACAACTCTGTAGCTAGCTAATGTTTGCCTGATACAATCTGTTCCCTCACAACTTAAGTTAGCCTAATACGATCTGTCCTCTCAAAACTCTGTAGCTAGCTAACATTAGCCTGAAACAATCTGTTCTCTCACAACTCTGTAGCTAGCTAACATTAGCCTGATACAATATATTCCCTCACAACTCTGTAGCTAGATAACATTAGCCTGATACAATGTGTTCCCTCACAACTCTGTAACTAGCTAACATTAGCCTGATACAATCTGTTCCCTCACAACTTTGTGGCTAGCTAAAGTTAGCCTAATACAATCTGTTTTCTCAGAACTCTGTAGCTAGCTAAGGTAAGCCTGATACAATCTGTTCCCTCACAACTAATGTTAGCCTGATACGATCTGTTCTCTTAGAACTCCGTAGCTAGCTAACGTTAGCCTGATACAATCTGTTCTCTCACAACTCTGTAGCTAGCTAAAATTAACCTGATACAATCTGTTCTCTCACAACATAGGTTAGCCTGATACGATCTGTTCTCTCACAACTCTGTAGCTAGCAAATGTTTGCCTGATACAATCTGTTCCCTCACAACTTAAGTTAGCCTGATACCATCTGTCCTCTTACAACTCTGTAGCTAGCTAACATTAGCCTGAAACAATCTGTTCTCTCACAACTCTGTAGCTAGCTAACGTTAGCCTGATACATTCTGTTCTCTCACAACTCTGTAGCTACCTAAAATTAGCCTGATACAATCTGTTCTCTCACAACTCTGTAGCTAACCAACGTTAGCCTGATACAATTAGTTCTCTCACAACTCTGTAGCTAGCTAACATTATCCTGATACAATCTGTTCCCTCACAACTCTGTAGCTAGCTAATGTTTGCCTGATACAATCTGTTCCCTCACAACTTAAGTTAGCCTAATACGATCTTTCCGCTCACAACTCTGTAGCTAGCTAACACTAGCCTGATACAATCTGTTCTTTCACAACTCTGTAGCTAGCTAACGTTAGCCTGATACAATATGTTCACTCACAACTCTGTAGCTAGATAACATTAGCCTGATACAATGTGTTCCGTCACAACTCTGTAACTAGCTAACATTAGCCTGATACAATCTGTTCCCTCACAACTTTGTAGCTAGCTAAAGTTAGCCTAATACAATCTGTTCTCTCACAACTCTGTAGCTAGCTAAGGTTAGCCTGATAAAATCTGTTCCCTCACAACTAAAGATAGCCTGATAAGATCTGTTCTCTCTGAACTCTGTAGCTACCTAACATTGTTCTCATACAATGTGTTCCCTCACAACTTTTTAGCTAGCTAACATTGGCCTAATACAATCTGTTCTCTCACAACTCTGTAGCTAGCTAACGTTAGCCTGATACAATCTGTTCTCTCACAACTAAAGATAGCCTGATACGATCTGTTCTCTCCAAACTCTGTAGCCAGCTAACATTAGCCAGATACAATCTGTTCCCTTACAACTCTGTAGCTAGCTAACATTATTCTCATACAATGTGTTCCCTCACAACTTTTTAGCAAGCTAACATTGGCCTGATACAATCTGTTCCCTCACAACTTAAGTTAGCCTGATAGGATCTGTCCTCTCACAACTCTGTAGCTAGCTAACATTGGCCTGATACAATCTGTTCCCTTAGAACTCTTTAGCTAGCTCAAGTTAACCTGATACAATATGTTCTCTCACAACTCTGTAGCTAACTAACGTTAGCCTGATACAATCTGTTTTCTCACAACTCTGTAGCTAGCTAATGTTTGCCTGATACAATCTGTTCCCTCAAAACTTAAGTTAGCCTGATACGATCTTTCCTCTCACAACTCTGTAGCTAGCTAACATTAGCCTGATACAATCTGTTCTCTCACAACTCTGTAGCAAGCTAACATTAGCCTGATACAATCTGTTCCCTCACAACAAAAGTTAGCCTGATACAATCTGTTCATTCAGAACTCTGAAGCTAGCTAACATTAGCCTGATACAATCTGTTCCATCACAAGAAAGGTTAGCCTGATACGATCTGTTCTCTCACAACTCTGTAGCTAGCAAATGTTTGCCTGATACAATCTGTTCCCTCACAACTTAAGTTAGCCTGATACCATCTGTCCGCTTACAACTCTGTAGCTAGCTAACATTAGCCTGATACATTCTGTTCTCTCACAACTCTCTAGCTACCTAAAATTAGCCTGATACAATCTGTTCTCTCACAACTCTGTAGCTAACCAACGTTAGCCTGATACAATCTGTTCTCTCACAACTCTGTAGCTAGCTAACATTAGCCTGATACAATGTGTTCCCTCACAACTCTGTAACTAGCTAACATTAGCCTGATACAATCTGTTCCCTCACAACTTTGTAGCTAGCTAAAGTTAGCCTAATACAATCTGTTCTCTCACAACTCTGTAGCTAGCTAAGGTTAGCCTGATAAAATCTGTTCCCTCACAACTAAAGATAGCCTGATAAGATCTGTTCTCTCTGAACTCTGTAGCTACCTAACATTATTCTCATACAATGTGTTCC
This sequence comes from Echiichthys vipera, assembly GCF_963691815.1. Lineage (NCBI taxonomy): Eukaryota > Metazoa > Chordata > Actinopteri > Perciformes > Trachinidae > Echiichthys > Echiichthys vipera. Next base: position 49,175 of record NC_139826.1, read on the forward strand.
CTCACAACTTTTTAGCTAGCTAACATTGGCCTGATACAATCTGTTCTCTCACAACTCTGTAGCTAGCTAACATTAACCTGATACAATATGTTCTCTCATAACATTGTAGCTAGCTAATATTAGCCTGATATGATCTGTTCTTTCACAACTCTGTAGGCCTAACTTTAGCCCAATACAATCTGTTCACTCACAACTCTGTAGCTAGCTAATATTAGCCTGATACAATCTTTTCCATCACAACAAAAGTAAGCCCGATACGATCTGTTCTCTCACATTTCTGTAGCTAGCTAACATTAGCCTGATACAATCTGTTCCCTTAGAACTCTTTAGCTAGCTCACGTTAGCCTGATACAATCTGTTCTCTCAGAACTCTGTAGCCAGCTAACATTAGGCTGATACAATATGTTCCCTCACAACTCTGTAGCTAGCTAACATTAGCCTGATACAATCTGTTCCATCACAACAAAAGTTAGCCTGATACAATCTGTTCTCTCACAACTCTGTAGCTAGCAAATGTTTGCCTGGTACAATCTGTTCCATCACAACAAAAGTTAGCCTGATACGATCTGTTCACTCAGAACTCTGTAGCTAGCTTACATTAGCCTGATACAATCTGTTCCCTCACAACTCTGTAGCTAGCTAACATTAGCCTCATACAATCTGTTCCATCACAACAAAAGTTAGCCTGATACAATCTGTTCTCTCACAACTCTGTAGCTAGCAAATGTTTGCCTGATACAATCTGTTCCCTCACAACTTAAGTTAGCCTGATACCATCTGTCCTCTTACAACTCTGTAGCTAGCTATGGTTAGCCTGATACAATCTGTTCTCTCACAACTCTGTAGCTAACCAACGTTAGCCTGATACAATTAGTTCTCTCACAACTCTGTAGCTAGCTAACATTATCCTGATACAATCTGTTCCCTCACAACTCTGTAGCTAGCTAATGTTTGCCTGATACAATCTGTTCCCTCACAACTTAAGTTAGCCTAATACGATCTTTCCGCTCACAACTCTGTAGCTAGCTAACACTAGCCTGATACAATCTGTTCTTTCACAACTCTGTAGCTAGCTAACGTTAGCCTGATACAATATGTTCACTCACAACTCTGTAGCTAGATAACATTAGCCTGATACAATGTGTTCCGTCACAACTCTGTAACTAGCTAACATTAGCCTGATACAATCTGTTCCCTCACAACTTTGTAGCTAGCTAAAGTTAGCCTAATACAATCTGTTCTCTCACAACTCTGTAGCTAGCTAAGGTTAGCCTGATAAAATCTGTTCCCTCACAACTAAAGATAGCCTGATAAGATCTGTTCTCTCTGAACTCTGTAGCTACCTAACATTGTTCTCATACAATGTGTTCCCTCACAACTTTTTAGCTAGCTAACATTGGCCTAATACAATCTGTTCTCTCACAACTCTGTAGCTAGCTAACGTTAGCCTGATACAATCTGTTCTCTCACAACTAAAGATAGCCTGATACGATCTGTTCTCTCCAAACTCTGTAGCCAGCTAACATTAGCCAGATACAATCTGTTCCCTTACAACTCTGTAGCTAGCTAACATTATTCTCATACAATGTGTTCCCTCACAACTTTTTAGCTAGCTAACATTGGCCTGATACAATCTGTTCCCTCACAACTTAAGTTAGCCTGATAGGATCTGTCCTCTCACAACTCTGTAGCTAGCTAACATTGGCCTGATACAATCTGTTCCCTTAGAACTCTTTAGCTAGCTCAAGTTAACCTGATACAATATGTTCTCTCACAACTCTGTAGCTAACTAACGTTAGCCTGATACAATCTGTTTTCTCACAACTCTGTAGCTAGCTAATGTTTGCCTGATACAATCTGTTCCCTCAAAACTTAAGTTAGCCTGATACGATCTTTCCTCTCACAACTCTGTAGCTAGCTAACATTAGCCTGATACAATCTGTTCTCTCACAACTCTGTAGCAAGCTAACATTAGCCTGATACAATCTGTTCCCTCACAACAAAAGTTAGCCTGATACAATCTGTTCATTCAGAACTCTGAAGCTAGCTAACATTAGCCTGATACAATCTGTTCCATCACAAGAAAGGTTAGCCTGATACGATCTGTTCTCTCACAACTCTGTAGCTAGCAAATGTTTGCCTGATACAATCTGTTCCCTCACAACTTAAGTTAGCCTGATACCATCTGTCCGCTTACAACTCTGTAGCTAGCTAACATTAGCCTGATACATTCTGTTCTCTCACAACTCTCTAGCTACCTAAAATTAGCCTGATACAATCTGTTCTCTCACAACTCTGTAGCTAACCAACGTTAGCCTGATACAATCTGTTCTCTCACAACTCTGTAGCTAGCTAACATTAGCCTGATACAATGTGTTCCCTCACAACTCTGTAACTAGCTAACATTAGCCTGATACAATCTGTTCCCTCACAACTTTGTAGCTAGCTAAAGTTAGCCTAATACAATCTGTTCTCTCACAACTCTGTAGCTAGCTAAGGTTAGCCTGATAAAATCTGTTCCCTCACAACTAAAGATAGCCTGATAAAATCTGTTCTCTCTGAACTCTGTAGCTACCTAACATTATTCTCATACAATGTGTTCCCTCACAACTTTTTAGCTAGCTAACATTGGCCTGATACAATCTGTTCTCTCACAACTCTGTAGCTAGCTAACATTAACCTGATACAATATGTTCTCTCATAACATTGTAGCTAGCTAATATTAGCCTGATATGATCTGTTCTTTCACAACTCTGTAGGCCTAACTTTAGCCCAATACAATCTGTTCACTCACAACTCTGTAGCTAGCTAATATTAGCCTGATACAATCTTTTCCATCACAACAAAAGTAAGCCCGATACGATCTGTTCTCTCACATTTCTGTAGCTAGCTAACATTAGCCTGATACAATCTGTTCCCTTAGAACTCTTTAGCTAGCTCACGTTAGCCTGATACAATCTGTTCTCTCAGAACTCTGTAGCCAGCTAACATTAGGCTGATACAATATGTTCCCTCACAACTCTGTAGCTAGCTAACATTAGCCTGATACAATCTGTTCCATCACAACAAAAGTTAGCCTGATACAATCTGTTCTCTCACAACTCTGTAGCTAGCAAATGTTTGCCTGGTACAATCTGTTCCATCACAACAAAAGTTAGCCTGATACGATCTGTTCACTCAGAACTCTGTAGCTAGCTTACATTAGCCTGATACAATCTGTTCCCTCACAACTCTGTAGCTAGCTAACATTAGCCTGATACAATCTGTTCCATCACAACAAAAGTTAGCCTGATACAATCTGTTCTCTCACAACTCTGTAGCTAGCAAATGTTTGCCTGATACAATCTGTTCCCTCACAACTTAAGTTAGCCTGATACCATCTGTCCTCTTACAACTCTGTAGCTAGCTATGGTTAGCCTGATACAATCTGTTCTCTCACAACTCTGTAGCTAGCTAACATTAGCCTGATACATTCTGTTCCCTCACAACTAATGTTAGCCTGATACGATCTGTTCTCTTAGAACTCTGTAGCTAGCTAACGTTAGCCTGATACGATCTGTTCTCTAAGAACTCTGTAGCCAGCTTACATTAGCTGGATACAATCTGTTCCCATACAACTCTGTAGCTAGCTAACATTATTCTCATACAATGTGTTCCCTCACAACTTTTTAGCTAGCTAACATTGGCCTGATACAATCTGTTCTCTCACAACTCTGTAACTAGCTAACATTAACCTGATACAATATGTTCTCTCATAACATTGTAGCTAGCTAATATTAGCCTGATACGATCTGTTCTCTCACAACTCTGTAGCTAACTAACGTTAGCCTGATACAATCTGTTCTCTCACAACTCTGTAGCTAGCTAATGTTTGCCTGATACAATCTGTTCCCTCACAACTTAAGTTAGCCTGATACGATCTTCGTCTCTCACAACTCTGTAGCTAGCTAACATTAGCCTGATACAATCTGTCCCCTCACAACTCTGTAGCTAGCTAACATTAGCCTGATACAATCTGTTCCATCACAACAAAAGTTAGCCTGATACAATCTGTTCTCTCACAACTCTGTAGCTAGCAAATGTTTGCCTGGTACAATCTGTTCCATCACAACAAAAGTTAGCCTGATACGATCTGTTCACTCAGAACTCTGTAGCTAGCTTACATTAGCCTGATACAATCTGTTCCCTCACAACTCTGTAGCTAGCTAACATTAGCCTGATACAATCTGTTCCATCACAACAAAAGTTAGCCTGATACAATCTGTTCTCTCACAACTCTGTAGCTAGCAAATGTTTGCCTGATACAATCTGTTCCCTCACAACTTAAGTTAGCCTGATACCATCTGTCCTCTTACAACTCTGTAGCTAGCTATGGTTAGCCTGATACAATCTGTTCTCTCACAACTCTGTAGCTACCTAAAATTAGCCTGATACAATCTATTCTCTCACAACTCTGTAGCTAACCAACGTTAGCCTGATACAATCTGTTCTCTCACAACTCTGTAGCTAGCTAACATTAGCCTGATACATTCTGTTCCCTCACAACTAATGTTAGCCTGATACGATCTGTTCTCTTAGAACTCTGTAGCTAGCTAACGTTAGCCTGATACGATCTGTTCTCTAAGAACTCTGTAGCCAGCTTACATTAGCTGGATACAATCTGTTCCCATACAACTCTGTAGCTAGCTAACATTATTCTCATACAATGTGTTCCCTCACAACTTTTTAGCTAGCTAACATTGGCCTGATACAATCTGTTCTCTCACAACTCTGTAACTAGCTAACATTAACCTGATACAATATGTTCTCTCATAACATTGTAGCTAGCTAATATTAGCCTGATACGATCTGTTCTCTCACAACTCTGTAGCTAACTAACGTTAGCCTGATACAATCTGTTCTCTCACAACTCTGTAGCTAGCTAATGTTTGCCTGATACAATCTGTTCCCTCACAACTTAAGTTAGCCTGATACGATCTTCGTCTCTCACAACTCTGTAGCTAGCTAACATTAGCCTGATACAATCTGTCCCCTCACAACTCTGTAGCTAGCTAACATTAGCCTGATACAATCTGTTCCATCACAACAAAAGTTAGCCTGATACCATCTGTCCTCTTACAACTCTGTAGCTAGCTAACATTAGCCTTAAACAATCTGTTCTCTCACAACTCTGTAGCTAGCTAACGTTAGCCTGATACAATCTGTTCTCTCACAACTCTGTAGCTACCTAAAATTAGCCTAATACAACCTGTTGTCTCACAACTCTGTAGCTAACCAACTTTAGCCTGATACAATCTGTTCCCTCACAACTCTGTAGCTAGCGAACATTAGCCTAATACAACCTGTTCCCTCACAACTCTGTAGCTAGCTAATGTTTGCCTGATACAATCTGTTCCCTCACAACTTAAGTTAGCCTAATACGATCTGTCCTCTCACAACTCTGTAGCTAGCTAACATTAGCCTGAAACAATATGTTCTCTCACAACTCTGTAGCTAGCTAACGTTAGCCTGATACAATTTGTTCCCTCACAACTCTGTAGCTAGAAAACATTAGCCTGATAAAATTTGTTCCCTCACAACTCTGTAACTAGCTAACATTAGCCTGATACAATCTGTTCCCTCACAACTTTGTAGCTAGCTAAAGTTAGCCTAATACAATCTGTTCTCTCACAACTCTGTAACTAGCTAAGGTTAGCCTGATAAAATCTGTTCCCTCACAACTCTGTAACTAGCTAACATTAGCCTGATACAATCTGTTCCCTCACAACTTTGTAGCTAGCTAAAGTTAGCCGAATACAATCTGTTCTCTCACAACTCTGTAACTAGCTAAGGTTAGCCTGATAAAATCTGTTCCCTCACAACTAATGATAGCCTGATAAGATCTGTTCTCTCCGAACTCTGTAGCTAGCTAATATTAGCCTGATACATTCTGTTCCCTCACAACTAATGTTAGCCTGATACGATCTGTTCTCTTAGAACTCTGTAGCTAGCTAACGTTAGCCTGATACGATCTGTTCTCTAAGAACTCTGTAGCCAGCTTACATTAGCCGGATACAATCTGTTCCCATACAACTCTGTAGCTAGCTAACATTATTCTCTTACTATGTGTTCCCTCACAACTTTTTAGCTAGCTAACATTGGCCTGATACAATCTGCTCTCTCACAACTCTTTAGCTAGCTAACGTTAGCCTGATATGATCTGTTCTCTCCAAACTCTGTAGCCAGCTAACATTAGCCGGATACAATCTGTTCCCTTACAACTCTGTAGCTAGCTAACATTATTCTCATACAATGTGTTCCCTCACAACTTTTTAGCCAGCTAACATTGGCCTGATACAATCTGTTCCCTCACAACTTAAGTTAGCCTGATATGATCTTTCCTCTCTCAACTCTGTAGCTAGCTAAAAATTAGCCTGATACAATCTTTTCCATCACAACAAAAGTTAGCCTGATACGATCTGTTCTCTCACAACTCTGTAGCTAGCTAACATTAGCCTGATACACCTGTTCCCTCACAACTCTGTAGCTAGCTAACATTAGCTTGATACAATCTGTTCCTTCACAACTTAAGTTAGCCTGATAAAACCTGTTCCCTCACAATTCTGTAATTAGCTAACGTTAGCCTGATAAATCTGTTCCCTCACAACTCTATAACTAGCTAACATTAGCCTGATACAATCTGTTCCCTCACAACTTTGTACTAGCTAAAGTTAGCCTGATACAATCTGTTCTCTCACAACTCTGTAGCTAGCTAAAATTAACCTGATACAATCTGTTCTCTCACAACAAAGGTTAGCCTGATACGATCTGTTCTCTCACAACTCTGTAGCTAGCAAATGTTTGCCTGATACAATCTGTTCCCTCACAACTTAAGTTAGCCTGATACCATCTGTCCTCTTACAACTCTGTAGCTAGCTAACATTAGCCTGAAACAATCTGTTCTCTCACAACTCTGTAGCTAGCTAACGTTAGCCTGATACATTCTGTTCTCTCACAACTCTGTAGCTACCTAAAATTAGCCTGATACAATCTGTTCTCTCACAACTCTGTAGCTAACCAACGTTAGCCTGATACAATTAGTTCTCTCACAACTCTGTAGCTAGCTAACATTATCCTGATACAATCTGTTCCCTCACAACTCTGTAGCTAGCTAATGTTTGCCTGATACAATCTGTTCCCTCACAACTTAAGTTAGCCTAATACGATCTTTCCGCTCACAACTCTGTAGCTAGCTAACACTAGCCTGATACAATCTGTTCTTTTACAACTCTGTAGCTAGCTAACGTTAGCCTGATACAATATGTTCACTCACAACTCTGTAGCTAGATAACATTAGCCTGATACAATGTGTTCCGTCACAACTCTGTAACTAGCTAACATTAGCCTGATACAATCTGTTCCCTCACAACTTTGTAGCTAGCTAAAGTTAGCCTAATACAATCTGTTCTCTCACAACTCTGTAGCTAGCTAAGGTTAGCCTGATAAAATCTGTTCCCTCACAACTAAAGATAGCCTGATAAGATCTGTTCTCTCTGAACTCTGTAGCTACCTAACATTGTTCTCATACAATGTGTTCCCTCACAACTTTTTAGCTAGCTAACATTGGCCTAATACAATCTGTTCTCTCACAACTCTGTAGCTAGCTAACGTTAGCCTGATACAATCTGTTCTCTCACAACTAAAGATAGCCTGATACGATCTGTTCTCTCCAAACTCTGTAGCCAGCTAACATTAGCCAGATACAATCTGTTCCCTTACAACTCTGTAGCTAGCTAACATTATTCTCATACAATGTGTTCCCTCACAACTTTTTAGCTAGCTAACATTGGCCTGATACAATCTGTTCCCTCACAACTTAAGTTAGCCTGATAGGATCTGTCCTCTCACAACTCTGTAGCTAGCTAACATTGGCCTGATACAATCTGTTCCCTTAGAACTCTTTAGCTAGCTCAAGTTAACCTGATACAATATGTTCTCTCACAACTCTGTAGCTAACTAACGTTAGCCTGATACAATCTGTTTTCTCACAACTCTGTAGCTAGCAAATGTTTGCCTGATACAATCTGTTCCCTCACAACTTAAGTTAGCCTGATACGATCTTTCCTCTCACAACTCTGTAGCTAGCTAACATTAGCCTGATACAATCTGTTCTCTCACAACTCTGTAGCAAGCTAACATTAGCCTGATACAATCTGTTCCCTCACAACAAAAGTTAGCCTGATACAATCTGTTCATTCAGAACTCTGTAGCTAGCTAACATTAGCCTGATACAATCTGTTCCATCACAAGAAAGGTTAGCCTGATACGATCTGTTCTCTCTCAACTCTGTAGCTAGCAAATGTTTGCCTGATACAATCTGTTCCCTCACAACTTAAGTTAGCCTGATACCATCTGTCCGCTTACAACTCTGTAGCTAGCTAACATTAGCCTGATACATTCTGTTCTCTCACAACTCTCTAGCTACCTAAAATTAGCCTGATACAATCTGTTCTCTCACAACTCTGTAGCTAACCAACGTTAGCCTGATACAATCTGTTCTCTCACAACTCTGTAGCTAGCTAACATTAGCCTGATACAATGTGTTCCCTCACAACTCTGTAACTAGCTAACATTAGCCTGATACAATCTGTTCCCTCACAACTTTGTAGCTAGCTAAAGTTAGCCTAATACAATCTGTTCTCTCACAACTCTGTAGCTAGCTAAGGTTAGCCTGATAAAATCTGTTCCCTCACAACTAAAGATAGCCTGATAAGATCTGTTCTCTCTGAACTCTGTAGCTACCTAACATTATTCTCATACAATGTGTTCCCTCACAACTTTTTAGCTAGCTAACATTGGCCTGATACAATCTGTTCTCTCACAACTCTGTAGCTAGCTAACATTAACCTGATACAATATGTTCTCTCATAACATTGTAGCTAGCTAATATTAGCCTGATATGATCTGTTCTTTCACAACTCTGTAGGCCTAACTTTAGCCCAATACAATCTGTTCACTCACAACTCTGTAGCTAGCTAATATTAGCCTGATACAATCTTTTCCATCACAACAAAAGTAAGCCCGATACGATCTGTTCTCTCACATTTCTGTAGCTAGCTAACATTAGCCTGATACAATCTGTTCCCTTAGAACTCTTTAGCTAGCTCACGTTAGCCTGATACAATCTGTTCTCTCAGAACTCTGTAGCCAGCTAACATTAGGCTGATACAATATGTTCCCTCACAACTCTGTAGCTAGCTAACATTAGCCTGATACAATCTGTTCCATCACAACAAAAGTTAGCCTGATACAATCTGTTCTCTCACAACTCTGTAGCTAGCAAATGTTTGCCTGGTACAATCTGTTCCATCACAACAAAAGTTAGCCTGATACGATCTGTTCACTCAGAACTCTGTAGCTAGCTTACATTAGCCTGATACAATCTGTTCCCTCACAACTCTATAGCTAGCTAACATTAGCCTGATACAATCTGTTCCATCACAACAAAAGTTAGCCTGATACAATCTGTTCTCTCACAACTCTGTAGCTAGCAAATGTTTGCCTGATACAATCTGTTCCCTCACAACTTAAGTTAGCCTGATACCATCTGTCCTCTTACAACTCTGTAGCTAGCTATGGTTAGCCTGATACAATCTGTTCTCTCACAACTCTGTAGCTACCTAAAATTAGCCTGATACAATCTATTCTCTCACAACTCTGTAGCTAACCAACGTTAGCCTGATACAATCTGTTCTCTCACAACTCTGTAGCTAGCTAACATTAGCCTGATACATTCTGTTCCCTCACAACTAATGTTAGCCTGATACGATCTGTTCTCTTAGAACTCTGTAGCTAGCTAACGTTAGCCTGATACGATCTGTTCTCTAAGAACTCTGTAGCCAGCTTACATTAGCCGGATACAATCTGTTCCCATACAACTCTGTAGCTAGCTAACATTATTCTCATACAATGTGTTCCCTCACAACTTTTTAGCTAGCTAACATTGGCCTGATACAATCTGTTCTCTCACAACTCTGTAACTAGCTAACATTAACCTGATACAATATGTTCTCTCATAACATTGTAGCTAGCTAATATTAGCCTGATACGATCTGTTCTCTCACAACTCTGTAGCTAACTAACGTTAGCCTGATACAATCTGTTCTCTCACAACTCTGTAGCTAGCTAATGTTTGCCTGATACAATCTGTTCCCTCACAACTTAAGTTAGCCTGATACGATCTTCGTCTCTCACAACTCTGTAGCTAGCTAACATTAGCCTGATACAATCTGTCCCCTCACAACTCTGTAGCTAGCTAACATTGGCCTGATACAATCTGTTCCATCACAACAAAAGTTAGCCTGATACCATCTGTCCTCTTACAACTCTGTAGCTAGCTAACATTAGCCTTAAACAATCTGTTCTCTCACAACTCTGTAGCTAGCTAACGTTAGCCTGATACAATCTGTTCTCTCACAACTCTGTAGCTACCTAAAATTAGCCTGATAAAATCTGTTGTCTCACAACTCTGTAGCTAACCAACTTTAGCCTGATACAATCTGTTCCCTCACAACTCTGTAGCTAGCAAACATTAGCCTAATACAACCTGTTCCCTCACAACTCTGTAGCTAGCTAATGTTTGCCTGATACAATCTGTTCCCTCACAACTTAAGTTAGCCTAATACGATCTGTCCTCTCACAACTCTGTAGCTAGCTAACATTAGCCTGAAACAATATGTTCTCTCACAACTCTGTAGCTAGCTAACGTTAGACTGATACAATTTGTTCCCTCACAACTCTGTAGCTAGAAAACATTAGCCTGATACAATTTGTTCCCTCAAAACTCTGTAACTAGCTAACATTAGCCTGATATAATCTGTTCCCTCACAACTTTGTAGCTAGCTAAAGTTAGCCTAATACAATCTGTTCTCTCACAACTCTGTAACTAGCTAAGGTTAGCCTGATAAAATCTGTTCCCTCACAACTAAAGATAGCCTGATAAGATCTGTTCTCTCCGAACTCTGTAGCTAGCTAATATTAGCCTGATACATTCTGTTCCCTCACAACTAATGTTAGCCTGATACGATCTGTTCTCTTAGAACTCTGTAGCTAGCTAACGTTAGCCTGATACGATCTGTTCTCTAAGAACTCTGTAGCCAGCTTACATTAGCCGGATACAATCTGTTCCCATACAACTCTGTAGCTAGCTAACATTTTTCTCTTACTATGTGTTCCCTCACAACTTTTTAGCTAGCTAACATTGGCCTGATACAATCTGCTCTCTCACAACTCTTTAGCTAGCTAACGTTAGCCTGATATGATCTGTTCTCTCCAAACTCTGTAGCCAGCTAACATTAGCCAGATACAATCTGTTCCCTTACAACTCTGTAGCTAGCTAACATTATTCTCATACAATGTGTTCCCTCACAACTTTTTAGCCAGCTAACATTGGCCTGATACAATCTGTTCCCTCACAACTTAAGTTAGCCTGATAGGATCTTTCCTCTCTCAACTCTGTAGCTAGCTAAAAATTAGCCTGATACAATCTTTTCCATCACAACAAAAGTTAGCCTGATACGATCTGTTCTCTCACAACTCTGTAGCTAGCTAACATTAGCCTGATACACCTGTTCCCTCACAACTCTGTAGCTAGCTAACATTAGCTTGATACAATCTGTTCCTTCACAACTTAAGTTAGCCTGATAAAACCTGTTCCCTCACAATTCTGTAATTAGCTAACGTTAGCCTGATAAATCTGTTCCCTCACAACTCTATAACTAGCTAACATTAGCCTGATACAATCTGTTCCCTCACAACTTTGTACTAGCTAAAGTTAGCCTGATACAATCTGTTCTCTCACAACTCTGTAGCTAGCTAAAATTAACCTGATACAATCTGTTCTCTCACAACAAAGGTTAGCCTGATACGATCTGTTCTCTCACAACTCTGTAGCTAGCAAATGTTTGCCTGATACAATCTGTTCCCTCACAACTTAAGTTAGCCTGATACCATCTGTCCTCTTACAACTCTGTAGCTAGCTAACATTAGCCTGAAACAATCTGTTCTCTCACAACTCTGTAGCTAGCTAATGTTAGCCTGATACATTCTGTTCTCTCACAACTCTGTAGCTACCTAAAATTAGCCTGATACAATCTGTTCTCTCACAACTCTGTAGCTAACCAACGTTAGCCTGATACAATTAGTTCTCTCACAACTCTGTAGCTAGCTAACATTATCCTGATACAATCTGTTCCCTCACAACTCTGTAGCTAGCTAATGTTTGCCTGATACAATCTGTTCCCTCACAACTTAAGTTAGCCTAATACGATCTTTCCGCTCACAACTCTGTAGCTAGCTAACACTAGCCTGATACAATCTGTTCTTTCACAACTCTGTAGCTAGCTAACGTTAGCCTGATACAATATGTTCACTCACAACTCTGTAGCTAGATAACATTAGCCTGATACAATGTGTTCCGTCACAACTCTGTAACTAGCTAACATTAGCCTGATACAATCTGTTCCCTCACAACTTTGTAGCTAGCTAAAGTTAGCCTAATACAATCTGTTCTCTCACAACTCTGTAGCTAGCTAAGGTTAGCCTGATAAAATCTGTTCCCTCACAACTAAAGATAGCCTGATAAGATCTGTTCTCTCTGAACTCTGTAGCTACCTAACATTGTTCTCATACAATGTGTTCCCTCACAACTTTTTAGCTAGCTAACATTGGCCTAATACAATCTGTTCTCTCACAACTCTGTAGCTAGCTAACGTTAGCCTGATACAATCTGTTCTCTCACAACTAAAGATAGCCTGATACGATCTGTTCTCTCCAAACTCTGTAGCCAGCTAACATTAGCCAGATACAATCTGTTCCCTTACAACTCTGTAGCTAGCTAACATTATTCTCATACAATGTGTTCCCTCACAACTTTTTAGCTAGCTAACATTGGCCTGATACAATCTGTTCCCTCACAACTTAAGTTAGCCTGATAGGATCTGTCCTCTCACAACTCTGTAGCTAGCTAACATTGGCCTGATACAATCTGTTCCCTTAGAACTCTTTAGCTAGCTCAAGTTAACCTGATACAATATGTTCTCTCACAACTCTGTAGCTAACTAACGTTAGCCTGATACAATCTGTTTTCTCACAACTCTGTAGCTAGCTAATGTTTGCCTGATACAATCTGTTCCCTCAAAACTTAAGTTAGCCTGATACGATCTTTCCTCTCACAACTCTGTAGCTAGCTAACATTAGCCTGATACAATCTGTTCTCTCACAACTCTGTAGCAAGCTAACATTAGCCTGATACAATCTGTTCCCTCACAACAAAAGTTAGCCTGATACAATCTGTTCATTCAGAACTCTGAAGCTAGCGAACATTAGCCTGATACAATCTGTTCCATCACAAGAAAGGTTAGCCTGATACGATCTGTTCTCTCACAACTCTGTAGCTAGCAAATGTTTGCCTGATACAATCTGTTCCCTCACAACTTAAGTTAGCCTGATACCATCTGTCCGCTTACAACTCTGTAGCTAGCTAACATTAGCCTGATACATTCTGTTCTCTCACAACTCTCTAGCTACCTAAAATTAGCCTGATACAATCTGTTCTCTCACAACTCTGTAGCTAACCAACGTTAGCCTGATACAATCTGTTCTCTCACAACTCTGTAGCTAGCTAACATTAGCCTGATACAATGTGTTCCCTCACAACTCTGTAACTTGCTAACATTAGCCTGATACAATCTGTTCCCTCACAACTTTGTAGCTAGCTAAAGTTAGCCTAATACAATCTGTTCTCTCACAACTCTGTAGCTAGCTAAGGTTAGCCTGATAAAATCTGTTCCCTCACAACTAAAGATAGCCTGATAAGATCTGTTCTCTCTGAACTCTGTAGCTACCTAACATTATTCTCATACAATGCGTTCCCTCACAACTTTTTAGCTAGCTAACATTGGCCTGATACAATCTGTTCTCTCACAACTCTGTAGCTAGCTAACATTAACCTGATACAATATGTTCTCTCATAACATTGTAGCTAGCTAATATTAGCCTGATATGATCTGTTCTTTCACAACTCTGTAGGCCTAACTTTAGCCCAATACAATCTGTTCACTCACAACTCTGTAGCTAGCTAATATTAGCCTGATACAATCTTTTCCATCACAACAAAAGTAAGCCCGATACGATCTGTTCTCTCACATTTCTGTAGCTAGCTAACATTAGCCTGATACAATCTGTTCCCTTAGAACTCTTTAGCTAGCTCACGTTAGCCTGATACAATCTGTTCTCTCAGAACTCTGTAGCCAGCTAACATTAGGCTGATACAATATGTTCCCTCACAACTCTGTAGCTAGCTAACATTTGCCTGATACAATCTGTTCCATCACAACAAAAGTTAGCCTGATACAATCTGTTCTCTCACAACTCTGTAGCTAGCAAATGTTTGCCTGGTACAATCTGTTCCATCAAAACAAAAGTTAGCCTGATACGATCTGTTCACTCAGAACTCTGTAGCTAGCTTACATTAGCCTGATACAATCTGTTCCCTCACAACTCTGTAGCTAGCTAACATTAGCCTGATACAATCTGTTCCATCACAACAAAAGTTAGCCTGATACAATCTGTTCTCTCACAACTCTGTAGCTAGCAAATGTTTGCCTGATACAATCTGTTCCCTCACAACTTAAGTTAGCCTGATACCATCTGTCCTCTTACAACTCTGTAGCTAGCTATGGTTAGCCTGATACAATCTGTTCTCTCACAACTCTGTAGCTACCTAAAATTAGCCTGATACAATCTATTCTCTCACAACTCTGTAGCTAACCAACGTTAGCCTGATACAATCTGTTCTCTCACAACTCTGTAGCTAGCTAACATTAGCCTGATACAATCTGTTCCCTCAAAACTTAAGTTAGCCTGATACGATCTTTCCTCTCACAACTCTGTAGCTAGCTAACATTAGCCTGATACAATCTGTTCTCTCACAACTCTGTAGCAAGCTAACATTAGCCTGATACAATCTGTTCCCTCACAACAAAAGTTAGCCTGATACAATCTGTTCATTCAGAACTCTGAAGCTAGCGAACATTAGCCTGATACAATCTGTTCCATCACAAGAAAGGTTAGCCTGATACGATCTGTTCTCTCACAACTCTGTAGCTAGCAAATGTTTGCCTGATACAATCTGTTCCCTCACAACTTAAGTTAGCCTGATACCATCTGTCCGCTTACAACTCTGTAGCTAGCTAACATTAGCCTGATACATTCTGTTCTCTCACAACTCTCTAGCTACCTAAAATTAGCCTGATACAATCTGTTCTCTCACAACTCTGTAGCTAACCAACGTTAGCCTGATACAATCTGTTCTCTCACAACTCTGTAGCTAGCTAACATTAGCCTGATACAATGTGTTCCCTCACAACTCTGTAACTTGCTAACATTAGCCTGATACAATCTGTTCCCTCACAACTTTGTAGCTAGCTAAAGTTAGCCTAATACAATCTGTTCTCTCACAACTCTGTAGCTAGCTAAGGTTAGCCTGATAAAATCTGTTCCCTCACAACTAAAGATAGCCTGATAAGATCTGTTCTCTCTGAACTCTGTAGCTACCTAACATTATTCTCATACAATGCGTTCCCTCACAACTTTTTAGCTAGCTAACATTGGCCTGATACAATCTGTTCTCTCACAACTCTGTAGCTAGCTAACATTAACCTGATACAATATGTTCTCTCATAACATTGTAGCTAGCTAATATTAGCCTGATATGATCTGTTCTTTCACAACTCTGTAGGCCTAACTTTAGCCCAATACAATCTGTTCACTCACAACTCTGTAGCTAGCTAATATTAGCCTGATACAATCTTTTCCATCACAACAAAAGTAAGCCCGATACGATCTGTTCTCTCACATTTCTGTAGCTAGCTAACATTAGCCTGATACAATCTGTTCCCTTAGAACTCTTTAGCTAGCTCACGTTAGCCTGATACAATCTGTTCTCTCAGAACTCTGTAGCCAGCTAACATTAGGCTGATACAATATGTTCCCTCACAACTCTGTAGCTAGCTAACATTTGCCTGATACAATCTGTTCCATCACAACAAAAGTTAGCCTGATACAATCTGTTCTCTCACAACTCTGTAGCTAGCAAATGTTTGCCTGGTACAATCTGTTCCATCAAAACAAAAGTTAGCCTGATACGATCTGTTCACTCAGAACTCTGTAGCTAGCTTACATTAGCCTGATACAATCTGTTCCCTCACAACTCTGTAGCTAGCTAACATTAGCCTGATACAATCTGTTCCATCACAACAAAAGTTAGCCTGATACAATCTGTTCTCTCACAACTCTGTAGCTAGCAAATGTTTGCCTGATACAATCTGTTCCCTCACAACTTAAGTTAGCCTGATACCATCTGTCCTCTTACAACTCTGTAGCTAGCTATGGTTAGCCTGATACAATCTGTTCTCTCACAACTCTGTAGCTACCTAAAATTAGCCTGATACAATCTATTCTCTCACAACTCTGTAGCTAACCAACGTTAGCCTGATACAATCTGTTCTCTCACAACTCTGTAGCTAGCTAACATTAGCCTGATACATTCTGTTCCCTCACAACTAATGTTAGCCTGATACGATCTGTTCTCTTAGAACTCTGTAGCTAGCTAACGTTAGCCTGATACGATCTGTTCCCTAAGAACTCTGTAGCCAGCTTACATTAGCTGGATACAATCTGTTCCCATACAACTCTGTAGCTAGCTAACATTATTCTCATACAATGTGTTCCCTCACAACTTTTTAGCTAGCTAACATTGGCCTGATACAATCTGTTCTCTCACAACTCTGTAACTAGCTAACATTAACCTGATACAATATGTTCTCTCATAACATTGTAGCTAGCTAATATTAGCCTGATACGATCTGTTCTCTCACAACTCTGTAGCTAACTAACGTTAGCCTGATACAATCTGTTCTCTCACAACTCTGTAGCTAGCTAATGTTTGCCTGATACAATCTGTTCCCTCACAACTTAAGTTAGCCTGATACGATCTTCGTCTCTCACAACTCTGTAGCTAGCTAACATTAGCCTGATACAATCTGTCCCCTCACAACTCTGTAGCTAGCTAACATTAGCCTGATACAATCTGTTCCATCACAACAAAAGTTAGCCTGATACCATCTGTCCTCTTACAACTCTGTAGCTAGCTAACATTAGCCTTAAACAATCTGTTCTCTCACAACTCTGTAGCTAGCTAACGTTAGCCTGATACAATCTGTTCTCTCACAACTCTGTAGCTACCTAAAATTAGCCTAATACAATCTGTTGTCTCACAACTCTGTAGCTAACCAACTTTAGCCTGATACAATCTGTTCCCTCACAACTCTGTAGCTAGCGAACATTAGCCTAATACAACCTGTTCCCTCACAACTCTGTAGCTAGCTAATGTTTGCCTGATACAATCTGTTCCCTCACAACTTAAGTTAGCCTAATACGATCTGTCCTCTCACAACTCTGTAGCTAGCTAACATTAGCCTGAAACAATATGTTCTCTCACAACTCTGTAGCTAGCTAACGTTAGCCTGATACAATTTGTTCCCTCACAACTCTGTAGCTAGAAAACATTAGCCTGATAAAATTTGTTCCCTCACAACTCTGTAACTAGCTAACATTAGCCTGATACAATCTGTTCCCTCACAACTTTGTAGCTAGCTAAAGTTAGCCTAATACAATCTGTTCTCTCACAACTCTGTAACTAGCTAAGGTTAGCCTGATAAAATCTGTTCCCTCACAACTCTGTAACTAGCTAAAATTAGCCTGATACAATCTGTTCCCTCACAACTTTGTAGCTAGCTAAAGTTAGCCGAATACAATCTGTTCTCTCACAACTCTGTAACTAGCTAAGGTTAGCCTGATAAAATCTGTTCCCTCACAACTAAAGATAGCCTGATAAGATCTGTTCTCTCCGAATTCTGTAGCTAGCTAATATTAGCCTGATACATTCTGTTCCCTCACAACTAATGTTAGCCTGATACGATCTGTTCTCTTAGAACTCTGTAGCTAGCTAACGTTAGCCTGATACGATCTGTTCTCTAAGAACTCTGTAGCCAGCTTACATTAGCCGGATACAATCTGTTCCCATACAACTCTGTAGCTAGCTAACATTATTCTCTTACTATGTGTTCCCTCACAACTTTTTAGCTAGCTAACATTGGCCTGATACAATCTGCTCTCTCACAACTCTTTAGCTAGCTAACGTTAGCCTGATATGATCTGTTCTCTCCAAACTCTGTAGCCAGCTAACATTAGCCAGATACAATCTGTTCCCTTACAACTCTGTAGCTAGCTAACATTATTCTCATACAATGTGTTCCCTCACAACTTTTTAGCCAGCTAACATTGGCCTGATACAATCTGTTCCCTCACAACTTAAGTTAGCCTGATATGATCTTTCCTCTCTCAACTCTGTAGCTAGCTAAAAATTAGCCTGATACAATCTTTTCCATCACAACAAAAGTTAGCCTGATACGATCTGTTCTCTCACAACTCTGTAGCTAGCTAACATTAGCCTGATACACCTGTTCCCTCACAACTCTGTAGCTAGCTAACATTAGCTTGATACAATCTGTTCCTTCACAACTTAAGTTAGCCTGATAAAACCTGTTCCCTCACAATTCTGTAATTAGCTAACGTTAGCCTGATAAATCTGTTCCCTCACAACTCTATAACTAGCTAACATTAGCCTGATACAATCTGTTCCCTCACAACTTTGTACTAGCTAAAGTTAGCCTGATACAATCTGTTCTCTCACAACTCTGTAGCTAGCTAAAATTAACCTGATACAATCTGTTCTCTCACAACAAAGGTTAGCCTGATACGATCTGTTCTCTCACAACTCTGTAGCTAGCAAATGTTTGCCTGATACAATCTGTTCCCTCACAACTTAAGTTAGCCTGATACCATCTGTCCTCTTACAACTCTGTAGTTAGCTAACATTAGCCTGAAACAATCTGTTCTCTCACAACTCTGTAGCTAGCTAACGTTAGCCTGATACATTCTGTTCTCTCACAACTCTGTAGCTACCTAAAATTAGCCTGATACAATCTGTTCTCTCACAACTCTGTAGCTAACCAACGTTAGCCTGATACAATTAGTTCTCTCACAACTCTGTAGCTAGCTAACATTATCCTGATACAATCTGTTCCCTCACAACTCTGTAGCTAGCTAATGTTTGCCTGATACAATCTGTTCCCTCACAACTTAAGTTAGCCTAATACGATCTTTCCGCTCACAACTCTGTAGCTAGCTAACACTAGCCTGATACAATCTGTTCTTTTACAACTCTGTAGCTAGCTAACGTTAGCCTGATACAATATGTTCACTCACAACTCTGTAGCTAGATAACATTAGCCTGATACAATGTGTTCCGTCACAACTCTGTAACTAGCTAACATTAGCCTGATACAATCTGTTCCCTCACAACTTTGTAGCTAGCTAAAGTTAGCCTAATACACTCTGTTCTCTCACAACTCTGTAGCTAGCTAAGGTTAGCCTGATAAAATCTGTTCCCTCACAACTAAAGATAGCCTGATAAGATCTGTTCTCTCTGAACTCTGTAGCTACCTAACATTGTTCTCATACAATGTGTTCCCTCACAACTTTTTAGCTAGCTAACATTGGCCTAATACAATCTGTTCTCTCACAACTCTGTAGCTAGCTAACGTTAGCCTGATACAATCTGTTCTCTCACAACTAAAGATAGCCTGATACGATCTGTTCTCTCCAAACTCTGTAGCCAGCTAACATTAGCCAGATACAATCTGTTCCCTTACAACTCTGTAGCTAGCTAACATTATTCTCATACAATGTGTTCCCTCACAACTTTTTAGCTAGCTAACATTGGCCTGATACAATCTGTTCCCTCACAACTTAAGTTAGCCTGATAGGATCTGTCCTCTCACAACTCTGTAGCTAGCTAACATTGGCCTGATACAATCTGTTCCCTTAGAACTCTTTAGCTAGCTCAAGTTAACCTGATACAATATGTTCTCTCACAACTCTGTAGCTAACTAACGTTAGCCTGATACAATCTGTTTTCTCACAACTCTGTAGCTAGCAAATGTTTGCCTGATACAATCTGTTCCCTCACAACTTAAGTTAGCCTGATACGATCTTTCCTCTCACAACTCTGTAGCTAGCTAACATTAGCCTGATACAATCTGTTCTCTCACAACTCTGTAGCAAGCTAACATTAGCCTGATACAATCTGTTCCCTCACAACAAAAGTTAGCCTGATACAATCTGTTCATTCAGAACTCTGTAGCTAGCTAACATTAGCCTGATACAATCTGTTCCATCACAAGAAAGGTTAGCCTGATACGATCTGTTCTCTCTCAACTCTGTAGCTAGCAAATGTTTGCCTGATACAATCTGTTCCCTCACAACTTAAGTTAGCCTGATACCATCTGTCCGCTTACAACTCTGTAGCTAGCTAACATTAGCCTGATACATTCTGTTCTCTCACAACTCTCTAGCTACCTAAAATTAGCCTGATACAATCTGTTCTCTCACAACTCTGTAGCTAACCAACGTTAGCCTGATACAATCTGTTCTCTCACAACTCTGTAGCTAGCTAACATTAGCCTGATACAATGTGTTCCCTCACAACTCTGTAACTAGCTAACATTAGCCTGATACAATCTGTTCCCTCACAACTTTGTAGCTAGCTAAAGTTAGCCTAATACAATCTGTTCTCTCACAACTCTGTAGCTAGCTAAGGTTAGCATGATAAAATCTGTTCCCTCACAACTAAAGATAGCCTGATAAGATCTGTTCTCTCTGAACTCTGTAGCTACCTAACATTATTCTCATACAATGTGTTCCCTCACAACTTTTTAGCTAGCTAACATTGGCCTGATACAATCTGTTCTCTCACAACTCTGTAGCTAGCTAACATTAACCTGATACAATATGTTCTCTCATAACATTGTAGCTAGCTAATATTAGCCTGATATGATCTGTTCTTTCACAACTCTGTAGGCCTAACTTTAGCCCAATACAATCTGTTCACTCACAACTCTGTAGCTAGCTAATATTAGCCTGATACAATCTTTTCCATCACAACAAAAGTAAGCCCGATACGATCTGTTCTCTCACATTTCTGTAGCTAGCTAACATTAGCCTGATACAATCTGTTCCCTTAGAACTCTTTAGCTAGCTCACGTTAGCCTGATACAATCTGTTCTCTCAGAACTCTGTAGCCAGCTAACATTAGGCTGATACAATATGTTCCCTCACAACTCTGTAGCTAGCTAACATTAGCCTGATACAATCTGTTCCATCACAACAAAAGTTAGCCTGATACAATCTGTTCTCTCACAACTCTGTAGCTAGCAAATGTTTGCCTGGTACAATCTGTTCCATCACAACAAAAGTTAGCCTGATACGATCTGTTCACTCAGAACTCTGTAGCTAGCTTACATTAGCCTGATACAATCTGTTCCCTCACAACTCTATAGCTAGCTAACATTAGCCTGATACAATCTGTTCCATCACAACAAAAGTTAGCCTGATACAATCTGTTCTCTCACAACTCTGTAGCTAGCAAATGTTTGCCTGATACAATCTGTTCCCTCACAACTTAAGTTAGCCTGATACCATCTGTCCTCTTACAACTCTGTAGCTAGCTATGGTTAGCCTGATACAATCTGTTCTCTCACAACTCTGTAGCTACCTAAAATTAGCCTGATACAATCTATTCTCTCACAACTCTGTAGCTAACCAACGTTAGCCTGATACAATCTGTTCTCTCACAACTCTGTAGCTAGCTAACATTAGCCTGATACATTCTGTTCCCTCACAACTAATGTTAGCCTGATACGATCTGTTCTCTTAGAACTCTGTAGCTAGCTAACGTTAGCCTGATACGATCTGTTCTCTAAGAACTCTGTAGCCAGCTTACATTAGCCGGATACAATCTGTTCCCATACAACTCTGTAGCTAGCTAACATTATTCTCATACAATGTGTTCCCTCACAACTTTTTAGCTTGCTAACACTGGCCTGATACAATCTGTTCTCTCACAACTCTGTAACTAGCTAACATTAACCTGATACAATATGTTCTCTCATAACATTGTAGCTAGCTAATATTAGCCTGATACGATCTGTTCTCTCACAACTCTGTAGCTAACTAACGTTAGCCTGATACAATCTGTTCTCTCACAACTCTGTAGCTAGCTAATGTTTGCCTGATACAATCTGTTCCCTCACAACTTAAGTTAGCCTGATACGATCTTCGTCTCTCACAACTCTGTAGCTAGCTAACATTAGCCTGATACAATCTGTCCCCTCACAACTCTGTAGCTAGCTAACATTGGCCTGATACAATCTGTTCCATCACAACAAAAGTTAGCCTGATACCATCTGTCCTCTTACAACTCTGTAGCTAGCTAACATTAGCCTTAAACAATCTGTTCTCTCACAACTCTGTAGCTAGCTAACGTTAGCCTGATACAATCTGTTCTCTCACAACTCTGTAGCTACCTAAAATTAGCCTGATAAAATCTGTTGTCTCACAACTCTGTAGCTAACCAACTTTAGCCTGATACAATCTGTTCCCTCACAACTCTGTAGCTAGCAAACATTAGCCTAATACAACCTGTTCCCTCACAACTCTGTAGCTAGCTAATGTTTGCCTGATACAATCTGTTCCCTCACAACTTAAGTTAGCCTAATACGATCTGTCCTCTCACAACTCTGTAGCTAGCTAACATTAGCCTGAAACAATATGTTCTCTCACAACTCTGTAGCTAGCTAACGTTAGACTGATACAATTTGTTCCCTCACAACTCTGTAGCTAGAAAACATTAGCCTGATACAATTTGTTCCCTCACAACTCTGTAACTAGCTAACATTAGCCTGATACAATCTGTTCCCTCACAACTTTGTAGCTAGCTAAAGTTAGCCTAATACAATCTCTCACAACTCCGTAACTAGCTAAGGTTAGCCTGATAAAATCTGTTCCCTCAAAACTCTGTAACTAGCTAACATTAGCCTGATACAATCTGTTCCCTCACAACTTTGTAGCTAGCTAAAGTTAGCCTAATACAATCTGTTCTCTCACAACTCTGTAACTAGCTAAGGTTAGCCTGATAAAATCTGTTCCCTCACAACTAAAGATAGCCTGATAAGATCTGTTCTCTCCGAACTCTGTAGCTAGCTAATATTAGCCTGATACATTCTGTTCCCTCACAACTAATGTTAGCCTGATACGATCTGTTCTCTTAGAACTCTGTAGCTAGCTAACGTTAGCCTGATACGATCTGTTCTCTAAGAACTCTGTAGCCAGCTTACATTAGCCGGATACAATCTGTTCCCATACAACTCTGTAGCTAGCTAACATTTTTCTCTTACTATGTGTTCCCTCACAACTTTTTAGCTAGCTAACATTGGCCTGATACAATCTGCTCTCTCACAACTCTTTAGCTAGCTAACGTTAGCCTGATATGATCTGTTCTCTCCAAACTCTGTAGCCAGCTAACATTAGCCAGATACAATCTGTTCCCTTACAACTCTGTAGCTAGCTAACATTATTCTCATACAATGTGTTCCCTCACAACTTTTTAGCCAGCTAACATTGGCCTGATACAATCTGTTCCCTCACAACTTAAGTTAGCCTGATATGATCTTTCCTCTCTCAACTCTGTAGCTAGCTAAAAATTAGCCTGATACAATCTTTTCCATCACAACAAAAGTTAGCCTGATACGATCTGTTCTCTCACAACTCTGTAGCTAGCTAACATTAGCCTGATACACCTGTTCCCTCACAACTCTGTAGCTAGCTAACATTAGCTTGATACAATCTGTTCCTTCACAACTTAAGTTAGCCTGATAAAACCTGTTCCCTCACAATTCTGTAATTAGCTAACGTTAGCCTGATAAATCTGTTCCCTCACAACTCTATAACTAGCTAACATTAGCCTGATACAATCTGTTCCCTCACAACTTTGTACTAGCTAAAGTTAGCCTGATACAATCTGTTCTCTCACAACTCTGTAGCTAGCTAAAATTAACCTGATACAATCTGTTCTCTCACAACAAAGGTTAGCCTGATACGATCTGTTCTCTCACAACTCTGTAGCTAGCAAATGTTTGCCTGATACAATCTGTTCCCTCACAACTTAAGTTAGCCTGATACCATCTGTCCTCTTACAACTCTGTAGCTAGCTAACATTAGCCTGAAACAATCTGTTCTCTCACAACTCTGTAGCTAGCTAACGTTAGCCTGATACATTCTGTTCTCTCACAACTCTGTAGCTACCTAAAATTAGCCTGATACAATCTGTTCTCTCACAACTCTGTAGCTAACCAACGTTAGCCTGATACAATTAGTTCTCTCACAACTCTGTAGCTAGCTAACATTATCCTGATACAATCTGTTCCCTCACAACTCTGTAGCTAGCTAATGTTTGCCTGATACAATCTGTTCCCTCACAACTTAAGTTAGCCTAATACGATCTTTCCGCTCACAACTCTGTAGCTAGCTAACACTAGCGTGATACAATCTGTTCTTTCACAACTCTGTAGCTAGCTAACGTTAGCCTGATACAATATGTTCACTCACAACTCTGTAGCTAGATAACATTAGCCTGATACAATGTGTTCCGTCACAACTCTGTAACTAGCTAACATTAGCCTGATACAATCTGTTCCCTCACAACTTTGTAGCTAGCTAAAGTTAGCCTAATACAATCTGTTCCCTCACAACTCTGTAGCTAGCTAAGGTTAGCCTGATAAAATCTGTTCCCTCACAACTAAAGATAGCCTGATAAGATCTGTTCTCTCTGAACTCTGTAGCTACCTAACATTGTTCTCATACAATGTGTTCCCTCACAACTTTTTAGCTAGCTAACATTGGCCTAATACAATCTGTTCTCTCACAACTCTGTAGCTAGCTAACGTTAGCCTGATACAATCTGTTCTCTCACAACTAAAGATAGCCTGATACGATCTGTTCTCTCCAAACTCTGTAGCCAGCTAACATTAGCCAGATACAATCTGTTCCCTTACAACTCTGTAGCTAGCTAACATTATTCTCATACAATGTGTTCCCTCACAACTTTTTAGCTAGCTAACATTGGCCTGATACAATCTGTTCCCTCACAACTTAAGTTAGCCTGATATGATCTGTCCTCTCACAACTCTGTAGCTAGCTAACATTGGCCTGATACAATCTGTTCCCTTAGAACTCTTTAGCTAGCTCAAGTTAACCTGATACAATATGTTCTCTCACAACTCTGTAGCTAACTAACGTTAGCCTGATACAATCTGTTTTCTCACAACTCTGTAGCTAGCTAATGTTTGCCTGATACAATCTGTTCCCTCACAACTTAAGTTAGCCTGATACGATCTTTCCTCTCACAACTCTGTAGCTAGCTAACATTAGCCTGATACAATCTGTTCTCTCACAACTCTGTAGCAAGCTAACATTAGCCTGATACAATCTGTTCCCTCACAACAAAAGTTAGCCTGATACAATCTGTTCATTCAGAACTCTGTAGCTAGCTAACATTAGCCTGATACAATCTGTTCCATCACAAGAAAGGTTAGCCTGATACGATCTGTTCTCTCACAACTCTGTAGCTAGCAAATGTTTGCCTGATACAATCTGTTCCCTCACAACTTAAGTTAGCCTGATACCATCTGTCCGCTTACAACTCTGTAGCTAGCTAACATTAGCCTGATACATTCTGTTCTCTCACAACTCTCTAGCTACCTAAAATTAGCCTGATACAATCTGTTCTCTCACAACTCTGTAGCTAACCAACGTTAGCCTGATACAATCTGTTCTCTCACAACTCTGTAGCTAGCTAACATTAGCCTGATACAATGTGTTCCCTCACAACTCTGTAACTAGCTAACATTAGCCTGATACAATCTGTTCCCTCACAACTTTGTAGCTAGCTAAAGTTAGCCTAATACAATCTGTTCTCTCACAACTCTGTAGCTAGCTAAGGTTAGCCTGATAAAATCTGTTCCCTCACAACTAAAGATAGCCTGATAAGATCTGTTCTCTCTGAACTCTGTAGCTACCTAACATTATTCTCATACAATGTGTTCCCTCACAACTTTTTAGCTAGCTAACATTGGCCTGATACAATCTGTTCTCTCACAACTCTGTAGCTAGCTAACATTAACCTGATACAATATGTTCTCTCATAACATTGTAGCTAGCTAAAATTAGCCTGATATGATCTGTTCTTTCACAACTCTGTAGGCCTAACTTTAGCCCAATACAATCTGTTCACTCACAACTCTGTAGCTAGCTAATATTAGCCTGATACAATCTTTTCCATCACAACAAAAGTAAGCCCGATACGATCTGTTCTCTCACATTTCTGTAGCTAGCTAACATTAGCCTGATACAATCTGTTCCCTTAGAACTCTTTAGCTAGCTCACGTTAGCCTGATACAATCTGTTCTCTCAGAACTCTGTAGCCAGCTAACATTAGGCTGATACAATATGTTCCCTCACAACTCTGTAGCTAGCTAACATTAGCCTGATACAATCTGTTCCATCACAACAAAAGTTAGCCTGATACAATCTGTTCTCTCACAACTCTGTAGCTAGCAAATGTTTGCCTGGTACAATCTGTTCCATCACAACAAAAGTTAGCCTGATACGATCTGTTCACTCAGAACTCTGTAGCTAGCTTACATTAGCCTGATACAATCTGTTCCCTCACAACTCTGTAGCTAGCTAACATTAGCCTGATACAATCTGTTCCATCACAACAAAAGTTAGCCTGATACAATCTGTTCTCTCACAACTCTGTAGCTAGCAAATGTTTGCCTGATACAATCTGTTCCCTCACAACTTAAGTTAGCCTGATACCATCTGTCCTCTTACAACTCTGTAGCTAGCTATGGTTAGCCTGATACAATCTGTTCTCTCACAACTCTGTAGCTACCTAAAATTAGCCTGATACAATCTATTCTCTCACAACTCTGTAGCTAACCAACGTTAGCCTGATACAATCTGTTCTCTCACAACTCTGTAGCTAGCTAACATTAGCCTGATACATTCTGTTCCCTCACAACTAATGTTAGCCTGATACGATCTGTTCTCTTAGAACTCTGTAGCTAGCTAACGTTAGCCTGATACGATCTGTTCTCTAAGAACTCTGTGGCCAGCTTACATTAGCCGGATACAATCTGTTCCCATACAACTCTGTAGCTAGCTAACATTATTCTCATACAATGTGTTCCCTCACAACTTTTTAGCTAGCTAACATTGGCCTGATACAATCTGTTCTCTCACAACTCTGTAACTAGCTAACATTAACCCGATAAAATATGTTCTCTCATAACATTGTAGCTAGCTAATATTAGCCTGATACGATCTGTTCTCTCACAACTCTGTAGCTAACTAACGTTAGCCTGATACAATCTGTTCCCTCACAACTCTGTAGCTAGCTAATGTTTGCCTGATACAATCTGTTCCCTCACAACTTAACTTAGCCTGATACGATCTTCGTCTCTCACAACTCTGTAGCTAGCTAACATTAGCCTGATGCAATCTGTCCCCTCACAACTCTGTAGCTAGCTAACATTAGCCTGATACAATCTGTTCCATCACAACAAAAGTTAGCCTGATACCATCTGTCCTCTTACAACTCTGTAGCTAGCTAACATTAGCCTTAAACAATCTGTTCTCTCACAACTCTGTAGCTAGCTAACGTTAGCCTGATACAATCTGTTCTCTCACAACTCTGTAGCTACCTAAAATTAGCCTGATACAATCTGTTGTCTCACAACTCTGTAGCTAACCAACTTTAGCCTGATACAATCTGTTCCCTCACAACTCTGTAGCTAGCGAACATTAGCCTAATACAACCTGTTCCCTCACAACTCTGTAGCTAGCTAATGTTTGCCTGATACAATCTGTTCCCTCACAACTTAAGTTAGCCTAATACGATCTGTCCTCTCACAACTCTGTAGCTAGCTAACATTAGCCTGAAACAATATGTTCTCTCAAAACTCTGTAGCTAGCTAACGTTAGCCTGATAC
The DNA here is from genome assembly GCF_963691815.1 of Echiichthys vipera. NCBI lineage: Eukaryota > Metazoa > Chordata > Actinopteri > Perciformes > Trachinidae > Echiichthys > Echiichthys vipera. Next base: position 77,227 of record NC_139826.1, read on the forward strand.
AATTTGTCCCCTCACAACTCTGTAGCTAGAAAACATTAGCCTGATAAAATTTGTTCCCTCACAACTCTGTAACTAGCTAACATTAGCCTGATACAATCTGTTCCCTCACAACTTTGTAGCTAGCTAAAGTTAGCCTAATACAATCTGTTCTCTCACAACTCTGTAACTAGCTAAGGTTAGCCTGATAAAATCTGTTCCCTCACAACTCTGTAACTAGCTAACATTAGCCTGATACAATCTGTTCCCTCACAACTTTGTAGCTAGCTAAAGTTAGACTAATACAATCTGTTCTCTCACAACTCTGTAACTAGCTAAGGTTAGCCTGATAAAATCTGTTCCCTCACAACTAAAGATAGCCTGATAAGATCTGTTCTCTCCGAACTCTGTAGCTAGCTAATATTAGCCTGATACATTCTGTTCCCTCACAACTAATGTTAGCCTGATACGATCTGTTCTCTTAGAACTCTGTAGCTAGCTAACGTTAGCCTGATACGATCTGTTCTCTAAGAACTCTGTAGCCAGCTTACATTAGCCGGATACAATCTGTTCCCATACAACTCTGTAGCTAGCTAACATTATTCTCTTACTATGTGTTCCCTCACAACTTTTTAGCTAGCTAACATTGGCCTGATACAATCTGCTCTCTCACAACTCTTTAGCTAGCTATTATTAACCTGATACAATATGTTCTCTCTTAACATTGTAGCTAGCTAATATTAGCCTGATACGATCTGTTCTCTCACAACTCTGTAGCTAGCTAACATTAGCCTGATACAATATATTCCCTCACAACTCTGTAGCTAGATAACATTAACCTGATACAATATGTTTCCTCACAACTCTTTAACTAGCTAACATTAGCCTGATACAATCTGTTCCCTCACAACTTTGTAGCTAGCTAAAGTTAGCCTAATACAATCTGTTCTTTTACAACTCTGTAGCTAGCTAAGGTTAGCCTGATAAAATCTGTTCCCTCACAACTAAAGATAGCCTGATAAGATCTGTTCTCTCCGAACTCTGTAGCTAGCTAACATTAGCCTGATACATTCTGTTCCCTCACAACTAATGTTAGCCTGATACGATCTGTTCTCTTAGAACTCTGTAGCTAGCTAACGTTAGCCTGATACGATCTGTTCTCTAAGAACTCTGTAGCCAGCTTACATTAGCCGGATACAATCTGTTCCCATACAACTCTGTAGCTAGCTAACATTATTCTCATACAATGTGTTCCCTCACAACTTTTTAGCTAACTAACATTGGCCTGATACAATCTGTTCTCTCACAACTCTGTAGCTAGCTAACATTAACCTGATACAATATGTTCTCTCATAACATTGTAGCTAGCTAATATTAGCCTGATACGATCTGTTCTCTCACAACTCTGTAGCTAGCTAACATTAGCCTGAAACAATCTGTTCTCTCACAACTCTGTAGCTAGCTAACGTTAGCCTGATACAATATGTTCCCTCACAACTCTGTAGCTAGATAACATTAGCCTGATACAATGTGTTCCCTCACAACTCTGTAACTAGCTAACATTAGCCTGATACAATCTGTTCCCTCACAACTTTGTAGCTAGCTAAAATTAGCCTAATACAATCTGTTCTCTCACAACTCTGTAGCGAGCTAAGGTTAGCATGATAAAATCTGTTCTCTCACAACTAAAGATAGCCTGATAAGATCTTTTCTCTCCGAACTCTGTAGCTAGCTAACATTAGCCTGATACATTCTGTTCCCTCACAACTAATGTTAGCCTGATACGATCTGTTCTCTTAGAACTCTGTAGCTAGCTAACGTTAGCCTGATACGATCTGTTCAAAGAACTCTGTAGCCAGCCTACATTAGCAGGATACAATCTGTTCCCATACAAACTCTGTAGCTAGCTAACATTATTCTCATACAATGTGTTCCCTCACAACTTTTTAGCTAGCTAACATTGGCCTGATACAATCTGTTCTTTCACAACTCTGTAGGCCTAACTTTAGCCCAATACAATCTGTTCCCTCACAACTTTGTAGCTACTTAACATTAGCCTAATACAATCTGTTCTCTCACAACTCTGTAGCTAGCTACCATTAGCCTGATACAATCTGTTCCCTCGCAACTCTGTAGCTAGCTAACGTTAGCCTGATACAATCTGTTCTCTCACAACTAAAGATAGCCTGATACTATCTGTTCTCTCCAAACTCTGTAGCTAGCTAACATTAGCCTGATACAATATATTCCCTCACAACTCTGTAGCTAGATAACATTAGCCTTATACAATGTGTTCCCTCACAACTCTTTAACTAGCTAACATTAGCCTGATACAATCTGTTCCCTCACAACTTTGTAGCTAGCTAAAGTTAGCCTAATACAATCTGTTCTTTTACAACTCTGTAGCTAGCTAAGGTTAGCCTGATAAAATCTGTTCCCTCACAACTAAAGATAGCCTGATAAGATCTGTTCTCTCCGAACTCTGTAGCTAGCTAACATTAGCCTGATACATTCTGTTCCCTCACAACTAATGTTAGCCTGATACGATCTGTTCTCTAAGAACTCTGTAGCCAGCTTACATTAGCCGGATATAATCTGTTCCCATACAACTCTGTAGCTAGCTAACATTATTCTCATACAATGTGTTCCCTCACAACTTTTTAGGTAGCTAACATTGGCCTGATACAATCTGTTCTTTCACAACTCTGTAGGCCTAACTTTAGCCCAATACAATCTGTTCCCTCACAACTTTGTAGCTACTTAACATTAGCCTTATACAATCTGTTCTCTCACAACTCTGTAGCTAGCTACCATTAGCCTGATACAATCTTTTCCCTTGCAACTCTGTAGCTAGCTAACGTTAGCCTGATACAATCTGTTCTCTCACAACTAAAGATAGCCTGATACGATCTGTTCTCTCCAAACTCTGTAGCTAGCTAACATTAGCCTGATACAATCATTTCCCTCACAACTAATGTTAGCCTGATACGATCTGTTCTCTTAGAACTCCGTAGCTAGCTAACGTTAGCCTGATACGATCTGTCCTCTAAGAACTCTGTAGCCAGCTAACATTAGCCAGATACAATCTGTTCCCTTACAACTCTGTAGCTAGCTAACATTATTCTCATACAATGTGTTCCCTCACAACTTTTTAGCTAGCTAACATTGGCCTGATACAATCTGTTCCCTCACAACTTAAGTTAGCCTGATACGATCTGTCCTCTCACAACTCTGTAGCTAGCTAACATTGGCCTGATACTATCTGTTCCCTTTGAACTCTTTAGCTAGCTCAAGTTAACCTGATACAATATGTTCCCTCTTAACTCTGTAGCTAGCTTAAAATTAGCCTGATACAATCTTTTCCATCACAACAAAAGTTAGCCTAATACGATCTGTTCTCTCACAACTCTGTAGCTAGCTAACATTAGCCTAATACAACCTGTTCCCTCACAACTCTGTAGCTAGCTAACATTAGCCTGATACAATCTGTTCCCTCACAACTTAAGTTAGCCTAATAAAACCTGTTCCCTCACAATTCTGTAGCTAGCTAACGTTAGCCTGATAAATCTGTTCCCTCACAACTCTATAACTAGCTAACATTAGCCTGACACAATCTGTTCCCTCACAACTTTGTACTAGCTAAAGTTAGCCTGATACAATCTGTTGTCTCACAACTCTGTAGCTAACTAACGTTAGCCTGATACAATCTGTTCTCTCACAACTAAAGTTAGCCTGATACAATCTGTTCCCTCACAATTTTGTAGCTACTTAACATTAGGCTAATACAATCTGTTCTCTCACAACTCTGTAGCTAGCTACCAGTAGCCTGATACAATCTGTTGCCTCGCAACTCTGTAGCTAGCTAACGTTAGCCTGATACAATCTGTTCTCTCACAACTAAAGATAGCCTGATACGATCTGTGCTATCCAAACTCTGTAGCTAGCTAACATTAGCCTGATACAATCTGTTCCCTCACAACTAATGTTAGCCTGATACAATCTGTTCTCTAAGAACTCTGTAGCCAGCTAACATTGGCCTGATACAATCTGTTCCCTTAGAACTCTTTATCTAGCTCAGGTTAACCTGTTACAATATGTTCCCTCTCAACTCTGTAGCTAGCTAACATTAGCCTGATACAATATTTTCCATCACAACAAAAGTTAGCCTGATACAATCTGTTCTCTCACAACTCTGTAGCTTGCTAACATTAGCCTGATACAACCTGTTCCCTCACAACTCTGTAGCTAGCTAACATTAGCCTTATACAATCTGTTCTCTCACAACTAAAGATAGCATGATACGATCTGTTCTAACCAAACTCTGTAGCTAGCTAACATTAGCCTGATACAATCCGTTCCCTCACAACTAATGTTAGCCTGATACGATCTGTTCTCTAAGAACTCTGTAGCCAGCTAACATTGGCCTGATACAATCTGTTCCCTTAGAACTCTCTAGCTAGCTCAGGTTAACCTGATACAATATGTTTCCTCTCAACTCTGTAGCTAGCTAACATTAGCCTGATACAATCTTTTCCATCACAACAAAGGTTAACCTGATGAATCTGTTCCCTCAAAACTCTATAACTAGCTAACATTAGCCTGACCCAATCTGTTCCCTCACAACTTTGTACTAGCTAAAGTTAGCCTGATACGATCTGTTCTCTCACAACTCTGTAGCTAGCAAATGTTTGCCTGATACAATCTGAACCCCTCACAACTTAAGTTAGCCTGATACCATCTGTCCTCTTACAACTCCGTAGCTAGCTAACATTAGCCTGATACAATCTGTTCTCTCACAACTCTGTAGCTACCTAAAATTAGCCTGATACAATCTGTTCTCTCACAACTCTGTAGCTAACCAACGTTAGCCTGATACAATCTGTTCTCTCACAACTCTGTAGCTAGCTAACGTTAGCCTGATACAACCTGTTCCCTCACAACTCTGTAGCTAGCTAATGTTTGCCTGATACAATCTGTTCCCTCACAACTTAAGTTAGCCTAATACGATCTGTCCTCTCACAACTCTGTAGCTAGCTAACATTAGCCTGAAACAATCTGTTCTCTCACAACTCTGTAGCTAGCTAACGTTAGCCTGATACAATATGTTCCCTCACAAATCTGTAGCTAGATAACATTAGCCTGATACAATGTGTTCCCTAACCACTCTGTAACTAGCTAACATTAGCCTGATACAATGTGTTCCCTCAAAACTTTGTAGCTAGCTAAAGTTAGCCTAATACAATCTGTTCTCTCACAACTCTGTAGCTAGCTAACATTATTCTCATACAATGTGTTGCCTCACAACTTTTTAGCTAGCTAACATTGGCCTGATACAATCTGTTCTCTCACAACTCTGTAGCTAGCTAACATAAACATGATACAATATGTTCTCTTATAACATTGTAGCTAGCTAATATTACCCTGATACGATCTGTTCTCTCACAACTCTGTAGCTAACTAACGTTAGCCTGATACAATCTGTTCTCTCACAACTCTGTAGCTAGCTAATGTTTGCCTGATACAATCTGTTCCCTCACAACTTAAGTTAGCCTGATACGATCTTTCCTCTCACAACTCTGTAGCTAGCTAACATTAGCCTGATACAATCTGTTCCATCACAACCAAAGTTAGCCTGATACGATCTGTTCTCTCACAACTCTGTAGCTAGCTAACATTAGCCTGATACAATCTGTTCTCTCACAACTCTGTAGCAAGCTAACATTAGCCTGATACAATCTGTTCCCTCACAACTAAAGTTAGCCTGATACGATCTGTTCACTCAGAACTCTGTAGCTAGCTAACATTAGCCTGATACAATCTGTTCCCTCACAACTCTGTAGCTAGCTAACATTAGCCTGATACAATCTGTTCCATCACAACCAAAGTTAGCCTGATACGATCTGTTCTCTCACAACTCTGTAGCTAGCAAATGTTTGCCTGATACAATCTGTTCCCTCACAACTTAAGTTAGCCTGATACGATCTTTCCTCTCACAACTCTGTAGCTAGCTAACATTAGCCTTAAACAATCTGTTCTCTCACAACTCAGTAGCTAGCTAACGTTACCCTGATACAATCTGTTCTCTCACAACTCTGTAGCTACCTAAAATTAGCCTGATAATATCTGTTCTCTCACAACTCTGTAGCTAACCAATGTTAGCCTGATACAATCTGTTCTCTCACAATTCTGTAGCTAGCTAACATTAGCCTGATACAACCTGTTCCCTCACAACTCTGTAGCTAGCTAATGTTTGCCTGATACAATCTGTTCCCTCACAACTTAAGTTAGCCTAATACGATCTGTCCTCTCACAACTCTGTAGCTAGCTAACATTAGCCTGAAACAATCTGTTCTCTCACAACTCTGTAGCTAGCTAACGTTAGCCTGATACAATATGTTCCCTAACAACTCTGTAGCTAGATAAAATTAGCCTGATACAATTTGTTTCCTCACAACTCTGTAACTAGCTAACATTAGCCTGATACAATCTGTTCCCTCACAACTTTGTAGCTACCTAAAGTTAGCCTAATACAATCTGTTCTCTCACAACTCTGTAGCTAGCTAAGGTTAGCCTGATAAAATCTGTTCCCTCACAACTAAAGATAGCCTGATAAGATCTGTTCTCTCCGAACTCTGCAGCTAGCTAACATTAGCCTGATACATTCTGTTACCTCACAACTAATGTTAGCCTGATACGATCTGTTCTCTAAGAACTCTGTAGCCAACTTACATTAGCCGGATACAATCTGTTCCCTAACCACTCTGTAACTAGCTAACATTAGCCTGATACAATGTGTTCCCTCAAAACTTTGTAGCTAGCTAACATTGGCCTGATACAATATGTTCTCTCACAACTCTGTAGCTAGCTAACATTAACCTGATACAATATGTTCTCTCATAACATAGTAGCTAGCTAATATTAGCCAGATACGATCTGTTCTTTCACAACTCTATAGGCCTAACTTTAGCCCAATACAATCTGTTCCCTCACAACTCTGTAGCTAGCTAACATTAGCCTGATACAATCTTTTCCATCACAACAAAAGTTAGCCTGATACGTTCTGTTCTCTCACAACTCTGTAGCTAGCTAACATTAGCCTGATACGATCTGTCCTCTCACAACTCTGTAGCTAGCTAACATTGGCCTGATACAATCTGTTCCCTTAGAACTCTTTAGCTAGCTCAAGTTAACCTGATACAATATGTTCCCTCTCAACTCTGTAGCTAGCTAAAAATTAGCCTGATACAATCTTTTCCATCACAACAAAAGTTAGCCTGATACGATCTGTTCTCTCACAACTCTGTAGCTAGCTAACATTAGCCTGATACAATCTGTTCCCTCACAACTTAAGTTAGCCTGATAAAATCTGTTCCCTCACAATTATGTAGCTAGCTAACATTAGCCTGATAAATCTGTTCCCTCACAACTCTAAAACTAGCTAACATTAGCCTGACACAATCTGTTCCCTCACAACTTTGTACTAGCTAAAGTTAGCCAGATACAATCTGTTGTCTCACAACTCTGTAGCTAGCTAAAATTAGCCTGATACAATCTGTTCTCTCAAAACTCTGTAGCTAACTAACATTAGCCTGATACAATCTGTTCTCTCGAAACTCTGTAGCTAGGTAATGTTTGCCTGATACAATCTGTTCCCTCACAACTTAAGTTAGCCTGATACGATCTTTCCTTTCACAACTCTGTAGCTAGCTAACATTAGCCTGATACAATATGTTCTCTCACAACTCTGTAGCAAGCTAACAATAGCCTGATACAATCTGTTCCCTCACAACTAAAGTTAGCCTGATACAATCTGTTCTCTCACAACTCTGTAGCCAGCTAACGTTAGCCTGATACAATCTGTTCTCTCACAACTAAAGATAGCCTGATACGATCTGTTCTATCCAAACTCTGTACCTAGCTAACATTAGCCTGATACAATCTGTTCCCTCACAACTAATGTTAGCCTGATACGATCTGTTCTCTAAGAACTCCGTAGCTAGCTAATGTTAGCCTGATACGATCTGTCCTCTAAGACCTCTGTAGCCAGCTAACATTAGCCAGATACAATCTGTTCCCTTACAACTCTGTAGCTAGCTAACATTATTCTCATACAATGTGTTCCCTCACAACTTTTTAGCTAGCTAACATTGGCCTGATACAATCTGTTCCCTCACAACTTAAGTTAGCCTGATACGATCTGTCCTCTCACAACTCTGTAGCTAGCTAACATTGGCCTGATACAATCTGTTCCCTTAGAACTCTTTAGATACCTCAGGTTAACCTGATACAATATGTTCCCTCTCAACTCTGTAGCTAGCTAACATTAGCCTGATACAATCTTTTCCATCACAACAAAAGTTAGCCTGATACGATCTGTTCTCTCACAACTCTGTAGCTAGCTAACATTAGCCTGATAAAACCTGTTCCCTCACAATTCTGTAGCTAGCTGACGTTAGCCTGATAAATCTGTGCCCTCACAACTCTATAACTAGCTAACATTAGCCTGACACAATCTGTTCCCTCACAAAGTTGTACTAGCTAAAGTTAGCCTGATACAATCTGTTCTCTCACAACTCTGTAGCTAGCTAAAATTAGCCTGATACAATCTGTTCTCTCACAACTCTGTAGCTAACTAATGTTAGCCTGATACAATCTGTTCTCTAACAACTCTGTAGCTAGGTAATGTTTGCCTGATACAATCTGTTCCCTCACAACTTAAGTTAGCCTGATACAATCTTTCCTCTCACAACTCTGTAGCTAGCTAAAATTAGCCTGATACAATTTGTTTCCTCACAACTCTGTAACTAGCTAACATTAGCCTGATACAATCTGTTCCCTCACAACTTTGTAGCTACCTAAAGTTAGCCTAATACAATCTGTTCTCTCACAACTCTGTAGCTAGCTAAGGTTAGCCTGATAAAATCTGTTCCCTCACAACTAAAGATAGCCTGATAAGATCTGTTCTCTCCGAACTCTGCAGCTAGCTAACATAAGCCTGATACATTCTGTTCCCTCACAACTAATGTTAGCCTGATACGATCTGTTCTCTAAGAACTCTGTAGCCAGCTTACATTAGCCGGATACAATCTGTTCCCATACAAACTCTGTAGCTAGCTAACATTATTCTCATACAATGTGTTTCCTCACAACTTTTTAGCTAGCTAACATTGGCCTGATACAATATGTTCTCTCACAACTCTGTAGCTAGCTAACATTAACCTGATACAATATGTTCTCTCATAACATAGTAGCTAGCTAATATTAGCCAGATACGATCTGTTCTTTCACAACTCTATAGGCCTAACTTTAGCCCAATACAATCTGTTCCCTCACAACTCTGTAGCTAGCTAACATTAGCCTGATACAATCTTTTCCATCACAACAAAAGTTAGCCTGATACGTTCTGTTCTCTCACAACTCTGTAGCTAGCTAACATTAGCCTGATACGATCTGTCCTCTCACAACTCTGTAGCTAGCTAACGTTAGCCTGATACAACCTGTTCCCTCACAACTCTGTAGCTAGCTAATGTTTGCCTGATACAATCTGTTCCCTCACAACTTAAGTTAGCCTAATACGATCTGTCCTCTCACAACTCTGTAGCTAGCTAACATTAGCCTGAAACAATCTGTTCTCTCACAACTCTGTAGCTAGCTAACGTTAGCCTGATACAATATGTTCCCTCACAAATCTGTAGCTAGATAACATTAGCCTGATACAATGTGTTCCCTAACCACTCTGTAACTAGCTAACATTAGCCTGATACAATGTGTTCCCTCAAAACTTTGTAGCTAGCTAAAGTTAGCCTAATACAATCTGTTCTCTCACAACTCTGTAGCTAGCTAACATTATTCTCATACAATGTGTTGCCTCACAACTTTTTAGCTAGCTAACATTGGCCTGATACAATCTGTTCTCTCACAACTCTGTAGCTAGCTAACATAAACATGATACAATATGTTCTCTTATAACATTGTAGCTAGCTAATATTACCCTGATACGATCTGTTCTCTCACAACTCTGTAGCTAACTAACGTTAGCCTGATACAATCTGTTCTCTCACAACTCTGTAGCTAGCTAATGTTTGCCTGATACAATCTGTTCCCTCACAACTTAAGTTAGCCTGATACGATCTTTCCTCTCACAACTCTGTAGCTAGCTAACATTAGCCTGATACAATCTGTTCCATCACAACCAAAGTTAGCCTGATACGATCTGTTCTCTCACAACTCTGTAGCTAGCTAACATTAGCCTGATACAATCTGTTCTCTCACAACTCTGTAGCAAGCTAACATTAGCCTGATACAATCTGTTCCCTCACAACTAAAGTTAGCCTGATACGATCTGTTCACTCAGAACTCTGTAGCTAGCTAACATTAGCCTGATACAATCTGTTCCCTCACAACTCTGTAGCTAGCTAACATTAGCCTGATACAATCTGTTCCATCACAACCAAAGTTAGCCTGATACGATCTGTTCTCTCACAACTCTGTAGCTAGCAAATGTTTGCCTGATACAATCTGTTCCCTCACAACTTAAGTTAGCCTGATACGATCTTTCCTCTCACAACTCTGTAGCTAGCTAACATTAGCCTTAAACAATCTGTTCTCTCACAACTCAGTAGCTAGCTAACGTTACCCTGATACAATCTGTTCTCTCACAACTCTGTAGCTACCTAAAATTAGCCTGATAATATCTGTTCTCTCACAACTCTGTAGCTAACCAATGTTAGCCTGATACAATCTGTTCTCTCACAATTCTGTAGCTAGCTAACATTAGCCTGATACAACCTGTTCCCTCACAACTCTGTAGCTAGCTAATGTTTGCCTGATACAATCTGTTCCCTCACAACTTAAGTTAGCCTAATACGATCTGTCCTCTCACAACTCTGTAGCTAGCTAACATTAGCCTGAAACAATCTGTTCTCTCACAACTCTGTAGCTAGCTAACGTTAGCCTGATACAATATGTTCCCTAACAACTCTGTAGCTAGATAAAATTAGCCTGATACAATTTGTTTCCTCACAACTCTGTAACTAGCTAACATTAGCCTGATACAATCTGTTCCCTCACAACTTTGTAGCTACCTAAAGTTAGCCTAATACAATCTGTTCTCTCACAACTCTGTAGCTAGCTAAGGTTAGCCTGATAAAATCTGTTCCCTCACAACTAAAGATAGCCTGATAAGATCTGTTCTCTCCGAACTCTGCAGCTAGCTAACATTAGCCTGATACATTCTGTTACCTCACAACTAATGTTAGCCTGATACGATCTGTTCTCTAAGAACTCTGTAGCCAACTTACATTAGCCGGATACAATCTGTTCCCATACAAACTCTGTAGCTAGCTAACATTATTCTCATACAATGTGTTTCCTCACAACTTTTTAGCTAGCTAACATTGGCCTGATACAATATGTTCTCTCACAACTCTGTAGCTAGCTAACATTAACCTGATACAATATGTTCTCTCATAACATAGTAGCTAGCTAATATTAGCCAGATACGATCTGTTCTTTCACAACTCTATAGGCCTAACTTTAGCCCAATACAATCTGTTCCCTCACAACTCTGTAGCTAGCTAACATTAGCCTGATACAATCTTTTCCATCACAACAAAAGTTAGCCTGATACGTTCTGTTCTCTCACAACTCTGTAGCTAGCTAACATTAGCCTGATACGATCTGTCCTCTCACAACTCTGTAGCTAGCTAACATTGGCCTGATACAATCTGTTCCCTTAGAACTCTTTAGCTAGCTCAAGTTAACCTGATACAATATGTTCCCTCTCAACTCTGTAGCTAGCTAAAAATTAGCCTGATACAATCTTTTCCATCACAACAAAAGTTAGCCTGATACGATCTGTTCTCTCACAACTCTGTAGCTAGCTAACATTAGCCTGATACAATCTGTTCCCTCACAACTTAAGTTAGCCTGATAAAATCTGTTCCCTCACAATTATGTAGCTAGCTAACATTAGCCTGATAAATCTGTTCCCTCACAACTCTAAAACTAGCTAACATTAGCCTGACACAATCTGTTCCCTCACAACTTTGTACTAGCTAAAGTTAGCCAGATACAATCTGTTGTCTCACAACTCTGTAGCTAGCTAAAATTAGCCTGATACAATCTGTTCTCTCAAAACTCTGTAGCTAACTAACATTAGCCTGATACAATCTGTTCTCTCGAAACTCTGTAGCTAGGTAATGTTTGCCTGATACAATCTGTTCCCTCACAACTTAAGTTAGCCTGATACGATCTTTCCTTTCACAACTCTGTAGCTAGCTAACATTAGCCTGATACAATCTGTTCTCTCACAACTCTGTAGCAAGCTAACAATAGCCTGATACAATCTGTTCCCTCACAACTAAAGTTAGCCTGATACAATCTGTTCTCTCACAACTCTGTAGCCAGCTAACGTTAGCCTGATACAATCTGTTCTCTCACAACTAAAGATAGCCTGATACGATCTGTTCTATCCAAACTCTGTACCTAGCTAACATTAGCCTGATACAATCTGTTCCCTCACAACTAATGTTAGCCTGATACGATCTGTTCTCTAAGAACTCCGTAGCTAGCTAATGTTAGCCTGATACGATCTGTCCTCTAAGACATCTGTAGCCAGCTAACATTAGCCAGATACAATCTGTTCCCTTACAACTCTGTAGCTAGCTAACATTATTCTCATACAATGTGTTCCCTCACAACTTTTTAGCTAGCTAACAATGGCCTGATACAATCTGTTCCCTCACAACTTAAGTTAGCCTGATACGATCTGTCCTCTCACAACTCTGTAGCTAGCTAACATTGGCCTGATACAATCTGTTCCCTTAGAACTCTTTAGATACCTCAGGTTAACCTGATACAATATGTTCCCTCTCAACTCTGTAGCTAGCTAACATTAGCCTGATACAATCTTTTCCATCACAACAAAAGTTAGCCTGATACGATCTGTTCTCTCACAACTCTGTAGCTAGCTAACATTAGCCTGATAAAACCTGTTCCCTCACAATTCTGTAGCTAGCTGACGTTAGCCTGATAAATCTGTGCCCTCACAACTCTATAACTAGCTAACATTAGCCTGACACAATCTGTTCCCTCACAACGTTGTACTAGCTAAAGTTAGCCTGATACAATCTGTTCTCTCACAACTCTGTAGCTAGCTAAAATTAGCCTGATACAATCTGTTCTCTCACAACTCTGTAGCTAACTAATGTTAGCCTGATACAATCTGTTCTCTAACAACTCTGTAGCTAGGTAATGTTTGCCTGATACAATCTGTTCCCTCACAACTTAAGTTAGCCTGATACAATCTTTCCTCTCACAACTCTGTAGCTAGCTAAAATTAGCCTGATACAATTTGTTTCCTCACAACTCTGTAACTAGCTAACATTAGCCTGATACAATCTGTTCCCTCACAACTTTGTAGCTACCTAAAGTTAGCCTAATACAATCTGTTCTCTCACAACTCTGTAGCTAGCTAAGGTTAGCCTGATAAAATCTGTTCCCTCACAACTAAAGATAGCCTGATAAGATCTGTTCTCTCCGAACTCTGCAGCTAGCTAACATAAGCCTGATACATTCTGTTCCCTCACAACTAATGTTAGCCTGATACGATCTGTTCTCTAAGAACTCTGTAGCCAGCTTACATTAGCCGGATACAATCTGTTCCCATACAAACTCTGTAGCTAGCTAACATTATTCTCATACAATGTGTTTCCTCACAACTTTTTAGCTAGCTAACATTGGCCTGATACAATATGTTCTCTCACAACTCTGTAGCTAGCTCACATTAACCTGATACAATATGTTCTCTCATAACATAGTAGCTAGCTAATATTAGCCAGATACGATCTGTTCTTTCACAACTCTATAGGCCTAACTTTAGCCCAATACAATCTGTTCCCTCACAACTCTGTAGCTAGCTAACATTAGCCTGATACAATCTTTTCCATCACAACAAAAGTTAGCCTGATACGTTCTGTTCTCTCACAACTCTGTAGCTAGCTAACATTAGCCTGATACGATCTGTCCTCTCACAACTCTGTAGCTAGCTAACATTGGCCTGATACAATCTGTTCCCTTAGAACTCTTTAGCTAGCTCAAGTTAACCTGATACAATATGTTCCATCTCAACTCTGTAGCTAGCTAAAAATTAGCCTGATACAATCTTTTCCATCACAACAAAAGTTAGCCTGATACGATCTGTTCTCTCACAACTCTGTAGCTAGCTAACATTAGCCTGATACAACCTCTTCCCTCACAACTCTGTAGCTAGCTAACATTAGCCTGATACAATCTGTTCCCTCACAACTTAAGTTAGCCTGATAAAATCTGTTCCCTCACAATTCTGTAGCTAGCTAACATTAGCCTGATAAATCTGTTCCCTCACAACTCTAAAACTAGCTAACATTAGCCTGACACAATCTGTTCCCTCACAACTTTGTACTAGCTAAAGTTAGCCAGATACAATCTGTTGTCTCACAACTCTGTAGCTAGCTAAAATTAGCCTGATACAATCTGTTCTCTCACAACTCTGTAGCTAACTAACATTAGCCTGATACAATCTGTTCTCTCACAACTCTGTAGCTAGGTAATGTTTGCCTGATACAATCTGTTCCCTCACAACTTAAGTTAGCCTGATACGATCTTTCCTTTCACAACTCTGTAGCTAGCTAACATTAGCCTGATACAATCTGTTCTCTCACAACTCTGTAGCAAGCTAACAATAGCCTGATACAATCTGTTCCCTCACAACTAAAGTTAGCCTGATACGATCTGTTCACTCAGAACTCTGTAGCTAGCTAACATTAGCCTGATACAATCTGTTCCCTCACAACTCTGTAGCTAGCTAACATTAGCCTGATACAATCTGTTCCCTCACAACTCTGTAGCTAGCTACCATTAGCATGATACAATCTGTTGCCTCGCAACTCTGTAGCCAGCTAACGTTAGCCTGATACAATCTGTTCTCTCACAACTAAAGATAGCCTGATACGATCTGTTCTATCCAAACTCTGTACCTAGCTAACATTAGCCTGATACAATCTGTTCCCTCACAACTAATGTTAGCCTGATACGATCTGTTCTCTAAGAACTCCGTAGCTAGCTAATGTTAGCCTGATACGATCTGTCCTCTAAGACCTCTGTAGCCAGCTAACATTAGCCAGATACAATCTGTTCCCTTACAACTCTGTAGCTAGCTAACATTATTCTCATACAATGTGTTCCCTCACAACTTTTTAGCTAGCTAACATTGGCCTGATACAATCTGTTCCCTCACAACTTAAGTTAGCCTGATACGATCTGTCCTCTCACAACTCTGTAGCTAGCTAACATTGGCCTGATACAATCTGTTCCCTTAGAACTCTTTAGATACCTCAGGTTAACCTGATACAATATGTTCCCTCTCAACTCTGTAGCTAGCTAACATTAGCCTGATACAATCTTTTCCATCACAACAAAAGTTAGCCTGATACGATCTGTTCTCTCACAACTCTGTAGCTAGCTAACATTAGCCTGATAAAACCTGTTCCCTCACAATTCTGTAGCTAGCTGACGTTAGCCTGATAAATCTGTGCCCTCACAAATCTATAACTAGCTAACATTAGCCTGACACAATCTGTTCCCTCACAACGTTGTACTAGCTAAAGTTAGCCTGATACAATCTGTTCTCTCACAACTCTGTAGCTAGCTAAAATTAGCCTGATACAATCTGTTCTCTCACAACTCTGTAGCTAGGTAATGTTTGCCTGATACAATCTGTTCCCTCACAACTTAAGTTAGCCTGATACAATCTTTCCTCTCACAACTCTGTAGATAGCTAAAATTAGCCTGATACAATCTGTTCTCTCACAACTCTGTAGCAAGCTAACATTAGCCTGATATAATCTGTTCCCTCACAACTAAAATTAGCCTGATACGATCTGTTCACTCAGAACTCTGTAGCTAGCTTACATTAGCCTGATACAATCTGTTCCATCACAACAAAAGTTAGCCTGATACGATCTGTTCTCTCACAACTCTGTAGCTAGCAAATGTTTGCCTGATACAATCTGTTCCCTCACAACTAAAGTTAGCCTGATACGATCTGTTCACTCAGAACTCTGTAGCTATCTTACATTAGCCTGATACAATCTGTTCCCTCAAAACTCTGTAGCTAGCAAATATTTGCCTGATAGAATCTGTTCCCTCAAAACTTAAGTTAGCCTGATACCATCTGTCCTCTTACAACTTTGTAGGTAGCTAACGTTAGCCTGAAACAATCTGTTCTCTCACAACTCTGTAGCTAGCAAAAATTAGCCTGATACAATATATTCCCTCACAACTCTGTAGCTAGCTAACATTGGCCTGATACAATCTGTTCCCTTAGAACTCTTTAGATAGCTCAGGTTAACCTGATACAATATGTTCCCTCTCAACTCTGTAGCTAGCTAACATTAGAATGATACAATATTTTCCATCACAACAAAAGTTAGCCTGATACGATCTGTTCTCTCACAACTCTGTAGCTAGCTAACATTAGCCTGATACAACCTGTTCCCTCACAACTCTGTAGCTAGCCAACATTAGCCTGAAACAATCTGTTCCCTCACAACTTAAGTTAGCCTGATAAAACCTGTTCCCTCACAATTCTGTAGCTAGCTAACGTTTGCCTGATAAATCTGTTCCCTCACAACTCTATAACTAGTTAACATTAGCCTGACACAATCTGTTCCCTCACAACTTTGTACTAGCTAAAGTTAGCCTGATGCAATCTGTTCTCTCACAACTCTGTAGCTAGCTAAAATTAGCCTGATACAATCTGTTCTCTCACAACTCTGTAGCTAACTAACGTTAGCCTGATACAATCTGTTCTCTCACAACTCTGTAGCTAGGTAATGTTTGCCTGATACAATCTATTCCCTCACAACTTAAGTTAGCCTGATACGATCTGTCCTCTCACAACTCTGTAGCTAGCTTACATTAGCCTGATACAATCTGTGTCCTCACAACTCTGTAGCTAGCTAACATTAGCCTGATACAATCTGTTCCCTCACAACTTAAGTTAGCCTGATGAAACCTTTTCCCTCAAAATTCTGTAGCTAGCTAATGTTAGCCTGATGAATCTGTTCCCTCACAACTCTATAACTAGCTAACATTAGCCTGATACAATCTGTTCCCTCACAACTTTGTACTAGCTAAAGTTAGCCTGATACAATCTGTTCTCTCACAACTCTGTAGCTAGCTAAAATTAACCTGATACAATCTGTTCTCTCACAACTCTGTAGCTAACTAACGTTAGCCTGATACAATCTGTTATCTCACAACTCTGTAGCTAGCTAATGTTTGCCTGATACAATCTGTTCCCTCACAACTTAAGTTAGCCTGATACAATATTTCCTCTCACAACTCTGTAGCTAGCTAACATTAGCCTGATACAATCTGTTCTCTCACAACTCTGTAGCAAGCTAACATTAGCCTGATACAATCTGTTCCCTCACAACTAAAGTTAGCCTGATACGATCTGTTCCCTCACAACTCTATAACTAGCTAACATTAGCCCGATACAATCTGTTCCCTCACAACTTAAGTTAGCCTGATAAAACCTGTTCCCTCACAATTCTGTAGCTAGGTAATGTTTGCCTGATACAATCTGTTCCCTCACAACTTAAGTTAGCCTGATACAATCTTTCCTCTCACAACTCTGTAGCAAGCTAACATTAGCCTGATACAATCTGTTCCCTCACAAGTAAAGTTAGCCTGATACGATCTGTTCACTCAGAACTCTGTAGCTAGCTAACATTAGCCTGATACGATCTGTTCCCTCACAACTCTGTAGCTAGCTAATGTTAGCCTGATACAATCTGTTCCCTCACAACTTAAGTTAGCCTGATACCATCTGTCCTCTTACAACTCTGTAGCTAGCTAATGTTAGCCTGATACAATCTGTTCTCTCACAACTCTGCAGCTACCTAAAATTAGCCTGATACAATCTGTTCTCTCACAACTCTGTAGCTAACCAACGTTAGCCTGATACAATCTGTTCTCTCACAACTCTGTAACTAGCTAACATTAGCCTGATACAATCTGTTTCCTCAAAACTTTGTAGATAGCTAAAGTTAGCCTAATACAATCTGTTCTCTCACAGCTCTGTAGCTAGCTAAGGTTAGCCTGATAAAATCTGTTCCCTCACAACTAAAGATAGCCTGATAAGATCTGTTCTCTCCGAACTCTGTAGCTAGCTAACATTAGCCTGATACATTCTGTTCCCTCACAACTAATGTTAGCCTGATACTATCTGTTCTCTAAGAACTCTGTAGCTAGCTAACGTTAGCCTGATACGATCTGTTTTCTAAGAACTCTGTAGCCAGCTTACATTAGCCGGATACAATCTGTTCCCATACAACTCTGTAGCTAGCTAACATTATTCTCATACAATGTGTTCCCTCACAACTTTTTAGCTAGCTAACATTGGCCTGATACAATCTGTTCTCTCACAACTCTGTAGCTAGCTAACATAAACCTGATACAATATGTTCTCTCATAACATTGTAGCTAGCTAATATTAGCCTGATACGATCTGTTCTCTCACAACTCTGTAGCTAACTAACGTTAGCCTGATACAATCTGTTCTCTCACAACTCTGTAGCTAGCTAATGTTTGCCTGATACAATCTGTTCCCTCACAACTTAAGTTAGGCTGATACGATCTTTCCTCTCACAACTCTGTAGCTAGCTAACATTAGCCTGATACAATCTGTTCCCTCACAAGTAAAGTTAGCCTGATACGATCTGTTCACTCAGAACTCTGTAGCTAGCTAACATTAGCCTGATACAATCTGTTCCCTCACAACTCTGTAGCTAGCTAACATAACCCTGATACAATCTGTTCCCTCACAACTTAAGTTAGCCTGATACGATCTTTCCTCTCAAAACTCTGTAGCTAGCTAACATTAGCCTGATACAATCTGTTCTCTCACAAGTAAAGTTAGCCTGATACGATCTGTTCACTCAGAACTCTGTAGCTAGCTAACATTAGCCTGATACAATCTGTTCCATCACAACAAAAGTTAGCCTGATACGATCTGTTCTCTCACAACTTACTTTGTAGCTACTTAACATTAGCCTATTACAATCTGTTCTCTCAGAACTCTGTAGCCAGCTAACATTAGCCTGAAACAATCTGTTCTCTCACAACTCTGTAGCTAGCTAACATTGGCCTAATACATTCTGTTCCCTTAGAACTCTTTAGCTAGCTCAAGTTAACCTGATACAATAGGTTCCCTCTCAACTCTGTAGCTAGCTAAAAATTAGCCTGATACAATCTTTTCCATCACAACAAAAGTTAGCCTGATACGATCTGTTCTCTCACAACTCTGTAGCTAGCTAACATTAGCCTGATACAATCTGTTCCCTCACAACTTAAGTTAGCCTGATAAAACCTGTTCCCTCATAATTCTGTAGCTAGCTAATGTTAGCCTGATAAATCTGTTCCCTCACAACTCTATAACTAGCTAACATTAGCCTGACACAATCTGTTCCCTCACAACTTTGTACTAGCTAAAGTTAGCCTGATACAATCTGTTGTCTCACAACTCTGTAGCTAGCTAAAATTAGCCTGATACAATCTGTTATCTCACAACTCTGTAGCTAACTAACGTTAGCCTGATACAATCTGTTCTCTCACAACTCTATAGCTAGGTAATGTTTGCCTGATACATTCTGTTCCCTCACAACTTAAGTTAGCCTGATACGATCTTTCCTCTCACAACTCTGTAGCTAGCTAACATTAGCCTGATACAATCTGTTCTCTCACAACTCTGTAGCAAGCTAACATTAGCCTGATACAATCTGTTCCCTCACAACTAAAGTTAGCCTGATACTATCTGTTCACTCAGAACTCTGTAGCTAGCTAACATTAGCCTGATACAATCTGTTCCCTCACAACTCTGTAGCTAGCTAACATTAGCCTGATACAATCTGTTCCATCACAACAAAAGTTAGCCTGATACGATCTGTTCTCTCGCAACTCTATAGCTAGCTAACATAAGCCTGAGACAATTTGTTCCCTTACAACTCTTTAGCTAGCTCACGTTAGCCTGATACAATCTGTTCTCTCACAACTCTGTAGCTAGCTACCATTAGCCTGATACAATCTGTTGCCTCGCAACTCTTTAGCTAGCTAATGTTAGCCTGATACAATCTGTTCTCTCACAACTAAAGATAGCCTGATACGATCTGTTCTATCCAAACTCTGTAGCTAGCTAACATTAGCCTGATACAATCTGTTCCCTCACAACTAATGTTAGCCTGATACGATCTGTTCTCTAAGAACTCCGTAGCTAGCTAATGTTAGCCTGATACGATCTTTCCTCTAAGAACTCTGTAGCCAGCTAACATTAGCCTGATACAATCTGTTCCCTTACAACTCTGTAGCTAGCTAACATTATTCTCATACAATGTGTTCCCTCAAAACTTTTTAGCCAGCTAACATTGGCCTGATACAATCTTTTCCCTCACAACTTAAGTTAGCCTGATACGATCTGTCCTCTCACAACTCTGTAGCTAGCTAACATTAGCCTGATACAATCTGTTCCCTTAGAACTCTTTAGCTAGCTCAGGTTAACCTGATACAATATGTTCCCTCTCAACTCTGTAGCTAGCTAACATTAGCCTGATACAATCTTTTCCATCACAACAAAAGTTAGCCTGATACGATCTGTTTTCTCACAACTCTGTAGCTAGCTAACATTAGCCTGATACAACCTGTTCCCTCACAACTCTGTAGCTAGCTAACATTAGTGTGATACAATCTGTTCCCTCACAACTTAAGTTAGCCTGATAAAACCTGTTCCCTCACAATTCTGTAGCTAGCTAACATTAGCCTGACACAATCTGTTCCCTCACAACTTTGTACTAGCTAAAGTTAGCCTGATACAATCTGTTGACTCACAACTCTGTAGCTAGCTAAAATTAGCCTGATACAATCTGTTCTCTCACAACTCTGTAGCTAACTAACGTTAGCCTGATACAATCTGTTCTCTCACAACTCTCTAGCTAGGTAATGTTTGCGTGATACAATCTGTTCCCTCAAAACTTAAGTTAGCCTGATACAATCTTTCCTCTCACAACTCTGTAGCTAGCTAACATTAGCCTGACACAATCTGTTACCTCAAAACTTTGTACTAGCTAAAGTTAGCCTGATACAATCTGTTGTCTCACAACTCTGTAGCTAGGTAAAATTAGCCTGATACAATCTGTTCTCTCACAACTCTGTAGCTAACTAACGTTAGCCTGATACAATCTGTTCTCTCACAACTCTGTAGCTAGGTAATGTTTGCCTGATACAATCTGTTCCCTCACAACTTAAGTTAGCCTGATACAATCTTTCCTCTCACAACTCTGTAGCTAGCTAAAATTAGCCTGATACAATCTGTTCTCTCACAACTCTGTAGCAAGCTAACATTAGCCTGATACAATCTGTTCCCTCACAACTAAAGTTAGCCTGATACGATCTGTTCACTCAGAACTCTGTAGCTAGCTTACATTAGCCTGATACAATCTGTTCCATCACAACAAAAGTTAGCCTGATACGATCTGTTCTCTCACAATTCTGTAGCTAGCAAATGTTTGCCTGATACAATCTGTTCCCTCACAACTAAAGTTAGCCTGATACGATCTGTTCACTCAGAACTCTGTAGCTATCTTACATTAGCCTGATACAATCTGTTCCCTCAAAACTCTGTAGCTAGCAAATGTTTGCCTGATAGAATCTGTTCCCTCAAAACTTAAGTTAGCCTGATACCATCTGTCCTCTTACAACTTTGTAGCTAGCTAACGTTAGCCTGATACAATCTGTTCTCTCACAACTTTGTAACTAGCTAACATTAGCCTGATACAACCTGTTCCCTCACAACTCTGTAGCTAGCAAATGTTTGCCTGATACAATCTGTTCCCTCACAACTTAAGTTAGCCTAATACGATCTGTCCTCTCACAACTCTGTAGCTAGCTGACATAAGCCTGAAACAATCTGTTCTCTCACAACTCTGTAGCTAGCTAAAATTAGCCTGATATAATATATTCCCTCACAAATCTGTAACTAGCTAACATTAGCCTGATACAATCTGTTCCCTCACAACTTAAGTTAGCCTGATACAATCTGTCCTCTCACAACTCTGTAGCTAGCTAACATTGGCCTGATACAATCTGTTCCCTTAGAACTCTTTAGATAGCTCAGGTTAACCTGATACAATATGTTCCCTCTCAACTCTGTAGCTAGCTAACATTAGCCTGATACAATATTTTCCATCACAACAAAAGTTAGCCTGATACGATCTGTTCTCTCACAACTCTGTAGCTAGCTAACATTAGCCTGATACAACCTGTTCCCTCACAACTCTGTAGCTAGCCAACATTAGCCTGATACAATCTGTTCCCTCACAACTTAAGTTAGCCTGATAAAACCTGTTCCCTCACAATTCTGTAGCTAGCTAACGTTTGCCTGATAAATCTGTTCCCTCACAACTCTATAACTAGTTAACATTAGCCTGACACAATCTGTTCCCTCACAACTTTGTACTAGCTAAAGTTAGCCTGATGCAATCTGTTCTCTCACAACTCTGTAGCTAGCTAAAATTAGCCTGATACAATCTGTTCTCTCACAACTCTGTAGCTAACTAACGTTAGCCTGATACAATCTGTTATCTCACAACTCTGTAGCTAGCTAATGTTTGCCTGATACAATCTGTTCCCTCACAACTTAAGTCAGCCTGATACAATATTTCCTCTCACAACTCTGTAGCTAGCTAACATTAGCCTGATACAATCTGTTCTCTCACAACTCTGTAGCAAGCTAACATTAGCCTGATACAATCTGTTCCCTCACAACTAAAGTTAGCCTGATACGATCTGTTCACTCAGAACTCTGTAGCTAGCTAACGCTAGCCTGATGCGATCTGTTCTCTAAGAACTCTGTAGCCAGCTTACATTAGCCGGATACAATCTGTTCCCATACAAACTCTGTAGCTAGCTAACATTAATCTCATACAATGTGTTCCCTCACAACGTTTTAGCTAGCTAACATTGGCCTGATACAATCTGTTCTTTCACAACTCTGTAGGCCTAACTTTAGCTCAATACAATCTGTTCACTCACAACTTTGTAGCTACTTAACATTAGCCTAATACAATCTGTTCTCTCAAGACTCTGTAGCTAGCTACCATTAGCCTGATACAACCTGTTCCCTCGCAACTCTGTAGCTAGCTAACGTTAGCCTGATACAATCTGTTCCCTCACAACTAATTATAGCCTGATACGATCTGTTCTCTTAGAACTCCGTAGCTAGCTAATGTTAGCCTGATACGATCTGTTCTCTAAGAACTCTGTAGCCAGCTAACATTATTCTCATACAATGTGTTCCCTCAGAACTTAAGTTAGCCTGATACGATCTGTCCTCTCACAACTCTGTAGCTAGCTAACATTGGCCTGATACAATCTGTTCCCTTAGAACTCTTTAGCTAGCTCAAGTTAACCTGATACAATATGTTCCCTCTCAACTCTGTAGCTAGCTAAAAATTAGCCTGATACAATCTTTTCCATCACAACAAATGTTAGCCTAATACGATCTGTTCTCTCACAACTCTGTAGCTAGCTAACATTAGCCTGACACAACCTGTTCCCTCACAACTCTGTAGCTAGCTAACATTAGCCTGATACAATCTGTTCCCTCACAACTTAAGTTAGCCTGATAAAACCTGTTCCCTCACAATTCTGTAGCTAGCTAACATTAGCCTGACACAATCTGTTCCCTCACAACTTTGTACTTGCTAAAGTTAGCCTGATACAATCTGTTGTCTCACAACTCTGTAGCTAGCTAAAATTAGCCTGATACAATCTGTTCTCTCACAACTCTTCAGCTAACTAACGTTAGCCTGATACAATCTGTTCTCTCACAACTCTGTAGCTAGGTAATGTTTGCCTGATACGATCTGTTCTCTCACAACTCTGTAGCTAGCAAATGTTTGCCTGATACAATCTGTTCCCTCACAACTTAAGTTACCCTGATACCATCTGTCGTCTTACAACTCTGTAGCTAGCTAATGTTAGCCTGATACAATCTGTTCTCTCACAACTCTGCAGCTACCTAAAATTAGCCTGATACAATCTGTTCTCTCACAACTCTGTAGCTAACCAACGTTAGCCTGATACAATCTGTTCCCTCACAACTCTGTAGCTAGCTAAAATTAGCCTGATACAACCTGTTCCCTCACAACTCTGTAGCTAGCTAATGTTTGCCTGATACAATCTGTTCCCTCACAACTTAAGTTAGCCTAATGCGATCTGTCCTCTCACAACTCTGTAGCTAGCTAACAGTAGTCTGAAACAATCTGTTCTCTCACAACTCTGTAGCTAGCTAACATTAGCCCGATACAATCTGTTCCCTCACAACTTAAGTTAGCCTGATAAAACCTGTTCCCTCACAATTCTGTAGCTAGCTAATGTTAGCTTGATAGATCTGTTCCCTCACAACTCTATAACTAGCTAACATTAGCCCGATACAATCTGTTCCCTCACAACTTAAGTTAGCCTGATAAAACCTGTTCCCTCACAATTCTGTAGCTAGGTAATGTTTGCCTGATACAATCTGTTCCCTCACAACTTAAGTTAGCCTGATACAATCTTTCCTCTCACAACTCTGTAGCAAGCTAACATTAGCCTGATACAATCTGTTCCCTCACAAGTAAAGTTAGCCTGATACGATCTGTTCACTCAGAACTCTGTAGCTAGCTAACATTAGCCTGATACAATCTGTTCCCTCACAACTCTGTAGCTAGCTAACATAAGCCTGATACAATCTGTTCCATCACAACAAAAGTTAGCCTGATACGATCTGTTCTCTCACAACTCTGTAGCTAGCTAACATTAGCCTGAGACAATCTGTTCCCTTAGAACTCTTTAGCTAGCTCACGTTAGCCTGATACAATCTGTTCTCTCAGAACTCTGTAGCCAGCTAACATTAGCCTGATACAATCTGTTCCATCACAACAAAAGTTAGCCTGATACGATCTGTTCTCTCACAACTCTGTAGCTAGCAAATGTTTGCCTGATACAATCTGTTCCCTCACAACTTAAGTTAGCCTGATACCATCTGTCCTCTTACAACTCTGTAGCTAGCTAATGTTAGCCTGATACAATCTGTTCTCTCACAACTCTGCAGCTACCTAAAATTAGCCTGATACAATCTGTTCTCTCACAACTCTGTAGCTAACCAACGTTAGCCTGATACAATCTGTTCTCTCACAACTCTGTAACTAGCTAACATTAGCCTGATACAATCTGTTCCCTCAAAACTTTGTAGATAGCTAAAGTTAGCCTAATACAATCTGTTCTCTCACAGCTCTGTAGCTAGCTAAGGTTAGCCTGATAAAATCTGTTCCCTCACAACTAAAGATAGCCTGATAAGATCTGTTCTCTCCGAACTCTGTAGCTAGCTAACATTAGCCTGATACATTCTGTTCCCTCACAACTAATGTTAGCCTGATACGATCTGTTCTCTAAGAACTCTGTAGCTAGCTAACGTTAGCCTGATACGATCTGTTTTCTAAGAATTCTGTAGCCAGCTTACATTAGCCGGATACATTCTGTTCCCATACAACTCTGTAGCTAGCTAACATTATTCTCATACAATGTGTTCCCTCAAAACTTTTTAGCTAGCTAACATTGGCCTGATACAATCTGTTCTCTCACAACTCTGTAGCTAGCTAACATTAACCTGATACAATATGTTCTCTCATGACATTGTAGCTAGCTAATATTAGCCTGATACGATCTGTTCTCTCACAACTCTGTAGCTAACTAACGTTAGCCTGATACAATCTGTTCTCTCACAACTCTGTAGCTAGCTAATGTTTGCCTGATACAATCTGTTCCCTCACAACTTAAGTTAGCCTGATACGATCTTTCCTCTCACAACTCTGTAGCTAGCTAACATTAGCCTGATACAATCTGTTCCCTCACAAGTAAAGTTAGCCTGATACGATCTGTTCACTCAGAACTCTGTAGCTAGCTAACATTAGCCTGATACAATCTGTTCCCTCACAACTCTGTAGCTAGCTAACATAAGCCTGATACAATCTGTTCCCTCACAACTTAAGTTAGCCTGATACGATCTTTCCTCTCACAACTCTGTAGCTAGCTAACATTAGCCTGATACAATCTGTTCTCTCACAACTCTGTAGCAAGCTAACATTAGCCTGATACAATCTGTTCCCTCACAAGTAAAGTTAGCCTGATACGATCTGTTCACTCAGAACTCTGTAGCTAGCTAACATTAGCCTGATACAATCTGTTCCATCACAACTCTGTAGCTAGCTAACATAAGCCTGATACAATCTGTTCCCTCACAACTTAAGTTAGCCTGATACGATCTGTTCTCTCACAACTCTGTAGCTAGCTAACATTAGCCTGATACAACCTGTTCCCTCACAACTCTGTAGCTAGCTAACATTAGCCTGATACAATCTGTTCCCTCACAACTTTGTACTAGCTAAATTTAGCCTGATACAATCTGTTGTCTCACAACTCTGTAGCTAGCTAAAATTAGCCTGATACAATCTGTTATCTCACAACTCTGTAGCTAACTAACGTTAGCCTGATACAATCTGTTCTCTCACAACTTACTTTGTAGCTACTTAACATTAGCCTAATACAATCTGTTCTCTCAGAACTCTGTAGCCAGCTAACATTAGCCTGATACAATCTGTTCCCTCACAACTTTGTAGCTACTTAACATTAGCCTAATACAATCTGTTCTCTCAGAACTCTGTAGCTAGCTACCATTAGCCTGATACAATCTGTTCCCTCGCAACTCTGTAGCTAGCTAACGTTAGCCTGATACAATCTGTTCTTTCACAACTAAAGATAGCGTGATACAATCTGTTCTCTCGAAACTCTGTAGCTAGCTAACATTAGCCTGATACAATCTGTTCCCTTACAACTAATGTTAGCCTGATACGATCTGTTCTCTTAGAACTCCGTAGCTAGCTAACGTTAGCCTGATGCGATCTGTCCTCTAAGAACTCTGTAGCCAGCTAATATTAGCCAGATACAATCTGTTCCCTTACAACTCTGTAGCTAGCTAACATTATTCTCATACAATGTGTTCCCTCACAACTTTTTAGCTAGCTAACATTTGCCTGATACAATCTGTTCCCTCACAACCTAAGTTAGCCTGATACAATCTGTCCTCTCACAACTCTGTAGCTAGCTAACATTGGCCTGATACAATCTGTTCCCTTAGAACTCTTTAGCTAGCTCAAGTTAACCTGATACAATAGGTTCCCTCTCAACTCTGTAGCTAGCTAAAAATTAGCCTGATACAATCTTTTCCATCACAACAAAAGTTAGCCTGATACGATCTGTTCTCTCACAACTCTGTAGCTAGCTAACATTAGCCCGATACAACCTGTTCCCTCACAACTCTATAACTAGCTAACATTAGCCTGACACAATCTGTTCCCTCACAACTTTGTACTAGCTAAAGTTAGCCTGATACAATCTGTTGTCTCACAACTCTGTAGCTAGCTAAAATTAGCCTGATACAATCTGTTATCTCACAACTCTGTAGCTAGCTAACATTAGCCTGATACAATCTGTTCTCTCGCAACTCTATAGCTAGCTAACATAAGCCTGAGACAATCTGTTCCCTTAGAACTCTTTAGCTAGCTCACGTTAGCCTGATACAATCTGTTCTCTCACAACTCTGTAGCTAGCTACCATTAGCCTGATACAATCTGTTGCCTCGCAACTCTGTAGCTAGCTAACGTTAGCCTGATACAATCTGTTCCCTCACAACTTAAGTTAGCCTAATAGGATCTTTCCTCTCACAACTCTGTAGCTAGCTAACATTAGCCTGATACAATCTGTTCCCTCACAACTAAAGTTAGCCTGATACAATCTGTTCACTCAGAACTCTGTAGCTAGCTAACATTAGCCTGATACAATCTGTTCCCTCACAACTCTGTAGCTAGCTAACATTAGCCTGATACAATCTGTTCCATCACAACAAAAGTTAGCCTGATACGATCTGTTCTCTCGCAACTCTATAGCTAGCTAACATAAGCCTGAGACAATCTGTTCCCTTAGAACTCTTTAGCTAGCTCACGTTAGCCTGATACAATCTGTTCTCTCACAACTCTGTAGCTAGCTACCATTAGCCTGATACAATCTGTTGCCTCGCAACTCTGTAGCTAGCTAACGTTAGCCTGATACAATCTGTTCTCTCACAACTAAAGATAGCCTGATACGATCTGTTCCATCCAAACTCTGTAGCTAGCTAACATTAGCCTGATACAATCTGTTCCCTCACAACTAATGTTAGCCTGATACGATCTGTTCTCTAAGAACTCCGTAGCTAGCTAATGTTAGCCTGATACGATCTGTCCTCTAAGAACTCTGTAGCCAGCTAACATTAGCCTGATACAATCTGTTCCCTTACAACTCTGTAGCTAGCTAACATTATTCTCATACAATGTGTTCCCTCAAAACTTTTTAGCTAGCTAACATTGGCCTGATACAATCTTTTCCCTCACAACTTAAGTTAGCCTGATACGATCTGTCCTCTCACAACTCTGTAGCTAGCTAAAATTAGCCTGATACAATCTGTTCCCTTAGAACTCTTTAGCTAGCTCAGGTTAACCTGATACAATATGTTCCCTCTCAACTCTGTAGCTAGCTAACATTAGACTGATACAATCTTTTCCATCACAACAAAAGTTGGCCTGATACGATCTGTTCTCTCACAACTCTGTAGCTAGCTAACATTAGCCTGATACAACCTGTTCCCTCACAACTCTGTAGCTAGCTAACATTAGCCTGATACAATCTGTTCACTCACAACTTAAGTTAGCCTGATAAAACCTGTTCCCTCACAACTCTATAACTAGCTAACATTAGCCTGACACAATCTGTCCCCTCACAACTTTGTACTAGCTAAAGTTAGCCTGATACAATCTGTTCTCTCACAACTCTGTATTTAGCTAAAATTAGCCTGATACAATCTGTTCTCTCACAACTCTGTAGCTAGGTAATGTTTGCCTGATACAATCTGTTCCCTCACAACTTAAGTTAGCCTGATACGATCTGTCCTCTCACAACTCTGTAGCTAGCTTACATTAGCCTGATACAATATGTTCCCTCACAACTTATGTTAGCCTGATAAAACCTGTTCCCTCACAATTCTGTAGCTAGCTAACATTAGCCTGATAAATCTGTTCCCTCACAACTCTATAACTAGCTAACATTAGCCTGACACAATCTGTACCCTCACAACTTTGTACTAGCTAAAGTTAGCCTGATACAATCTGTTGTCTCACAACTCTGTAGCTAGCTAAAATTAGCCTGATACAATCTGTTATCTCACAACTCTGTAGCTAACTAACGTGAGCCTGATACAATCTGTTACCTCACAACTTCGTAGCTACTTAACATTAGCCTAATAGAATCTGTTCTCTCACATCTCTGTAGCTAGCTACCATTAGCCTGATACAATCTGTTGCCTCGCAACTCTGTAGCTAGCTTACGTTAGCCTAATACAATCTGTTCTCTCATAACTAAAGTTAGCCTGATACGATCTGTTCACTCAGAACTCTGTAGCTAGCTAACGCTAGCCTGATGCGATCTGTTCTCTAAGAACTCTGTAGCCAGCTTACATTAGCCGGATACAATCTGTTCCCATACAAACTCTGTAGCTAGCTAACATTAATCTCATACAATGTGTTCCCTCACAACGTTTTAGCTAGCTAACATTGGCCTGATACAATCTGTTCTTTCACAACTCTGTAGGCCTAACTTTAGCTCAATACAATCTGTTCACTCACAACTTTGTAGCTACTTAACATTAGCCTAATACAATCTGTTCTCTCAAGACTCTGTAGCTAGCTACCATTAGCCTGATACAACCTGTTCCCTCGCAACTCTGTAGCTAGCTAACGTTAGCCTGATACAATCTGTTCCCTCACAACTAATTATAGCCTGATACGATCTGTTCTCTTAGAACTCCGTAGCTAGCTAATGTTAGCCTGATACAATCTGTTCTCTAAGAACTCTGTAGCCAGCTAACATTATTCTCATACAATGTGTTCCCTCAGAACTTAAGTTAGCCTGATACGATCTGTCCTCTCACAACTCTGTAGCTAGCTAACATTGGCCTGATACAATCTGTTCCCTTAGAACTCTTTAGCTAGCTCAAGTTAACCTGATACAATATGTTCCCTCTCAACTCTGTAGCTAGCTAAAAATTAGCCTGATACAATCTTTTCCATCACAACAAATGTTAGCCTAATACGATCTGTTCTCTCACAACTCTGTAGCTAGCTAACATTAGCCTGACACAACCTGTTCCCTCACAACTCTGTAGCTAGCTAACATTAGCCTGATACAATCTGTTCCCTCACAACTTAAGTTAGCCTGATAAAACCTGTTCCCTCACAATTCTGTAGCTAGCTAACATAAGCCTGACACAATCTGTTCCCTCACAACTTTGTACTTGCTAAAGTTAGCCTGATACAATCTGTTGTCTCACAACTCTGTAGCTAGCTAAAATTAGCCTGATACAATCTGTTCTCTCACAACTCTTCAGCTAACTAACGTTAGCCTGATACAATCTGTTCTCTCACAACTCTGTAGCTAGGTAATGTTTGCCTGATACGATCTGTTCTCTCACAACTCTGTAGCTAGCAAATGTTTGCCTGATACAATCTGTTCCCTCACAACTTAAGTTACCCTGATACCATCTGTCGTCTTACAACTCTGTAGCTAGCTAATGTTAGCCTGATACAATCTGTTCTCTCACAACTCTGCAGCTACCTAAAATTAGCCTGATACAATCTGTTCTCTCACAACTCTGTAGCTAACCAACGTTAGCCTGATACAATCTGTTCCCTCACAACTCTGTAGCTAGCTAAAATTAGCCTGATACAACCTGTTCCCTCACAACTCTGTAGCTAGCTAATGTTTGCCTGATACAATCTGTTCCCTCACAACTTAAGTTAGCCTAATGCGATCTGTCCTCTCACAACTCTGTAGCTAGCTAACAGTAGTCTGAAACAATCTGTTCTCTCACAACTCTGTAGCTAGCTAACATTAGCCCGATACAATCTGTTCCCTCACAACTTAAGTTAGCCTGATAAAACCTGTTCCCTCACAATTCTGTAGCTAGCTAATGTTAGCTTGATAGATCTGTTCCCTCACAACTCTATAACTAGCTAACATTAGCCCGATACAATCTGTTCCCTCACAACTTAAGTTAGCCTGATAAAACCTGTTCCCTCACAATTCTGTAGCTAGGTAATGTTTGCCTGATACAATCTGTTCCCTCACAACTTAAGTTAGCCTGATACAATCTTTCCTCTCACAACTCTGTAGCAAGCTAACATTAGCCTGATACAATCTGTTCCCTCACAAGTAAAGTTAACCTGATACGATCTGTTCACTCAGAACTCTGTAGCTAGCTAACATTAGCCTGATACAATCTGTTCCCTCACAACTCTGTAGCTAGCTAACATAAGCCTGATACAATCTGTTCCATCACAACAAAAGTTAGCCTGATACGATCTGTTCTCTCACAACTCTGTAGCTAGCTAACATTAGCCTGAGACAATCTGTTCCCTTAGAACTCTTTAGCTAGCTCACGTTAGCCTGATACAATCTGTTCTCTCAGAACTCTGTAGCCAGCTAACATTAGCCTGATACAATCTGTTCCATCACAACAAAAGTTAGCCTGATACGATCTGTTCTCTCACAACTCTGTAGCTAGCAAATGTTTGCCTGATACAATCTGTTCCCTCACAACTTAAGTTAGCCTGATACCATCTGTCCTCTTACAACTCTGTAGCTAGCTAATGTTAGCCTGATACAATCTGTTCTCTCACAACTCTGCAGCTACCTAAAATTAGCCTGATACAATCTGTTCTCTCACAACTCTGTAGCTAACCAACGTTAGCCTGATACAATCTGTTCTCTCACAACTCTGTAACTAGCTAACATTAGCCTGATACAATCTGTTCCCTCAAAACTTTGTAGATAGCTAAAGTTAGCCTAATACAATCTGTTCTCTCACAGCTCTGTAGCTAGCTAAGGTTAGCCTGATAAAATCTGTTCCCTCACAACTAAAGATAGCCTGATAAGATCTGTTCTCTCCGAACTCTGTAGCTAGCTAACATTAGCCTGATACATTCTGTTCCCTCACAACTAATGTTAGCCTGATATGATCTGTTCTCTAAGAACTCTGTAGCTAGCTAACGTTAGCCTGATACGATCTGTTTTCTAAGAATTCTGTAGCCAGCTTACATTAGCCGGATACAATCTGTTCCCATAAACTCTGTAGCTAGCTAACATTATTCTCATACAATGTGTTCCCTCAAAACTTTTTAGCTAGCTAACATTGGCCTGATACAATCTGTTCTCTAAGAACTCCGTAGCTAGCTAATGTTAGCCTGATACGATCTGTCCTCTAAGAACTCTGTAGCCAGCTAACATTAGCCTGATACAATCTGTTCCCTTACAACTCTGTAGCTAGCTAACATTATTCTCATACAATGTGTTCCCTCAAAACTTTTTAGCTAGCTAACATTGGCCTGATACAATCTTTTCCCTCACAACTTAAGTTAGCCTGATACGATCTGTCCTCTCACAACTCTGTAGCTAGCTAAAATTAGCCTGATACAATCTGTTCCCTTAGAACTCTTTAGCTAGCTCAGGTTAACCTGATACAATATGTTCCCTCTCAACTCTGTAGCTAGCTAACATTAGACTGATACAATCTTTTCCATCACAACAAAAGTTGGCCTGATACGATCTGTTCTCTCACAACTCTGTAGCTAGCTAACATTAGCCTGATACAACCTGTTCCCTCACAACTCTGTAGCTAGCTAACATTAGCCTCATACAATCTGTTCACTCACAACTTAAGTTAGCCTGATAAAACCTGTTCCCTCACAACTCTATAACTAGCTAACATTAGCCTGACACAATCTGTCCCCTCACAACTTTGTACTAGCTAAAGTTAGCCTGATACAATCTGTTCTCTCACAACTCTGTATTTAGCTAAAATTAGCCTGATACAATCTGTTCTCTCACAACTCTGTAGGTAGGTAATGTTTGCCTGATACAATCTGTTCCCTCACAACTTAAGTTAGCCTGATACGATCTGTCCTCTCACAACTCTGTAGCTAGCTTACATTAGCCTGATACAATATGTTCCCTCACAACTTATGTTAGCCTGATAAAACCTGTTCCCTCACAATTCTGTAGCTAGCTAACATTAGCCTGATAAATCTGTTCCCTCACAACTCTATAACTAGCTAACATTAGCCTGACACAATCTGTACCCTCACAACTTTGTACTAGCTAAAGTTAGCCTGATACAATCTGTTGTCTCACAACTCTGTAGCTAGCTAAAATTAGCCTGATACAATCTGTTATCTCACAACTCTGTAGCTAACTAACGTGAGCCTGATACAATCTGTTACCTCACAACTTCGTAGCTACTTAACATTAGCCTAATAGAATCTGTTCTCTCACATCTCTGTAGCTAGCTACCATTAGCCTGATACAATCTGTTGCCTCGCAACTCTGTAGCTAGCTTACGTTAGCCTAATACAATCTGTTCTCTCATAACTAAAGTTAGCCTGATACGATCTGTTCACTCAGAACTCTGTAGCTAGCTAACGCTAGCCTGATGCGATCTGTTCTCTAAGAACTCTGTAGCCAGCTTACATTAGCCGGATACAATCTGTTCCCATACAAACTCTGTAGCTAGCTAACATTAATCTCATACAATGTGTTCCCTCACAACGTTTTAGCTAGCTAACATTGGCCTGATACAATCTGTTCTTTCACAACTCTGTAGGCCTAACTTTAGCTCAATACAATCTGTTCACTCACAACTTTGTAGCTACTTAACATTAGCCTAATACAATCTGTTCTCTCAAGACTCTGTAGCTAGCTACCATTAGCCTGATACAACCTGTTCCCTCGCAACTCTGTAGCTAGCTAACGTTAGCCTGATACAATCTGTTCCCTCACAACTAATTATAGCCTGATACGATCTGTTCTCTTAGAACTCCGTAGCTAGCTAATGTTAGCCTGATACAATCTGTTCTCTAAGAACTCTGTAGCCAGCTAACATTATTCTCATACAATGTGTTCCCTCAGAACTTAAGTTAGCCTGATACGATCTGTCCTCTCACAACTCTGTAGCTAGCTAACATTGGCCTGATACAATCTGTTCCCTTAGAACTCTTTAGCTAGCTCAAGTTAACCTGATACAATATGTTCCCTCTCAACTCTGTAGCTAGCTAAAAATTAGCCTGATACAATCTTTTCCATCACAACAAATGTTAGCCTAATACGATCTGTTCTCTCACAACTCTGTAGCTAGCTAACATTAGCCTGACACAACCTGTTCCCTCACAACTCTGTAGCTAGCTAACATTAGCCTGATACAATCTGTTCCCTCACAACTTAAGTTAGCCTGATAAAACCTGTTCCCTCACAATTCTGTAGCTAGCTAACATAAGCCTGACACAATCTGTTCCCTCACAACTTTGTACTTGCTAAAGTTAGCCTGATACAATCTGTTGTCTCACAACTCTGTAGCTAGCTAAAATTAGCCTGATACAATCTGTTCTCTCACAACTCTTCAGCTAACTAACGTTAGCCTGATACAATCTGTTCTCTCACAACTCTGTAGCTAGGTAATGTTTGCCTGATACGATCTGTTCTCTCACAACTCTGTAGCTAGCAAATGTTTGCCTGATACAATCTGTTCCCTCACAACTTAAGTTACCCTGATACCATCTGTCGTCTTACAACTCTGTAGCTAGCTAATGTTAGCCTGATACAATCTGTTCTCTCACAACTCTGCAGCTACCTAAAATTAGCCTGATACAATCTGTTCTCTCACAACTCTGTAGCTAACCAACGTTAGCCTGATACAATCTGTTCCCTCACAACTCTGTAGCTAGCTAAAATTAGCCTGATACAACCTGTTCCCTCACAACTCTGTAGCTAGCTAATGTTTGCCTGATACAATCTGTTCCCTCACAACTTAAGTTAGCCTAATGCGATCTGTCCTCTCACAACTCTGTAGCTAGCTAACAGTAGTCTGAAACAATCTGTTCTCTCACAACTCTGTAGCTAGCTAACATTAGCCCGATACAATCTGTTCCCTCACAACTTAAGTTAGCCTGATAAAACCTGTTCCCTCACAATTCTGTAGCTAGCTAATGTTAGCTTGATAGATCTGTTCCCTCACAACTCTATAACTAGCTAACATTAGCCCGATACAATCTGTTCCCTCACAACTTAAGTTAGCCTGATAAAACCTGTTCCCTCACAATTCTGTAGCTAGGTAATGTTTGCCTGATACAATCTGTTCCCTCACAACTTAAGTTAGCCTGATACAATCTTTCCTCTCACAACTCTGTAGCAAGCTAACATTAGCCTGATACAATCTGTTCCCTCACAAGTAAAGTTAGCCTGATACGATCTGTTCACTCAGAACTCTGTAGCTAGCTAACATTAGCCTGATACAATCTGT
This sequence comes from Echiichthys vipera, assembly GCF_963691815.1. NCBI lineage: Eukaryota > Metazoa > Chordata > Actinopteri > Perciformes > Trachinidae > Echiichthys > Echiichthys vipera. Next base: position 112,778 of record NC_139826.1, read on the forward strand.
TCCCTCACAACTCTGTAGCTAGCTAACATAAGCCTGATACAATCTGTTCCATCACAACAAAAGTTAGCCTGATACGATCTGTTCTCTCACAACTCTGTAGCTAGCTAACATTAGCCTGAGACAATCTGTTCCCTTAGAACTCTTTAGCTAGCTCACGTTAGCCTGATACAATCTGTTCTCTCAGAACTCTGTAGCCAGCTAACATTAGCCTGATACAATCTGTTCCATCACAACAAAAGTTAGCCTGATACGATCTGTTCTCTCACAACTCTGTAGCTAGCAAATGTTTGCCTGATACAATCTGTTCCCTCACAACTTAAGTTAGCCTGATACCATCTGTCCTCTTACAACTCTGTAGCTAGCTAATGTTAGCCTGATACAATCTGTTCTCTCACAACTCTGCAGCTACCTAAAATTAGCCTGATACAATCTGTTCTCTCACAACTCTGTAGCTAACCAACGTTAGCCTGATACAATCTGTTCTCTCACAACTCTGTAACTAGCTAACATTAGCCTGATACAATCTGTTCCCTCAAAACTTTGTAGATAGCTAAAGTTAGCCTAATACAATCTGTTCTCTCACAGCTCTGTAGCTAGCTAAGGTTAGCCTGATAAAATCTGTTCCCTCACAACTAAAGATAGCCTGATAAGATCTGTTCTCTCCGAACTCTGTAGCTAGCTAACATTAGCCTGATACATTCTGTTCCCTCACAACTAATGTTAGCCTGATATGATCTGTTCTCTAAGAACTCTGTAGCTAGCTAACGTTAGCCTGATACGATCTGTTTTCTAAGAATTCTGTAGCCAGCTTACATTAGCCGGATACAATCTGTTCCCATACAACTCTGTAGCTAGCTAACATTATTCTCATACAATGTGTTCCCTCAAAACTTTTTAGCTAGCTAACATTGGCCTGATACAATCTGTTCTCTCACAACTCTGTAGCTAGCTAACATTAACCTGATACAATATGTTCTCTCATGACATTGTAGCTAGCTAATATTAGCCTGATACGATCTGTTCTCTCACAACTCTGTAGCTAACTAACGTTAGCCTGATACAATCTGTTCTCTCACAACTCTGTAGCTAGCTAATGTTTGCCTGATACAATCTGTTCCCTCACAACTTAAGTTAGCCTGATACGATCTTTCCTCTCACAACTCTGTAGCTAGCTAACATTAGCCTGATACAATCTGTTCCCTCACAAGTAAAGTTAGCCTGATACGATCTGTTCACTCAGAACTCTGTAGCTAGCTAACATTAGCCTGATACAATCTGTTCCCTCACAACTCTGTAGCTAGCTAACATAAGCCTGATACAATCTGTTCCCTCACAACTTAAGTTAGCCTGATACGATCTTTCCTCTCACAACTCTGTAGCTAGCTAACATTAGCCTGATACAATCTGTTCTCTCACAACTCTGTAGCAAGCTAACATTAGCCTGATACAATCTGTTCCCTCACAAGTAAAGTTAGCCTGATACGATCTGTTCACTCAGAACTCTGTAGCTAGCTAACATTAGCCTGATACAATCTGTTCCATCACAACTCTGTAGCTAGCTAACATAAGCCTGATACAATCTGTTCCCTCACAACTTAAGTTAGCCTGATACGATCTGTTCTCTCACAACTCTGTAGCTAGCTAACATTAGCCTGATACAACCTGTTCCCTCACAACTCTGTAGCTAGCTAACATTAGCCTGATACAATCTGTTCCCTCACAACTTAAGTGAGTCTGATAAAACCTGTTCCCTCATAATTCTGTAGCTAGCTAATGTTAGCCTGATAAATCTGTTCCCTCACAACTCTATAACTAGCTAACATTAGCCTGACATAATCTGTTCCCTCACAACTTTGTACTAGCTAAATTTAGCCTGATACAATCTGTTGTCTCACAACTCTGTAGCTAGCTAAAATTAGCCTGATACAATCTGTTATCTCACAACTCTGTAGCTAACTAACGTTAGCCTGATACGATCTGTTCTCTCACAACTTACTTTGTAGCTACTTAACATTAGCCTAATACAATCTGTTCTCTCAGAGCTCTGTAGCCAGCTAACATTAGCCTGATACAATCTGTTCCCTCACAACTTTTTAGCTACTTAACATTAGCCTAATACAATCTGTTCTCTCAGAACTCTGTAGCTAGCTACCATTAGCCTGATACAATCTGTTCCCTCGCAACTCTGTAGCTAGCTAACGTTAGCCTGATACAATCTGTTCTTTCACAACTAAAGATAGCGTGATACAATCTGTTCTCTCGAAACTCTGTAGCTAGCTAACATTAGCCTGATACAATCTGTTCCCTTACAACTAATGTGAGCCTGATACGATCTGTTCTCTTAGAACTCCGTAGCTAGCTAACGTTAGCCTGATGCGATCTGTCCTCTAAGAACTCTGTAGCCAGCTAACATTAGCCAGATACAATCTGTTCCCTTACAACTCTGTAGCTAGCTAACATTATTCTCATACAATGTGTTCCCTCACAACTTTTTAGCTAGCTAACATTTGCCTGATACAATCTGTTCCCTCACAACTTAAGTTAGCCTGATACAATCTGTCCTCTCACAACTCTGTAGCTAGCTAACATTGGCCTGATACAATCTGTTCCCTTAGAACTCTTTAGCTAGCTCAAGTTAACCTGATACAATAGGTTCCCTCTCAACTCTGTAGCTAGCTAAAAATTAGCCTGATACAATCTTTTCCATCACACCAAAAGTTAGCCTGATACGATCTGTTCTCTCACAACTCTGTAGCTAGCTAACATTAGCCTGATACAACCTGTTCCCTCACAACTCTGTAGCTAGCTAACATTAGCCCGATACAACCTGTTCCCTCACAACTCTATAACTAGCTAACATTAGCCTGACACAATCTGTTCCCTCACAACTTTGTACTAGCTAAAGTTAGCCTGATACAATCTGTTGTCTCACAACTCTGTAGCTAGCTAAAATTAGCCTGATACAATCTGTTATCTCACAACTCTGTAGCTAGCTAACATTAGCCTGATACAATCTGTTCTCTCGCAACTCTATAGCTAGCTAACATAAGCCTGAGACAATCTGTTCCCTTAGAACTCTTTAGCTAGCTCACGTTAGCCTGATACAATCTGTTCTCTCACAACTCTGTAGCTAGCTACCATTAGCCTGATACAATCTGTTGCCTCGCAACTCTGTAGCTAGCTAACGTTAGCCTGATACAATCTGTTCCCTCACAACTTAAGTTAGCCTAATAGGATCTTTCCTCTCAAAACTCTGTAGCTAGCTAACATTAGCCTGATACAATCTGTTCCCTCACAACTAAAGTTAGCCTGATACAATCTGTTCACTCAGAACTCTGTAGCTAGCTAACATTAGCCTGATACAATCTGTTCCCTCACAACTCTGTAGCTAGCTAACATTAGCCTGATACAATCTGTTCCATCACAACAAAAGTTAGCCTGATACGATCTGTTCTCTCGCAACTCTATAGCTAGCTAACATAAGCCTGAGACAATCTGTTCCCTTAGAACTCTTTAGCTAGCTCACGTTAGCCTGATACAATCTGTTCTCTCACAACTCTGTAGCTAGCTACCATTAGCCTGATACAATCTGTTGCCTCGCAACTCTGTAGCTAGCTAACGTTAGCCTGATACAATCTGTTCTCTCACAACTAAAGATAGCCTGATACGATCTGTTCCATCCAAACTCTGTAGCTAGCTAACATTAGCCTGATACAATCTGTTCCCTCACAACTAATGTTAGCCTGATACGATCTGTTCTCTAAGAACTCCGTAGCTAGCTAATGTTAGCCTGATACGATCTGTCCTCTAAGAACTCTGTAGCCAGCTAACATTAGCCTGATACAATCTGTTCCCTTACAACTCTGTAGCTAGCTAACATTATTCTCATACAATGTGTTCCCTCAAAACTTTTTAGCTAGCTAACATTGGCCTGATACAATCTTTTCCCTCACAACTTAAGTTAGCCTGATACGATCTGTCCTCTCACAACTCTGTAGCTAGCTAACATTAGCCTGATACAATCTGTTCCCTTAGAACTCTTTAGCTAGCTCAGGTTAACCTGATACAATATGTTCCCTCTCAACTCTGTAGCTAGCTAACATTAGACTGATACAATCTTTTCCATCACAACAAAAGTTAGCCTGATACGATCTGTTCTCTCACAACTCTGTAGCTAGCTAACATTAGCCTGATACAACCTGTTCCCTCACAACTCTGTAGCTAGCTAACATTAGCCTGATACAATCTGTTCACTCACAACTTAAGTTAGCCTGATAAAACCTGTTCCCTCACAACTCTATAACTAGCTAACATTAGCCTGACACAATCTGTCCCCTCACAACTTTGTACTAGCTAAAGTTAGCCTGATACAATCTGTTCTCTCACAACTCTGTATTTAGCTAAAATTAGCCTGATACAATCTGTTCTCTCACAACTCTGTAGCTAGGTAATGTTTGCCTGATACAATCTGTTCCCTCACAACTTAAGTTAGCCTGATACGATCTGTCCTCTCACAACTCTGTAGCTAGCTTACATTAGCCTGATACAATATGTTCCCTCACAACTTATGTTAGCCTGATAAAACCTGTTCCCTCACAATTCTGTAGCTAGCTAACATTAGCCTGATAAATCTGTTCCCTCACAACTCTATAACTAGCTAACATTAGCCTGACACAATCTGTACCCTCACAACTTTGTACTAGCTAACGTTAGCCTGATACAATCTGTTATCTCACAACTCTGTAGCTAACTAACGTGAGCCTGATACAATCTGTTACCTCACAACTTCGTAGCTACTTAACATTAGCCTAATAGAATCTGTTCTCTCACATCTCTGTAGCTAGCTACCATTAGCCTGATACAATCTGTTGCCTCGCAACTCTGTAGCTAGCTTACGTTAGCCTAATACAATCTGTTCTCTCATAACTAAATATAGACTGATACGATCTGTTCTATCCAAACTCTGTAGCTAGCTAACATTAGCCTGATACAATCTATTTCCTCACAACTAATGTTAGCCTGATACGATCTGTTCTCTAAGAACTCCGTAGGTAGCTAATGTTAGCCTGATACGATCTGTCCTCTAAGAACTCTGTAGCCAGCTAACATTAGCCAGATACAATCTGTTCCCTTACAACTCTGTAGCTAGCTAACATTATTCTCATACAATGTGTTCCCTCAAGACTTTTTAGCTAGCTAACATTGGCCTGATACAATCTGTTCCCTCACAACTTAAGTTAGCCTGATACGATCTGTCCTCTCACAACTCTGTAGCTAGCTAACATTGGCCTGATACAATCTGTTCCTTTAGAACTCTTTAGCTAGCTCAGGTTAACCTGATACAATATGTTCCCTCTCAACTCTGTAGCTAGCTAACATTAGCCTGATACAACATTTTCCATCACAACAAAGGTTAGCCTGATACGATCTGTTCTCTCACAACTCTGTAGCTAGCTGACATTAGCCTGATACAACCTTTTCCCTCACAACTCTGTAGCTAGCTAACATTAGCCTGATAAATCTGTTCCCTCAAAACTCTATAACTAGCTAACATTAGCCTGACACAATCTGTTCCCTCACAACTTTGTACTAGCTAAAGTTAGCCTGATACAATCTGTTCTCTCACAACTCTGTAGCTAGCTAAAATTAGCCTGATACAATCTGTTCTCTCACAACTCTGTAGCTAACTAATGTTAGCCTGATACAATCTGTTCTCTCACAACTCTGTAGCTAGGTAATGTTTGCCTGATACAATATGTTCCCTCACAACTTAAGTTAGCCTGATACGATCTGTCCTCTCACAACTCTGTAGCTAGCTAACATTGGCCTGATACAATCTGTTCCCTTAGAACTCTTTAGCTAGCTCAGGTTAACCTGATACAATATGTTCCCTCTCAACTCTGTAGCTAACTAACGTTAGCCTGATACAATCTGTTCTCTCACAACTCTGTAGCTAGGTAATGTTTGCCTGATACAATCTGTTCCCTCACAACTTAAGTTAGCCTGATACGATCTTTCCTCTCACAACTCTGTAGCAAGCTAACATTAGCCTGATACAATCTGTTCCCTCACACCTAAAGTTAGCCTAATACGATCTGTTCACTCAGAACTCTGTAGCTAGCTAACATTAGCCTGATACAATCTGTTCCCTCACAACTCTGTAGCTAGCTAACGTTAGCCTGATACAATCTGTTCCATCACAACAAAAGTTAGCCTGATACAATCTGTTCTCTCACAACTCTGTAGCTAGCTAACATTAGCCTGAGACAATCTGTTCCCTTAGAACTCTTTAGCTAGCTCACGTTAGCCTGATACAATCTGTTCTCTCAGAACTCTTTAGCCAGCTAACATTAGCCTGATACAATCTGTTACCTCACAACTTTGTAGCTACTTAACATTAGCCTAATACAATCTGTTCTCTCAAAACTCTGTAGCTAGCTACCATTAGCCTGATACAATCTGTTGCCTCGCAACTCTGTAGCTAGCTAACGTTAGCCTAATACAATCTGTTCTCTCACAACTAAAGATAGCCTGATACGATCTGTTCAATCCAAACTCTGTAGCTAGCTAACATTAGCCTGATACAATCTGTTTCCTCACAACTAATGTTAGCCTGATACGATCTGTTCTCTAAGAACTCCGTAGCTAGCTAATGTTAGCCTGATACGATCTGTCCTCTAAGAACTCTGTAGCCAGCTAACATTAGCCAAATACAATCTGTTCCCTTACAACTCTGTAGCTAGCTAACATTATCCTGATACAATCTGTTCCCTCACAACTCTGTAGCTAGCTAACGTTAGCCTGATACAATCTGTTCCATCACAACAAAAGTTAGCCTGATACGATCTGTCCTCTCACAACTCTGTAGCTAGCTAACATTGGCCTGATACAATCTGTTCCTTTAGAACTCTTTAGCTAGCTCAGGTTAACCTGATACAATATGTTCCCTCTCAACTCTGTAGCTAGCTAACATTAGCCTGATACAATATTTTCCATCACAACAAAGGTTAGCCTGATACGATCTGTTCTCTCACAACTCTGTAGCTAGCTGACATTAGCCTGATACAACCTGTTCCCTCAAAACTCTGTAGCTAGCTAACATTAGCCTGATACGATCTGTTCCCTCACAACTTAAGTTAGCCTTATAAAACCTGTTCCCTCACAATTCTGTAGCTAGCTAACGTTAGCCTGATAAATCTGTTCCCTCACAACTCTATAACTAGCTAACATTAGCCTGACACAATCTGTTCCCTCAAAACTTTGTACTAGCTAAAGTTAGCCTGATACAATCTGTTCTCTCACAACTCTGTAGCTAGCTAAAATTAGCCTGATACAATCTGTTCTCTCACAACTCTGTAGCTAACTAATGTTAGCCTGATACAATCTGTTCTCTCACAACTCTGTAGCTAGGTAATGTTTGCCTGATACAATCTGTTCCCTCACAACTTAAGTTAGCCTGATACGATCTGTCCTCTCACAACTCTGTAGCTAGCTTACATTGGCCTGATACAATTTGTTCCCTTAGAACTCTTTAGCTAGCTCAGGTTAACCTGATACAATATGTTCCCTCTCAACTCTGTAGCTAACTAACGTTAGCCTGATACAATCTGTTCTCTCACAACTCTGTAGCTAGTTAATGTTTGCCTGATACAATCTGTTCCCTCACAACTTAAGTTAGCCTGATACGATCTTTCCTCTCACAACTCTGTAGCTAGCTAACATTAGCCTGATACAATCTGTTCTCTCACAACTCTGTAGCAAGCTAACATTAGCCTGATAAAATCTATTCCCTCACAACTGAAGTTAGCCTGATACGATCTGTTCACTCAGAACTCTGTAGCTAGGTAATGTTTGCCTGATACAATATGTTCCCTCACAACTTAAGTTAGCCTGATACGATCTGTCCTCTCACAACTCTGTAGCTAGCTAACATTGGCCTGATACAATCTGTTCTCTCACAACTCTGTAGCTAGCTAACATTAGCCTGAGACAATCTGTTCCCTTAGAACTCTTTAGCTAGCTCACGTTAGCCTGATACAATCTGTTCTCTCAGAACTCTTTAGCCAGCTAACATTAGCCTGATACAATCTGTTACCTCACAACTTTGTAGCTACTTAACATTAGCCTAATACAATCTGTTCTCTCAAAACTCTGTAGCTAGCTACCATTAGCCTGATACAATCTGTTGCCTCGCAACTCTGTAGCTAGCTAACGTTAGCCTAATACAATCTGTTCTCTCACAACTAAAGATAGCCTGATACGATCTGTTCAATCCAAACTCTGTAGCTAGCTAACATTAGCCTGATACAATCTGTTTCCTCACAACTAATGTTAGCCTGATACGATCTGTTCTCTAAGAACTCCGTAGCTAGCTAATGTTAGCCTGATACGATCTGTCCTCTAAGAACTCTGTAGCCAGCTAACATTAGCCAAATACAATCTGTTCCCTTACAACTCTGTAGCTAGCTAACATTATCCTGATACAATCTGTTCCCTCACAACTCTGTAGCTAGCTAACGTTAGCCTGATACAATCTGTTCCATCACAACAAAAGTTAGCCTGATACGATCTGTCCTCTCACAACTCTGTAGCTAGCTAACATTGGCCTGATACAATCTGTTCCTTTAGAACTCTTTAGCTAGCTCAGGTTAACCTGATACAATATGTTCCCTCTCAACTCTGTAGCTAGCTAACATTAGCCTGATACAATATTTTCCATCACAACAAAGGTTAGCCTGATACGATCTGTTCTCTCACAACTCTGTAGCTAGCTGACATTAGCCTGATACAACCTGTTCCCTCAAAACTCTGTAGCTAGCTAACATTAGCCTGATACGATCTGTTCCCTCACAACTTAAGTTAGCCTTATAAAACCTGTTCCCTCACAATTCTGTAGCTAGCTAACGTTAGCCTGATAAATCTGTTCCCTCACAACTCTATAACTAGCTAACATTAGCCTGACACAATCTGTTCCCTCAAAACTTTGTACTAGCTAAAGTTAGCCTGATACAATCTGTTCTCTCACAACTCTGTAGCTAGCTAAAATTAGCCTGATACAATCTGTTCTCTCACAACTCTGTAGCTAACTAATGTTAGCCTGATACAATCTGTTCTCTCACAACTCTGTAGCTAGGTAATGTTTGCCTGATACAATCTGTTCCCTCACAACTTAAGTTAGCCTGATACGATCTGTCCTCTCACAACTCTGTAGCTAGCTTACATTGGCCTGATACAATTTGTTCCCTTAGAACTCTTTAGCTAGCTCAGGTTAACCTGATACAATATGTTCCCTCTCAACTCTGTAGCTAACTAACGTTAGCCTGATACAATCTGTTCTCTCACAACTCTGTAGCTAGTTAATGTTTGCCTGATACAATCTGTTCCCTCACAACTTAAGTTAGCCTGATACGATCTTTCCTCTCACAACTCTGTAGCTAGCTAACATTAGCCTGATACAATCTGTTCTCTCACAACTCTGTAGCAAGCTAACATTAGCCTGATAAAATCTATTCCCTCACAACTGAAGTTAGCCTGATACGATCTGTTCACTCAGAACTCTGTAGCTAGGTAATGTTTGCCTGATACAATATGTTCCCTCACAACTTAAGTTAGCCTGATACGATCTGTCCTCTCACAACTCTGTAGCTAGCTAACATTGGCCTGATACAATCTGTTCCCTTAGAACTCTTTAGCTAGCTCAGGTTAACCTGATACAATATGTTCCCTCTCAACTCTGTAGCTAACTAACGTTAGCCTGATACAATCTGTTCTCTCACAACTCTGTAGCTAGGTAATGTTTGCCTGATACAATCTGTTCCCTCACAACTTAAGTTAGCCTGATACGATCTTTCCTCTCACAACTCTGTAGCAAGCTAACATTAGCCTGATACAATCTGTTCCCTCACACCTAAAGTTAGCCTAATACGATCTGTTCACTCAGAACTCTGTAGCTAGCTAACATTAGCCTGATACAATCTGTTCCCTCACAACTCTGTAGCTAGCTAACGTTAGCCTGATACAATCTGTTCCATCACAACAAAAGTTAGCCTGATACAATCTGTTCTCTCACAACTCTGTAGCTAGCTAACATTAGCCTGAGACAATCTGTTCCCTTAGAACTCTTTAGCTAGCTCACGTTAGCCTGATACAATCTGTTCTCTCAGAACTCTTTAGCCAGCTAACATTAGCCTGATACAATCTGTTACCTCACAACTTTGTAGCTACTTAACATTAGCCTGATACAATCTGTTGTCTCACAACTCTGTAGCTAGCTAAAATTAGCCTGATACAATCTGTTATCTCACAACTCTGTAGCTAGCTAACATTAGCCTGATACAATCTGTTCTCTCGCAACTCTATAGCTAGCTAACATAAGCCTGAGACAATCTGTTCCCTTAGAACTCTTTAGCTAGCTCACGTTAGCCTGATACAATCTGTTCTCTCACAACTCTGTAGCTAGCTACCATTAGCCTGATACAATCTGTTGCCTCGCAACTCTGTAGCTAGCTAACGTTAGCCTGATACAATCTGTTCCCTCACAACTTAAGTTAGCCTAATAGGATCTTTCCTCTCAAAACTCTGTAGCTAGCTAACATTAGCCTGATACAATCTGTTCCCTCACAACTAAAGTTAGCCTGATACAATCTGTTCACTCAGAACTCTGTAGCTAGCTAACATTAGCCTGATACAATCTGTTCCCTCACAACTCTGTATCTAGCTAACATTAGCCTGATACAATCTGTTCCATCACAACAAAAGTTAGCCTGATACGATCTGTTCTCTCGCAACTCTATAGCTAGCTAACATAAGCCTGAGACAATCTGTTCCCTTAGAACTCTTTAGCTAGCTCACGTTAGCCTGATACAATCTGTTCTCTCACAACTCTGTAGCTAGCTACCATTAGCCTGATACAATCTGTTGCCTCGCAACTCTGTAGCTAGCTAACGTTAGCCTGATACAATCTGTTCTCTCACAACTAAAGATAGCCTGATACGATCTGTTCCATCCAAACTCTGTAGCTAGCTAACATTAGCCTGATACAATCTGTTCCCTCACAACTAATGTTAGCCTGATACGATCTGTCCTCTAAGAACTCTGTAGCCAGCTAACATTAGCCTGATACAATCTGTTCCCTTACAAATCTGTAGCTATCTAACATTATTCTCATACAATGTGTTCCCTCAAAACTTTTTAGCTAGCTAACATTGGCCTGATACAATCTTTTCCCTCACAACTTAAGTTAGCCTGATACGATCTGTCCTCTCACAACTCTGTAGCTAGCTAACATTAGCCTGATACAATATGTTCCCTTAGAACTCTTTAGCTAGCTCAGGTTAACCTGATACAATATGTTCCCTCTCAACTCTTTAGCTAGCTAACATTAGACTGATACAATCTTTTCCATCACAACAAAAGTTAGCCTGATACGATCTGTTCTCTCACAACTCTGTAGCTAGCTAACATTAGCCTGATACAACCTGTTCCCTCACAACTCTGTAGCTAGCTAACATTAGCCTGATACAATCTGTTCACTCACAACTTAAGTTAGCCTGATAAAACCTGTTCCCTCACAACTCTATAACTAGCTAACATTAGCCTGACACAATCTGTCCCCTCACAACTTTGTACTAGCTAAAGTTAGCCTGATACAATCTGTTCTCTCACAACTCTGTATTTAGCTAAAATTAGCCTGATACAATCTGTTCTCTCACAACTCTGTAGCTAGGTAATGTTTGCCTGATACAATCTGTTCCCTCACAACTTAAGTTAGCCTGATACGATCTGTCCTCTCACAACTCTGTAGCTAGCTTACATTAGCCTGATACAATATGTTCCCTCACAACTTATGTTAGCCTGATAAAACCTGTTCCCTCACAATTCTGTAGCTAGCTAACATTAGCCTGATAAATCTGTTCCCTCACAACTCTATAACTAGCTAACATTAGCCTGACACAATCTGTACCCTCACAACTTTGTACTAGCTAAAGTTAGCCTGATACAATCTGTTGTCTCACAACTCTGTAGCTAGCTAAAATTAGCCTGATACAATCTGTTATCTCTCAACTCTGTAGCTAACTAACGTGAGCCTGATACAATCTGTTACCTCACAACTTCGTAGCTACTTAACATTAGCCTAATAGAATCTGTTCTCTCACATCTCTGTAGCTAGCTACCATTAGCCTGATACAATCTGTTGCCTCGCAACTCTGTAGCTAGCTTACGTTAGCCTAATACAATCTGTTCTCTCATAACTAAATATAGACTGATACGATCTGTTCTATCCAAACTCTGTAGCTAGCTAACATTAGCCTGATACAATCTATTTCCTCACAACTAATGTTAGCCTGATACGATCTGTTCTCTAAGAACTCCGTAGGTAGCTAATGTTAGCCTGATACGATCTGTCCTCTAAGAACTCTGTAGCCAGCTAACATTAGCCAGATACAATCTGTTCCCTTACAACTCTGTAGCTAGCTAACATTATTCTCATACAATGTGTTCCCTCAAGACTTTTTAGCTAGCTAACATTGGCCTGATACAATCTGTTCCCTCACAACTTAAGTTAGCCTGATACGATCTGTCCTCTCACAACTCTGTAGCTAGCTAACATTGGCCTGATACAATCTGTTCCTTTAGAACTCTTTAGCTAGCTCAGGTTAACCTGATACAATATGTTCCCTCTCAACTCTGTAGCTAGCTAACATTAGCCTGATACAGCATTTTCCATCACAACAAAGGTTAGCCTGATACGATCTGTTCTCTCACAACTCTGTAGCTAGCTGACATTAGCCTGATACAACCTTTTCCCTCACAACTCTGTAGCTAGCTAACATTAGCCTGATACGATCTGTTCCCTCACAACTTAAGTTAGCCTGATAAAACCTGTTCCCTCACAATTCTGTAGCTAGCTAACATTAGCCTGATAAATCTGTTCCCTCAAAACTCTATAACTAGCTAACATTAGCCTGACACAATCTGTTCCCTCACAACTTTGTACTAGCTAAAGTTAGCCTGATACAATCTGTTCTCTCACAACTCTGTAGCTAGCTAAAATTAGCCTGATACAATCTGTTCTCTCACAACTCTGTAGCTAACTAATGTTAGCCTGATACAATCTGTTCTCTCACAACTCTGTAGCTAGGTAATGTTTGCCTGATACAATATGTTCCCTCACAACTTAAGTTAGCCTGATACGATCTGTCCTCTCACAACTCTGTAGCTAGCTAACATTGGCCTGATACAATCTGTTCCCTTAGAACTCTTTAGCTAGCTCAGGTTAACCTGATACAATATGTTCCCTCTCAACTCTGTAGCTAACTAACGTTAGCCTGATACAATCTGTTCTCTCACAACTCTGTAGCTAGGTAATGTTTGCCTGATACAATCTGTTCCCTCACAACTTAAGTTAGCCTGATACGATCTTTCCTCTCACAACTCTGTAGCAAGCTATAATTAGCCTGATACACTCTGTTCCCTCACACCTAAAGTTAGCCTAATACGATCTGTTCACTCAGAACTCTGTAGCTAGCTAACATTAGCCTGATACAATCTGTTCCCTCACAACTCTGTAGCTAGCTAACGTTAGCCTGATACAATCTGTTCCATCACAACAAAAGTTAGCCTGATACAATCTGTTCTCTCACAACTCTGTAGCTAGCTAACATTAGCCTGAGACAATCTGTTCCCTTAGAACTCTTTAGCTAGCTCACGTTAGCCTGATACAATCTGTTCTCTCAGAACTCTTTAGCCAGCTAACATTAGCCTGATACAATCTGTTACCTCACAACTTTGTAGCTACTTAACATTAGCCTAATACAATCTGTTCTCTCAAAACTCTGTAGCTAGCTACCATTAGCCTGATACAATCTGTTGCCTCGCAACTCTGTAGCTAGCTAACGTTAGCCTAATACAATCTGTTCTCTCACAACTAAAGATAGCCTGATACGATCTGTTCAATCCAAACTCTGTAGCTAGCTAACATTAGCCTGATACAATCTGTTTCCTCACAACTAATGTTAGCCTGATACGATCTGTTCTCTAAGAACTCCGTAGCTAGCTAATGTTAGCCTGATACGATCTGTCCTCTAAGAACTCTGTAGCCAGCTAACATTAGCCAAATACAATCTGTTCCCTTACAACTCTGTAGCTAGCTAACATTATCCTGATACAATCTGTTCCCTCACAACTCTGTAGCTAGCTAACGTTAGCCTGATACAATCTGTTCCATCACAACAAAAGTTAGCCTGATACGATCTGTCCTCTCACAACTCTGTAGCTAGCTAACATTGGCCTGATACAATCTGTTCCTTTAGAACTCTTTAGCTAGCTCAGGTTAACCTGATACAATATGTTCCCTCTCAACTCTGTAGCTAGCTAACATTAGCCTGATACAATATTTTCCATCACAACAAAGGTTAGCCTGATACGATCTGTTCTCTCACAACTCTGTAGCTAGCTGACATTAGCCTGATACAACCTGTTCCCTCAAAACTCTGTAGCTAGCTAACATTAGCCTGATACGATCTGTTCCCTCACAACTTAAGTTAGCCTTATAAAACCTGTTCCCTCACAATTCTGTAGCTAGCTAACGTTAGCCTGATAAATCTGTTCCCTCACAACTCTATAACTAGCTAACATTAGCCTGACACAATCTGTTCCCTCAAAACTTTGTACTAGCTAAAGTTAGCCAGATACAATCTGTTCTCTCACAACTCTGTAGCTAGCTAAAATTAGCCTGATACAATCTGTTCTCTCACAACTCTGTAGCTAACTTATGTTAGCCTGATACAATCTGTTCTCTCACAACTCTGTAGCTAGGTAATGTTTGCCTGATACAATCTGTTCCCTCACAACTTAAGTTAGCCTGATACGATCTGTCCTCTCACAACTCTGTAGCTAGCTTACATTGGCCTGATACAATTTGTTCCCTTAGAACTCTTTAGCTAGCTCAGGTTAACCTGATACAATATGTTCCCTCTCAACTCTGTAGCTAACTAACGTTAGCCTGATACAATCTGTTCTCTCACAACTCTGTAGCTAGTTAATGTTTGCCTGATACAATCTGTTCCCTCACAACTTAAGTTAGCCTGATACGATCTTTCCTCTCACAACTCTGTAGCTAGCTAACATTAGCCTGATACAATCTGTTCTCTCACAACTCTGTAGCAAGCTAACATTAGCCTGATAAAATCTATTCCCTCACAACTGAAGTTAGCCTGATACGATCTGTTCACTCAGAACTCTGTAGCTAGGTAATGTTTGCCTGATACAATATGTTCCCTCACAACTTAAGTTAGCCTGATACGATCTGTCCTCTCACAACTCTGTAGCTAGCTAACATTGGCCTGATACAATCTGTTCCCTTAGAACTCTTTAGCTAGCTCAGGTTAACCTGATACAATATGTTCCCTCTCAACTCTGTAGCTAACTAACGTTAGCCTGATACAATCTGTTCTCTCACAACTCTGTAGCTAGGTAATGTTTGCCTGATACAATCTGTTCCCTCACAACTTAAGTTAGCCTGATACGATCTTTCCTCTCACAACTCTGTAGCAAGCTAACATTAGCCTGATACAATCTGTTCCCTCACACCTAAAGTTAGCCTAATACGATCTGTTCACTCAGAACTCTGTAGCTAGCTAACATTAGCCTGATACAATCTGTTCCCTCACAACTCTGTAGCTAGCTAACGTTAGCCTGATACAATCTGTTCCATCACAACAAAAGTTAGCCTGATACAATCTGTTCTCTCACAACTCTGTAGCTAGCTAACATTAGCCTGAGACAATCTGTTCCCTTAGAACTCTTTAGCTAGCTCACGTTAGCCTGATACAATCTGTTCTCTCAGAACTCTTTAGCCAGCTAACATTAGCCTGATACAATCTGTTACCTCACAACTTTGTAGCTACTTAACATTAGCCTAATACAATCTGTTCTCTCAAAACTCTGTAGCTAGCTACCATTAGCCTGATACAATCTGTTGCCTCGCAACTCTGTAGCTAGCTAACGTTAGCCTAATACAATCTGTTCTCTCACAACTAAAGATAGCCTGATACGATCTGTTCAATCCAAACTCTGTAGCTAGCTAACATTAGCCTGATACAATCTGTTTCCTCACAACTAATGTTAGCCTGATACGATCTGTTCTCTAAGAACTCCGTAGCTAGCTAATGTTAGCCTGATACGATCTGTCCTCTAAGAACTCTGTAGCCAGCTAACATTAGCCAAATACAATCTGTTCCCTTACAACTCTGTAGCTAGCTAACATTATCCTGATACAATCTGTTCCCTCACAACTCTGTAGCTAGCTAACGTTAGCCTGATACAATCTGTTCCATCACAACAAAAGTTAGCCTGATACGATCTGTCCTCTCACAACTCTGTAGCTAGCTAACATTGGCCTGATACAATCTGTTCCTTTAGAACTCTTTAGCTAGCTCAGGTTAACCTGATACAATATGTTCCCTCTCAACTCTGTAGCTAGCTAACATTAGCCTGATACAATATTTTCCATCACAACAAAGGTTAGCCTGATACGATCTGTTGTCTCACAACTCTGTAGCTAGCTGACATTAGCCTGATACAACCTGTTCCCTCAAAACTCTGTAGCTAGCTAACATTAGCCTGATACGATCTGTTCCCTCACAACTTAAGTTAGCCTTATAAAACCTGTTCCCTCACAATTCTGTAGCTAGCTAACGTTAGCCTGATAAATCTGTTCCCTCACAACTCTATAACTAGCTAACATTAGCCTGACACAATCTGTTCCCTCAAAACTTTGTACTAGCTAAAGTTAGCCTGATACAATCTGTTCTCTCACAACTCTGTAGCTAGCTAAAATTAGCCTGATACAATCTGTTCTCTCACAACTCTGTAGCTAACTAATGTTAGCCTGATACAATCTGTTCTCTCACAACTCTGTAGCTAGGTAATGTTTGCCTGATACAATCTGTTCCCTCACAACTTAAGTTAGCCTGATACGATCTGTCCTCTCACAACTCTGTAGCTAGCTTACATTGGCCTGATACAATTTGTTCCCTTAGAACTCTTTAGCTAGCTCAGGTTAACCTGATACAATATGTTCCCTCTCAACTCTGTAGCTAACTAACGTTAGCCTGATACAATCTGTTCTCTCACAACTCTGTAGCTAGTTAATGTTTGCCTGATACAATCTGTTCCCTCACAACTTAAGTTAGCCTGATACGATCTTTCCTCTCACAACTCTGTAGCTAGCTAACATTAGCCTGATACAATCTGTTCTCTCACAACTCTGTAGCAAGCTAACATTAGCCTGATAAAATCTATTCCCTCACAACTGAAGTTAGCCTGATACGATCTGTTCACTCAGAACTCTGTAGCTAGCTAACATTAGCATGATACAATCTGTTCCCTCACAACTCTGTAGCTAGCTAACATTAGCCTTATACAATCTGTTCCATCACAACAAAAAGTTAGCCTGATACGATCTGTTCTCTCACAACTCTGTAGCTAGCAAATTTTTGCCTGATACAATCTGTTCCATCACAACTTAAGTTAGCTTGATACCATCTGTCCTCTGACATCTCTGTAGCTAGCTAACATTAGCCTGAAACAATCTGTTCTCTCACAACTCTGTAGCTAGCTAACGTTAGCCTGATACAATCTGTTCTCTCACAACTCTGTAGCTACCTAAAATTAGCCTGATACAATCCGTTCTCTCACAACTCTGTAGCTAACCAACTTTAGCCTGATACAATCTGTTCTCTCACAACTCTGTAGCTAGCTAACATTAGCCTGATACAATCTGTTCTCTCACAACTCTGTAGCTAGCTAACGTTAGCCTGATACAATATGTTCCCTCAAAACTCTGTAGCTAGATAACATTAGCCTGATACAATGTGTTCCCTCACAACTCTGTAACTAGCTAACATTAGCCTGATACAATCTGTTCCCTCACAACTTTGTAGCTAGCTAAAGTTAACCTAATACAATCTGTTCTCTCACAACACTGTAGTTAGCTAACATTGACCTGATACAATGTGTTCCTTCACAGTTTTGTAGCTAGCTAACATATACCTGATACAATGTGTTCCTTCGCAACTTTGTAGCTAGCTAACATTAACCTGATACAATCTGTTCCCTCACAACTTAAGTTAGCCTGATACGATCTGTTCACTCAGAACTCTGTAGCTAGCTAACGTTAGCCTGATACAATCTGTTCCCTCACAACTCTGTAGCTAGCTAACATTAGCCTGATACAATCTGTACCATCACAACAAAAGTTAGCCTGATACGATCTGTTCTCTCACAACTCTGTAGCTAGCAAATGTTTGCATGATACAATCTGTTCCCTAACAACTTAAGTTAGCCTGATACAATCTGTCCTCTTACAACTCTGTAGCTAGCTAACATTAGCCTGATACAATCTGTTCTCTCACAACTCTGTAGCTAGCTAAAATTAGCCTGATACAATCTGTTCTCTCACAACTCTGTAGCTAACTAACGTTAGCCTGATACAATCTGTTCTCTCACAACTCTGTAGCTAGGTAATGTTTGCCTGATACAATCTGTTCCCTCACAACATAAGTTAGCCTGATGCGATCTTTCCTCTCACAACTCTGTAGCTAGCTAACATTAGCCTGACACAATCTGTTCTCTCACAACTCTGTAGCAAGCTAACATTAGCCTGATACAATCTGTTCCCTCAAAACTAAAGTTAGCCTGATAAGATCTGTTCACTCAGAACTCTGTTGCTAGCTAACAATAGCCTGATACAATCTGTTCCCTCACAACTCTGTAGCTAGCTAACATTAGCCTGATACAATCTGTTCCATCACAAAAAAAGTTAGCCTGAAACGATCTGTTCTCTCACAACTTAAGTTAGCTTGATACCATCTGTCCTCTTACAACTCTGTAGCTAGCAAACATTAGCCTGAAACAATCTGTTCTCTCACAACTCTGTAGCTAGCTAGCGTTAGCCTGATACAATCTGTTCTCTCACAACTCTGTAGCTACCATAAATTAGCCTGATACAATCTGTTCTCTCACAACTCTGTAGCTAACCAACGTTAGCCTGATACAATCTGTTCTCTCACAACTCTGTAGCTAGGTAATGTTTGCCTGATACAATCTGTTCCCTCACAACTTAAGTTAGCCTAATACGATCTGTCCTCTCACAACTCTGTAGCTAACCAACGTTAGCCTGATACAATCTGTTCTCTCACAACTCTGTAGCTAGCTAACATTAGCCTGATACAACCTGTTCCCTCACAACTCTGTAGCTAGCTAATGTTTGCCTGATACAATCTGTTCTCTCACAACTCTGTAGCTAACTAACGTTAGCCTGATACAATCTGTTCTCTCACAACTCTGTAGCTAGGTAATGTTTACCTGATACAATATGTTCCCTCACAACTTAAGTTAGCCTGATGCGATCTTTCCTCTCACAACTCTGTAGCTAGCTAACATTAGCCTGATACAATCTGTTCTCTCACAACTCTGTAGCAAGCTAACATTAGCCTGATACAATCTGTTCCCTCAAAACTAAAGTTAGGCTGATAAGATCTGTTCACTCAGAACTCTGTAGCTAGCTAACAATAGCCTGATACAATCTGTTCCCTCACAACTCTGTAGCTAGCTAACATTAGCCTGATACAATCTGCTCCATCACAACAAAAGTTAGCCTTATACGATCTGTTCTCTCACAACTCTGTAGCTAGCAAATGTTTGCCTGATACAATCTGTTCCCTCACAACTTAAGTTAGCTTGATACCATCTGTCCTCTTACAACTCTGTAGCTAGCTAACATTAGCCTGAAACAATCTGTTCTCTCACAACTCTGTAGCTAGCTAGAGTTAGCCTGATACAATCTGTTCTCTCACAACTCTGTAGCTACCTAAAATTAGCCTGATACAATATGTTCTCTCACAACTCTGTAGCTAACCAACGTTAGCCTGATACAATCTGTTCTCTCACAACTCAGTAGCTAGCTAACATTAGCCTGTTACAACCTGTTCCCTCACAACTCTGTAGCTAGTTAATGTTTGCCTGATACAATCTGTTCCCTCACAACTTAAGTTAGCCTAATACGATCTGTCCTCTCACAACTCTGTAGCTAGCTAACATTAGCCTGATAAAATCTGTTCTCTCACAACTCTGTAGCTAGCTAACGTTAGCCTGATACAATCTGTTCTCTCACAACTCTGTAGCTAGCAAATTTTTGCCTGATACAATCTGTTCCCTCACAACTTAAGTTAGCTTGATACCATCTGTCCTCTGACAACTCTGTAGCTAGCTAACATTAGCCTGATACAATCTGTACCATCACAACAAAAGTTAGCCTGATACGATCTGTTCTCTCACAACTCTGTAGCTAGCAAATGTTTGCATGATACAATCTGTTCCCTAACAACTTAAGTTAGCCTGATACAATCTGTCCTCTTACAACTCTGTAGCTAGCTAACATTAGCCTGATACAATCTGTTCTCTCACAACTCTGTAGCTAGCTAAAATTAGCCTGATACAATCTGTTCTCTCACAACTCTGTAGCTAACTAACGTTAGCCTGATACAATCTGTTCTCTCACAACTCTGTAGCTAGGTAATGTTTGCCTGATACAATCTGTTCCCTCACAACTTAAGTTAGCCTGATGCGATCTTTCCTCTCACAACTCTGTAGCTAGCTAACATTAGCCTGATACAATCTGTTCCCTCACACCTAAAGTTAGCCTAATACGATCTGTTCACTCAGAACTCTGTAGCTAGCTAACATTAGCCTGATACAATCTGTTCCCTCACAACTCTGTAGCTAGCTAACGTTAGCCTGATACAATCTGTTCCATCACAACAAAAGTTAGCCTGATACAATCTGTTCTCTCACAACTCTGTAGCTAGCTAACATTAGCCTGAGACAATCTGTTCCCTTAGAACTCTTTAGCTAGCTCACGTTAGCCTGATACAATCTGTTCTCTCAGAACTCTTTAGCCAGCTAACATTAGCCTGATACAATCTGTTACCTCACAACTTTGTAGCTACTTAACATTAGCCTAATACAATCTGTTCTCTCAAAACTCTGTAGCTAGCTACCATTAGCCTGATACAATCTGTTGCCTCGCAACTCTGTAGCTAGCTAACGTTAGCCTAATACAATCTGTTCTCTCACAACTAAAGATAGCCTGATACGATCTGTTCAATCCAAACTCTGTAGCTAGCTAACATTAGCCTGATACAATCTGTTTCCTCACAACTAATGTTAGCCTGATACGATCTGTTCTCTAAGAACTCCGTAGCTAGCTAATGTTAGCCTGATACGATCTGTCCTCTAAGAACTCTGTAGCCAGCTAACATTAGCCAAATACAATCTGTTCCCTTACAACTCTGTAGCTAGCTAACATTATCCTGATACAATCTGTTCCCTCACAACTCTGTAGCTAGCTAACGTTAGCCTGATACAATCTGTTCCATCACAACAAAAGTTAGCCTGATACGATCTGTCCTCTCACAACTCTGTAGCTAGCTAACATTGGCCTGATACAATCTGTTCCTTTAGAACTCTTTAGCTAGCTCAGGTTAACCTGATACAATATGTTCCCTCTCAACTCTGTAGCTAGCTAACATTAGCCTGATACAATATTTTCCATCACAACAAAGGTTAGCCTGATACGATCTGTTGTCTCACAACTCTGTAGCTAGCTGACATTAGCCTGATACAACCTGTTCCCTCAAAACTCTGTAGCTAGCTAACATTAGCCTGATACGATCTGTTCCCTCACAACTTAAGTTAGCCTTATAAAACCTGTTCCCTCACAATTCTGTAGCTAGCTAACGTTAGCCTGATAAATCTGTTCCCTCACAACTCTATAACTAGCTAACATTAGCCTGACACAATCTGTTCCCTCAAAACTTTGTACTAGCTAAAGTTAGCCTGATACAATCTGTTCTCTCACAACTCTGTAGCTAGCTAAAATTAGCCTGATACAATCTGTTCTCTCACAACTCTGTAGCTAACTAATGTTAGCCTGATACAATCTGTTCTCTCACAACTCTGTAGCTAGGTAATGTTTGCCTGATACAATCTGTTCCCTCACAACTTAAGTTAGCCTGATACGATCTGTCCTCTCACAACTCTGTAGCTAGCTTACATTGGCCTGATACAATTTGTTCCCTTAGAACTCTTTAGCTAGCTCAGGTTAACCTGATACAATATGTTCCCTCTCAACTCTGTAGCTAACTAACGTTAGCCTGATACAATCTGTTCTCTCACAACTCTGTAGCTAGTTAATGTTTGCCTGATACAATCTGTTCCCTCACAACTTAAGTTAGCCTGATACGATCTTTCCTCTCACAACTCTGTAGCTAGCTAACATTAGCCTGATACAATCTGTTCTCTCACAACTCTGTAGCAAGCTAACATTAGCCTGATAAAATCTATTCCCTCACAACTGAAGTTAGCCTGATACGATCTGTTCACTCAGAACTCTGTAGCTAGCTAACATTAGCATGATACAATCTGTTCCCTCACAACTCTGTAGCTAGCTAACATTAGCCTTATACAATCTGTTCCATCACAACAAAAAGTTAGCCTGATACGATCTGTTCTCTCACAACTCTGTAGCTAGCAAATTTTTGCCTGATACAATCTGTTCCATCACAACTTAAGTTAGCTTGATACCATCTGTCCTCTGACATCTCTGTAGCTAGCTAACATTAGCCTGAAACAATCTGTTCTCTCACAACTCTGTAGCTAGCTAACGTTAGCCTGATACAATCTGTTCTCTCACAACTCTGTAGCTACCTAAAATTAGCCTGATACAATCCGTTCTCTCACAACTCTGTAGCTAACCAACTTTAGCCTGATACAATCTGTTCTCTCACAACTCTGTAGCTAGCTAACATTAGCCTGATACAACCTGTTCCCTCACAACTCTGTAGCTAGCTAATGTTTGCCTGATACAATCTGTTCCCTCAAAACTTAAGTTAGCCTAATATGATCTGTCCTCTCACAACTCTGTAGCTAGCTAACATTAGCCTGATACAATCTGTTCTCTCACAACTCTGTAGCTAGCTAACGTTAGCCTGATACAATATGTTCCCTCAAAACTCTGTAGCTAGATAACATTAGCCTGATACAATGTGTTCCCTCACAACTCTGTAACTAGCTAACATTAGCCTGATACAATCTGTTCCCTCACAACTTTGTAGCTAGCTAAAGTTAACCTAATACAATCTGTTCTCTCACAACACTGTAGTTAGCTAACATTGACCTGATACAATGTGTTCCTTCACAGTTTTGTAGCTAGCTAACATATACCTGATACAATGTGTTCCTTCGCAACTTTGTAGCTAGCTAACATTAACCTGATACAATCTGTTCCCTCACAACTTAAGTTAGCCTGATACGATCTGTTCACTCAGAACTCTGTAGCTAGCTAACGTTAGCCTGATACAATCTGTTCCCTCACAACTCTGTAGCTAGCTAACATTAGCCTGATACAATCTGTACCATCACAACAAAAGTTAGCCTGATACGATCTGTTCTCTCACAACTCTGTAGCTAGCAAATGTTTGCATGATACAATCTGTTCCCTAACAACTTAAGTTAGCCTGATACAATCTGTCCTCTTACAACTCTGTAGCTAGCTAACATTAGCCTGATACAATCTGTTCTCTCACAACTCTGTAGCTAGCTAAAATTAGCCTGATACAATCTGTTCTCTCACAACTCTGTAGCTAACTAACGTTAGCCTGATACAATCTGTTCTCTCACAACTCTGTAGCTAGGTAATGTTTGCCTGATACAATCTGTTCCCTCACAACATAAGTTAGCCTGATGCGATCTTTCCTCTCACAACTCTGTAGCTAGCTAACATTAGCCTGACACAATCTGTTCTCTCACAACTCTGTAGCAAGCTAACATTAGCCTGATACAATCTGTTCCCTCAAAACTAAAGTTAGCCTGATAAGATCTGTTCACTCAGAACTCTGTTGCTAGCTAACAATAGCCTGATACAATCTGTTCCCTCACAACTCTGTAGCTAGCTAACATTAGCCTGATACAATCTGTTCCATCACAAAAAAAGTTAGCCTGAAACGATCTGTTCTCTCACAACTTAAGTTAGCTTGATACCATCTGTCCTCTTACAACTCTGTAGCTAGCAAACATTAGCCTGAAACAATCTGTTCTCTCACAACTCTGTAGCTAGCTAGCGTTAGCCTGATACAATCTGTTCTCTCACAACTCTGTAGCTACCATAAATTAGCCTGATACAATCTGTTCTCTCACAACTCTGTAGCTAACCAACGTTAGCCTGATACAATCTGTTCTCTCACAACTCTGTAGCTAGGTAATGTTTGCCTGATACAATCTGTTCCCTCACAACTTAAGTTAGCCTAATACGATCTGTCCTCTCACAACTCCGTAGCTAACCAACGTTAGCCTGATACAATCTGTTCTCTCACAACTCTGTAGCTAGCTAACATTAGCCTGATACAACCTGTTCCCTCACAACTCTGTAGCTAGCTAATGTTTGCCTGATACAATCTGTTCTCTCACAACTCTGTAGCTAACTAACGTTAGCCTGATACAATCTGTTCTCTCACAACTCTGTAGCTAGGTAATGTTTACCTGATACAATATGTTCCCTCACAACTTAAGTTAGCCTGATGCGATCTTTCCTCTCACAACTCTGTAGCTAGCTAACATTAGCCTGATACAATCTGTTCTCTCACAACTCTGTAGCAAGCTAACATTAGCCTGATACAATCTGTTCCCTCAAAACTAAAGTTAGGCTGATAAGATCTGTTCACTCAGAACTCTGTAGCTAGCTAACAATAGCCTGATACAATCTGTTCCCTCACAACTCTGTAGCTAGCTAACATTAGCCTGATACAATCTGCTCCATCACAACAAAAGTTAGCCTTATACGATCTGTTCTCTCACAACTCTGTAGCTAGCAAATGTTTGCCTGATACAATCTGTTCCCTCACAACTTAAGTTAGCTTGATACCATCTGTCCTCTTACAACTCTGTAGCTAGCTAACATTAGCCTGAAACAATCTGTTCTCTCACAACTCTGTAGCTAGCTAGAGTTAGCCTGATACAATCTGTTCTCTCACAACTCTGTAGCTACCTAAAATTAGCCTGATACAATATGTTCTCTCACAACTCTGTAGCTAACCAACGTTAGCCTGATACAATCTGTTCTCTCACAACTCAGTAGCTAGCTAACATTAGCCTGTTACAACCTGTTCCCTCACAACTCTGTAGCTAGTTAATGTTTGCCTGATACAATCTGTTCCCTCACAACTTAAGTTAGCCTAATACGATCTGTCCTCTCACAACTCTGTAGCTAGCTAACATTAGCCTGATAAAATCTGTTCTCTCACAACTCTGTAGCTAGCTAACGTTAGCCTGATACAATCTGTTCTCTCACAACTCTGTAGCTAACAAATTTTTGCCTGATACAATCTGTTCCCTCACAACTTAAGTTAGCTTGATACCATCTGTCCTCTGACAACTCTGTAGCTAGCTAACATTAGCCTGATACAATCTGTACCATCACAACAAAAGTTAGCCTGATACGATCTGTTCTCTCACAACTCTGTAGCTAGCAAATGTTTGCATGATACAATCTGTTCCCTAACAACTTAAGTTAGCCTGATACAATCTGTCCTCTTACAACTCTGTAGCTAGCTAACATTAGCCTGATACAATCTGTTCTCTCACAACTCTGTAGCTAGCTAAAATTAGCCTGATACAATCTGTTCTCTCACAACTCTGTAGCTAACTAACGTTAGCCTGATACAATCTGTTCTCTCACAACTCTGTAGCTAGGTAATGTTTGCCTGATACAATCTGTTCCCTCACAACTTAAGTTAGCCTGATGCGATCTTTCCTCTCACAACTCTGTAGCTAGCTAACATTAGCCTGATACAATCTGTTCTCTCACAACTCTGTAGCAAGCTAACATTAGCCTGATACAATCTGTTCCCTGAAAACTAAAGTTAGCCTGATAAGATCTGTTCAATCAGAACTCTGTAGCTAGCTAACAATAGCCTGATACAATCTGTTCCCTCACAACTCTGTAGCTAGCTAACATTAGCCTGATACAATCTGTTCCATCACAACAAAAGTTAGCCTGATACGATCTGTTCTCTCACAACTCTGTAGCTAGCAAATGTTTGCCTGATACAATCTGTTCCCTCACAACTTAAGTTAGCTTGATACCATCTGTCCTCTTACAACTCTGTAGCTAGCTAACATTAGCCTGAAACAATCTGTTCTCTCACAACTCTGTAGCTAGCTAGCGTTAGCCTGATACAATCTGTTCTCTCACAACTCTGTAGCTACCTTAAATTAGCCTGATACAATCTGTTGTCTCACTTCTCTGTAGCTAACCAACGTTAGCCTGATACAATCTGTTCTCTCACAACTCTGTAGCTAGCTAACATTAGCCTGATACAACCTGTTCCCTCACAACTCTGTAGCTAGCTAATGTTTGCCTGATACAATCTGTTCCCTCACAACTTAAGTTAGCCTAATACGATCTGTCCTCTCACAACTCTGTAGCTAACCAACGTTAGCCTGATACAATCTCTTCTCTCACAACTCTGTAGCTAGCTAACATTAGCCTGATACAACCTGTTCCCTCATAAACTCTGTAGCTAGGTAATGTTTACCTGATACAATCTGTTCCCTCACAACTTAAGTTAGCCTGATGCGATCTTTCCTCTCACAACTCTGTAGCTAGCTAACATTAGCCTGATACAATCTGTTCTCTCACAACTCTGTAGCTAACCAACGTTAGCCTGATACAATCTGTTCCCTCACAACTCTGTAGCTAGCTAACATTAGCCTGATACAATCTGTTCCATCACAAAAAAAGTTAGCCTGATACGATCTGTTCTCTCACAACTTAAGTTAGCTTGATACCATCTGTCCTCTTACAACTCTGTAGCTACCATAAATTAGCCTGATACAATCTGTTCTCTCACAACTCTGTAGCTAACCAACGTTAGCCTGATACACTCTGTTCTCTCACAACTCTGTAGCTAGCTAACATTAGCCTGATACAACCTGTTCCCTCACAACTCTGTAGCTAGCTAATGTTTGCCTGATACAATATGTTCCCTCACAACTTAAGTTAGCCTAATACGATCTGTCCTCTCACAACTCTGTAGCTAACCAACGTTAGCCTGATACAATCTGTTCTCTCACAACTCTGTAGCTAGCTAACATTAGCCTGATACAACCTGTTCCCTCACAACTCTGTAGCTAGCTAATGTTTGCCTGATACAATCTGTTCTCTCACAACTCTGTAGCTAACTAATGTTAGCCTGATACAATCTGTTCTCTCACAACTCTGTAGCTAGGTAATGTTTACCTGATACAATCTGTTCCCTCACAACTTAAGTTAGCCTGATGCGATCTTTCCTCTCACAACTCTGTAGCTAGCTAACATTAGCCTGATACAATCTGTTCTCTCACAACTCTGTAGCAAGCTAACATTAGCCTGATACAATCAGTTCCCTCAAAACTAAAGTTAGCCTGATAAGATCTGTTCACTCAGAACTCTGTAGATAGCTAACAATAGCCTGATACAATCTGCTCCCTCACAACTCTGTAGCTAGCTAACATTAGCCTGATACAATCTGCTCCATCACAACAAAAGTTAGCCTTATACGATCTGTTCTCTCACAACTCTGTAGCTAGCAAATGTTTGCCTGATACAATCTGTTCCCTCACAACTTAAGTTAGCTTGATACCATCTGTCCTCTTACAACTCTGTAGCTAGCTAACATTAGCCTGAAACAATCTGTTCTCTCACAACTCTGTAGCTAGCTAGAGTTAGCCTGATACAATATGTTCTCTCACAACTCTGTAGCTAACCAACGTTAGCCTGATACAATCTGTTCTCTCACAACTCAATAGCTAGCTAACATTAGCCTGTTACAACCTGTTCCCTCACAACTCTGTAGCTAGCTAATGTTTGCCTGATACAATCTGTTCCCTCACAACTTAAGTTAGCCTAATACGATCTGTCCTCTCACAACTCTGTAGCTAGCTAACATTAGCCTGATAAAATCTGTTCTCTCACAACTCTGTAGCTAGATAATGTTTGCCTGATACAATCTGTTCCCTCACAACTTAAGTTAGCCTGATACGATCTGTCCTCTCACAACTCTGTAGCTAGCTAACATTGGCCTGATACAATCTGTTCCCTTAGAACTCTTTAGCTAGCTCAGGTTAACCTGATACAATATGTTCCCTCTCAACTCTGTAGCTTACTAACGTTAGCCTGATACAATCTGTTCTCTCACAACTCTGTAGCTAGGTAATGTTTGCCTGATACAATCTGTTCCCTCACAACTTAAGTTAGCCTGATACGATCTGTTCTCTCACAACTCTGTAGCTAGCAAATTTTTGCCTGATACAATCTGTTCCCTCACAACTTAAGTTAGCTTGATACCATCTGTCCTCTGACAACTCTGTAGCTAGCTAACATTAGCCTGAAACAATCTGTTCTCTCACAACTCTGTAGCTAGCTAACATTAGCCTGATACAATCTGTTCCATCACAACAAAAGTTAGCCTGATACGATCTGTTCTCTCACAACTCTGTAGCTAGCAAATGTTTGCCTGATACAATCTGTTCCCTCACAACTTAAGTTAGCTTGATAACATCTGTCCTCTTACAACTCTGTAGCTAGCTAACATTAGCCTGAAACAATCTGTTCTCTCACAACTCTGTAGCTAGCTAGCGTTAGCCTGATACAATCTTTTCTCTCACAACTCTGTAGCTACCTTAAATTAGCCTGATACAATCTGTTCTCTCACAACTCTGTAGCTAACCAACGTTAGCCTGATACAATCTGTTCTCTCACAACTCTGTAGCTAGCTAACATTAGCCTGATACAACCTGTTCCCTCACAACTCTGTAGCTAGCTAATGTTTGCCTGATACAATCTGTTCCCTCACAACTTAAGTTAGCCTAATACGATCTGTCCTCTCACAACTCTGTAGCTAACCAACGTTAGCCTGATACAATATCTTCTCTCACAACTCTGTAGCTAGCTAACATTAGCCTGATACAACCTGTTCCCTCATAAACTCTGTAGCTAGCTAATGTTTGCCTGATACAATCTGTTCTCTCACAACTCTGTAGCTAACTAACGTTAGCCTGATACAATCTGTTCTCTCACAACTCTATAGCTAGGTAATGTTTGCCTGATACAAACTGTTACCTCACAACTTAAGTTAGCCTAATACGATCTGTCCTCTCACAACTCTGTAGCTAGCTAACAATAGCCTGATACAATCTGTTCTCTCACAACTCTGTAGCTAGCTAACGTTAGCCTGATACAATATGTTCCCTCACAACTCTGTAGCTAGATAACATTAGCCTGATACAATGTGTTCCCTCACAACTCTGTAACTAGCTAACATTAGCCTGATACAATCTGTTCCCTTACAACTTTGTAGCTAGCTAAAGTTAGCCTAATACAATATGTTCTCTCACAACACTGTAGTTAGCTAACATTGACCTGATACAATGTGTTCCTTAACAGTTTTGTAGCTAGCTAACATATACCTGATACAATGTGTTCCTTCACAACTTTGTAGCTAGCTAACATTAACCTGATACAATCTGTTCCCTCACAACTTAAGTTAGCCTGATACGATCTGTTCACTCAGAACTCTGTAGCTAGCTAACATTAGCCTGATACAATCTGTTCCCTCACAACTCTGTAGCTAGCTAATGTTAGCCTGATACAATCTGTTCCATCACAACAAAAGTTAGCCTGATACGATCTGTTCTCTCACAACTCTGTAGTTAGCAAATGTTTGCATGATACAATATGTTCCCTCACAACTTAAGTTAGCCTGATACAATCTGTCCTCTTACAACTCTGTAGCTAGCTAACATTAGCCTGATAAAATCTGTTCTCTCACGACTCTGTAGCTAGCTAACGTTAGCCTGATACAATCTGTTCTCTCACAACTCTGTAGCTAGCTAACGTTAGCCTGATACAATCTGTTCCCTCACAACTTTGTACTAGCTAAAGTTAGCCGGATATAATCTGT
This sequence comes from Echiichthys vipera, assembly GCF_963691815.1. Classification (NCBI taxonomy): domain Eukaryota; kingdom Metazoa; phylum Chordata; class Actinopteri; order Perciformes; family Trachinidae; genus Echiichthys; species Echiichthys vipera. The sequence continues at coordinate 142,837 of NC_139826.1, forward strand.
TCTCTCAGAACTCTGTAGCCAGCTAACATTAGCCAGATACAATCTGTTCCCTCACAACTCTGTAAATAGCTAACATTAGCCTGATACAACCTGTTCCCTCACAACTCTGTAGCTAGCTAACATTAGCCTGATACAACCTGTTCCCTCACAACTTAAGTCAGCCTGATATGATCTGTCAACTCACAACTCTGTAGCTAGCTAACATTAGCCTGATACAATCTGTTCTCTCACAACTCTGTAGCTAGCTTACATTAGCCTGATACAATCTATTCCCTCACAACAAAAGTTAGCCTGATACGATCTGTTCACTCGGAACTCTGTAGCTAGTTAAAGTTAGCCTGATACAATATGTTCCCTCACAACGCTGTAGCTAGCTAACGTTAGCCTGATACAATCTGTTCCCTCACAACTCTGTAGCTAGATAACATTAGCCTGATACAATGTGTTCCCCCACAACTCTGTTACTAGCTAACATTAGCCTGATACAATCTGTTCCCTCACAACTTTGTAGCTGCTTAACATTAGTCTAATACAATCTGTTCCCTCACAACTCTGTAGGTAGTTAAGTTAGCCTGATACAATCTGTTCTCCCACAACTCTTTAGTTAGCTAACATTGAAATGATACAATGTGTTCCCTCACAACTTTGTAGCTAGCTAACATTAGCCTGATACAATCTGTTCCCTCACAACTAAAGTTAGCCTGATACAATCTGTTCTCTCACAACTCTGTAGCTAGCAAACATTAGCTTGATACAATCAGTTCCCTCACAACTCTGTAGCTAGCTAACATTAGCCTGATACAATCTGTTCCCTCACAACTAAAGTTAGCCTGATACGATCTGTTCACTCAGAACTCTGTAGCTACCTAACATTAGCCTGATACTATCAGTTCCCTCACAACACTGTAGCTAGATAACATTAGCCTGATACAATGTGTTCCCTCATAACTCTGTAGCTAGCAAACATTAGCTTGATACAATCAGTTCTCTCACAACTCTGTACTTTGCTAACGTTAGCCTGATACATTCTGTTCCCTCACAACTCTGTAGCTAGCTAAAGTTAGCCTTATTCAATCTGTTCCCTCACAACTCTGTAGCTAGCTAACATTAGCCTGATACAATCTGTTCCCTCACAACTAAAGTTAGCATGATACAATATGTTCTCTCACAACTCTGTAGCTAGCTAACATTAGCCCGATACAATCTGATCCCTCACAACTGAAGTTAACATGATACGATCTGTTCTTTCAGAACTCTTTAGCCAGCTAACATTAAACAGATACAATCTGTTCCCTTAAAACTCTGTAGCTAGCTAACATTAGCCTGATACAATCTGTTCTCTCACAACTCTGTAGATAGATAACATTAGCCTGATACAATCTGTTCCCTCACAACTTAAGTTAGCCTGATACGATCTGTTGTCTCACAACTCTGTAGCTAGCTTAAATTAGCCTGATACAATCTGTTCCCTCACAACTAAAGATAGCCTGATACGATCTGTTCACTCAGAACTCTGTAGCTAGCTAACATTAGCCTGATAAAATCTGTTCCTCACAAGTCTGGAGTTAGCTAACATTAGCCTGATACAATCTGTTCCCTGACAACTAAAGTTAGCCTGATACGATCTGTTCTCTCACAACTCTGTAGCTACCTAACATTAGCCTGATACTATCAGTTCCCTCACAACACTGTAGCTAGATAACATTAGCCTGATGCAATGTGTTCCCTCACAACTCTGTGACTAGCTAACATTAGCCTGATACAATCTGTTCCCTCACAACTAATGTTAGCCTGATACGATCTGTTCTCTTAGAACACTGTAGTTAGCTAACTTTAGCCTGATACAATCTGTTCTCTCACAACTAAAATTAGCCTGATACGATCTGTTCTCTAAGAACTCTTTAGCCAGCTAACATTAGCCAGATACAATCTGTTTTTTCATAAAACTCTGTAGCAAGCTAACATTAGCCTGATACAACCTGTTCCCTCACAACTCTGTAGCTAGCTAATGTAAACCTGATACAATATGTTCCATCACAACTAAAGTTAGCCTGATGCAATCGGTGCTCTCATTACTCTGTAGTTAGCTAACATTAGCCTGATACAATCTGTCCCTTCAAAACTCTGTAGCTAGCTAACATTAGCCTGATACAACCTGTTCCCTCACAACTCTGTAGCTAGCTAATGTTAGCCTGATACAATCTGTTCCATCACAACTAAAGTTAGCCTGAGACAATCTGTTCTCTCACAACTCTGTAGTTAGCTTACGTTAGCCTGATACAATATGTTCTCTCACAACTCTGTAGCTAGCTAACATTAGCCCGATACAATCTGATCCCTCACAACTGAAGTTAACATGATACGATCTGTTCTTTCAGAACTCTTTAGCCAGCTAACATTAAACAGATACAATCTGTTCCCTCACAACTCTGTAGCTAGCTAACATTAGCCTGATACAATCTGTACCATCACAACAAAAGTTAGCCTGATACGATCTGTTCTCTCACAACTCTGTAGCTAGCAAATGTTTGCATGATACAATCTGTTCCCTAACAACTTAACTTAGCCTGATACAATCTGTCCTCTTACAACTCTGTAGCTAGCAAATGTTTGCCTGATACAATCTGTTCCCTCACAACTTAAGTTTGCTTGATACCATCTGTCCTCTTACAACTCTGTAGCTAGCTAACATTAGCCTGAAACAATCTGTTCTCTCACAACTCTGTAGCTAGCTAGCGTTAGCCTGATACAATCTGTTCTCTCACAACTCTGTAGCTACCTTAAATTAGCCTGATACAATCTGTTCTCTCACAACTCTGTAGCTAGATAACATTAGCCTGATGCAATGTGTTCCCTCACAATCCTGTAGCTAGATAACATTAGCCTGATACAATCTGTTCCCTCACAACTAATGTTAGCCTGATACGATCTGTTCTCTTAGAACACTGTAGTTAGCTAACTTTAGCCTGATACAATCTGTTCTCTCACAACTAAAATTAGCCTGATACGATCTGTTCTCTAAGAACTCTTCAGCCAGCTAACATTAGCCAGATACAATCTGTTTTTTCATACAACTCTGTAGCAAGCTAACATTAGCCTGATACAACCTGTTCCCTCACAACTCTGTAGCTAGCTAATGTAAACCTGATACAATCTGTTCCATCACAACTAAAGTTAGCCTGATGCAATCGGTGCTCTCATTACTCTGTAGTTAGCTAACATTAGCCTGATACAATCTGTTCCTTCAAAACTCTGTAGCTAGCTAACATTAGCCTGATACAACCTGTTCCCTCACAACTCTGTAGCTAGCTAATGTTAGCCTGATACAATCTGTTCCATCACAACTAAAGTTAGCCTGAGACAATCTGTTCTCTCACAACTCTGTAGTTAGCTTACGTTAGCCTGATACAATATGTTCTCTCACAACTCTGTAGCTAGCTAACATTAGCCCGATACAATCTGATCCCTCACAACTGAAGTTAACATGATACGATCTGTTCTTTCAGAACTCTTTAGCCAGCTAACATTAAACAGATACAATCTGTTCCCTCACAACTCTGTAGCTAGCTAACATTAGCCTGATAAAATATGTTCTCTCACAACTCTGTAGCTAGCTAACGTTAGCCTGATACAATCTGTTCTCTCACAACTTTGTAGCTAGCTAACATTAGCCTGATACAATCTGTTCCCTCACAACTAAAGTTAGCCTGATACAATCTGTTCTCTCACAACTCTGTAGCTAGCAAACATTAGCTTGATACAATCAGTTCTCTCACAACTCTGTACTTTGCTAACGTTAGCCTGATACATTCTGTTCCCTCACAACTAAAGTTAGCCTGATACACTCTGTTCTCTCACAACTCTGTAGCTAGCAAACATTAGCTTGATAGAATCAGTTCCCTCACAACTCTGTAGCTAGCTAACATTAGCCTGATACAATCTGTTCCCTCACAACTAAAGTTAGCCTGATACGATCTGTTCACTCAGAACTCTGTAGCTACCTAACATTAGCCTGATACTATCAGTTCCCTCACAACCCTGTAGCTAGATAACATTAGCCTGATACAATGTGTTCCCTAACAACTCTGTAGCTAGCAAACATTAGCTTGATACAATCAGTTCTCTCACAACTCTGTACTTTGCTAACGTTAGCCTGATACATTCTGTTCCCTCACAACTCTGTAGCTAGCTAAAGTTAGCCTTATTCAATCTGTTCCCTCATAACTCTGTAGCTAGCTAACATTAGCCTGATACAATCTGTTCCCTCACAACTAAAGTTAACATGATACGATCTGTTCTTTCAGAACTCTTTAGCCAGCTAACATTAAACAGATACAATCTGTTCCCTTAAAACTCTGTAGCTAGCTAACATTAGCCTGATACAATCTGTTCTCTCACAACTCTGTAGATAGCTAACATTAGCCTGATACAATCTGTTCCCTCACAACTTAAGTTAGCCTGATACGATCTGTTGTCTCACAACTCTGTAGCTAGCTTAAATTAGCCTGATACAATCTGTTCCCTCACAACTAAAGATAGCCTGATACGATCTGTTCACTCAGAACTCTGTAGCTAGCTAACATTAGCCTGATAAAATCTGTTCCTCACAAGTCTGGAGTTAGCTAACATTAGCCTGATACAATCTGTTCCCTGACAACTAAAGTTAGCCTAATACGATCTGTTCTCTCACAACTCTGTAGCTACCTAACATTAGCCTGATACTATCAGTTCCCTCACAACACTGTAGCTAGATAACATTAGCCTGATGCAATGTGTTCCCTCACAACTCTGTGACTAGCTAACATTAGCCTGATACAATCTGTTCCCTCACAACTAATGTTAGCCTGATACGATCTGTTCTCTTAGAACACTGTAGTTAGCTAACTTTAGCCTGATACAATCTGTTCTCTCACAACTAAAATTAGCCTGATACGATCTGTTCTCTAAGAACTCTTTAGCCAGCTAACATTAGCCAGATACAATCTGTTTTTTCATAAAACTCTGTAGCAAGCTAACATTAGCCTGATACAACCTGTTCCCTCACAACTCTGTAGCTAGCTAATGTAAACCTGATACAATCTGTTCCATCACAACTAAAGTTAGCCTGATGCAATCGGTGCTCTAACATTGAAGGAACAGATTGTATCAGGCTAATGTTAGCTAACTACAGAGTAATCTCTGTAGTTAGCTAACATTAGCCTGATACAATCTGTTCCTTCAAAACTCTGTAGCTAGCTAACAATAGCCTGATACAACCTGTTCCCTCACAACTCTGTAGCTAGCTAATGTTAGCCTGATACAATATGTTCTCTCACAACTCTGTAGCTAGCTAACATTAGCCCGATACAATCTGATCCCTCACAACTGAAGTTAACATGATACGATCTGTTCTTTCAGAACTCTTTAGCCAGCTAACATTAAACAGATACAATCTGTTCCCTCACAACTCTGTAGCTAGCTAACATTAGCCTGATACAATCTGTACCATCACAACAAAAGTTAGCCTGATACGATCTGTTCTCTCACAACTCTGTAGCTAGCAAATGTTTGCATGATACAATCTGTTCCCTAACAACTTAACTTAGCCTGATACAATCTGTCCTCTTACAACTCTGTAGCTAGCAAATGTTTGCCTGATACAATCTGTTCCCTCACAACTTAAGTTTGCTTGATACCATCTGTCCTCTTACAACTCTGTAGCTAGCTAACATTAGCCTGAAACAATCTGTTCTCTCACAACTCTGTAGCTAGCTAGCGTTAGCCTGATACAATCTGTTCTCTCACAACTCTGTAGCTACCTTAAATTAGCCTGATACAATCTGTTCTCTCACAACTCTGTAGCTAGATAACATTAGCCTGATGCAATGTGTTCCCTCACAACTCTGTGACTAGCTAACATTAGCCTGATACAATCTGTTCCCTCACAACTAATGTTAGCCTGATACGATCTGTTCTCTTAGAACACTGTAGTTAGCTAACTTTAGCCTGATACAATCTGTTCTCTCACAACTAAAATTAGCCTGATACGATCTGTTCTCTAAGAACTCTTTAGCCAGCTAACATTAGCCAGATACAATCTGTTTTTTCATACAACTCTGTAGCAAGCTAACATTAGCCTGATACAACCTGTTCCCTCACAACTCTGTAGCTAGCTAATGTAAACCTGATACAATCTGTTCCATCACAACTAAAGTTAGCCTGATGCAATCGGTGCTCTCATTACTCTGTAGTTAGCTAACATTAGCCTGATACAATCTGTTCCTTCAAAACTCTGTAGCTAGCTAACATTAGCCTGATACAACCCGTTCCCTCACAACTCTGTAGCTAGCTAATGTTAGCCTGATACAATCTGTTCCATCACAACTAAAGTTAGCCTGAGACAATCTGTTCTCTCACAACTCTGTAGTTAGCTTACGTTAGCCTGATACAATATGTTCTCTCACAACTCTGTAGCTAGCTAACATTAGCCCGATACAATCTGATCCCTCACAACTGAAGTTAACATGATACGATCTGTTCTTTCAGAACTCTTTAGCCAGCTAACATTAAACAGATACAATCTGTTCCCTCACAACTCTGTAGCTAGCTAACATTAGCCTGATAAAATATGTTCTCTCACAACTCTGTAGCTAGCTAACGTTAGCCTGATACAATCTGTTCTCTCACAACTCTGTAGCTAGATAATGTTTGCCTGATACAATCTGTTCCCTCACAACTTAAGTTAGCCTGATACGATCTGTCCTCTCACAACTCTGTAGCTAGCTAACATTGGCCTGATACAATCTGTTCCCTTAGAACTCTTTAGCTAGCTCAGGTTAACCTGATACAATATGTTCCCTCTCAACTCTGTAGCTTACTAACGTTAGCCTGATACAATCTGTTCTCTCACAACTCTGTAGCTAGGTAATGTTTGCCTGATACAATCTGTTCCCTCACAACTTAAGTTAGCCTGATACAATCTGTTCTCTCACAACTCTGTAGCTAGCAGATTTTTGCCTGATACAATCTGTTCCCTCACAACTTAAGTTAGCTTGATACCATCTTTCCTCTGACAACTCTGTAGCTAGCTAACATTAGCCTGAAAGAATCTGTTCTCTCACAACTCTGTAGCTAGCTAACGTTAGCCTGATACAATCTGTTCTCTCACAACTCTGTAGCTACCTAAAATTAGCCTGATACAATCCGTTCTCTCACAACTCTGTAGCTAACCAACGTTAGCCTGATACAATCTATTCTCTCACAACTCTGTAGCTAGCTAACATTAGCCTGATACAACCTGTTCCCTCACAACTCTGTAGCTAGCTAATGTTTGCCTGATACAATCTGTTCCCTCAAAGCTTAAGTTAGCCTAATACAATCTGTCCTCTCACAACTCTGTAGCTAGCTAACATTAGCCTGATACAATCTGTTCTCTCACAACTCTGTAGCTAGCTAACGTTAGCCTGATACAATATGTTCCCTCACAACTCTGTAGCTAGATAACATTAGCCTGATACAATGTGTTCCCTCACAACTCTGTAACTAGCTAACATTAGCCTGATACAATCTGTTCCCTCACAACTTTGTAGCTAGCTAAAGTTAACTTTATACAATCTGTTCTCTCACAACACTGTAGTTAGCTAACATTGACCTGATACAATGTGTTCCTTCACAGTTTTGTAGCTAGCTAACATTAACATGATACAATCTGTTCCCTCACAACTTAAGTTAGCCTGATACGATCTGTTCACTCAGAACTCTGTAGCTAGCTAACGTTAGCCTGATACAATCTGTTCCCTCACAACTCTGTAGCTAGCTAACATTAGCCTGATACAATCTGTACCATCACAACAAAAGTTAGCCTGATACGATCTGTTCTCTCACAACTCTGTAGCTAGCAAATGTTTGCATGATACAATCTGTTCCCTAACAACTTAACTTAGCCTGATACAATCTGTCCTCTTACAACTCTGTAGCTAGCTAAACTTAGCCTGATACAATCTGTTATCTCACAACTCTGTAGATAGCTAAAATTAGCCTGATACAATCTGTTCTCTCACAACTCTGTAGCTAACTAACGTTAGCCTGATACAATCTGTTCTCTCACAACTCTGTAGCTAGGTAATGTTTGCCTGATACAATCTGTTCCCTCACAACTCTGTAGCAAGCTAACATTAGCCTGATACAATCTGTTCCCTCAAAACTAAAGTTAGCCTGATAAGATCTGTTCACTCAGAACTCTGTAGCTAGCTAACAATAGCCTGATACAATCTGTTCCCTCACAACTCTGTAGCTAGCTAACATTAGCCTGATACAATCTGTTCCATCACAACAAAAGTTAGCCTGATACGATCTGTTCTCTCACAACTCTGTAGCTAGCAAATGTTTGCCTGATACAATCTGTTCCCTCACAACTTAAGTTTGCTTGATACCATCTGTCCTCTTACAACTCTGTAGCTAGCTAAGATTAGCCTGAAACAATCTGTTCTCTCACAACTCTGTAGCTAGCTAGCGTTAGCCTGATACAATCTGTTCTCTCACAACTCTGTAGCTACCTTAAATTAGCCTGATACAATCTGTTCTCTCACAACTCTGTAGCTAACCAACGTTAGCCTGATACAATCTGTTCTCTCACAACTCTGTAGCTAGCTAACATTAGCCTGATACAACCTGTTCCCTCACAACTCTGTAGCTAGATAATGTTTGCCTGATACAATCTGTTCCCTCACAACTTAAGTTAGCCTAATACGATCTGTCCTCTCACAACTCTGTAGCTAACCAACGTTAGCCTGATACAATCTCTTCTCTCACAACTCTGTAGCTAGCTAACATTAGCCTGATACAACCTGTTCCCTCAGTAACTCTGTAGCTAGCTAATGTTTGCCTGATACAATCTGTTCTCTCACAACTCTGTAGCTAACTAACGTTAGCCTGATACAATTTGTTCTCTCACAACTCTATAGCTAGGTAATGTTTGCCTGATACAATCTGTTCCCTCACAACTTAAGTTAGCCTAATACGATCTGTCCTCTCACAACTCTGTAGCTAGCTAACAATAGCCTGATACAATCTGTTCTCTCACAACTCTGTAGCTAGCTAACGTTAGCCTGATACAATATGTTCCCTCACAACTCTGTAGCTAGATAACATAAGCCTGATACAATGTGTTCCCTCACAACTCTGTAACTAGCTAACATTAGCCTGATACAATCTGTTCCCTTACAACTTTGTAGCTAGCTAAAGTTAGCCTAATACAATATGTTCTCTCACAACACTGTAGTTAGCTAACATTGACCTGATACAATGTGTTCCTTCACAGTTTTGTAGCTAGCTAACATATACCTGATACAATGTGTTCCTTCACAACTTTGTAGCTAGCTAACATTAACCTGATACAATCTGTTCCCTCACAACTTAAGTTAGCCTGATACGATCTGTTCACTCAGAACTCTGTAGCTAGCTAACATTAGCCTGATACAATCTGTTCCCTCACAACTCTGTAGCTAGCTAATGTTAGCCTGATACAATCTGTTCCATCACAACAAAAGTTAGCCTGATACGATCTGTTCTCTCACAACTCTGTAGCTAGCAAATGTTTGCATGATACAATCTGTTCCCTCACAACTTAAGTTAGCCTGATACAATCTGTCCTCTTACAACTCTGTAGCTAGCTAACATTAGCCTGATAAAATCTGTTCTCTCACAACTCTGTAGCTAGCTAACGTTAGCCTGATACAATCTGTTCTCTCACAACTCTGTAGCTAGCTAATGTTTGCCTGATACAATCTGTTCCCTCACAACTTAAGTTAGCCTGATACGATCTTTCCTCTCACTACTCTGTAGCTAGCTAACATTAGCCTGATACAATCTGTTCCCTTAGAACTCTTTAGCTAGCTCAAGTTAGCCTGATAAAACTTGTTCCCTCACAACTCTATAACTAGCTAACATTAGCCTGATAAAATCTTTTCCCTCACAACTTTGTACTGGCTAAAGTTAGCCTGATACAATCTGTTCTCTCAGAACTCTGTAGCCAGCTAACATTAGCCAGATACAATCTGTTCCCTCACAACTCTGTAGCTAGCTAACATTAGCCTGATACAACCTGTTCCCTCAGTAACTCTGTAGCTAGCTAATGTTTGCCTGATACAATCTGTTCTCTCACAACTCTGTAGCTAACTAACGTTAGCCTGATACAATTTGTTCTCTCACAACTCTATAGCTAGGTAATGTTTGCCTGATACAATCTGTTCCCTCACAACTTAAGTTAGCCTAATACGATCTGTCCTCTCACAACTCTGTAGCTAGCTAACAATAGCCTGATACAATCTGTTCTCTCACAACTCTGTAGCTAGCTAACGTTAGCCTGATACAATATGTTCCCTCACAACTCTGTAGCTAGATAACATAAGCCTGATACAATGTGTTCCCTCACAACTCTGTAACTAGCTAACATTAGCCTGATACAATCTGTTCCCTTACAACTTTGTAGCTAGCTAAAGTTAGCCTAATACAATATGTTCTCTCACAACACTGTAGTTAGCTAACATTGACCTGATACAATGTGTTCCTTCACAGTTTTGTAGCTAGCTAACATATACCTGATACAATGTGTTCCTTCACAACTTTGTAGCTAGCTAACATTAACCTGATACAATCTGTTCCCTCACAACTTAAGTTAGCCTGATACGATCTGTTCACTCAGAACTCTGTAGCTAGCTAACATTAGCCTGATACAATCTGTTCCCTCACAACTCTGTAGCTAGCTAATGTTAGCCTGATACAATCTGTTCCATCACAACAAAAGTTAGCCTGATACGATCTGTTCTCTCACAACTCTGTAGCTAGCAAATGTTTGCATGATACAATCTGTTCCCTCACAACTTAAGTTAGCCTGATACAATCTGTCCTCTTACAACTCTGTAGCTAGCTAACATAAGCCTGATAAAATCTGTTCTCTCACAACTCTGTAGCTAGCTAACGTTAGCCTGATACAATCTGTTCTCTCACAACTCTGTAGCTAGCTAATGTTTGCCTGATACAATCTGTTCCCTCACAACTTAAGTTAGCCTGATACGATCTTTCCTCTCACTACTCTGTAGCTAGCTAACATTAGCCTGATACAATCTGTTCCCTTAGAACTCTTTAGCTAGCTCAAGTTAGCCTGATAAAACTTGTTCCCTCACAACTCTATAACTAGCTAACATTAGCCTGATAAAATCTTTTCCCTCACAACTTTGTACTGGCTAAAGTTAGCCTGATACAATCTGTTCTCTCAGAACTCTGTAGCCAGCTAACATTAGCCAGATACAATCTGTTCCCTCACAACTCTGTAGCTAGCTAACATTAGCCTGATACAACCTGTTCCCTCACAACTCTGTAGCTAGCTAACATTAGCCTGATACAACCTGTTCCCTCACAACTTAAGTCAGCCTGATATGATCTGTCCTCTCACAACTCTGTAGCTAGCTAACATTAGCCTGATACAATCTGTTCTCTCACAACTCTGTAGCTAGCTTACATTAGCCTGATACAATCTATTCCCTCACAACAAAAGTTAGCCTGATACGATCTGTTCACTCGGAACTCTGTAGCTAGCTAAAGTTAGCCTGATACAATATGTTCCCTCACAACGCTGTAGCTAGCTAACGTTAGCCTGATACAATCTGTTCCCTCACAACTCTTTAGCTAGATCACATTAGCCTGATACAATGTCTTCCCATACAACTCTGTTACTAGCTAACATTAGCCTGATACAATCTGTTCCCTCACAACTTTGTAGCTGCTTAACATTAGTCTAATACAATCTGTTCCCTCACAACTCTGTAGGTAGTTAAGTTAGCCTGATACAATCTGTTCTCCCACAACTCTTTAGTTAGCTAACATTGAAATGATACAATGTGTTCCTTCACAACTTTGTAGCTAGCTAACATTAGCCTGATACAATCTGTTCCCTTACAACTAAAGTTAGCCTGATACGATCGGTTCTCTCACAACTTTGTAGCTAGCTAACATTAGCCTGATACAATCTGTTCCCTCACAACTAAAGTTAGCCTGATACAATCTGTTCTCTCACAACTCTGTAGCTAGCAAACATTAGCTTGATACAATCAGTTCTCTCACAACTCTGTACTTCGCTAACGTTAGCCTGATACATTCTGTTCCCTCACAACTAAAGTTAGCCTGATACGATCTGTTCACTCAGAACTCTGTAGCTACCTAACATTAGCCTGATACTATCAGTTCCCTCACAACACTGTAGCTAGATAACATTAGCCTGATACAATGTGTTCCCTCACAACTCTGTAGCTAGCAAACATTAGCTTGATACAATCAGTTCTCTCACAACTCTGTACTTTGCTAATGTTAGCCTGATACATTCTGTTCCCTCACAACTCTGTAGCTAGCTAACGTTAGCCTTATTCAATCTGTTCCCTCACAACTCTGTAGCTAGCTAGCATTAGCCTGATACAATCTGTTCCCTCACAACTAAAGTTAGCCTGATACGATCTGTTCACTCAGAACTCTGTAGCTACCTAATATTAGCCTGATACTATCAGTTCCCTCACAACACTGTAGCTAGATAACATTAGCCTGATACAATGTGTTCCCTCACAACTCTGTGACTAGCTAACATTAGCCTGATACAATCTGTTCCCTCACAACTAATGTTAGCCTGATACGATCTGTTCTCTTAGAACACTGTAGTTAGCTAACTTTAGCCTGATACAATCTGTTCTCTCACAACTAAAATTAGCCTGATACGATCTGTTCTCTAAGAACTCTTTAGCCAGCTAATATTAGCCAGATACAATCTGTTTTTTCATACAACTCTGTAGCAAGCTAACATTAGCCTGATACAACCTGTTCCCTCACAACTCTGTAGCTAGCTAATGTAAGCCTGATACAATCTGTTCCATCACAACTAAAGTTAGCCTGATGCAATCGGTGCTCTCATTACTCTGTAGTTAGCTAACATTAGCCTGATACAATCTGTTCCTTCAAAACTCTGTAGCTAGCTAACATTAGCCTGATACAACCTGTTCCCTCACAACTCTGTAGCTAGCTAATGTTAGCCTGATACAATCTGTTCCATCACAACTAAAGTTAGCCTGATACAATCTGTTCTCTCACAACTCTGTAGTTAGCTTACGTTAGCCTGATACAATATGTTCTCTCACAACTCTGTAGCTAGCTAACATTAGCCCGATACAATCTGATCCCTCACAACTGAAGTTAACATGATACGATCTGTTCTTTCAGAACTCTTTAGCCAGCTAACATTAAACAGATAAAATCTGTTCCCTCACAACTCTGTAGCTAGCTAACATTAGCCTGATACAATCTGTTCCCTCACAACTTAAGTTAGCCTGATACGATCTGTTGTCTCACAACTCTGTAGCTAGCTTAAATTAGCCTGATACAATCTGTTCCCTCACAACTAAAGATAGCCTGATACGATCTGTTCACTCAGAACTCTGTAGCTAGCTAACATTAGCCTGATAAAATCTGTTCCTCACAAGTCTGTAGTTAGCTAACATTAGCCTGATACAATCTGTTCCCTGACAACTAAAGTTAGCCTGATACGATCTGTTCTCTCACAACTCTGTAGCTACCTAACACTAGCCTGATACTATCAGTTCCCTCACAACACTGTAGCTAGATAACATTAGCCTGATGCAATGTGTTCCCTCACAACTCTGTCACTAGCTAACATTAGCCTGATACAATCTGTTCCCTCACAACTAATGTTAGCCTGATACGATCTGTTCTCTTAGAACACTGTAGTTAGCTAACTTTAGCCTGATACAATCTGTTCTCTCACAACTAAAATTAGCCTGATACGATCTGTTCTCTAAGAACTCTTTAGCCAGCTAATATTAGCCAGATACAATCTGTTTTTTCATACAACTCTGTAGCAAGCTAACATTAGCCTGATACAACCTGTTCCCTCACAACTCTGTAGCTAGCTAATGTAAGCCTGATACAATCTGTTCCATCACAACTAAAGTTAGCCTGATGCAATCGGTGCTCTCATTACTCTGTAGTTAGCTAACATTAGCCTGATACAATCTGTTCCTTCAAAACTCTGTAGCTAGCTAACATTAGCCTGATACAACCTGTTCCCTCACAACTCTGTAGCTAGCTAATGTTAGCCTGATACAATCTGTTCCATCACAACTAAAGTTAGCCTGATACAATCTGATCTCTCACAACTCTGTAGTTAGCTTACGTTAGCCTGATACAATATGTTCTCTCACAACTCTGTAGCTAGCTAACATTAGCCCGATACAATCTGATCCCTCACAACTGAAGTTAACATGATACGATCTGTTCTTTCAGAACTCTTTAGCCAGCTAACATTAAACAGATAAAATCTGTTCCCTCACAACTCTGTAGCTAGCTAACATTAGCCTGATACAATCTGTTCCCTCACAACTTAAGTTAGCCTGATACGATCTGTTGTCTCACAACTCTGTAGCTAGCTTAAATTAGCCTGATACAATCCGTTCCCTCACAACTAAAGATAGCCTGATACGATCTGTTCACTCAGAACTCTGTAGCTAGCTAACATTAGCCTGATAAAATCTGTTCCTCACAAGTCTGTAGTTAGCTAACATTAGCCTGATACAATCTGTTCCCTGACAACTAAAGTTAGCCTGATACGATCTGTTCTCTCACAACTCTGTAGCTACCTAACATTAGCCTGATACTATCAGTTCCCTCACAACACTGTAGCTAGATAACATTAGCCTGATGCAATGTGTTCCCTCACAACTCTGTGACTAGCTAACATTAGCCTGATACAATCTGTTCCCTCACAACTGATGTTAGCCTGATACGATCTGTTCTCTTAGAACACTGTAGTTAGCTAACTTTAGCCTGATACAATCTGTTCTCTCACAACTAAAATTAGCCTGATACGATCTGTTCTCTAAGAACTCTTTAGCCAGCTAACATTAGCCAGATACAATCTGTCTTTTCATACAACTCTGTAGCAAGCTAACATTAGCCTGATACAACCTGTTCCCTCACAACTCTGTAGCTAGCTAATGTTAGCCTGATACAATCTGTTCCATCACAACTAAAGTTAGCCTGATACAATCTGTTCTCTCACAACTCTGTAGTTAGCTTACGTTAGCCTGATACAATATGTTCTCTCACAACTCTGTAGCTAGCTAACATTAGCCTGATACAATCTGTTCTCTCACAACTCTGTAGCTAGCTTACATTAGCCTGATACAATCTATTCCCTCACAACAAAAGTTAGCCTGATACGATCTGTTCACTCGGAACCCTGTAGCTAGCTAAAGTTAGCCTGATACAATATGTTCCCTCACAACGCTGTAGCTAGCTAATGTTAGCCTGATACAATCTGTTCCCTCACAACTCTTTAGCTAGATAACATTAGCCTGATACAATGTCTTCCCATACAACTCTGTTACTAGCTAACATTAGCCTGATACAATCTGTTCCCTCACAACTTTGTAGCTGCTTAACATTAGTCTAATACAATCTGTTCCCTCACAACTCTGTAGGTAGTTAAGTTAGCCTGATACAATCTGTTCTCCCACAACTCTTTAGTTAGCTAACATTGAAATGATACAATGTGTTCCTTCACAACTTTGTAGCTAGCTAACATTAGCCTGATACAATCTGTTCCCTTACAACTAAAGTTAGCCTGATACGATCGGTTCTCTCACAACTTTGTAGCTAGCTAACATTAGCCTGATACAATCTGTTCCCTCACAACTAAAGTTAGCCTGATACAATCTGTTCTCTCACAACTCTGTAGCTAGCAAACATTAGCTTGATACAATCAGTTCTCTCACAACTCTGTACTTCGCTAACGTTAGCCTGATACATTCTGTTCCCTCACAACTAAAGTTAGCCTGATACGATCTGTTCACTCAGAACTCTGTAGCTACCTAACATTAGCCTGATACTATCAGTTCCCTCACAACACTGTAGCTAAATAACATTAGCCTGATACAATGTGTTCCCTCACAACTCTGTAGCTAGCAAACATTAGCTTGATACAATCAGTTCTCTCACAACTCTGTACTTTGCTAATGTTAGCCTGATACATTCTGTTCCCTCACAACTCTGTAGCTAGCTAACGTTAGCCTTATTCAATCTGTTCCCTCACAACTCTGTAGCTAGCTAGCATTAGCCTGATACAATCTGTTCCCTCACAACTAAAGTTAGCCTGATACGATCTGTTCACTCAGAACTCTGTAGCTACCTAACATTAGCCTGATACTATCAGTTCCCTCACAACACTGTAGCTAGATAACATTAGCCTGATACAATGTGTTCCCTCACAACTCTGTGACTAGCTAACATTAGCCTGATACAATCTGTTCCCTCACAACTAATTTTAGCCTGATACGATCTGTTCTCTTAGAACACTGTAGTTAGCTAACTTTAGCCTGATACAATCTGTTCTCTCACAACTAAAATTAGCCTGATACGATCTGTTCTCTAAGAACTCTTTAGCCAGCTAATATTAGCCAGATACAATCTGTTTTTTCATACAACTCTGTAGCAAGCTAACATTAGCCTGATACAACCTGTTCCCTCACAACTCTGTAGCTAGCTAATGTAAGCCTGATACAATCTGTTCCATCACAACTAAAGTTAGCCTGATGCAATCGGTGCTCTCATTACTCTGTAGTTAGCTAACATTAGCCTGATACAATCTGTTCCTTCAAAACTCTGTAGCTAGCTAACATTAGCCTGATACAACCTGTTCCCTCACAACTCTGTAGCTAGCTAATGTTAGCCTGATACAATCTGTTCCATCACAACTAAAGTTAGCCTGATACAATCTGTTCTCTCACAACTCTGTAGTTAGCTTACGTTAGCCTGATACAATATGTTCTCTCACAACTCTGTAGCTAGCTAACATTAGCCCGATACAATCTGATCCCTCACAACTGAAGTTAACATGATACGATCTGTTCTTTCAGAACTCTTTAGCCAGCTAACATTAAACAGATAAAATCTGTTCCCTCACAACTCTGTAGCTAGCTAACATTAGCCTGATACAATCTGTTCCCTCACAACTTAAGTTAGCCTGATACGATCTGTTGTCTCACAACTCTGTAGCTAGCTTAAATTAGCCTGATACAATCTGTTCCCTCACAACTAAAGATAGCCTGATACGATCTGTTCACTCAGAACTCTGTAGCTAGCTAACATTAGCCTGATAAAATCTGTTCCTCACAAGTCTGTAGTTAGCTAACATTAGCCTGATACAATCTGTTCCCTGACAACTAAAGTTAGCCTGATACGATCTGTTCTCTCACAACTCTGTAGCTACCTAACACTAGCCTGATACTATCAGTTCCCTCACAACACTGTAGCTAGATAACATTAGCCTGATGCAATGTGTTCCCTCACAACTCTGTCACTAGCTAACATTAGCCTGATACAATCTGTTCCCTCACAACTAATGTTAGCCTGATACGATCTGTTCTCTTAGAACACTGTAGTTAGCTAACTTTAGCCTGATACAATCTTTTCTCTCACAACTAAAATTAGCCTGATACGATCTGTTCTCTAAGAACTCTTTAGCCAGCTAATATTAGCCAGATACAATCTGTTTTTCCATACAACTCTGTAGCAAGCTAACATTAGCCTGATACAACCTGTTCCCTCACAACTCTGTAGCTAGCTAATGTAAGCCTGATACAATCTGTTCCATCACAACTAAAGTTAGCCTGATGCAATCGGTGCTCTCATTACTCTGTAGTTAGCTAACATTAGCCTGATACAATCTGTTCCTTCAAAACTCTGTAGCTAGCTAACATTAGCCTGATACAACCTGTTCCCTCACAACTCTGTAGCTAGCTAATGTTAGCCTGATACAATCTGTTCCATCACAACTAAAGTTAGCCTGATACAATCTGATCTCTCACAACTCTGTAGTTAGCTTACGTTAGCCTGATACAATATGTTCTCTCACAACTCTGTAGCTAGCTAACATTAGCCCGATACAATCTGATCCCTCACAACTGAAGTTAACATGATACGATCTGTTCTTTCAGAACTCTTTAGCCAGCTAACATTAAACAGATAAAATCTGTTCCCTCACAACTCTGTAGCTAGCTAACATTAGCCTGATACAATCTGTTCCCTCACAACTTAAGTTAGCCTGATACGATCTGTTGTCTCACAACTCTGTAGCTAGCTTAAATTAGCCTGATACAATCCGTTCCCTCACAACTAAAGATAGCCTGATACGATCTGTTCACTCAGAACTCTGTAGCTAGCTAACATTAGCCCGATACAATCTGATCCCTCACAACTGAAGTTAACATGATACGATCTGTTCTTTCAGAACTCTTTAGCCAGCTAACATTAAACAGATACAATCTGTTCCCTCACATCTCTGTAGCTAGCTAACATTAGCCTGATACAATCTGTTCTCTCAAAACTCTGTAGCTAGCTAACATTAGCCTGATACAATCTGTTCTCTCACAACTCTGTAGCTAGCTAACATTAGCCTGATACAATCTGTTCCCTCACAACTTAAGTTAGCCTGATACGATCTGTTGTCTCACAACTCTGTAGCTAGCTTAAATTAGCCTGATACAATCTGTTCCCTCACAACTAAAGATAGCCTGATACGATCTGTTCACTCAGAACTCTGTAGCTAGCTAACATTAGCCTGATAAAATCTGTTCCTCACAACTCTGTAGTTAGCTAACATTAGCCTGATACAATCTGTTCCCTCACAACAAAAGTTAGTCTGATACGATCTGTTCTCTCAGAACTCTGTAGCTAGCTAACGTAAACCTGATACATTCTGTTCTCTCAGAACTCTGTAGCTAGCTAACGTTAGCCTGATACAATCTTTTCTCTCACAACTCTGTAGCTAGCTAGCATTAGCCTGATACAATCTGTTCCCTCACAACTAAAGTTAGCCTGATACGATCTGTTCTCTCACAACTCTGAAGCTAGCTAACATAAGCCTGATACAATCTTTTCCCTCACAACTCTGTAGCTAGCTAACATTAGCCTGATACAATCTGTTCCCTCACAACTAAAGTTAGCCTGATACGATCTGTTATCTCAGAACTCTGTAGCTAGCTAACGTTAGCCTGATACAATCGGTTCTCTCAGAGCGCAGTTCTAGCTAACGTTAGCCTGATACAATCTGTTCTCTCACAACTATGTAGCTAGCTAATGTTAGCATGATACAATCTGTTCCCTTGCAACTCTCTAGCTAGCTTACGTTAGCCTGATACAATCTTTTCCGTCACAACTTTGTAGCTAGCTAACATTAGCTTGATACAATCTGTTCACTCACAACTCTGTAGCTAGCTCTCTCACAACTCTATAGCTAGCTAACATTAGCCTGATACGATCTGTTCCCTCACAATTAAAGTTAGCCTGATACGATCTGTTCTCTCAGAACTCTGTAGCTAGCTAACATTAGCCTGATACAATCTATTCCATCACAACTAAAGTCAGCCTGATACAATCTGTTCTCTCACTACTCTGTAGCTTGCTAACATTAGCCAGATACAATCTGTTCTCTCACAACTCTGTAGCTAGCTAATATTAGCTTGATACAATCTGTTCTCTCACAACTCTGTAACTAGCTAACGTTAGCCTGATACAGTCTTTTCCCTCAAAACTCTGTAGCTTCCTAAAGTTAGCCTTATACAATCTGGTCCCTCACAACTCTGTAGCTAGCTCTCTAACAACTCTGTAGCTAGCTAACATTAGCCTGATACAATCTGTTCCCTCACAACTAATGTTAGCCTGATAGGATCTGTTCTCTTAGAACACTGTAGTTAGCTAACTTTAGCCTGATACAATCTGTTCTCTCACAACTAAAATTAGCCTGATATGATCTGTTCTCTAAGAACTCTGTAGCCAGTTAACATTAGCCAGATACAATCTGTTTCCATACAACTCTGTAGCAAGCTAACATTAGCCTGATACAACCTGTTCCCTCACAACTCTGTAGCTAGCTAATGTAAGGCTGATACAATCTGTTCCATCACAACTAAAGTTAGCCTGATGCAATCGGTGCTCTGAGAACTCTGTAGTTAGCTAACATTAGCCTGATACAATCTGTTTCTTCAAAACTCTGTAGCTAGCTAACATTAGCCTGATACAATCTGTTCCATCACAACAAAAGTTAGCCTGATACGATCTGTTCTCTCACAACTCTGTAGCTAGCAAATGTTTGCATGATACAATCTGTTCCCTCACAACTTAAGTTAGCCTGATACAATCTGTCCTCTTACAACTCTGTAGCTAGCTAACATTAGCCTGATACAATCTGTTCTCTCAAAACTGTAGCTAGCTAACATTAGTCTGATACAATCTTTTCCATCACAACAATAGTTAGCCTGATACGATCTGTTCTCTCACAACTCTGTAGCTAGCTAACATTAGCCTGATACAACCTGTTCCCTCACAACTCTGTAGCTAGCTAACATTAGCCTGATACAATCTGTTCCCTCACAACAAAATTTAGCCTGATACATTCTGTTCACTCAGAACTCTGTAGCTTGCTAACATTAGCCTGATACAATCTGTTCTCTCACAACTCTGTAGCTAGCTAACATTAGCCTGATACAATCTGTTCCATCACAACAAAAGTTAGCCTGATACGATCTGTTCTCTCACAACTCTGTAGCTAGCAAATGTTTCAATGATACAATCTGTTCCCTCACAACTTAAGTTAGCCTGATACAATCTGTTCTCTCACAACTCTGTAGCTAGCTAACGTTAGCCTGATACAATCTGTTCCCTCACAACTTAAGTTAGCCTGATACGATCTGTTCTCTCACAACTCTTTAGCTAGCTAACGTTAGCCTGATACAATCTGTTCTCTCACAACTCTGTAGCTAGCTAACATTAGCCTGATACAACCTGTTCCCTCACAACTCTGTAGCTAGCTAACATTAGCCTGATACAATCTGTTCCCTCACAACAAAATTTAGCCTGATACATTCCGTTCACTCAGAACTCTGTAGCTTGCTAACATTAGCCTGATACAATCTGTTCTCTCACAACTCTGTAGCTAGCTAACATTAGCCTGATACAATCTGTTCCATCACAACAAAAGTTAGCCTGATACAATCTGTTCTCTCACAACTCTGTAGCTAGCAAATGTTTGCATGATACAATCTGTTCCCTCACAACTTAAGTTAGCCTGATACAATCTGTTCTCACACAACTCTGTAGCTAGCTAACGTTAGCCTGATACAATATGTTCCCTCACAACTTAAGTTAGCCTGATACGATCTGTTCTCTCACAACTCTGTAGCTAGCTAACATTAGCCTGATACAACCTGTTCCCTCACAACTCTGTAGCTAGCTAACGTTAGCCTGATACAATCTGTTCCCTCACAACTTAAGTTAGCCTGATAAAACCTGTTCCCTCACAATTCTGTAGCTAGGTAACGTTAGCCTGATACAATCTGTTCTCTCACAACTCTGTAGCTAGCTAACATTAGCCTGATACAACCTTTTCCCTCACAACTCTGTAGCTAGCTAATATTAGCCTGATACAATCTGTTCCCTCACAACAAAATTTAGCCTGATACATTCTGTTCACTCAGAACTCTGTAGCTTGCTAACATTAGCCTGATACAATCTGTTCTCACACAACTCTGTAGCTAGCTAACATTAGCCTGATACAATCTGTTCCATCACAACAAAAGTTAGCCTGACACGATCTGTTCTCTCACAACTCTGTAGCTAGCAAATGTTTGCATGATACAATCTGTTCCCTCACAACTTAAGTTAGCCTGATACAATCTGTTCTCTCACAACTCTGTAGCTAGCTAACGTTAGCCTGATACAATCTGTTCCCTCACAACTTAAGTTAGCCTGATACGATCTGTTCTCTCACAACTCTGTAGCTAGCTAACATTAGCCTGATACAACCTGTTCCCTCACAACTCTGTAGCTAGCTAACGTTAGCCTGATACAATCTGTTCCCTCACAACTTAAGTTAGCCTGATAAAACCTGTTCCCTCACAATTCTGTAGCTAGCTAACGTTAGGCTGATACAATCTGTTCCCTCACAACTTAAGTAAGCCTGATAAAACCTGTTCCCTCACAACTCTGTAGCTAGCTAACGTTAGCCTGATACAATCTGTTCCCTCACAACTCTGTAGCTAGATAACATTAGCCTGATACAATGTGTTCCCTCACAACTCTGTAACTAGCTAACATTAGCCTGATACAATCTGTTCCCTCACAACTTTGTGGCTGCTTAACATTAGTCTAATACAATCTGTTCCCTCACAACTAAAGTTAGCCTGATACTATCGGTTCTCTCACAACTTTGTAGCTAGCTATTATTAGCCTGATACAATCTGTTCCCTCACAACTAAAGTTAGCCTGATACAATCTGTTCTCTCACAACTCTGTAGCTAGCAAACATTAGCTTGATACAATCATTTCTCTCACAACTCTGTACTTTGCTAACGTTAGCCTGATACATTCTGTTCCCTCACAACTCTGTAGCTAGCTAACGTTAGCCTTATTCAATATGTTCTCTCACAACTCTGTAGCTAGCTAACATTAGCCCGATACAATCTGATCCCTCACAACTGAAGTTAACCTGATACGATCTGTTCTTTCAGAACTCTTTAGCCAGCTAACATTAGCCACATACAATCTGTTCCCTCACAACTCTGTAGCTAGCTAACATTAGCCTGATACAATCTGTTCTCTCAAAACTCTGTAGCTAGCTAATGTTAGCATGATACAATCTGTTCACTCACAACTCTGTAGCTAGCTCTCTCACAACTCTATAGCTAGCTAACATTAGCCTGATACAATCTTTTCCCTCACAACTTAAGTTAGCCTGATAAAACCTGTTCCCTCACAATTCTGTAGCTAGCTAACGTTAGCCTGATACAATCTGTTCTCTCACAACTCTGTAGCTAGCTAACATTAGCCTGATACAACCTGTTCCCTCACAACTCTGTAGCTAGCTAACATTAGCCTGATACAATCTGTTCCCTCACAACAAAATTTAGCCTGATACATTCTGTTCACTCAGAACTCTGTAGCTTGCTAACATTAGCCTGATACAATCTGTTCTCTCACAACTCTGTAGCTAGCTAACATTAGCCTGATACAATCTGTTCCATCACAACAAAAGTTAGCCTGATACGATCTGTTCTCTCACAACTCTGTAGCTAGCAAATGTTTGAATGATACAATCTGTTCCCTCACAACTTAAGTTAGCCTGATACAATCTGTTCTCACACAACTCTGTAGCTAGCTAACGTTAGCCTGATACAATATGTTCCCTCACAACTTAAGTTAGCCTGATACGATTTGTTCTCTCACAACTCTGTAGCTAGCTAACGTTAGCCTGATACAATCTGTTCCCTCACAACTTAAGTTAGCCTGATAAAACCTGTTCCCTCACAATTCTGTAGCTAGGTAACGTTAGCCTGATACAATCTGTTCTCTCACAACTCTGTAGCTAGCTAACATTAGCCTGATACAACCTGTTCCCTCACAACTCTGTAGCTAGCTAACATTAGCCTGATACAATCTGTTCCCTCACAACAAAATTTAGCCTGATACATTCTGTTCACTCAGAACTCTGTAGCTTGCTAACATTAGCCTGATACAATCTGTTCTCTCACAACTCTGTAGCTAGCTAACATTAGCCTGATACAATCTGTTCCATCACAACAAAAGTTAGCCTGACACGATCTGTTCTCTCACAACTCTGTAGCTAGCAAATGTTTGCATGATACAATCTGTTCCCTCACAACTTAAGTTAGCCTGATACAATCTGTTCTCTCACAACTCTGTAGCTAACTAACGTTAGCCTGATACAATCTGTTCCCTCACAACTTAAGTTAGCCTGATACGATCTGTTCTCTCACAACTCTGTAGCTAGCTAACATTAGCCTGATACAACCTGTTCCCTCACAACTCTGTAGCTAGCTAACGTTAGCCTGATACAATCTGTTCCCTCACAACTTAAGTTAGCCTGATAAAACCTGTTCCCTCACAATTCTGTAGCTAGCTAACGTTAGCCTGATACAATCTGTTCCCTCACAACTTAAGTAAGCCTGATAAAACCTGTTCCCTCACAACTCTGTAGCTAGCTAACGTTAGCCTGATACAATCTGTTCCCTCACAACTCTGTAGCTAGATAACATTAGCCTGATACAATGTGTTCCCTCACAACTCTGTAACTAGCTAACATTAGCCTGATACAATCTGTTCCCTCACAACTTTGTGGCTGCTTAACATTAGTCTAATGCAATCTGTTCCCTCACAACTAAAGTTAGCCTGATACTATCGGTTCTCTCACAACTTTGTAGCTAGCTATTATTAGCCTGATACAATCTGTTCCCTCACAACTAAAGTTAGCCTGATACAATCTGTTCTCTCACAACTCTATAGCTAGCAAACATTAGCTTGATACAATCATTTCTCTCACAACTCTGTACTTTGCTAACGTTAGCCTGATACATTCTGTTCCCTCACAACTCTGTAGCTAGCTAACGTTAGCCTTATTCAATATGTTCTCTCACAACTCTGTAGCTAGCTAACATTAGCCCGATACAATCTGATCCCTCACAACTGAAGTTAACCTGATATGATCTGTTCTTTCAGAACTCTTTAGCCAGCTAACATTAGCCACATACAATCTGTTCCCTCACAACTCTGTAGCTAGCTAACATTAGCCTGATACAATCTGTTCTCTCAAAACTCTGTAGCTAGCTAACATTAGCCTGATACAATCTGTTCTCTCACATCTCTGTAGCTATCTAACATTAGCCTGATACAATCTGTTCCCTCACAACTAAAGTTAGCCTGATACGATCTGTTCTCTCAGAACTCTGTAGCTAGCTAACGTAAACCTGATACATTCTGTTCTATCAGAACGCTGTAGCTAGCTAACGTTAGCCTGATACAATCTGTTCTCTCACAACTATGTAGCTAGCTAGCGTTAGCCTGATACAATCTGTTCCCTCACAACTAAAGTTAGCCTGATACGATCTGTTCTCTCACAACTCTGAAGCTAGCTAACATAAGCCTGATACAATCTTTTCCCTCACAACTCTGTAGCTAGCTAACATTAGCCTGATACAATCTGTTCCCTCACAACTAAAGTTAGCCTGATACGATCTGTTATCTCAGAACTCTGTAGCCAACTAACGTTAGCCTGATACAATCTGTTCTCTCAGAACTCTGTAGCTAGCTAACGTTAGCCTGATACAATCTGTTCTCTCACATCTCTGTAGCTAGCTAATGTTAGCATGATACAATCTGTTCCCTTGCAACTCTCTAGCTAGCTTACGTTAGCCTGATACAATCTTTTCTGTCACAACTTTTTAGCTAGCTAACATTGGCTTGATACAATCTGTTCACTCACAACTCTGTAGCTAGCTCTCTCACAACTCTATAGCTAGCTAACATTAGCCTGATACGATCTGTTCCCTCACAATTAAAGTTAGCCTGATACGATCTGTTCTCTCAGAACTCTGTAGCTAGCTAACATTAGCCTGATACAATCTTTTCCATCACAACTAAAGTCAGCCTGATACAATCTGTTCTCTCACTACTCTGTAGCTAGCTAACATTAGCCTGATACAATCTGTTCTCTCACAACTCTGTAGCTAGCTAATATTAGCTTAATACGATCTGTTCTCTCACAACTCTGTAACTAGCTAACGTTAGCCTGATACAGTTTGTTTCCTCAAAGCTCTGTAGCTAGCTAATGTTAGCCTTATACAATCTGGTCCCTCACAACTCTGTAGCTAGCTCTCTAACAACTCTGTAGCTAGCTAACATATATCTGAAACAATCTTTCCCCTTACAACTCTGTAGCTAGCTAACATTAGCCTGATACAATCTGTTCCCTCACAACTAAAGTTAGCCTGATACGATCTGTTCTCTCAGAACTCTGTAGCTAGCTAATGTAAGTCTGATACAATCTGTTCTCTCAGAACCCTGTAGCTAGCTAACGTTAGCCTGATACAATCTTTTCCCTCGCAACTCTATAGCTAGCTAAAATTAGCATGATACAATCTGTTCCCTCACAACTAAAGTTAGCCTGATACGATCTGTTATCTCAGAACTCTGTAGCTACCTATCATTAGCCTGATACAATCTGTTCCCTCACAAATCTGTAGCTAGCTAACGTTAGCCTGCTACTATCAGTTCCCTCACAACACTGTAGCTAGATAACATTAGCCTGATACAATCTGTTCCCTCACAACTAATGTTAGCCTGATACGATCTGTTCTCTTAGAACACTGTAGTTAGCTAACTTTAGCCTGATACAATCTGTTCTCTCACAACTAAAATTAGCCTGATACGATCTGTTCTCTAAGAACTCTTTAGCCAGCTAACATTAGCCAGATACAATCTGTTTCCATACAACTCTGTAGCAAGCTAAAATTAGCCTGATACAACCTGTTCCCTCACAACTCTGTAGCTAGCTAATGTAAGCCTGATACAATCTGTTCCATCACAACTAAAGTTAGCCTGATGCAATTGGTGCTCTCAGAATTCTGTAGTTAGCTAACATTAGTCTGATACAATCTGTATCTTCAAAACGCTGTAGCTAGCTCACGTTAGCCCGATACAATCTGATCCCTCACAACTGAAGTGAACCTGATACGATCTGTTCTTTCAGAACTCTTTAGCCAGCTAACATTAGCCAGATACAATCTGTTCACTCAGAACTCTGCAGCTAGCTAACATTAGCCTGATACAATCTGTTCCCTCACAACTCTGTAGCTAGCTAACATTAGCCTGATACAATCTGTTCTCTCACAACTCTGTAGCTAGCTAACATTAGCCTGATACAATCTGTTCTCTCACAACCCTGTAGCTAGCTAACATTAGCCTGATACAATCTGTTCTCTCACAACTCTGTAGCTAGCTAACATTAGCCTGATACAATCTGTTCTCTCACAACTCTGTAGCTAGCTAACATTAGCCTGATACAATATGTTCCCTCACAACTTAAGTTAGCCTGATACGATCTGTTGTCTCACAACTCTGTAGCTAGCTTAAATTAGCCTGATACAATCTGTTCAGTCACAACTAAAATTAGCCTGATACGATCTGTTCTCTAAGAACTCTGTAGCCAGCTTACATTAGCCAGATACAATCTGTTTACATACAACTCTGTAGCAAGCTAACATTAGCCTGATACAATCTGTTCCATCACAACTAAAGTTAGCCTGATACAATCGGTTCTATGAAAACTCTGTAGCCAGTTAACATTAGCCTGATACAATCTGTTTCCTTAGAACTCTTTAGCTAGCTCACGTTAGCCTGATACAATCTGTTCTCTCACAACTCTGTAGTTAGCTAACGTTAGCCTGATACAATCTGTTCTCTCACAACCCGTAGCTAGCTAACATTAGCCTGATACAATCTGTTCTCTCACAACTCTGTAGCTAGCTAACATTAGCCTGATACAATCTGTTCTCTCACAACTCTGTAGCTAGCTAACATTAGCCTGATACAATCTGTTCCCTCACAACTTAAGTTAGCCTGATACGATCTGTTGTCTCACAACTCTGTAGCTAGCTTAAATTAGCCTGATACAATCTGTTATCTCACAACTAAAATTAGCCTGATACGATCTGTTCTCTAAGAACTCTGTAGCCAGCTAACATTAGCCAGATACAATCTGTTTACATACAACTCTGTAGCAAGCTAACATTAGCCTGATACAACCTGTTCCCTCACAACTCTGTAGCTAGCTAATGTTAGCCTGATACAATCTGTTCCCTCACAACTTAAGTAAGCCTGATAAAACCTGTTCCCTCACAACTCTGTAGCTAGCTAACGTTAGCCTGATACAATCTGTTCCCTCACAACTCTGTAGCTAGATAACATTAGCCTGATACAATGTGTTCCCTCACAACTCTGTAACTAGCTAACATTAGCCTGATACAATCTGTTCCCTCACAACTTTGTGGCTGCTTAACATTAGTCTAATACAATCTGTTCCCTCACAACTAAAGTTAGCCTGATACTATCGGTTCTCTCACAACTTTGTAGCTAGCTAACATTAGCCTGATACAATCTGTTCCCTCACAACTAAAGTTAGCCTGATACAATCTGTTCTCTCACAACTCTGTAGCTAGCAAACATTAGCCAGATACAATCTGTTCCCTCACAACTCTGTAGCTAGCTAACATTAGCCTGATACAATCTGTTCTCTCAAAACTCTGTAACTAGCTAACATTAGCCTGATACAATCTGTTCCCTCACAACTTTGTGGCTGCTTAACATTAGTCTAATACAATCTGTTCCCTCACAACTAAAGTTAGCCTGATACTATCGGTTCTCTCACAACTTTGTAGCTAGCTAAAATTAGCCTGATACAATCTGTTCCCTCACAACTAAAGTTAGCCTGATACAATCTGTTCTCTCACAACTCTGTAGCTAGCAAACATTAGCCAGATACAATCTGTTCCCTCACAACTCTGTAGCTAGGTAACATTAGCCTGATACAATCTGTTCTCTCAAAACTCTGTAGCTAGCTAACATTAGCCTGATACAATCTGTTCTCTCACAACTCTGTAGCTAGCTAACATTAGCCTGATACAATCTGTTCCCTCACAACTCTGTAGCCAGCTAATGTAAGCCTGATACAATCTGTTCCATCACAACTAAAGTTAGCCTGATGCAATCGGTGCTCTCAGAACTCTGTAGTTAGCTAACATTAGTCTGATACAATCTGTATCTTCAAAACTCTGTAGCTAGCTCACGTTAGCCCGATACAATCAAATCCCTCACAACTGAAGTGAACCTGATACGATCTGTTCTTTCAGAACTCTTTAGCCAGCTAACATTAGCCAGATACAATCTGTTCACTCAGAACTCTGTAGCTAGCTAACATTAGCCTGATACAATCTGTTCCCTCACAACTCTGTAGCTAGCTAACATTAGCCTGATACAATCTGTTCTCTCACAACTCTGTAGATAACTAACATTAGCCTGATACAATCTGTTCTCTCACAACCCTGTAGCTAGCTAACATTAGCCTGATACAATCTGTTCTCTCACAACTCTGTAGCTAGCTAACATTAGCCTGATACAATCTGTTCTCTCACAACTCTGTAGCTAGCTAACATTAGCCTGATACAATCTGTTCCCTCACAACTTAAGTTAGCCTGATACGATCTGTTGTCTCACAACTCTGTAGCTAGCTTAAATTAGCCTGATACAATCTGTTCAGTCACAACTAAAATTAGCCTGATACGATCTGTTCTCTAAGAACTCTGTAGCCAGCTTACATTAGCCAGATACAATCTGTTTACATACAACTCTGTAGCAAGCTAACATTAGCCTGATACAATCTGTTCCATCACAACTAAAGTTAGCCTGATACAATCGGTTCTATGAAAACTCTGTAGCCAGTTAACATTAGCCTGATACAATCTGTTTCCTTAGAACTCTTTAGCTAGCTCACGTTAGCCTGATACAATCTGTTCTCTCACAACTCTGTAGTTAGCTAACGTTAGCCTGATACAATCTGTTCTCTCACAACCCTGTAGCTAGCTAACATTAGCCTGATACAATCTGTTCTCTCACAACTCTGTAGCTACCTAACATTAGCCTGATACAATCTGTTCTCTCACAACTCTGTAGCTAGCTAACATTAGCCTGATACAATCTGTTCCCTCACAACTTAAGTTAGCCTGATACGATCTGTTGTCTCACAACTCTGTAGCTAGCTTAAATTAGCCTGATACAATCTGTTCTCTCACAACTAAAATTAGCCTGATACGATCTGTTCTCTAAGAACTCTGTAGCCAGCTAACATTAGCCAGATACAATCTGTTTACATACAACTCTGTAGCAAGCTAACATTAGCCTGATACAACCTGTTCCCTCACAACTCTGTAGCTAGCTAATGTTAGCCTGATACAATCTGTTCCCTCACAACTTAAGTAAGCCTGATAAAACCTGTTCCCTCACAACTCTGTAGCTAGCTAACGTTAGCCTGATACAATCTGTTCCCTCACAACTCTGTAGCTAGATAACATTAGCCTCATACAATGTGTTCCCTCAAAACTCTGTAACTAGCTAACATTAGCCTGATACAATCTGTTCCCTCACAACTTTGTGGCTGCTTAACATTAGTCTAATACAATCTGTTCCCTCACAACTAAAGTTAGCCTGATACTATCGGTTCTCTCACAACTTTGTAGCAAGCTAACATTAGCCTGATACAATCTGTTCCCTCACAACTAAAGTTAGCCTGATACAATCTGTTCTCTCACAACTCTGTAGCTAGCAAACATTAGCCAGATACAATCTGTTCCCTCACAACTCTGTAGCTAGCTAACATTAGCCTGATAAAATCTGTTCTCTCAAAACTCTGTAGCTACCTAACATTAGCCTGATACAATCTGTTCTCTCACAACTCTGTAGCTAGCTAACATTAGCCTGATACAATCTGTTCCCTCACAACTAAAGTTGGCCTGATACGATATGTTCTCTCAGAACTCTGTAGCTAGCTAACATAAACCTGATACATTCTGTTCTCTCAGAACTCTGTAGCTAGCTAACGTTAGCCTGATACAATCTGTTCTCTCACAACTCTGTAGCTAGCTAGCGTTAGCCTGATACAATCTGTTCCCTCACAACTAAAGTTAGCCTGATACGATCTGTTCTCTCACAACTCTGAAGCTAGCTAACATAAGCCTGATACAATCTTTTCCCTAACAACTCTGTAGCTAGCTAACATTAGCCTGATACAATCTGTTCCCTCACAACTAAAGTTAGCCTGATACGATCTGTTATCTCAGAACTCTGTAGCCAGCTAACATTAGCCTGATACAATCTGTTCTCTCAGAACTCTGTAGCTAGCTAACGTTAGCCTGATACAATCTGTTCTCTCACATCTCTGTAGCTAGCTAATGTTAGCATGATACAATCTGTTCCCTTGCAACTCTCTAGCTAGCTTACGTTAGCCTGATACAATCTTTTCCGTCACAACTTTGTAGCTAGCTAACATTAGCTTGATACAATCTGTTCACTCACAACTCTGTAGCTAGCTCTCTCACAACTCTATAGCTAGCTAACATTAGCCTGATACGATCTGTTCCCTCACAATTAAAGTTAGCCTGATACGATCTGTTCTCTCAGAACTCTGTAGCTAGCTAACATTAGCCTGATACAATCTTTTCCATCACAACTAAAGTCAGCCTGATACAATCTGTTCTCTCACTACTCTGTAGCTAGCTAACATTAGCCTGATACAATCTGTTCTCTCACAACTCTGTAACTAGCTAACGTTAGCCTGATACAGTTTGTTTCCTCAAAACTCTGTAGCTAGCTAACATTAGCCTGATACAATCTGTTCCCTCACAACTAAAGTTAGCCTGATACGATCTGTTCTCTCAGAACTCTGTAGCTAGCTAATGTAAGTCTGATACAATCTGTTCTCTCAGAACCCTGTAGCTAGCTAACGTTAGCCTGATACAATCTGTTCTCTCACAACTCTGTAGCTAGCTAATATTAGCTTGATATGATCTGTTCTCTCACAACTCTGTAACTAGCTAACGTTAGCCTGATACAGTTTGTTTCCTCAAAACTCTGTAGCTAGCTTACGTTAGCCTTATACAATCTGGTCCCTCACAACTCTGTAGCTAGCTTTCTAACAACTCTCTAGCTAGCTAACATATATCTGAAACAATCTGTCCCCTCACAACTCTGTAGCTAGCTAACATTAGCCTGATACAATCTGTTCCCTCACAACTAAAGTTAGCCTGATACGATCTGTTCTCTCAGAACTCTGTAGCTAGCTAATGTAAGTCTGATACAATCTGTTCTCTCAGAACCCTGTAGCTAGCTAACGTTAGCCTGATACAATCTTTTCCCTCACAACTCTGTAGCTAGCTAACATTAGCATGATAAAATCTGTTCCCTCAAAACTAAAGTTAGCCTGATACGATCTGTTATCTCAGAACTCTGTAGCTACCTATAATTAGCCAGATACAATCTGTTCCCTCACAACTCTGTAGCTAGCTAACGTTAGCCTGCTAATATCAGTTCCCTCACAACACTGTAGCTAGATAACATTAGCCTGATACAATGTGTTCCCTCACAACTCTGTGACTAGCTAACATTAGCCTGACACAATCTGTTCCCTCACAACTAATGTTAGCCTGATACGATCTGTTCTCTTAGAACACTGTAGTTAGCTAACTTTAGCCTGATACAATCTGTTCTCTCACAACTAAAGTTAGCCAGATACAATCTGTTTCCATACAACTCTGTAGCAAGCTAAAATTAGCCTGATACAACCTGTTCCCTCACAACTCTGTAGCTAGCTAATGTAAGCCTGATACAATCTGTTCCATCACAACTAAAGTTAGCCTGATGCAATCGGTGCTCTCAGAACTCTGTAGTTAGCTAACATTAGCCTGATACAATCTGTTTCTTCAAAACTCTGTAGATAGCTCACGTTAGCCCGATACAATCTGATCCCTCACAACTGAAGTGAACCTGATACGATCTGTTCTTTCAGAACTCTTTAGCCAGCTAACATTAGCCAGATACAATCTGTTCACTCAGAACTCTGTAGCTAGCTAACATTAGCCTGATACAATCTGTTCTCTCACAACTCTGTAGCTAGCTAACATTAGCCTGATACAATCTGTTCTCTCAAAGCCCTGTAGCTAGCTAACATTAGCCTGATACAATCTGTTCCCTCACAACTCTGTAGCTAGCTAACATTAGCCTGATACAATCTGTTCCCTCACAACTAAAGTTAGCCTGATACGATCTGTTCTCTCAGAACTCTGTAGCTAGCTAACGTAAACCTGATACATTCTGTTCTCTCAGAACTCTGTAGCTAGCTAACGTTAGCCTGATAAAATTTGTTCTCTCACAACTCTGTAGCTAGCTAATGTTAGCATGATACAATCTGTTCCCTTGCAACTCTCTAGCCAGCTTACATTAGCCTGATACAATATTTTCCGTCACAACTTTGTAGCTAGCTAACATTAGCTTGATACAATCTGTTCACTCACAACTCTGTAGCTAGCTCTCTCACAACTCTATAGCTAGCTAACATTAGCCTGATACGATCTGTTCCCTCACAATTAAAGTAAGCCTGATACGATCTGTTCTCTCAGAACTCTTTAGCTAGCTAACATTAGCCTGATACAATATTTTCCATCACAACTAAAGTTAGCCTGATACAATCTGTTCTCTCACTACTCTGTAGCTAGCTAACATTAGCCTGATACAATCTGTTCTCTCACAACCCTGTAGCTAGCTAATATTAGCTTGATACAATCTGTTCTCTCACAACTCTGTAACTAGCTAACGTTAGCCTGATACAATCTTTTCCATCACAACTAAAGTTAGCTTGATACAATCTGTTCTCTCACTACTCTGTAGCTAGCTAATATTAGCTTGATACAATCTGTTCTCTCACAACTCTGTAACTAGCTAACGTTAGCCTGATACTGTCTGTTCCCTCAAAACTCTGTAGCTAGCTTACGTTAGCCTGATACAATCTTTTCCATCACAACTAAAGTTAGCCTGTAACAATCTGTTCTCCCACTACTCTGTAGCTAGCTAACATTAGCCTGATACAATCTGTTCTCTCACAACTCTGTAGCTAACTTATATTAGCTTGATACAATCTGTTCTCTCACAACCCTGTAGCTAGCTAACATTAGCCTGATACAATCTGTTCCCTCACAACTCTGTAGCTAGCTAACATTAGCCTGATACAATCTGTTCTCTCACAACTCTGTAGCTAGCTAACATTAGCCTGATAAAATCTGTTCTCTCACAACCCTGTAGCTAGCTAACATTAGCCTGATACAATCTGTTCTCTCACAACTCTGTAGCTAGCTAACATTAGCCTGATACAATCTGTTCTCTCACAACTCTGTAGCTAGCTAACATTAGCCTGATACAATCTGTTCCCTCACAACTTAAGTTAGCCTGATACGATCTGTTGTCTCACAACTCTATAGCTACCTAACATTAGCCTGATACAATCTGTTCTCTCACAACCCTGTAGCTAGCTAACATTAACCTGATACATTCTGTTCTCTCAGAACTCTGTAGCTAGCTAACGTTAGCCTGATAAAATCTGTTCTCTCACAACTCTGTAGCTAGCTAATGTTAGCATGATACAATCTGTTCCCTCACAAATAAAGTTAGCCTGATACGATCTGTTATCTCAGAAATCTGTAGCTAGCTAACGTTAGCCTGATACAATTTGTTCTCTCAGAACTCTGTAGCTAGCTAACATTAGCCTGATACGATCTGTTCCCTCACAATTAAAGTTAGCCTGATACGATCTGTTCACTCAGAACACTGTAGCTAGCTAACATTAGCCTGATACAATCTGTTCTCTCACAACCCTGTAGCTAGCTAATATTAGCTTGATACAATCTGTTCTCTCACAACTCTGTAACTAGCTAACGTTAGCCTCATACAGTCTGTTCCCTCAAAACTCTGTACCTAGCTTACGTTAGCCTGATACAATCTTTTCCATCACAACTAAAGTTAGCCTGATAAAATCTGTTCTTTCACTACTCTGTAGCTAGCTAACATTAGCCTGATACAATCTGTTCTCTCACAACTCTGTAGCTAGCTTATATAAGCTTGATACAATCTGTTCTTTCACAACCCTGTAGCTAGCTAACATTAGCATGATACAATCTGTTCCCTCACAACTAAAGTTAGCCTGATACGATCTGTTATCTCAGAAATCTGTAGCTAGCTAACGTTAGCCTGATACAATTTGTTCTCTCAGAACTCTGTAGCTAGCTAACGTTAGCCTGATACAATCTGTTCTCTCACAACTCTGTAGCTAGCTAACATTAGCCTGATACAATCTGTTCTCTCACAACTCTGTAGCTAGCTAATATTAGCTTGATACAATCTGTTCCCTCACAACTCTGTAGCTAGCTAACATTAGCCTGATACAATCTTTTCCATCACAACTAAAGTTAGCTTGATACAATCTGTTCTCTCACTACTCTGTAGCTAGCTAACATTAGCCTGATACAATCTGTTCACTCACAACCCTGTAGCTACCTAATATTAGCTTGATACAATCTGTTCTCTCACAACTCTGTAACTAGCTAACGTTAGCCTGATACAGTCTGTTCCCTCAAAACTCTGTAGCTAGCTTACGTTAGCCTGATACAATCTTTTCCATCACAACTAAAGTTAGCCTGATACAATCTGTTCTCCCACTACTCTGTAGCTAGCTAACATTAGCCTGATACAATCTGTTCTCTCACAACTCTGTAGCTAGCTTATATTAGCTTGATACAATCTGTTCTCTCACAACCCTGTAGCTAGATAACATTAGCCTGATACAATCTGTTCTCTCACAACCCTGTAGCTAGCTAACATTAGCCTGATACAATCTGTTCTCTCACAATTCTGTAGCTAGCTAACATTAGCCTGATACAATCTGTTCTCTCACAACTCTGTAGCTAGCTAACATTAGCCTGATACAATCTGT
Organism: Echiichthys vipera; assembly: GCF_963691815.1. NCBI lineage: Eukaryota > Metazoa > Chordata > Actinopteri > Perciformes > Trachinidae > Echiichthys > Echiichthys vipera. The sequence continues at coordinate 178,307 of NC_139826.1, forward strand.
TCCCTCACAACTAAAGGTAGCCTAATACGATCTGTTCACTCAGAACTCTGTAGTTAGCTAACATTAGCCTGATAAAATCTGTTCCCTCACAACTCTGTAGTTAGCTAACATTAGCCTGATACAATCTGTTCCCTCACAACTAAAGTTAGCCTGATACAATCTGTATTCTCAGAACTCTGTAGCTAGCTAACGTTAGCCTGATACAATCTGTTCTCTCACAACTCTGAAGCTAGCTAGCGTTAGCCTGATACAATCTGTTCCCTCACAACTAAAGTTAGCCTGATACGATCTGTTCTCTCACAACTCTGAAGCTAGCTAACATTAGCCTGATACAATCTTTTCCCTCACAACTCTGTAGCTAGCTAATATTAGCCTGATACAATCTGTTGTCTCATAACTCTGTACCTAGCTAACATTAGCCTGATACAATCTGTTCTCTCACAACCCTGTAGCTAGCTAACATTAGCCTGATACAATCTGTTCTCTCACAACTCTGTAGCTAGCTAACATTAGCCTGATACAATCTGTTCTCTCACAACTCTGTAGCTAGCTAACATTAGCCTGATAAATCTGTTCCCTCACAACTAAAGGTAGCCTAATACGATCTGTTCACTCAGAACTCTGTAGCTAGCTAACATTAGCCTGATAAAATCTGTTCCCTCACAACTCTGTAGTTAGCTAACATTAGCCTGATACAATCTGTTCCCTCACAACTAAAGTTAGCCTGATACAATCTGTTCTCTCAGAACTCTGTAGCTAGCTAACGTTAGCCTGATACAATCTGTTCTCTCACAACTCTGAAGCTAGCTAGCGTCAGCCTGATACAATCTGTTCACTCACAACTAAAGTTAGCCTGATACGATCTGTTCTCTCAGAAATCTGTAGCTAGCTAACGTTAGCCTGATACAATCTGTTCTCTCACAACTAAAGTTAGCCTGATACGATCTGTTCTGTCATAACCCTGTAGCTAGCTAATATTAGCTTGATACAATCTGTTCTCTCACAACTCTGTAACTAGCTAACGTTAGCCTGATACAGTCTGTTCTCTCACAACCCTGTAGCTAGCTAACATTAGCCTGATACAATCTGTTCTCTCACAATTCTGTAGCTAGCTAACATTAGCCTGATACAATCTGTTCTCTCACAACTCTGTAGCTAGCTAACATTAGCCTGATACAATCTGTTCCCTCACAACTAAAGGTAGCCTAATACGATCTGTTCACTCAGAACTCTGTAGCTAGCTAACAATAGCCTGATAAAATCTGTTCCCTCACAACTCTGTAGTTAGCTAACATTAGCCTGATACAATCTGTTCCCTCACAACTAAAGTTAGCCTGATACAATCTGTTCTCTCAGAACTCTGTAGCTAGCTAACGTTAGCCTGATACAATCTGTTCTCTCACAACTCTGAAGCTAGCTAGCGTTAGCCTGATACAATCTGTTCCCTCACAACTAAAGTTAGCCTGATACGATCTGTTCTCTCACAACTCTGAAGCTAGCTAACATTAGCCTGATACAATCTTTTCCCTCACAACTCTGTAGCTAGCTAATATTAGCCTGATACAATCTGTTCTCTCACAACTCTGTACCTAGCTAACATTAGCCTGATACAATCTGTTCTCTCACAACCCTGTAGCTAGCTAACATTAGCCTGATACAATCTGTTCTCTCACAACTCTGTAGCTAGCTAACATTAGCCTGATACAATCTGTTCTCTCACAACTCTGTAGCTAGCTAACATTAGCCTGATACAATCTGTTCCTTCACAACTAAAGGTAGCCTAATACGATCTGTTCACTCAGAACTCTGTAGCTAGCTAACATTAGCCTGATAAAATCTGTTCCCTCACAACTCTGTAGTTAGCTATTATTAGCCTGATACAATCTGTTCCCTCACAACTAAAGTTAGCCTGATACAATCTGTTCTCTCAGAACTCTGTAGCTAGCTAACGTTAGCCTGATACAATCTGTTCTCTCACAACTCTGAAGCTAGCTAGCGTCAGCCTGATACAATCTGTTCCCTCACAACTAAAGTTAGCCTGATACGATCTGTTCTCTCACAACTCTGAAGCTAGCTAACATTAGCCTGATACAATCTTTTCCCTCACAACTCTGTAGCTAGCTAACATTAGCCTGATACAATCTGTTCCCTAACAACTAAAGTTAGCCTGATACGATCTGTTATCTCAGAAATCTGTAGCTAGCTAACGTTAGCCTGATACAATCTGTTCTCTCACAACTAAAGTTAGCCTGATACGATCTGTTCTGTCATAACCCTGTAGCTAGCTAATATTAGCTTGATACAATCTGTTCTCTCACAACTCTGTAACTAGCTAACGTTAGCCTGATACAGTCTGTTCTCTCACAACTCTGTGGCTAGCTAACATTAGCCTGATACAATCTGTTCCCTCACAACTAAAGTTAGCCTGATACGATCTGTTATCTCAGAAATCTGTAGCTAGCTAACGTTAGCCTGATACAATCTGTTCTCTCACAACTCTGAAGCTAGCTAGCGTTAGCCTGATACAATCTGTTCCCTCACAACTAAAGTTAGCCTGATACGATCTGTTCTCTCACAACCCTGTAGCTAGCTAATATTAGCTTGATACAATCTGTTCTCTCACAACTCTGTAACTAGCTAACGTTAGCCTGATACAGTCTGTTCCCTCAAAACTCTGTACCTAGCTTACGTTAGCCTGATACAATCTTTTCCATCACAACTAAAGTTAGCCTGATACAATCTGTTCTTTCACTACTCTGTAGCTAGCTAACATTAGCCTGATACAATCTGTTCTCTCACAACTCTGTAGCTAGCTATTATTAGCTTGATACAATCTGTTCTTTCACAACCCTGTAGCTAGCTAACATTAGCATGATACAATCTGTTCCCTCACAACTAAAGTTAGCCTGATACGATCTGTTATCTCAGAAATCTGTAGCTAGCTAACGTTAGCCTGATACAATTTGTTCTCTCAGAACTCTGTAGCTAGCTAACGTTAGCCTGGTACAATCTGTTCTCTCACAACTCTGTAGCTAGCTAACATTAGCCTGATACAATCTGTTCTCTCACAACTCTGTAGCTAGCTAATATTAGCTTGATACAATCTGTTCCCTCACAACTCTGTAGCTAGCTAACATTAGCCTGATACAATCTTTTCCATCACAACTAAAGTTAGCTTGATACAATCTGTTCTCTCACTACTCTGTAGCTAGCTAACATTAGCCTGATACAATCTGTTCTCTCACAACCCTGTAGCTACCTAATATTAGCTTGATACAATCTGTTCTCTCACAACTCTGTAACTAGCTAACGTTAGCCTGATACAGTCTGTTCCCTCAAAACTCTGTAGCTAGCTTACGTTAGCCTGATACAATCTTTTCCATCACAACTAAAGTTAGCCTGATACAATCTGTTCTCCCACTACTCTGTAGCTAGCTAACATTAGCCTGATACAATCTGTTCTCTCACAACTCTGTAGCTAGCTTATATTAGCTTGATACAATCTGTTCTCTCACAACCCTGTAGCTAGCTAACATTAGCCTGATACAATCTGTTCCCTCACAACTCTGTAGCTAGCTAATATTAGCCTGATACAATCTGTTCTCTCACAACTCTGTACCTAGCTAACATTAGCCTGATACAATCTGTTCTCTCACAACTCTGTAGCTAGCTAACATTAGCCTGATACAATCTGTTCTCTCACAACTCTGTAGCTAGCTAACATTAGCCTGATACAATCTGTTCCCGAACAACTAAAGGTAGCCTAATACGATCTGTTCACTCAGAACTCTGTAGCTAGCTAACATTAGCCTGATAAAATCTGTTCCCTCACAACTCTGTAGTTAGCTAACATTAGCCTGATACAATCTGTTCTCTCAGAACTCTGTAGCTAGCTAACGTTAGCCTGATACAATCTGTTCTCTCACAACTCTGTAGCTACCTTAAATTAGCCTGATACAATCTGTTCTCTCACAACTCTGTAGCTAGATAACATTAGCCTGATGCAATGTGTTCCCTCACAACCCTGTAGCTAGATAAAATTAGCCTGATACAATCTGTTCCCTCACAACTAATGTTAGCCTGATACGATCTGTTCTCTTAGAACACTGTAGTTAGCTAACTTTAGCCTGATACAATCTGTTCTCTCACAACTAAAATTAGCCTGATACGATCTGTTCTCTAAGAACTCTTCAGCCAGCTAACATTAGCCAGATACAATCTGTTTTTTCATACAACTCTGTAGCAAGCTAACATTAGCCTGATACAACCTGTTCCCTCACAACTCTGTAGCTAGCTAATGTAAACCTGATACAATCTGTTCCATCACAACTAAAGTTAGCCTGATGCAATCGGTGCTCTCATTACTCTGTAGTTAGCTAACATTAGCCTGATACAATCTGTTCCTTCAAAACTCTGTAGCTAGCTAACATTAGCCTGATACAACCTGTTCCCTCACAACTCTGTAGCTAGCTAATGTTAGCCTGATACAATCTGTTCCATCACAACTAAAGTTAGCCTGAGACAATCTGTTCTCTCACAACTCTGTAGTTAGCTTACGTTAGCCTGATACAATATGTTCTCTCACAACTCTGTAGCTAGCTAACATTAGCCCGATACAATCTGATCCCTCACAACTGAAGTTAACATGATACGATCTGTTCTTTCAGAACTCTTTAGCCAGCTAACATTAAACAGATACAATCTGTTCCCTCACAACTCTGTAGCTAGCTAACATTAGCCTGATAAAATATGTTCTCTCACAACTCTGTAGCTAGCTAACGTTAGCCTGATACAATCTGTTCTCTCACAACTTTGTAGCTAGCTAACATTAGCCTGATACAATCTGTTCCCTCACAACTAAAGTTAGCCTGATACAATCTGTTCTCTCACAACTCTGTAGCTAGCAAACATTAGCTTGATACAATCAGTTCTCTCACAACTCTGTACTTTGCTAACGTTAGCCTGATACATTCTGTTCCCTCACAACTAAAGTTAGCCTGATACACTCTGTTCTCTCACAACTCTGTAGCTAGCAAACATTAGCTTGATACAATCAGTTCCCTCACAACTCTGTAGCTAGCTAACATTAGCCTGATACAATCTGTTCCCTCACAACTAAAGTTAGCCTGATACGATCTGTTCACTCAGAACTCTGTAGCTACCTAACATTAGCCTGATACTATCAGTTCCCTCACAACCCTGTAGCTAGATAACATTAGCCTGATACAATGTGTTCCCTCACAACTCTGTAGCTAGCAAACATTAGCTTGATACAATCAGTTCTCTCACAACTCTGTACTTTGCTAACGTTAGCCTGATACATTCTGTTCCCTCACAACTCTGTAGCTAGCTAAAGTTAGCCTTATTCAATCTGTTCCCTCACAACTCTGTAGCTAGCTAACATTAGCCTGATACAATCTGTTCCCTCACAACTAAAGTTAACATGATACGATCTGTTCTTTCAGAACTCTTTAGCCAGCTAACATTAAACAGATACAATCTGTTCCCTTAAAACTCTGTAGCTAGCTAACATTAGCCTGATACAATCTGTTCTCTCACAACTCTGTAGATAGCTAACATTAGCCTGATACAATCTGTTCCCTCACAACTTAAGTTAGCCTGATACGATCTGTTGTCTCACAACTCTGTAGCTAGCTTAAATTAGCCTGATACAATCTGTTCCCTCACAACTAAAGATAGCCTGATACAATCTGTTCACTCAGAACTCTGTAGCTAGCTAACATTAGCCTGATAAAATCTGTTCCTCACAAGTCTGGAGTTAGCTAACATTAGCCTGATACAATCTGTTCCCTGACAACTAAAGTTAGCCTAATACGATCTGTTCTCTCACAACTCTGTAGCTACCTAACATTAGCCTGATACTATCAGTTCCCTCACAACACTGTAGCTAGATAACATTAGCCTGATGCAATGGGTTCCCTCACAACTCTGTGACTAGCTAACATTAGCCTGATACAATCTGTTCCCTCACAACTAATGTTAGCCTGATACGATCTGTTCTCTTAGAACACTGTAGTTAGCTAACTTTAGCCTGATACAATCTGTTCTCTCACAACTAAAATTAGCCTGATACGATCTGTTCTCTAAGAACTCTTTAGCCAGCTAACATTAGCCAGATACAATCTGTTTTTTCATAAAACTCTGTAGCAAGCTAACATTAGCCTGATACAACCTGTTCCCTCACAACTCTGTAGCTAGCTAATGTAAACCTGATACAATCTGTTCCATCACAACTAAAGTTAGCCTGATGCAATCGGTGCTCTCATTACTCTGTAGTTAGCTAACATTAGCCTGATACAATCTGTTCCTTCAAAACTCTGTAGCTAGCTAACAATAGCCTGATACAACCTGTTCCCTCACAACTCTGTAGCTAGCTAATGTTAGCCTGATACAATATGTTCTCTCACAACTCTGTAGCTAGCTAACATTAGCCCGATACAATCTGATCCCTCACAACTGAAGTTAACATGATACGATCTGTTCTTTCAGAACTCTTTAGCCAGCTAACATTAAACAGATACAATCTGTTCCCTCACAACTCTGTAGCTAGCTAACATTAGCCTGATACAATCTGTACCATCACAACAAAAGTTAGCCTGATACGATCTGTTCTCTCACAACTCTGTAGCTAGCAAATGTTTGCATGATACAATCTGTTCCCTAACAACTTAACTTAGCCTGATACAATCTGTCCTCTTACAACTCTGTAGCTAGCAAATGTTTGCCTGATACAATCTGTTCCCTCACAACTTAAGTTTGCTTGATACCATCTGTCCTCTTACAACTCTGTAGCTAGCTAACATTAGCCTGAAACAATCTGTTCTCTCACAACTCTGTAGCTAGCTAGCGTTAGCCTGATACAATCTGTTCTCTCACAACTCTGTAGCTACCTTAAATTAGCCTGATACAATCTGTTCTCTCACAACTCTGTAGCTAGATAACATTAGCCTGATGCAATGTGTTCCCTCACAACTCTGTGACTAGCTAACATTAGCCTGATACAATCTGTTCCCTCACAACTAATGTTAGCCTGATACGATCTGTTCTCTTAGAACACTGTAGTTAGCTAACTTTAGCCTGATACAATCTGTTCTCTCACAACTAAAATTAGCCTGATACGATCTGTTCTCTAAGAACTCTTTAGCCAGCTAACATTAGCCAGATACAATCTGTTTTTTCATACAACTCTGTAGCAAGCTAACATTAGCCTGATACAACCTGTTCCCTCACAACTCTGTAGCTAGCTAATGTAAACCTGATACAATCTGTTCCATCACAACTAAAGTTAGCCTGATGCAATCGGTGCTCTCATTACTCTGTAGTTAGCTAACATTAGCCTGATACAATCTGTTCCTTCAAAACTCTGTAGCTAGCTAACATTAGCCTGATACAACCTGTTCCCTCACAACTCTGTAGCTAGCTAATGTTAGCCTGATACAATCTGTTCCATCACAACTAAAGTTAGCCTGAGACAATCTGTTCTCTCACAACTCTGTAGTTAGCTTACGTTAGCCTGATACAATATGTTCTCTCACAACTCTGTAGCTAGCTAACATTAGCCCGATACAATCTGATCCCTCACAACTGAAGTTAACATGATACGATCTGTTCTTTCAGAACTCTTTAGCCAGCTAACATTAAACAGATACAATCTGTTCCCTCACAACTCTGTAGCTAGCTAACATTAGCCTGATAAAATATGTTCTCTCACAACTCTGTAGCTAGCTAACGTTAGCCTGATACAATCTGTTCTCTCACAACTCTGTAGCTAGATAATGTTTGCCTGATACAATCTGTTCCCTCACAACTTAAGTTAGCCTGATACGATCTGTCCTCTCACAACTCTGTAGCTAGCTAACATTGGCCTGATACAATCTGTTCCCTTAGAACTCTTTAGCTAGCTCAGGTTAACCTGATACAATATGTTCCCTCTCAACTCTGTAGCTTACTAACGTTAGCCTGATACAATCTTTTCTCTCACAACTCTGTAGCTAGGTAATGTTTGCCTGATACAATCTGTTCCCTCACAACTTAAGTTAGCCTGATACAATCTGTTCTCTCACAACTCTGTAGCTAGCAAATTTTTGCCTGATACAATCTGTTCCCTCACAACTTAAGTTAGCTTGATACCATCTTTCCTCTGACAACTCTGTAGCTAGCTAACATTAGCCTGAAAGAATCTGTTCTCTCACAACTCTGTAGCTAGCTAACGTTAGCCTGATACAATCTGTTCTCTCACAACTCTGTAGCTACCTAAAATTAGCCTGATACAATCCGTTCTCTCACAACTCTGTAGCTAACCAACGTTAGCCTGATACAATCTATTCTCTCACAACTCTGTAGCTAGCTAACATTAGCCTGATACAACCTGTTCCCTCACAACTCTGTAGCTAGCTAATGTTTGCCTGATACAATCTGTTCCCTCAAAGCTTAAGTTAGCCTAATACAATCTGTCCTCTCACAACTCTGTAGCTAGCTAACATTAGCCTGATACAATCTGTTCTCTCACAACTCTGTAGCTAGCTAACGTTAGCCTGATACAATATGTTCCCTCACAACTCTGTAGCTAGATAACATTAGCCTGATACAATGTGTTCCCTCACAACTCTGTAACTAGCTAACATTAGCCTGATACAATCTGTTCCCTCACAACTTTGTAGCTAGCTAAAGTTAACTTTATACAATCTGTTCTCTCACAACACTGTAGTTAGCTAACATTGACCTGATACAATGTGTTCCTTCACAGTTTTGTAGCTAGCTAACATTAACATGATACAATCTGTTCCCTCACAACTTAAGTTAGCCTGATACGATCTGTTCACTCAGAACTCTGTAGCTAGCTAACGTTAGCCTGATACAATCTGTTCCCTCACAACTCTGTAGCTAGCTAACATTAGCCTGATACAATCTGTACCATCACAACAAAAGTTAGCCTGATACGATCTGTTCTCTCACAACTCTGTAGCTAGCAAATGTTTGCATGATACAATCTGTTCCCTAACAACTTAACTTAGCCTGATACAATCTGTCCTCTTACAACTCTGTAGCTAGCTAAACTTAGCCTGATACAATCTGTTATCTCACAACTCTGTAGATAGCTAAAATTAGCCTGATACAATCTGTTCTCTCACAACTCTGTAGCTAACTAACGTGAGCCTGATACAATCTGTTCTCTCACAACTCTGTAGCTAGGTAATGTTTGCCTGATACAATCTGTTCCCTCACAACTCTGTAGCAAGCTAACATTAGCCTGATACAATCTGTTCCCTCAAAACTAAAGTTAGCCTGATAAGATCTGTTCACTCAGAACTCTGTAGCTAGCTAACAATAGCCTGATACAATCTGTTCCCTCACAACTCTGTAGCTAGCTAACATTAGCCTGATACAATCTGTTCCATCACAACAAAAGTTAGCCTGATACGATCTGTTCTCTCACAACTCTGTAGCTAGCAAATGTTTGCCTGATACAATCTGTTCCCTCACAACTTAAGTTTGCTTGATACCATCTGTCCTCTTACAACTCTGTAGCTAGCTAAGATTAGCCTGAAACAATCTGTTCTCTCACAACTCTGTAGCTAGCTAGCGTTAGCCTGATACAATCTGTTCTCTCACAACTCTGTAGCTACCTTAAATTAGCCTGATACAATCTGTTCTCTCACAACTCTGTAGCTAACCAACGTTAGCCTGATACAATCTGTTCTCTCACAACTCTGTAGCTAGCTAACATTAGCCTGATACAACCTGTTCCCTCACAACTCTGTAGCTAGATAATGTTTGCCTGATACAATCTGTTCCCTCACAACTTAAGTTAGCCTAATACGATCTGTCCTCTCACAACTCTGTAGCTAACCAACGTTAGCCTGATACAATCTCTTCTCTCACAACTCTGTAGCTAGCTAACATTAGCCTGATACAACCTGTTCCCTCAGTAACTCTGTAGCTAGCTAATGTTTGCCTGATACAATCTGTTCTCTCACAACTCTGTAGCTAACTAACGTTAGCCTGATACAATTTGTTCTCTCACAACTCTATAGCTAGGTAATGTTTGCCTGATACAATCTGTTCCCTCACAACTTAAGTTAGCCTAATACGATCTGTCCTCTCACAACTCTGTAGCTAGCTAACAATAGCCTGATACAATCTGTTCTCTCACAACTCTGTAGCTAGCTAACGTTAGCCTGATACAATATGTTCCCTCACAACTCTGTAGCTAGATAACATAAGCCTGATACAATGTGTTCCCTCACAACTCTGTAACTAGCTAACATTAGCCTGATACAATCTGTTCCCTTACAACTTTGTAGCTAGCTAAAGTTAGCCTAATACAATATGTTCTCTCACAACACTGTAGTTAGCTAACATTGACCTGATACAATGTGTTCCTTCACAGTTTTGTAGCTAGCTAACATATACCTGATACAATGTGTTCCTTCACAACTTTGTAGCTAGCTAACATTAACCTGATACAATCTGTTCCCTCACAACTTAAGTTAGCCTGATACGATCTGTTCACTCAGAACTCTGTAGCTAGCTAACATTAGCCTGATACAATCTGTTCCCTCACAACTCTGTAGCTAGCTAATGTTAGCCTGATACAATCTGTTCCATCACAACAAAAGTTAGCCTGATACGATCTGTTCTCTCACAACTCTGTAGCTAGCAAATGTTTGCATGATACAATCTGTTCCCTCACAACTTAAGTTAGCCTGATACAATCTGTCCTCTTACAACTCTGTAGCTAGCTAACATTAGCCTGATAAAATCTGTTCTCTCACAACTCTGTAGCTAGCTAACGTTAGCCTGATACAATCTGTTCTCTCACAACTCTGTAGCTAGCTAATGTTTGCCTGATACAATCTGTTCCCTCACAACTTAAGTTAGCCTGATACGATCTTTCCTCTCACAACTCTGTAGCTAGCTAACATTAGCCTGATACAATCTGTTCCCTTAGAACTCTTTAGCTAGCTCAAGTTAGCCTGATAAAACTTGTTCCCTCACAACTCTATAACTAGCTAACATTAGCCTGATAAAATCTTTTCCCTCACAACTTTGTACTGGCTAAAGTTAGCCTGATACAATCTGTTCTCTCAGAACTCTGTAGCCAGCTAACATTAGCCAGATACAATCTGTTCCCTCACAACTCTGTAGCTAGCTAACATTAGCCTGATACAACCTGTTCCCTCACAACTCTGTAGCTAGCTAACATTAGCCTGATACAACCTGTTCCCTCACAACTTAAGTCAGCCTGATATGATCTGTCCTCTCACAACTCTGTAGCTAGCTAACATTAGCCTGATACAATCTGTTCTCTCACAACTCTGTAGCTAGCTTACATTAGCCTGATACAATCTATTCCCTCACAACAAAAGTTAGCCTGATACGATCTGTTCACTCGGAACTCTGTAGCTAGCTAAAGTTAGCCTGATACAATATGTTCCCTCACAACGCTGTAGCTAGCTAACGTTAGCCTGATACAATCTGTTCCCTCACAACTCTTTAGCTAGATAACATTAGCCTGATACAATGTCTTCCCATACAACTCTGTTACTAGCTAACATTAGCCTGATACAATCTGTTCCCTCACAACTTTGTAGCTGCTTAACATTAGTCTAATACAATCTGTTCCCTCACAACTCTGTAGGTAGTTAAGTTAGCCTGATACAATCTGTTCTCCCACAACTCTTTAGTTAGCTAACATTGAAATGATACAATGTGTTCCTTCACAACTTTGTAGCTAGCTAACATTAGCCTGATACAATCTGTTCCCTTACAACTAAAGTTAGCCTGATACGATCGGTTCTCTCACAACTTTGTAGCTAGCTAACATTAGCCTGATACAATCTGTTCCCTCACAACTAAAGTTAGCCTGATACAATCTGTTCTCTCACAACTCTGTAGCTAGCAAACATTAGCTTGATACAATCAGTTCTCTCACAACTCTGTACTTCGCTAACGTTAGCCTGATACATTCTGTTCCCTCACAACTAAAGTTAGCCTGATACGATCTGTTCACTCAGAACTCTGTAGCTACCTAACATTAGCCTGATACTATCAGTTCCCTCACAACACTGTAGCTAGATAACATTAGCCTGATACAATGTGTTCCCTCACAACTCTGTGACTAGCTAACATTAGCCTGATACAATCTGTTCCCTCACAACTAATGTTAGCCTGATACGATCTGTTCTCTTAGAACACTGTAGTTAGCTAACTTTAGCCTGATACAATCTGTTCTCTCACAACTAAAATTAGCCTGATACGATCTGTTCTCTAAGAACTCTTTAGCCAGCTAATATTAGCCAGATACAATCTGTTTTTTCATACAACTCTGTAGCAAGCTAACATTAGCCTGATACAACCTGTTCCCTCACAACTCTGTAGCTAGCTAATGTAAGCCTGATACAATCTGTTCCATCACAACTAAAGTTAGCCTGATGCAATCGGTGCTCTCATTACTCTGTAGTTAGCTAACATTAGCCTGATACAATCTGTTCCTTCAAAACTCTGTAGCTAGCTAACATTAGCCTGATACAACCTGTTCCCTCACAACTCTGTAGCTAGCTAATGTTAGCCTGATACAATCTGTTCCATCACAACTAAAGTTAGCCTGATACAATCTGTTCTCTCACAACTCTGTAGTTAGCTTACGTTAGCCTGATACAATATGTTCTCTCACAACTCTGTAGCTAGCTAACATTAGCCCGATACAATCTGATCCCTCACAACTGAAGTTAACATGATACGATCTGTTCTTTCAGAACTCTTTAGCCAGCTAACATTAAACAGATAAAATCTGTTCCCTCACAACTCTGTAGCTAGCTAACATTAGCCTGATACAATCTGTTCCCTCACAACTTAAGTTAGCCTGATACGATCTGTTGTCTCACAACTCTGTAGCTAGCTTAAATTAGCCTGATACAATCTGTTCCCTCACAACTAAAGATAGCCTGATACGATCTGTTCACTCAGAACTCTGTAGCTAGCTAACATTAGCCTGATAAAATCTGTTCCTCACAAGTCTGTAGTTAGCTAACATTAGCCTGATACAATCTGTTCCCTGACAACTAAAGTTAGCCTGATACGATCTGTTCTCTCACAACTCTGTAGCTACCTAACACTAGCCTGATACTATCAGTTCCCTCACAACACTGTAGCTAGATAACATTAGCCTGATGCAATGTGTTCCCTCACAACTCTGTCACTAGCTAACATTAGCCTGATACAATCTGTTCCCTCACAACTAATGTTAGCCTGATACGATCTGTTCTCTTAGAACACTGTAGTTAGCTAACTTTAGCCTGATACAATCTGTTCTCTCACAACTAAAATTAGCCTGATACGATCTGTTCTCTAAGAACTCTTTAGCCAGCTAATATTAGCCAGATACAATCTGTTTTTTCATACAACTCTGTAGCAAGCTAACATTAGCCTGATACAACCTGTTCCCTCACAACTCTGTAGCTAGCTAATGTAAGCCTGATACAATCTGTTCCATCACAACTAAAGTTAGCCTGATGCAATCGGTGCTCTCATTACTCTGTAGTTAGCTAACATTAGCCTGATACAATCTGTTCCTTCAAAACTCTGTAGCTAGCTAACATTAGCCTGATACAACCTGTTCCCTCACAACTCTGTAGCTAGCTAATGTTAGCCTGATACAATCTGTTCCATCACAACTAAAGTTAGCCTGATACAATCTGATCTCTCACAACTCTGTAGTTAGCTTACGTTAGCCTGATACAATATGTTCTCTCACAACTCTGTAGCTAGCTAACATTAGCCCGATACAATCTGATCCCTCACAACTGAAGTTAACATGATACGATCTGTTCTTTCAGAACTCTTTAGCCAGCTAACATTAAACAGATAAAATCTGTTCCCTCACAACTCTGTAGCTAGCTAACATTAGCCTGATACAATCTGTTCCCTCACAACTTAAGTTAGCCTGATACGATCTGTTGTCTCACAACTCTGTAGCTAGCTTAAATTAGCCTGATACAATCCGTTCCCTCACAACTAAAGATAGCCTGATACGATCTGTTCACTCAGAACTCTGTAGCTAGCTAACATTAGCCTGATAAAATCTGTTCCTCACAAGTCTGTAGTTAGCTAACATTAGCCTGATACAATCTGTTCCCTGACAACTAAAGTTAGCCTGATACGATCTGTTCTCTCACAACTCTGTAGCTACCTAACATTAGCCTGATACTATCAGTTCCCTCACAACACTGTAGCTAGATAACATTAGCCTGATGCAATGTGTTCCGTCACAACTCTGTGACTAGCTAACATTAGCCTGATACAATCTCATCCCTCACAACTAATGTTAGCCTGATACGATCTGTTCTCTTAGAACACTGTAGTTAGCTAACTTTAGCCTGATACAATCTGTTCTCTCACAAATAAAATTAGCCTGATACGATCTGTTCTCTAAGAACTCTTTAGCCAGCTAACATTAGCCAGATACAATCTGTCTTTTCATACAACTCTGTAGCAAGCTAACATTAGCCTGATACAACCTGTTCCCTCACAACTCTGTAGCTAGCTAATGTTAGCCTGATACAATCTGTTCCATCACAACTAAAGTTAGCCTGATACAATCTGTTCTCTCACAACTCTGTAGTTAGCTTACGTTAGCCTGATACAATATGTTCTCTCACAACTCTGTAGCTAGCTAACATTAGCCCGATACAATCTGATCCCTCACAACTGAAGTTAACATGATACGATCTGTTCTTTCAGAACTCTTTAGCCAGCTAACATTAAACAGATACAATCTGTTCCCTCACATCTCTGTAGCTAGCTAACATTAGCCTGATACAATCTGTTCTCTCAAAACTCTGTAGCTAGCTAACATTAGCCTGATACAATCTGTTCTCTCACAACTCTGTAGCTAGCTAACATTAGCCTGATACAATCTGTTCCCTCACAACTTAAGTTAGCCTGATACGATCTGTTGTCTCACAACTCTGTAGCTAGCTTAAATTAGCCTGATACAATCTGTTCCCTCACAACTAAAGATAGCCTGATACGATCTGTTCACTCAGAACTCTGTAGCTAGCTAACATTAGCCTGATAAAATCTGTTCCTCACAACTCTGTAGTTAGCTAACATTAGCCTGATACAATCTGTTCCCTCACAACTAAAGTTAGTCTGATACGATCTGTTCTCTCAGAACTCTGTAGCTAGCTAACGTAAACCTGATACATTCTGTTCTCTCAGAACTCTGTAGCTAGCTAACGTTAGCCTGATACAATCTTTTCTCTCACAACTCTGTAGCTAGCTAGCATTAGCCTGATACAATCTGTTCCCTCACAACTAAAGTTAGCCTGATACGATCTGTTCTCTCACAACTCTGAAGCTAGCTAACATAAGCCTGATACAATCTTTTCCCTCACAACTCTGTAGCTAGCTAACATTAGCCTGATACAATCTGTTCCCTCACAACTAAAGTTAGCCTGATACGATCTGTTATCTCAGAACTCTGTAGCTAGCTAACGTTAGCCTGATACAATCGGTTCTCTCAGAACGCAGTTCTAGCTAACGTTAGCCTGATACAATCTGTTCTCTCACAACTATGTAGCTAGCTAATGTTAGCATGATACAATCTGTTCCCTTGCAACTCTCTAGCTAGCTTACGTTAGCCTGATACAATCTTTTCCGTCACAACTTTGTAGCTAGCTAACATTAGCTTGATACAATCTGTTCACTCACAACTCTGTAGCTAGCTCTCTCACAACTCTATAGCTAGCTAACATTAGCCTGATACGATCTGTTCCCTCACAATTAAAGTTAGCCTGATACGATCTGTTCTCTCAGAACTCTGTAGCTAGCTAACATTAGCCTGATACAATCTATTCCATCACAACTAAAGTCAGCCTGATACAATCTGTTCTCTCACTACTCTGTAGCTTGCTAACATTAGCCAGATACAATCTGTTCTCTCACAACTCTGTAGCTAGCTAATATTAGCTTGATACAATCTGTTCTCTCACAACTCTGTAACTAGCTAACGTTAGCCTGATACAGTCTTTTCCCTCAAAACTCTGTAGCTTCCTAGAGTTAGCCTTATACAATCTGGTCCCTCACAACTCTGTAGCTAGCTCTCTAACAACTCTGTAGCTAGCTAACATTAGCCTGATACAATCTGTTCCCTCACAACTAATGTTAGCCTGATAGGATCTGTTCTCTTAGAACACTGTAGTTAGCTAACTTTAGCCTGATACAATCTGTTCTCTCACAACTAAAATTAGCCTGATATGATCTGTTCTCTAAGAACTCTGTAGCCAGTTAACATTAGCCAGATACAATCTGTTTCCATACAACTCTGTAGCAAGCTAACATTAGCCTGATACAACCTGTTCCCTCACAACTCTGTAGCTAGCTAATGTAAGGCTGATACAATCTGTTCCATCACAACTAAAGTTAGCCTGATGCAATCGGTGCTCTGAGAACTCTGTAGTTAGCTAACATTAGCCTGATACAATCTGTTTCTTCAAAACTCTGTAGCTAGCTAACATTAGCCTGATACAATCTGTTCCATCACAACAAAAGTTAGCCTGATACGATCTGTTCTCTCACAACTCTGTAGCTAGCAAATGTTTGCATGATACAATCTGTTCCCTCACAACTTAAGTTAGCCTGATACAATCTGTCCTCTTACAACTCTGTAGCTAGCTAACATTAGCCTGATACAATCTGTTCTCTCAAAACTGTAGCTAGCTAACATTAGTCTGATACAATCTTTTCCATCACAACAATAGTTAGCCTGATACGATCTGTTCTCTCACAACTCTGTAGCTAGCTAACATTAGCCTGATACAACCTGTTCCCTCACAACTCTGTAGCTAGCTAACATTAGCCTGATACAATCTGTTCCCTCACAACAAAATTTAGCCTGATACATTCTGTTCACTCAGAACTCTGTAGCTTGCTAACATTAGCCTGATACAATCTGTTCTCTCACAACTCTGTAGCTAGCTAACATTAGCCTGATACAATCTGTTCCATCACAACAAAAGTTAGCCTGATACGATCTGTTCTCTCACAACTCTGTAGCTAGCAAATGTTTGCATGATACAATCTGTTCCCTCACAACTTAAGTTAGCCTGATACAATCTGTTCTCTCACAACTCTGTAGCTAGCTAACGTTAGCCTGATACAATCTGTTCCCTCACAACTTAAGTTAGCCTGATACGATCTGTTCTCTCACAACTCTTTAGCTAGCTAACGTTAGCCTGATACAATCTGTTCTCTCACAACTCTGTAGCTAGCTAACATTAGCCTGATACAACCTGTTCCCTCACAACTCTGTAGCTAGCTAACATTAGCCTGATACAATCTGATCCCTCACAACAAAATTTAGCCTGATACATTCCGTTCACTCAGAACTCTGTAGCTTGCTAACATTAGCCTGATACAATCTGTTCTCTCACAACTCTGTAGCTAGCTAACATTAGCCTGATACAATCTGTTCCATCACAACAAAAGTTAGCCTGATACAATCTGTTCTCTCACAACTCTGTAGCTAGCAAATGTTTGCATGATACAATCTGTTCCCTCACAACTTAAGTTAGCCTGATACAATCTGTTCTCACACAACTCTGTAGCTAGCTAACGTTAGCCTGATACAATATGTTCCCTCACAACTTAAGTTAGCCTGATACGATCTGTTCTCTCACAACTCTGTAGCTAGCTAACATTAGCCTGATACAACCTGTTCCCTCACAACTCTGTAGCTAGCTAACGTTAGCCTGATACAATCTGTTCCCTCACAACTTAAGTTAGCCTGATAAAACCTGTTCCCTCACAATTCTGTAGCTAGGTAACGTTAGCCTGATACAATCTGTTCTCTCACAACTCTGTAGCTAGCTAACATTAGCCTGATACAACCTTTTCCCTCACAACTCTGTAGCTAGCTAACATTAGCCTGATACAATCTGTTCCCTCACAACAAAATTTAGCCTGATACATTCTGTTCACTCAGAACTCTGTAGCTTGCTAACATTAGCCTGATACAATCTGTTCTCACACAACTCTGTAGCTAGCTAACATTAGCCTGATACAATCTGTTCCATCACAACAAAAGTTAGCCTGACACGATCTGTTCTCTCACAACTCTGTAGCTAGCAAATGTTTGCATGATACAATCTGTTCCCTCACAACTTAAGTTAGCCTGATACAATCTGTTCTCTCACAACTCTGTAGCTAGCTAACGTTAGCCTGATACAATCTGTTCCCTCACAACTTAAGTTAGCCTGATACGATCTGTTCTCTCACAACTCTGTAGCTAGCTAACATTAGCCTGATACAACCTGTTCCCTCACAACTCTGTAGCTAGCTAACGTTAGCCTGATACAATCTGTTCCCTCACAACTTAAGTTAGCCTGATAAAACCTGTTCCCTCACAATTCTGTAGCTAGCTAACGTTAGGCTGATACAATCTGTTCCCTCACAACTTAAGTAAGCCTGATAAAACCTGTTCCCTCACAACTCTGTAGCTAGCTAACGTTAGCCTGATACAATCTGTTCCCTCACAACTCTGTAGCTAGATAACATTAGCCTGATACAATGTGTTCCCTCACAACTCTGTAACTAGCTAACATTAGCCTGATACAATCTGTTCCCTCACAACTTTGTGGCTGCTTAACATTAGTCTAATACAATCTGTTCCCTCACAACTAAAGTTAGCCTGATACTATCGGTTCTCTCACAACTTTGTAGCTAGCTATTATTAGCCTGATACAATCTGTTCCCTCACAACTAAAGTTAGCCTGATACAATCTGTTCTCTCACAACTCTGTAGCTAGCAAACATTAGCTTGATACAATCATTTCTCTCACAACTCTGTACTTTGCTAACGTTAGCCTGATACATTCTGTTCCCTCACAACTCTGTAGCTAGCTAACGTTAGCCTTATTCAATATGTTCTCTCACAACTCTGTAGCTAGCTAACATTAGCCCGATACAATCTGATCCCTCACAACTGAAGTTAACCTGATACGATCTGTTCTTTCAGAACTCTTTAGCCAGCTAACATTAGCCACATACAATCTGTTCCCTCACAACTCTGTAGCTAGCTAACATTAGCCTGATACAATCTGTTCTCTCAAAACTCTGTAGCTAGCTAATGTTAGCATGATACAATCTGTTCACTCACAACTCTGTAGCTAGCTCTCTCACAACTCTATAGCTAGCTAACATTAGCCTGATACAATCTTTTCCCTCACAACTTAAGTTAGCCTGATAAAACCTGTTCCCTCACAATTCTGTAGCTAGCTAACGTTAGCCTGATACAATCTGTTCTCTCACAACTCTGTAGCTAGCTAACATTAGCCTGATACAACCTGTTCCCTCACAACTCTGTAGCTAGCTAACATTAGCCTGATACAATCTGTTCCCTCACAACAAAATTTAGCCTGATACATTCTGTTCACTCAGAACTCTGTAGCTTGCTAACATTAGCCTGATACAATCTGTTCTCTCACAACTCTGTAGCTAGCTAACATTAGCCTGATACAATCTGTTCCATCACAACAAAAGTTAGCCTGATACGATCTGTTCTCTCACAACTCTGTAGCTAGCAAATGTTTGAATGATACAATCTGTTCCCTCACAACTTAAGTTAGCCTGATACAATCTGTTCTCACACAACTCTGTAGCTAGCTAACGTTAGCCTGATACAATATGTTCCCTCACAACTTAAGTTAGCCTGATACGATTTGTTCTCTCACAACTCTGTAGCTAGCTAACGTTAGCCTGATACAATCTGTTCCCTCACAACTTAAGTTAGCCTGATAAAACCTGTTCCCTCACAATTCTGTAGCTAGGTAACGTTAGCCTGATACAATCTGTTCTCTCACAACTCTGTAGCTAGCTAACATTAGCCTGATACAACCTGTTCCCTCACAACTCTGTAGCTAGCTAACATTAGCCTGATACAATCTGTTCCCTCACAACAAAATTTAGCCTGATACATTCTGTTCACTCAGAACTCTGTAGCTTGCTAACATTAGCCTGATACAATCTGTTCTCTCACAACTCTGTAGCTAGCTAACATTAGCCTGATACAATCTGTTCCATCACAACAAAAGTTAGCCTGACACGATCTGTTCTCTCACAACTCTGTAGCTAGCAAATGTTTGCATGATACAATCTGTTCCCTCACAACTTAAGTTAGCCTGATACAATCTGTTCTCTCACAACTCTGTAGCTAACTAAAGTTAGCCTGATACAATCTGTTCCCTCACAACTTAAGTTAGCCTGATACGATCTGTTCTCTCACAACTCTGTAGCTAGCTAACATTAGCCTGATACAACCTGTTCCCTCACAACTCTGTAGCTAGCTAATGTTAGCCTGATACAATCTGTTCCCTCACAACTTAAGTTAGCCTGATAAAACCTGTTCCCTCACAATTCTGTAGCTAGCTAACGTTAGCCTGATACAATCTGTTCCCTCACAACTTAAGTAAGCCTGATAAAACCTGTTCCCTCACAACTCTGTAGCTAGCTAACGTTAGCCTGATACAATCTGTTCCCTCACAACTCTGTAGCTAGATAACATTAGCCTGATACAATGTGGTCCCTCACAACTCTGTAACTAGCTAACATTAGCCTGATACAATCTGTTCCCTCACAACTTTGTGGCTGCTTAACATTAGTCTAATGCAATCTGTTCCCTCACAACTAAAGTTAGCCTGATACTATCGGTTCTCTCACAACTTTGTAGCTAGCTATTATTAGCCTGATACAATCTGTTCCCTCACAACTAAAGTTAGCCTGATACAATCTGTTCTCTCACAACTCTATAGCTAGCAAACATTAGCTTGATACAATCATTTCTCTCACAACTCTGTACTTTGCTAACGTTAGCCTGATACATTCTGTTCCCTCACAACTCTGTAGCTAGCTAACGTTAGCCTTATTCAATATGTTCTCTCACAACTCTGTAGCTAGCTAACATTAGCCCGATACAATCTGATCCCTCACAACTGAAGTTAACCTGATATGATCTGTTCTTTCAGAACTCTTTAGCCAGCTAACATTAGCCACATACAATCTGTTCCCTCACAACTCTGTAGCTAGCTAACATTAGCCTGATACAATCTGTTCTCTCAAAACTCTGTAGCTAGCTAACATTAGCCTGATACAATCTGTTCTCTCACATCTCTGTAGCTATCTAACATTAGCCTGATACAATCTGTTCCCTCACAACTAAAGTTAGCCTGATACGATCTGTTCTCTCAGAACTCTGTAGCTAGCTAACGTAAACCTGATACATTCTGTTCTATCAGAACGCTGTAGCTAGCTAACGTTAGCCTGATACAATCTGTTCTCTCACAACTATGTAGCTAGCTAGCGTTAGCCTGATACAATCTGTTCCCTCACAACTAAAGTTAGCCTGATACGATCTGTTCTCTCACAACTCTGAAGCTAGCTAACATAAGCCTGATACAATCTTTTCCCTCACAACTCTGTAGCTAGCTAACATTAGCCTGATACAATCTGTTCCCTCACAACTAAAGTTAGCCTGATACGATCTGTTATCTCAGAACTCTGTAGCCAACTAACGTTAGCCTGATACAATCTGTTCTCTCAGAACTCTGTAGCTAGCTAACGTTAGCCTGATACAATCTGTTCTCTCACATCTCTGTAGCTAGCTAATGTTAGCATGATACAATCTGTTCCCTTGCAACTCTCTAGCTAGCTTACGTTAGCCTGATACAATCTTTTCTGTCACAACTTTGTAGCTAGCTAACATTGGCTTGATACAATCTGTTCACTCACAACTCTGTAGCTAGCTCTCTCACAACTCTATAGCTAGCTAACATTAGCCTGATACGATCTGTTCCCTCACAATTAAAGTTAGCCTGATACGATCTGTTCTCTCAGAACTCTGTAGCTAGCTAACATTAGCCTGATACAATCTGTTCTCTCACAACTCTGTAGCTAGCTAATATTAGCTTAATACGATCTGTTCTCTCACAACTCTGTAACTAGCTAACGTTAGCCTGATACAGTTTGTTTCCTCAAAGCTCTGTAGCTAGCTAACGTTAGCCTTATACAATCTGGTCCCTCACAACTCTGTAGCTAGCTCTCTAACAACTCTGTAGCTAGCTAACATATATCTGAAACAATCTTTCCCCTTACAACTCTGTAGCTAGCTAACATTAGCCTGATACAATCTGTTCCCTCACAACTAAAGTTAGCCTGATACGATCTGTTCTCTCAGAACTCTGTAGCTAGCTAATGTAAGTCTGATACAATCTGTTCTCTCAGAACCCTGTAGCTAGCTAACGTTAGCCTGATACAATCTTTTCCCTCGCAACTCTATAGCTAGCTAAAATTAGCATGATACAATCTGTTCCCTCACAACTAAAGTTAGCCTGATACGATCTGTTATCTCAGAACTCTGTAGCTACCTATCATTAGCCTGAAACAATCTGTTCCCTCACAAATCTGTAGCTAGCTAACGTTAGCCTGCTACTATCAGTTCCCTCACAACACTGTAGCTAGATAACATTAGCCTGATACAATCTGTTCCCTCACAACTAATGTTAGCCTGATACGATCTGTTCTCTTAGAACACTGTAGTTAGCTAACTTTAGCCTGATACAATCTGTTCTCTCACAACTAAAATTAGCCTGATACGATCTGTTCTCTAAGAACTCTTTAGCCAGCTAACATTAGCCAGATACAATCTGTTTCCATACAACTCTGTAGCAAGCTATAATTAGCCTGATACAACCTGTTCCCTCACAACTCTGTAGCTAGCTAATGTAAGCCTGATACAATCTGTTCCATCACAACTAAAGTTAGCCTGATGCAATTGGTGCTCTCAGAATTCTGTAGTTAGCTAACATTAGTCTGATACAATCTGTATCTTCAAAACGCTGTAGCTAGCTCACGTTAGCCCGATACAATCTGATCCCTCACAACTGAAGTGAACCTGATACGATCTGTTCTTTCAGAACTCTTTAGCCAGCTAACATTAGCCAGATACAATCTGTTCACTCAGAACTCTGCAGCTAGCTAACATTAGCCTGATACAATCTGTTCCCTCACAACTCTGTAGCTAGCTAACATTAGCCTGATACAATCTGTTCTCTCACAACTCTGTAGCTAGCTAACATTAGCCTGATACAATCTGTTCTCTCACAACCCTGTAGCTAGCTAACATTAGCCTGATACAATCTGTTCTCTCACAACTCTGTAGCTAGCTAACATTAGCCTGATACAATCTGTTCTCTCACAACTCTGTAGCTAGCTAACATTAGCCTGATACAATATGTTCCCTCACAACTTAAGTTAGCCTGATACGATCTGTTGTCTCACAACTCTGTAGCTAGCTTAAATTAGCCTGATACAATCTGTTCAGTCACAACTAAAATTAGCCTGATACGATCTGTTCTCTAAGAACTCTGTAGCCAGCTTACATTAGCCAGATACAATCTGTTTACATACAACTCTGTAGCAAGCTAACATTAGCCTGATACAATCTGTTCCATCACAACTAAAGTTAGCCTGATACAATCGGTTCTATGAAAACTCTGTAGCCAGTTAACATTAGCCTGATACAATCTGTTTCCTTAGAACTCTTTAGCTAGCTCACATTAGCCTGATACAATCTGTTCTCTCACAACTCTGTAGTTAGCTAACGTTAGCCTGATACAATCTGTTCTCTCACAACCCTGTAGCTAGCTAACATTAGCCTGATACAATCTGTTCTCTCACAACTCTGTAGCTAGCTAACATTAGCCTGATACAATCTGTTCTCTCACAACTCTGTAGCTAGCTAACATTAGCCTGATACAATCTGTTCCCTCACAACTTAAGTTAGCCTGATACGATCTGTTGTCTCACAACTCTGTAGCTAGCTTAAATTAGCCTGATACAATCTGTTATCTCACAACTAAAATTAGCCTGATACGATCTGTTCTCTAAGAACTCTGTAGCCAGCTAACATTAGCCAGATACAATCTGTTTACATACAACTCTGTAGCAAGCTAACATTAGCCTGATACAACCTGTTCCCTCACAACTCTGTAGCTAGCTAATGTTAGCCTGATACAATCTGTTCCCTCACAACTTAAGTAAGCCTGATAAAACCTGTTCCCTCACAACTCTGTAGCTAGCTAACGTTAGCCTGATACAATCTGTTCCCTCACAACTCTGTAGCTAGTTAACATTAGCCTGATACAATGTGTTCCCTCACAACTCTGTAACTAGCTAACATTAGCCTGATACAATCTGTTCCCTCACAACTTTGTGGCTGCTTAACATTAGTCTAATACAATCTGTTCCCTCACAACTAAAGTTAGCCTGATACTATCGGTTCTCTCACAACTTTGTAGCTAGCTAACATTAGCCTGATACAATCTGTTCCCTCACAACTGAAGTTAGCCTGATACAATCTGTTCTCTCACAACTCTGTAGCTAGCAAACATTAGCCAGATACAATCTGTTCCCTCACAACTCTGTAGCTAGCTAACATTAGCCTGATACAATCTGTTCTCTCAAAACTCTGTAACTAGCTAACATTAGCCTGATACAATCTGTTCCCTCACAACTTTGTGGCTGCTTAACATTAGTCTAATACAATCTGTTCCCTCACAACTAAAGTTAGCCTGATACTATCGGTTCTCTCACAACTTTGTAGCTAGCTAAAATTAGCCTGATACAATCTGTTCCCTCACAACTAAAATTAGCCTGATACAATCTGTTCTCTCACAACTCTGTAGCTAGCAAACATTAGCCAGATACAATCTGTTCCCTCACAACTCTGTAGCTAGGTAACATTAGCCTGATACAATCTGTTCTCTCAAAACTCTGTAGCTAGCTAACATTAGCCTGATACAATCTGTTCTCTCACAACTCTGTAGCTAGCTAACATTAGCCTGATACAATCTGTTCCCTCACAACTCTGTAGCTAGCTAATGTAAGCCTGATACAATCTGTTCCATCACAACTAAAGTTAGCCTGATGCAATCGGTGCTCTCAGAACTCTGTAGTTAGCTAACATTAGTCTGATACAATCTGTATCTTCAAAACTCTGTAGCTAGCTCACGTTAGCCCGATACAATCAAATCCCTCACAACTGAAGTGAACCTGATACGATCTGTTCTTTCAGAACTCTTTAGCCAGCTAACATTAGCCAGATACAATCTGTTCACTCAGAACTCTGTAGCTAGCTAACATTAGCCTGATACAATCTGTTCCCTCACAACTCTGTAGCTAGCTAACATTAGCCTGATACAATCTGTTCTCTCACAACTCTGTAGATAACTAACATTAGCCTGATACAATCTGTTCTCTCACAACCCTGTAGCTAGCTAACATTAGCCTGATACAATCTGTTCTCTCACAACTCTGTAGCTAGCTAACATTAGCCTGATACAATCTGTTCTCTCACAACTCTGTAGCTAGCTAACATTAGCCTGATACAATCTGTTCCCTCACAACTTAAGTTAGCCTGATACGATCTGTTGTCTCACAACTCTGTAGCTAGCTTAAATTAGCCTGATACAATCTGTTCAGTCACAACTAAAATTAGCCTGATACGATCTGTTCTCTAAGAACTCTGTAGCCAGCTTACATTAGCCAGATACAATCTGTTTACATACAACTCTGTAGCAAGCTAACATTAGCCTGATACAATCTGTTCCATCACAACTAAAGTTAGCCTGATACAATCGGTTCTATGAAAACTCTGTAGCCAGTTAACATTAGCCTGATACAATCTGTTTCCTTAGAACTCTTTAGCTAGCTCACGTTAGCCTGATACAATCTGTTCTCTCACAACTCTGTAGTTAGCTAACGTTAGCCTGATACAATCTGTTCTCTCACAACCCTGTAGCTAGCTAACATTAGCCTGATACAATCTGTTCTCTCACAACTCTGTAGCTACCTAACATTAGCCTGATACAATCTGTTCTCTCACAACTCTGTAGCTAGCTAACATTAGCCTGATACAATCTGTTCCCTCACAACTTAAGTTAGCCTGATACGATCTGTTGTCTCACAACTCTGTAGCTAGCTTAAATTAGCCTGATACAATCTGTTCTCTCACAACTAAAATTAGCCTGATACGATCTGTTCTCTAAGAACTCTGTAGCCAGCTAACATTAGCCAGATACAATCTGTTTACATACAACTCTGTAGCAAGCTAACATTAGCCTGATACAACCTGTTCCCTCACAACTCTGTAGCTAGCTAATGTTAGCCTGATACAATCTGTTCCCTCACAACTTAAGTAAGCCTGATAAAACCTGTTCCCTCACAACTCTGTAGCTAGCTAACGTTAGCCTGATACAATCTGTTCCCTCACAACTCTGTAGCTAGATAACATTAGCCTCATACAATGTGTTCCCTCAAAACTCTGTAACTAGCTAACATTAGCCTGATACAATCTGTTCCCTCACAACTTTGTGGCTGCTTAACATTAGTCTAATACAATCTGTTCCCTCACAACTAAAGTTAGCCTGATACTATCGGTTCTCTCACAACTTTGTAGCAAGCTAACATTAGCCTGATACAATCTGTTCCCTCACAACTAAAGTTAGCCTGATACAATCTGTTCTCTCACAACTCTGTAGCTAGCAAACATTAGCCAGATACAATCTGTTCCCTCACAACTCTGTAGCTAGCTAACATTAGCCTGATAAAATCTGTTCTCTCAAAACTCTGTAGCTACCTAACATTAGCCTGATACAATCTGTTCTCTCACAACTCTGTAGCTAGCTAACATTAGCCTGATACAATCTGTTCCCTCACAACTAAAGTTGGCCTGATACGATATGTTCTCTCAGAACTCTGTAGCTAGCTAACATAAACCTGATACATTCTGTTCTCTCAGAACTCTGTAGCTAGCTAACGTTAGCCTGATACAATCTGTTCTCTCACAACTCTGTAGCTAGCTAGCGTTAGCCTGATACAATCTGTTCCCTCACAACTAAAGTTAGCCTGATACGATCTGTTCTCTCACAACTCTGAAGCTAGCTAACATAAGCCTGATACAATCTTTTCCCTAACAACTCTGTAGCTAGCTAACATTAGCCTGATACAATCTGTTCCCTCACAACTAAAGTTAGCCTGATACGATCTGTTATCTCAGAACTCTGTAGCCAGCTAACATTAGCCTGATACAATCTGTTCTCTCAGAACTCTGTAGCTAGCTAACGTTAGCCTGATACAATCTGTTCTCTCACATCTCTGTAGCTAGCTAATGTTAGCATGATACAATCTGTTCCCTTGCAACTCTCTAGCTAGCTTACGTTAGCCTGATACAATCTTTTCCGTCACAACTTTGTAGCTAGCTAACATTAGCTTGATACAATCTGTTCACTCACAACTCTGTAGCTAGCTCTCTCACAACTCTATAGCTAGCTAACATTAGCCTGATACGATCTGTTCCCTCACAATTAAAGTTAGCCTGATACGATCTGTTCTCTCAGAACTCTGTAGCTAGCTAACATTAGCCTGATACAATCTTTTCCATCACAACTAAAGTCAGCCTGATACAATCTGTTCTCTCACTACTCTGTAGCTAGCTAACATTAGCCTGATACAATCTGTTCTCTCACAACTCTGTAACTAGCTAACGTTAGCCTGATACAGTTTGTTTCCTCAAAACTCTGTAGCTAGCTAACATTAGCCTGATACAATCTGTTCCCTCACAACTAAAGTTAGCCTGATACGATCTGTTCTCTCAGAACTCTGTAGCTAGCTAATGTAAGTCTGATACAATCTGTTCTCTCAGAACCCTGTAGCTAGCTAACGTTAGCCTGATACAATCTGTTCTCTCACAACTCTGTAGCTAGCTAATATTAGCTTGATATGATCTGTTCTCTCACAACTCTGTAACTAGCTAACGTTAGCCTGATACAGTTTGTTTCCTCAAAACTCTGTAGCTAGCTTACGTTAGCCTTATACAATCTGGTCCCTCACAACTCTGTAGCTAGCTCTCTAACAACTCTCTAGCTAGCTAACATATATCTGAAACAATCTGTCCCCTAACAACTCTGTAGCTAGCTAACATTAGCCTGATACAATCTGTTCCCTCACAACTAAAGTTAGCCTGATACGATCTGTTCTCTCAGAACTCTGTAGCTAGCTAATGTAAGTCTGATACAATCTGTTCTCTCAGAACCCTGTAGCTAGCTAACGTTAGCCTGATACAATCTTTTCCCTCACAACTCTGTAGCTAGCTAACATTAGCATGATAAAATCTGTTCCCTCAAAACTAAAGTTAGCCTGATACGATCTGTTATCTCAGAACTCTGTAGCTACCTATAATTAGCCAGATACAATCTGTTCCCTCACAACTCTGTAGCTAGCTAACGTTAGCCTGCTAATATCAGTTCCCTCACAACACTGTAGCTAGATAACATTAGCCTGATACAATGTGTTCCCTCACAACTCTGTGACTAGCTAACATTAGCCTGACACAATCTGTTCCCTCACAACTAATGTTAGCCTGATACGATCTGTTCTCTTAGAACACTGTAGTTAGCTAACTTTAGCCTGATACAATCTGTTCTCTCACAACTAAAGTTAGCCAGATACAATCTGTTTCCATACAACTCTGTAGCAAGCTAAAATTAGCCTGATACAACCTGTTCCCTCACAACTCTGTAGCTAGCTAATGTAAGCCTGATACAATCTGTTCCAACACAACTAAAGTTAGCCTGATGCAATCGGTGCTCTCAGAACTCTGTAGTTAGCTAACATTAGCCTGATACAATCTGTTTCTTCAAAACTCTGTAGATAGCTCACGTTAGCCCGATACAATCTGATCCCTCACAACTGAAGTGAACCTGATACGATCTGTTCTTTCAGAACTCTTTAGCCAGCTAACATTAGCCAGATACAATCTGTTCACTCAGAACTCTGTAGCTAGCTAACATTAGCCTGATACAATCTGTTCTCTCACAACTCTGTAGCTAGCTAACATTAGCCTGATACAATCTGTTCTCTCAAAGCCCTGTAGCTAGCTAACATTAGCCTGATACAATCTGTTCCCTCACAACTCTGTAGCTAGCTAACATTAGCCTGATACAATCTGTTCCCTCACAACTAAAGTTAGCCTGATACGATCTGTTCTCTCAGAACTCTGTAGCTAGCTAACGTAAACCTGATACATTCTGTTCTCTCAGAACTCTGTAGCTAGCTAACGTTAGCCTGATAAAATCTGTTCTCTCACAACTCTGTAGCTAGCTAATGTTAGCATGATACAATCTGTTCCCTTGCAACTCTCTAGCCAGCTTACATTAGCCTGATACAATATTTTCCGTCACAACTTTGTAGCTAGCTAACATTAGCTTGATACAATCTGTTCACTCACAACTCTGTAGCTAGCTCTCTCACAACTCTATAGCTAGCTAACATTAGCCTGATACGATCTGTTCCCTCACAATTAAAGTAAGCCTGATACGATCTGTTCTCTCAGAACTCTTTAGCTAGCTAACATTAGCCTGATACAATATTTTCCATCACAACTAAAGTTAGCCTGATACAATCTGTTCTCTCACTACTCTGTAGCTAGCTAACATTAGCCTGATACAATCTGTTCTCTCACAACCCTGTAGCTAGCTAATATTAGCTTGATACAATCTGTTCTCTCACAACTCTGTAACTAGCTAACGTTAGCCTGATACAATCTTTTCCATCACAACTAAAGTTAGCTTGATACAATCTGTTCTCTCACTACTCTGTAGCTAGCTAATATTAGCTTGATACAATCTGTTCTCTCACAACTCTGTAACTAGCTAACGTTAGCCTGATACTGTCTGTTCCCTCAAAACTCTGTAGCTAGCTTACGTTAGCCTGATACAATCTTTTCCATCACAACTAAAGTTAGCCTGTAACAATCTGTTCTCCCACTACTCTGTAGCTAGCTAACATTAGCCTGATACAATCTGTTCTCTCACAACTCTGTAGCTAACTTATATTAGCTTGATACAATCTGTTCTCTCACAACCCTGTAGCTAGCTAACATTAGCCTGATACAATCTGTTCCCTCACAACTCTGTAGCTAGCTAACATTAGCCTGATACAATCTGTTCTCTCACAACTCTGTAGCTAGCTAACATTAGCCTGATACAATCTGTTCTCTCACAACCCTGTAGCTAGCTAACATTAGCCTGATACAATCTGTTCTCTCACAACTCTGTAGCTAGCTAACATTAGCCTGATACAATCTGTTCTCTCACAACTCTGTAGCTAGCTAACATTAGCCTGATACAATCTGTTCCCTCACAACTTAAGTTAGCCTGATACGATCTGTTGTCTCACAACTCTATAGCTACCTAACATTAGCCTGATACAATCTGTTCTCTCACAACCCTGTAGCTAGCTAACATTAACCTGATACATTCTGTTCTCTCAGAACTCTGTAGCTAGCTAACGTTATCCTGATAAAATCCGTTCTCTCACAACTCTGTAGCTAGCTAATGTTAGCATGATACAATCTGTTCCCTCACAAATAAAGTTAGCCTGATACGATCTGTTATCTCAGAAATCTGTAGCTAGCTAACGTTAGCCTGATACAATTTGTTCTCTCAGAACTCTGTAGCTAGCTAACGTTAGCCTGATACAATCTGTTCTCTCACAACTCTGTAGCTAGCTAACATTAGCCTGATACAATCTGTTCTCTCACAACTCTGTAGCTAGCTAATAATAGCTTGATACAATCTGTTCCCTCACAACTCTGTAGCTAGCTAACATTAGCCTTATACAATCTTTTCCATCACAACTAAAGTTAGCCTGATACAATCTGTTCTCTCACAACCCTGTAGCTACCTAATATTAGCTTGATACAATCTGTTCTCTCACAACTCTGTAACTAGTTAACGTTAGCCTGATACAGTCTGTTCCCTGAAAACTCTGTAGCTAGCTAACGTTAGCCTGATTAAATCTGTTCTCTCACAACTCTGTAGCTAGCTAATGTTAGCATGATACAATCTGTTCCCTTGCAACTCTCTAGCCAGCTTACGTTAGCCTGATACAATATTTTCCGTCACAACTTTGTAGCTAGCTAACATTAGCTTGATACAATCTGTTCACTCACAACTCTGTAGCTAGCTCTCTCACAACTCTATAGCTAGCTAAAATTAGCCTGATACGATCTGTTCCCTCACAATTAAAGTTAGCCTGATACGATCTGTTCACTCAGAACACTGTAGCTAGCTAACATTAGCCTGATACAATCTGTTCTCTCACAACCCTGTAGCTAGCTAATATTAGCTTGATACAATCTGTTCTCTCACAACTCTGTAACTAGCTAACGTTAGCCTCATACAGTCTGTTCCCTCAAAACTCTGTACCTAGCTTACGTTAGCCTGATACAATCTTTTCCATCACAACTAAAGTTAGCCTGATAAAATCTGTTCTTTCACTACTCTGTAGCTAGCTAACATTAGCCTGATACAATCTGTTCTCTCACAACTCTGTAGCTAGCTTATATTAGCTTGATACAATCTGTTCTTTCACAACCCTGTAGCTAGCTAACATTAGCATGATACAATCTGTTCCCTCACAACTAAAGTTAGCCTGATACGATCTGTTATCTCAGAAATCTGTAGCTAGCTAACGTTAGCCTGATACAATTTGTTCTCTCAGAACTCTGTAGCTAGCTAACGTTAGCCTGATACAATCTGTTCTCTCACAACTCTGTAGCTAGCTAACATTAGCCTGATACAATCTGTTCTCTCACAACTCTGTAGCTAGCTAATATTAGCTTGATACAATCTGTTCCCTCACAACTCTGTAGCTAGCTAACATTAGCCTGATACAATCTTTTCCATCACAACTAAAGTTAGCTTGATACAATCTGTTCTCTCACTACTCTGTAGCTAGCTAACATTAGCCTGATACAATCTGTTCACTCACAACCCTGTAGCTACCTAATATTAGCTTGATACAATCTGTTCTCTCACAACTCTGTAACTAGCTAACGTTAGCCTGATACAGTCTGTTCCCTCAAAACTCTGTAGCTAGCTTACGTTAGCCTGATACAATCTTTTCCATCACAACTAAAGTTAGCCTGATACAATCTGTTCTCCCACTACTCTGTAGCTAGCTAACATTAGCCTGATACAATCTGTTCTCTCACAATTCTGTAGCTAGCTAACATTAGCCTGATACAATCTGTTCTCTCACAACTCTGTAGCTAGCTAACATTAGCCTGATACAATCTGTTCCCTCACAACTAAAGGTAGCCTAATACGATCTGTTCCCTCACAACTCTGTAGTTAGCTAACATTAGCCTGATACAATCTGTTCCCTCACAACTAAAGTTAGCCTGATACAATCTGTATTCTCAGAACTCTGTAGCTAGCTAACGTTAGCCTGATACAATCTGTTCTCTCACAACTCTGAAGCTAGCTAGCGTTAGCCTGATACAATCTGTTCCCTCACAACTAAAGTTAGCCTGATACGATCTGTTCTCTCACAACTCTGAAGCTAGCTAACATTAGCCTGATACAATCTTTTCCCTCACAACTCTGTAGCTAGCTAATATTAGCCTGATACAATCTGTTCTCTCATAACTCTGTACCTAGCTAACATTAGCCTGATACAATCTGTTCTCTCACAACCCTGTAGCTAGCTAACATTAGCCTGATACAATCTGTTCTCTCACAACTCTGTAGCTAGCTAACATTAGCCTGATACAATCTGTTCTCTCACAACTCTGTAGCTAGCTAACATTAGCCTGATAAATCTGTTCCCTCACAACTAAAGGTAGCCTAATACGATCTGTTCACTCAGAACTCTGTAGCTAGCTAACATTAGCCTGATAAAATCTGTTCCCTCACAACTCTGTAGTTAGCTAACATTAGCCTGATACAATCTGTTCCCTCACAACTAAAGTTAGCCTGATACAATCTGTTCTCTCAGAACTCTGTAGCTAGCTAACGTTAGCCTGATACAATCTGTTCTCTCACAACTCTGAAGCTAGCTAGCGTCAGCCTGATACAATCTGTTCACTCACAACTAAAGTTAGCCTGATACGATCTGTTCTCTCAGAAATCTGTAGCTAGCTAACGTTAGCCTGATACAATCTGTTCTCTCACAACTAAAGTTAGCCTGATACGATCTGTTCTGTCATAACCCTGTAGCTAGCTAATATTAGCTTGATACAATCTGTTCTCTCACAACTCTGTAACTAGCTAACGTTAGCCTGATACAGTCTGTTCTCTCACAACCCTGTAGCTAGCTAACATTAGCCTGATACAATCTGTTCTCTCACAATTCTGTAGCTAGCTAACATTAGCCTGATACAATCTGTTCTCTCACAACTCTGTAGCTAGCTAACATTAGCCTGATACAATCTGTTCCCTCACAACTAAAGGTAGCCTAATACGATCTGTTCACTCAGAACTCTGTAGCTAGCTAACAATAGCCTGATAAAATCTGTTCCCTCACAACTCTGTAGTTAGCTAACATTAGCCTGATACAATCTGTTCCCTCACAACTAAAGTTAGCCTGATACAATCTGTTCTCTCAGAACTCTGTAGCTAGCTAACGTTAGCCTGATACAATCTGTTCTCTCACAACTCTGAAGCTAGCTAGCGTTAGCCTGATACAATCTGTTCCCTCACAACTAAAGTTAGCCTGATACGATCTGTTCTCTCACAACTCTGAAGCTAGCTAACATTAGCCTGATACAATCTTTTCCCTCACAACTCTGTAGCTAGCTAATATTAGCCTGATACAATCTGTTCTCTCACAACTCTGTACCTAGCTAACATTAGCCTGATACAATCTGTTCTCTCACAACCCTGTAGCTAGCTAACATTAGCCTGATACAATCTGTTCTCTCACAACTCTGTAGCTAGCTAACATTAGCCTGATACAATCTGTTCTCTCACAACTCTGTAGCTAGCTAACATTAGCCTGATACAATCTGTTCCCTCACAACTAAAGGTAGCCTAATACGATCTGTTCACTCAGAACTCTGTAGCTAGCTAACATTAGCCTGATAAAATCTGTTCCCTCACAACTCTGTAGTTAGCTATTATTAGCCTGATACAATCTGTTCCCTCACAACTAAAGTTAGCCTGATACAATCTGTTCTCTCAGAACTCTGTAGCTAGCTAACGTTAGCCTGATACAATCTGTTCTCTCACAACTCTGAAGCTAGCTAGCGTCAGCCTGATACAATCTGTTCCCTCACAACTAAAGTTAGCCTGATACGATCTGTTCTCTCACAACTCTGAAGCTAGCTAACATTAGCCTGATACAATCTTTTCCCTCACAACTCTGTAGCTAGCTAACATTAGCCTGATACAATCTGTTCCCTAACAACTAAAGTTAGCCTGATACAATCTGTTATCTCAGAAATCTGTAGCTAGCTAACGTTAGCCTGATACAATCTGTTCTCTCACAACTAAAGTTAGCCTGATACGATCTGTTCTGTCATAACCCTGTAGCTAGCTAATATTAGCTTGATACAATCTGTTCTCTCACAACTCTGTAACTAGCTAACGTTAGCCTGATACAGTCTGTTCTCTCACAACTCTGTGGCTAGCTAACATTAGCCTGATACAATCTGTTCCCTCACAACTAAAGTTAGCCTGATACGATCTGTTATCTCAGAAATCTGTAGCTAGCTAACGTTAGCCTGATACAATCTGTTCTCTCACAACTCTGAAGCTAGCTAGCGTTAGCCTGATACAATCTGTTCCCTCACAACTAAAGTTAGCCTGATACGATCTGTTCTCTCACAACCCTGTAGCTAGCTAATATTAGCTTGATACAATCTGTTCTCTCACAACTCTGTAACTAGCTAACGTTAGCCTGATACAGTCTGTTCCCTCAAAACTCTGTACCTAGCTTACGTTAGCCTGATACAATCTTTTCCATCACAACTAAAGTTAGCCTGATACAATCTGTTCTTTCACTACTCTGTAGCTAGCTAACATTAGCCTGATACAATCTGTTCTCTCACAACTCTGTAGCTAGCTATTATTAGCTTGATACAATCTGTTCTTTCACAACCCTGTAGCTAGCTAACATTAGCATGATACAATCTGTTCCCTCACAACTAAAGTTAGCCTGATACGATCTGTTATCTCAGAAATCTGTAGCTAGCTAACGTTAGCCTGATACAATTTGTTCTCTCAGAACTCTGTAGCTAGCTAACGTTAGCCTGGTACAATCTGTTCTCTCACAACTCTGTAGCTAGCTAACATTAGCCTGATACAATCTGTTCTCTCACAACTCTGTAGCTAGCTAATATTAGCTTGATACAATCTGTTCCCTCACAACTCTGTAGCTAGCTAACATTAGCCTGATACAATCTTTTCCATCACAACTAAAGTTAGCTTGATACAATCTGTTCTCTCACTACTCTGTAGCTAGCTAACATTAGCCTGATACAATCTGTTCTCTCACAACCCTGTAGCTACCTAATATTAGCTTGATACAATCTGTTCTCTCACAACTCTGTAACTAGCTAACGTTAGCCTGATACAGTCTGTTCCCTCAAAACTCTGTAGCTAGCTTACGTTAGCCTGATACAATCTTTTCCATCACAACTAAAGTTAGCCTGATACAATCTGTTCTCCCACTACTCTGTAGCTAGCTAACATTAGCCTGATACAATCTGTTCTCTCACAACTCTGTAGCTAGCTTATATTAGCTTGATACAATCTGTTCTCTCACAACCCTGTAGCTAGCTAACATTAGCCTGATACAATCTGTTCCCTCACAACTCTGTAGCTAGCTAATATTAGCCTGATACAATCTGTTCTCTCACAACTCTGTACCTAGCTAACATTAGCCTGATACAATCTGTTCTCTCACAACTCTGTAGCTAGCTAACATTAGCCTGATACAATCTGTTCTCTCACAACTCTGTAGCTAGCTAACATTAGCCTGATACAATCTGTTCCCGAACAACTAAAGGTAGCCTAATACGATCTGTTCACTCAGAACTCTGTAGCTAGCTAACATTAGCCTGATAAAATCTGTTCCCTCACAACTCTGTAGTTAGCTAACATTAGCCTGATACAATCTGTTCTCTCAGAACTCTGTAGCTAGCTAACGTTAGCCTGATACAATCTGTTCTCTCACAACTCTGAAGCTAGCTAGCGTTAGCCTGATACAATCTGTTCCCTCACAACTAAAGTTAGCCTGATACGATCTGTTCTCTCACAACTCTGAAGCTAGCTAACATTAGCCTGATACAATCTTTTCCCTCACAACTCTGTAGCTAGCTAACATTAGCCTGATACAATCTGTTCCCTCACAACTAAAGTTAGCCTGATACGATCTGTTATCTCAGAAATCTGTAGCTAGCTAACGTTAGCCTGATACAATCTGTTCTCTCACAAATCTGTAGCTAGCTTAAATTAGCCTGATACAATCTGTTCCCTCACAACTTAAGTTAGCCTGATACGATCTGTTGTCTAACAACTCTGTAGCTAGCTTAAATTAGCCTGATAC
Source organism: Echiichthys vipera (assembly GCF_963691815.1). NCBI lineage: Eukaryota > Metazoa > Chordata > Actinopteri > Perciformes > Trachinidae > Echiichthys > Echiichthys vipera. The sequence continues at coordinate 214,775 of NC_139826.1, forward strand.
AATCTGTTCCCTCACAACTAAAGGTAGCCTGATACGATCCTTTCACTCAGAAATCTGTAGCTAGCTAACGTTAGCCTGATACAATCTGTTCCCTCACAACTCTGTAGTTAGCTAACATTAGCCTGATACAATCTGTTCCCTCACAACTAAAGTTAGCCTGATACGATCTGTTCTCTCAGAACTCTGTAGCTAGCTAACGTAAACCTGATACATTCTGTTCTCTCATAACTCTGTAGCTAGCTAACGTTAGCCTGATACAATCTGTTCTCTCACAACTCTGTAGCTAGCTAGCGTTAGCCTGATACAATCCGTTCCCTCACAACTAAAGTTAGCCTGATACGATCTGTTCTCTCACAACTCTGAAGCTAGCTAAGATAAGCCTGATACAATCTTTTCCCTCACAACTCTGTAGCTAGCTAACATTCTTCAAATCTGGGGACAAGGACGAGCTGAGGAGAGTGCAGAAGGAGCTGAAAAAGGGGATCATGAGAGGAAAAGACAGCTATAAGAGGAAGCTGGAGGAGCGGCTAAAGGGGAGCAACGCCAGGGAGGTCTGGAGAGGCCTGAAAACCATCTCTGGCCACTCCAAGGACAGTGGGAGGGGCCCTGTATCAGGTGATCAGGTCTGGGCGAATGAGCTGAACCAGTTCTTCACCAGATTCGATGGCGACACGTTTCCCTCCCCCTCATGCTCCCCCTCGTCCCCTTCTCCACAGCAGCTGTCCTGGTCGGCTCCCCCATTCCATCCCACTGCCTCTCCAACAGCAACAACTACACCATCCTCACTCCAAGTCTCCCACCTCCTCCCCCCTTACCCATCCCTCAGCCCCTCCCCTAGCCTCGTCATAACAACAGACCAGGTGAGGAGGGAGCTGAGGAAAACCAAGGCGAGGAAGGCTACTGGCCCTGACGGCATCAACTCCAGACTGCTTAAGGACTGTGCAGATCAGCTCAGCGGTGTGCTCCTGCACATCTTCAACCTGAGCCTCAGTCTGGAGAGAGTTCCACTCCTGTGGAAAACATCGTGCGTGGTTCCGGTTCCAAAGACTGTTCACCCCAGGGAGCCGAACCACTTCAGGCCAGTAGCCCTCACCTCCCACCTGATGAAGACCATGGAGAGGATCGTACTCTCCCACCTGCGTGACCTTGTGGACAGTGAGATGGACCCCCTGCAGTTCGCGTACCGGCCTGGCATCGGTGTGGATGACGCTGTCATCTACCTGCTGCACAGGTCCCTGACACATCTGGAGAGTGCCGGGAGCTCTGTGAGAGTCATGTTCTTCGACTTCTCCAGTGCTTTCAACACAATCCAGCCAGCGCTGCTCAGGGGGAAGCTGGAAGGGGCGGGAGTCGACCGTCACCTGTCTGCATGGACCATCGACTACCTCACCAACAGACCGCAGTGCGTGAGGCTTCGAGACTGTGTGTCTGATGTGGTAGTCTGCAGCACAGGGGCCCCGCAGGGTACGGTGCTCGCTCCCTTCCTTTTCACACTGTACACCTCAGACTTCAGCCACAACACCAACAGCTGCCACCTCCAGAAGTTCTCCGACGACACAGCCATCGTTGGACGGGTGTCCGAGGGGGACAACCAGGAGTATCGAGACGTCATCGCCAACTTCGTCGCCTGGTGTGAGGCAAACCATCTGCTCATCAACGCCAGCAAGACGAAGGAGGTGGTGATAGAGGATCGTACTCTCCCACCTGCGTGACCTTGTGGACAGTGAGATGGACCCCCTGCAGTTCGCGTACCGGCCTGGCATCGGTGTGGATGACGCTGTCATCTACCTGCTGCACAGGTCCCTGACACATCTGGAGAGTGCCGGGAGCTCTGTGAGAGTCATGTTCTTCGACTTCTCCAGTGCTTTCAACACAATCCAGCCAGCGCTGCTCAGGGGGAAGCTGGAAGGGGCGGGAGTCGACCGTCACCTGTCTGCATGGACCATCGACTACCTCACCAACAGACCGCAGTGCGTGAGGCTTCGAGACTGTGTGTCTGATGTGGTAGTCTGCAGCACAGGGGCCCCGCAGGGTACGGTGCTCGCTCCCTTCCTTTTCACACTGTACACCTCAGACTTCAGCCACAACACCAACAGCTGCCACCTCCAGAAGTTCTCCGACGACACAGCCATCGTTGGACGGGTGTCCGAGGGGGACAACCAGGAGTATCGAGACGTCATCGCCAACTTCGTCGCCTGGTGTGAGGCAAACCATCTGCTCATCAACGCCAGCAAGACGAAGGAGGTGGTGATAGAGGATCGTACTCTCCCACCTGCGTGACCTTGTGGACAGTGAGATGGACCCCCTGCAGTTCGCGTACCGGCCTGGCATCGGTGTGGATGACGCTGTCATCTACCTGCTGCACAGGTCCCTGACACATCTGGAGAGTGCCGGGAGCTCTGTGAGAGTCATGTTCTTCGACTTCTTCAGTGCTTTCAACACAATCCAGCCAGCGCTGCTCAGGGGGAAGCTGGAAGGGGCGGGAGTCGACCGTCACCTGTCTGCATGGACCATCGACTACCTCACCAACAGACCGCAGTGCGTGAGGCTTCGAGACTGTGTGTCTGATGTGGTAGTCTGCAGCACAGGGGCCCCGCAGGGTACGGTGCTCGCTCCCTTCCTTTTCACACTGTACACCTCAGACTTCAGCCACAACACCAACAGCTGCCACCTCCAGAAGTTCTCCGACGACACAGCCATCATTGGACGGGTGTCCGAGGGGGACAACCAGGAGTATCGAGACGTCATCGCCAACTTCGTCGCCTGGTGTGAGGCAAACCATCTGCTCATCAACGCCAGCAAGACGAAGGAGGTGGTGATAGACTTCAGCAGGAAGGCTCCCACAACAGCACCGGTGAACATCCAGGGTTTGGACATTGAGAAGGTGGAGCAGTACAAATACCTGGGTGTTCACCTCAATAATAAACTGGACTGGTCCCACAACACCGACGCCCTGTACAAGAAGGGCCAGAGTCGCCTCCATCTACTGAGGCGACTGAGGTCTTTTGGAGTGTGCAGGGCACTTCTGAGGACCTTCTATGACGCTGTGGTAGCGTCTGCTATTTTTTATGCGGTGGTCTGCTGGGGCTGTGGAAGCTCAGAGAGGGACAGGAAGAGACTAAACAGACTGATCAGAAGAGCTGGCTCAGTCCTAGACTGTTCCCTGGATTCCATTGAGGAGGTGGGTGAGAGGAGGATGTTATCCAAACTAACATCGATCATGGACAACACCTCTCACCCCCTCCATGACACTGTGGGAGCCTTAAGCAGCTCCTTCAGCCACAGACTGCTGCATCCGAGATGCAAAAAAGAACGCTTCCGCAGGTCGTTCATCCCGACCGCAGTCAGACTGCACAATAATAATTTGTAATGATTGTTATGTTTATTTTGTCAATTCACCCATGTGCAATTACACTTCCACATCATCACAAGTCACTTTTGTAATGCATATTTGTAACATCTGTACTTAGTATTTCCATCCACTGTAGTTTTTCCACTTAATATTTATGACACATAGTGTAAATTGTTGTATATTGTATATAGTATATTTTCTATTCTTATTTTTTATTTTTATCTTCTATTTTATTTTTAATTATCTTTGTTTACTTTATGTAAACTAAGGGTCTGTGTTTGTGTCTGTGTTGTAAGCTACTGCTCATGTGAATTTCCCCGCTGTGGGATCAATAAAGTCTATTCTATTCTATTCTATTCTATTCTATTCATTAGCCTGATACAATCTGTTCCCTCACAACTAAAGTTAGCCTGATACAATCTGTTCTCTCAGATCTCTGTAGCTAGCTAACGTTAGCCTTATAGAATCTGTTCTCTCACAACTCTGTAGCTAGCTAATGTTAGCATGATACAATCTGTTCCCTTGCAACTCTCTAGCTAGCTTACGTTAGCCTGATACAATCTTTTCCGTCACAACTTTGTAGCTAGCTAACATTAGCTTGATACAATCTGTTCACTCACAACTCTGTAGCTAGCTCTCTCACAACTCTATAGCTAGCTAACATTAGCCTGATACGATCTGTTCCCTTACAATTAAAGTTAGCCTGATACGATCTGTTCTCTCAGAACTCTGTAGCTAGCTAACATTAGCCTGATACAATATTTTCCATCACAACTAAAGTTAGCCTGATACAATCTGTTCTCTCACTACTCTGTAGCTAGCTAACTTAGCCTGATACAATCTGTTCTCTCACAACTCTGTAGCTAGCTAATATTAGCTTGATACAATCTGTTCTCTCACAACTCTGTAACTAGCTAACTTTAGCCTGATACAGTCTGTTCCCTCAAAACTCTGTAGCTAGCTAACATTAGCCTTATACAATCTGGTCCCTCACAACTCTGTAGCTAGCTCTCTAACAACTCTGTAGCTAGCTAACATATACCTGAAACAATCTGTCCCCTCACAACTCTGTAGCTAGCAAACATTAGCCTTATACAATCTGGTCCCTCACAACTCTGTAGCTAGCTCTCTAACAACTTTGAAGCTAGCTAACAAAAGCCTGATACAATCTTTTCCCTCACAACTCTGTAGCTAGCTAACCTTAGCCTGATACAATCTGTTCCCTCACAACTTAAGTTAGCCTGATACGATCTGTTGTGTCACAACTCTGTAGCTAGCTAACATAAACCTGATACATTCTATTCTCTCAGAACTCTGTAGCTAGCTAACATTAGCCTTATACAATCTGGTCCCTCACAACTCTGTAGCTAGCTCTCTAACAACTCTGTAGCTAGCTAACATATACCTGAAACAATCTGTCCCCTCACAACTCTGTAGCTAGCAAACATTAGCCTTATACAATCTGGTCCCTCACAACTCTGTAGCTAGCTCTCTAACAACTTTGAAGCTAGCTAACAAAAGCCTGATACAATCTTTTCCCTCACAACTCTGTAGCTAGCTAACCTTAGCCTGATACAATCTGTTCCCTCACAACTTAAGTTAGCCTGATACGATCTGTTGTGTCACAACTCTGTAGCTAGCTAACATAAACCTGATACATTCTATTCTCTCAGAACTCTGTAGCTAGCTAACATTAGCCTGATACATTCTGTTCTCTCACAACTCTGTAGCTAGCTAGCATTAGCCTGATACAATCTGTTCCCTCACAACTAAAGTTAGCCTGATACGATCTGTTCTCTCACAACTCTGAAGCTAGCTAACATAAGCCTGATACAATCTTTTCCCTCACAACTCTGTAGCCAGCAAACATTAGCCTGATACAATCTGTTCCCTCACAACTAAAGTTAGCCTGATATGATCTATTATCTCAGAACTCTGTAGCTAGCTAACGTTAGCCTGATACAATCTGTTCTCTCAGAACTCTGTAGCTAGCTAACGTTAGCCTGATACAATCTGTTCTCTCACAACTCTGTAGCTAGCTAATGTTAGCATGATACAATCTGCTCCCTTGCAACTCTCTAGCTAGCTTACGTTAGCCTGATACAATCTTTACCGTCACAACTTTGTAGCTAGCGAACATTAGCTTGATAAAATCTGTTCACTCACAACTCTGTAGCTAGCTCTCTCAGAACTCTATAGCTAGCTAACATTAGCCTAATACGATCTGTTCCCTCACAATTAAAGTTAGCCTGATACGATCTGTTCTCTCAGAACTCTGTAGCTAGCTAACATTAGCCTGATACAATCTTTTCCATCACAACTAAAGTTAGCCTGATACAATCTGTTCTCTCACTACTCTGTAGCTAGCTAACATTAGCCTGATACAATCTGTTCTCTCACAACCCTGTAGCTAGCTAATATTAGCTTGATACAATCTGTTCTCTCACAACTCTGTAACTAGCTAACGTTAGCCTGATACAGTCTGTTTCCTTTAAAACTCTGTAGCTAGCTTACGTTAGCCTGATACAATCTTTTCCATCACAACTAAAGTTAGCCTGATACAATCAGTTCTCTCACTACTCTGTAGCTAGCTAACATTAGCCTGATACAATCTGTTCTCTCACAACTCTGTAACTAGCTTATATTAGCTTGATACAATCTGTTCTCTCACAACCCTGTAGCTAGCTAAGATTAGCCTGATACAATCTGTTCTCTCACTACTCTGTAGCTAGCTAACATTAGCCTGATACAATCTGTTGTATCAGAAATCTGTAGCTAGCTAACGTTAGCCTGATACAATCTGTTCTCTCAGAACTCTGTAGCTAGCTAACGTTAGCCTGATACAATCTGTTCTCTCACAACTCTGTAGCTAGCTAATGTTAGCATGATACAATCTGTTCCTTTGCAACTCTCTAGCTAGCTTACGTTAGCCTGATACAATCTTTTCCGTCACAACTTTGTAGCTAGCTAACATTAGCTTGATACAATCTGTTCACTCACAACTCTGTAGCTAGCTCTCTCACAACTCTATAGCTAGCTAACATTAGCCTGATACGATCTGTTCCCTCACAATTAAAGTTAGCCTGATACGATCTGTTCTTTCAGAACTCTGTAGCTAGCTAACATTAGCCTGATACAAACTTTTCCATCACAACTAAAGTTAGCCTGATACAGTCTGTTCCCTCAAAACTCTATAGCTAGCTTACGTTAGCCTGATACAATCTTTTCCATCACAACTAAAGTTAGCCTGATACAATCTGTTCTCTCACTACTCTGTAGCTAGCTAACATTAGCCTGATACAATCTGTTCTCTCACAACTCTGTAGCTAGCTAATATTAGCTTGATAAAATCTGTTCTCTCACAACCCTGTAGCTAGCTAACATTAGCCTGATACAATCTGTTCCCTCACAACTCTGTAGCTAGCTAACATTAGCCTGATACAATCTGTTCTCTCACAACTCTGTAGCTAGATAACATTAGCCTGATACAATCTGTTCTCTCACAACCCTGTAGCTAGCTAACATTAGCCTGATACAATCTGTTCTCTCACAACTCTGTAGCTAGCTAACATTAGCCTGATACAATCTGTTCTCTCACAACTCTGTAGCTAGCTAACATTAGCCTGATAAAATCTGTTCCCTCACAACTTAAGTTAGCCTGATACGATCTGTTGTCTCACAACTCTGTAGCTAGCTTAAATTAGCCTGATACAATCTGTTCCCTCACAACTAAAATTAGCCTGATACGATCTGTTCTCTCAGAACTCTGTAGCTAGCTAACGTAAACCTGATTCATTCTGTTCTCTCAGAACTCTGTAGCTAGCTAACGTTAGCCTGATACAATCTGTTCTCTCACAACTCTGTAGCTAGCTAGCATTAGACTGATACAATCTGTTCCCTCACAACTAAAGTTAGCCTGATACGATCTGTTCTCTCACAACTCTGAAGCTAGCTAACATGAGCCTGATACAATCTTTTCCCTCACAACTCTGTAGCAAGCTAACATTAGCCTGATACAATCTGTTCCCTCACAACTAAAGTTAGCCTGATACGATCTGTTATTTTAGAACTCTGTAGCTAGCTAACGTTAGCCTGATGCAATCTGTTCTCTCAGAACTCTGTAGCTAGCTAACGTTAGCCTGATACAATCTGTTCTCTCACAACTCTGTAGCTAGCTAATGTTAGCATGATACAATCTGTTCCCTTGCAACTCTCTAGCTAGCTTACGTTAACCTGATACAATCTTTTCCGTCACAACTTTGTAACTAGCTAACATTAGCTTGATACAATCTGATCACTCACAACTCTGTAGCTAGCTCTCTCACAACTCTATAGCTAGCTAACATTAGCCTGAAACGATCTGTTCCCTTACAATTAAAGTTAGCCTGATACGATCTGTTCTCTCAGAACTCTGTAGCTAGCTAACATTAGCCTGATACAATCTTTTCCATCACAACTAAAGTTAGCCTGATACAATCTGTTCTCTCACTACTCTTTAGCTAGCTAACTTTAACCTGATACAATCTGTTCTCTCACAACTCTGTAGCTAGCTAATATTAGCTTGATACAATCTGTTCCCTCACAACTAAAGTTAGCCTGATACGATCTGTTCTCTCAGAACTCTGTAGCTAGCTAACGTAAGCCTGATAAAATCTGTTCTCTCAGAACTCTGTAGCTAGCTCACGTTAGCCTGATACAATCTGTTCTCTCACAACTCTGTGGCTAGCTAATGTTAGCATCATACAATCTGTTCCCTTGAAACTCTCTAGCTAGCTTACGTTAGCCTGATACAATCTTTTCCGTCACAACTTTGTAGCTAGCTAACATTAGCTTGATACAATCTGTTCACTTCCAACTCTGTAGCTAGCTCTCTCACAACTCTACAGCTAGCTAACATTAGCCTGATACGATCTGTTCCCTCACAATTAAAGTTAGCCTGATACGATCTGTTCTCTTAGAACTCTGTAGTTAGCTAACATTAGCCTGATACAATCTGTTCTCTCACAACTCTGTAGCTAGCTAATATTAGCTTGATACTATATGTTCTCTCACAACTCTGTAACTAGCTAACGTTAGCCTGATACAGTCTGTTCCCTCAAAACTCTGTAGCTAGCTAGCGTTAGCCTTATACAATCTGTTCCCTCACAACTCCTTAGCTAGCTCTCTAACAACTCTGTAGCTAGCTAAAATATACCTGAAACAATCTGTTCCCTCACAACTTTATAGCTAGCTAACATTAACCTGATACAGTCTGTTCCCTCACAACTCTGTAGCTAGCTAACGTTAGCCTTATACAAACGGTTCCCTCACAACTCTGTAGCTAGCTCTCTAACAACTCTGTAGCTAGCTAACATATAACTTAAACAATCTCTTCCTTTACAACTTTGTAGCAAGCTAACATTAACCTCATACAGTCTTTTCTCTCACAGCTCTGTAGCTAGCTAACAGTAGCCTGATACTATCTGTTCTCTCACAACTCTGTAGCTAGCTAGCGTTAGCCTGATACAATCTGTTCTCTCACAACTTTGAAGCTAGCTAACAAAAGCCTGATACAATCTTTTCCCTCAAAACTCTGTAGCTAGCTAACCTTAGCCTGATACAATCTGTTCCCTCACAACTTAAGTTAGCCTGATATGATCCGTTGTCTCACAACTCTGTAGCTAGCTTAAATTAGCCTGATACAATCTGTTCCCTCACAACTAAAGGTAGCCTGATACGATCTGTTCACTCAGAACTCTGTAGTTAGCTAACATTAGCCTGATACAATCTGTTCCCTCACAACTAAAGTTATCCTGATATTATCTGTTCTCTCAGAACTCTGTAGCTAGCTAACATAAACCTGATACATTCTATTCTCTCAGAACTCTGTCGCTAGCTAACGTTAGCCTGATACAATCTGTTCTCTCACAACTCTGTAGCTAGCTAGCGTTAGCCTGATACAATCTGTTCCCTCACAACTAAAGTTTGCCTGATACGATCTGTTCTCTCACAACTCTGAAGCTAGCTAACATAAGCCTGATACAATCTTTTCCCTCACAACTCTGTAGCTAGCTAACATTAGCCTGATACAATCTGTTCCCTCACAACTAAAGTTAGCCTGATAAGATCTGTTATCTCAGAACTCTGTAGCTAGCTGACGTTAGCCTGATACAATCTGTTCTCTCACAACTCTGTAGCTAGCTAATGTTAGCATGATACAATCTGTTCCCTTGCAACTCTCTAGCTAGCTTACGTTAGCCTGATACAATCTTTTCCGTCACAACTTTGTAGGTAGCGAACATTAGCTTGATACAATCTGTTCACTCACAACTCTGTAGCTAGCTCTCTCAGAACTCTATAGCTAGCTAACATTAGCCTGATACGATCGGTTCCCTCACAATTAAAGTTAGCCTGATACAATCTGTTCTCTCACAACCCTGTAGCTAGCTAATATTAGCTTGATACAATCTGTTCTCTCACAACTCTGTAACTAGCTAACGTTAGCCTGATACAGTCTGTTCCCTCAAAACTCTGTAGCTAGCTTACGTTAGCCTGATACAATCTTTTCCATCACAACTAAAGTTAGCCTGATACAATCTGTTCTCTCACTACTCTGTAGCTAGCTAACATTAGCCTGATACAATCTGTTCTCTCACAACTCTGTAGCTAGCTTATATTAGCTTGATACAATCTTTTCTCTCACAACCCTGTAGCTAGGTAACATTAGCCGGATACAATCTGTTCTCTCACTACTCTGTAGCTAGCTAACATAAGCGTGATACAATCTGTTCTCTCACAACTCTGTAGCTAGCTAATATTAACTTGATACAATCTGTTCTCTCACAACCCTGTAGCTAGCTAACATTAGCCTGATACTATCTGTTCCCTCACAACTTAAGTTAGCCTGATACGATCTGTTGTCTCACAACTCTGTAGCTAGCTTAAATTAGCCTGATACAATCTGTTCTCTCACAACTCTGTAGCTAGCTAGCGTTAGCCTGATACAATCTGTTCCCTCACAACTAAAGTTTGCCTGATACGATCTGTTCTCTCACAACTCTGAAGCTAGCTAACATAAGCCTGATACAATCTTTTCCCTCACAACTCTGTAGCTAGCTAACATTAGCCTGATACAATCTGTTCCCTCACAACTAAAGTTAGCCTGATATTATCTGTTCTCTCAGAACTCTGTAGCTAGCTAACATAAACCTGATACATTCTATTCTCTCAGAACTCTGTCGCTAGCTAACGTTAGCCTGATACAATCTGTTTTCTCACAACTCTGTAGCTAGCTAGCGTTAGCCTGATACAATCTGTTCCCTCACAACTAAAGTTTGCCTGATACGATCTGTTCTCTCACAACTCTGAAGCTAGCTAACATAAGCCTGATACAACCTTTTCCCTCACAACTCTGTAGCTAGCTAACATTAGCCTGATACAATCTGTTCCCTCACAACTAAAGTTAGCCTGATAAGATCTGTTATCTCAGAACTCTGTAGCTAGCTAACGTTAGCCTGATACAATCTGTTCTCTCACAACTCTGTAGCTAGCTAATGTTAGCATGATACAATCTGTTCCCTTGCAACTCTCTAGCTAGCTTACGTTAGCCTGATACAATCTTTTCCGTCACAACTTTGTAGGTAGCGAACATTAGCTTGATACAATCTGTTCACTCACAACTCTGTAGCTAGCTCTCTCAGAACTCTATAGCTAGCTAACATTAGCCTGATACGATCGGTTCCCTCACAATTAAAGTTAGACTGATACGATCTGTTCTCTGGGAAATCTGTAGCTAGCTAACATTAGCCTGATACAATCTTTTCCATCACAACTAAAGTTAGCCTGATACAATCTGTTCTCTCACAACCCTGTAGCTAGCTAATATTAGCTTGATACAATCTGTTCTCTCACAACTCTGTAACTAGCTAACGTTAGCCTGATACAGTCTGTTCCCTCAAAACTCTGTAGCTAGCTTACGTTAGCCTGATACAATCTTTTCCATCACAACTAAAGTTAGCCTGATACAATCTGTTCTCTCACTACTCTGTAGCTAGCTAACATTAGCCTGATACAATCTGTTCTCTCACAACTCTGTAGCTAGCTTATATTAGCTTGATACAATCTTTTCTCTCACAACCCTGTAGCTAGGTAACATTAGCCGGATACAATCTGTTCTCTCACTACTCTGTAGCTAGCTAACATAAGCGTGATACAATCTGTTCTCTCACAACTCTGTAGCTAGCTAATATTAGCTTGATACAATCTGTTCTCTCACAACCCTGTAGCTAGCTAACATTAGCCTGATACTATCTGTTCCCTCACAACTTAAGTTAGCCTGATACGATCTGTTGTCTCACAACTCTGTAGCTAGCTTAAATTAGCCTGATACAATCTGTTCTCTCACAACTCTGTAGCTAGCTAGCGTTAGCCTGATACAATCTGTTCCCTCACAACTAAAGTTTGCCTGATACGATCTGTTCTCTCACAACTCTGAAGCTAGCTAACATAAGCCTGATACAATCTTTTCCCTCACAACTCTGTAGCTAGCTAACATTAGCCTGATACAATCTGTTCCCTCACAACTAAAGTTAGCCTGATAAGATCTGTTATCTCAGAACTCTGTAGCTAGCTAACGTTAGCCTGATACAATCTGTTCTCTCACAACTCTGTAGCTAGCTAATGTTAGCATGATACAATCTGTTCCCTTGCAACTCTCTAGCTAGCTTACGTTAGCCTGATACAATCTTTTCCGTCACAACTTTGTAGGTAGCGAACATTAGCTTGATACAATCTGTTCACTCACAACTCTGTAGCTAGCTCTCTCAGAACTCTATAGCTAGCTAACATTAGCCTGATACGATCGGTTCCCTCACAATTAAAGTTAGCCTGATACGATCTGTTCTCTGGGAAATCTGTAGCTAGCTAATATTAGCCTGATACAATCTTTTCCATCACAACTAAAGTTAGCCTGATACAATCTGTTCTCTCACAACCCTGTAGCTAGCTAATATTAGCTTGATACAATCTGTTCTCTCACAACTCTGTAACTAGCTAACGTTAGCCTGATACAGTCTGTTCCCTCAAAACTCTGTAGCTAGCTTACGTTAGCCTGATACAATCTTTTCCATCACAACTAAAGTTAGCCTGATACAATCTGTTCTCTCACTACTCTGTAGCTAGCTAACATTAGCCTGATACAATCTTTTCCCTCACAACTCTGTAGCTAGCTAACATTAGCCTGATACAATCTGTTCCCTCACAACTAAAGTTAGCCTGATAAGATCTGTTATCTCAGAACTCTGTAGCTAGCTAACGTTAGCCTGATACAATCTGTTCTCTCACAACTCTGTAGCTAGCTAATGTTAGCATGATACAATCTGTTCCCTTGCAACTCTCTAGCTAGCTTACGTTAGCCTGATACAATCTTTTCCGTCACAACTTTGTAGGTAGCGAACATTAGCTTGATACAATCTGTTCACTCACAACTCTGTAGCTAGCTCTCTCAGAACTCTATAGCTAGCTAACATTAGCCTGATACGATCGGTTCCCTCACAATTAAAGTTAGCCTGATACGATCTGTTCTCTGGGAAATCTGTAGCTAGCTAATATTAGCCTGATACAATCTTTTCCATCACAACTAAAGTTAGCCTGATACAATCTGTTCTCTCACAACCCTGTAGCTAGCTAATATTAGCTTGATACAATCTGTTCTCTCACAACTCTGTAACTAGCTAACGTTAGCCTGATACAGTCTGTTCCCTCAAAACTCTGTAGCTAGCTTACGTTAGCCTGATACAATCTTTTCCATCACAACTAAAGTTAGCCTGATACAATCTGTTCTCTCACTACTCTGTAGCTAGCTAACATTAGCCTGATACAATCTGTTCTCTCACAACTCTGTAGCTAGCTTATATTAGCTTGATACAATCTTTTCTCTCACAACCCTGTAGCTAGGTAACATTAGCCGGATACAATCTGTTCTCTCACTACTCTGTAGCTAGCTAACATAAGCCTGATACAATCTGTTCTCTCACAACTCTGTAGCTAGCTAATATTAGCTTGATACAATCTGTTCTCTCACAACCCTGTAGCTAGCTAACATTAGCCTGATACTATCTGTTCCCTCACAACTTAAGTTAGCCTGATACGATCTGTTGTCTCACAACTCTGTAGCTAGCTTAAATTAGCCTGATACAATCTGTTCCCTCACAACTAAAGGTAGCCTGATACGATCTGTTCACTCAGAACTCTGTAGCTAGCTAACATTAGCCTGATAAAATCGGTTCCCTCACAACTCTGTAGTTAGCTAACATTAGCCTGATACAATCTGTTCCCTCACAACTAAAGTTAGCCTGATATAATCTGTTCTCTCAGAACTCTGTAGCTAGCTAACGTAAACCTGATACATTCTATTCTCTCAGAACTCTGTAGCTAGCTAACGTTAGCCTGATACAATCTGTTCTCTCACAACTCTGTAGCTAGCTAATGTTAGCATGATACAATCTGTTCCTTTGCAACTCTCTAGCTAGCTTACGTTAGCCTGATACAATCTTTTCCGTCACAACTTTGTAGCTAGCTAACATTAGCTTGATACAATCTGTTCACTCACAACTCTGTAGCTAGCTCTCTCACAACTCTATAGCTAGCTAACATTAGCCTGATACGATCTGTTCCCTCACAATTAAAGTTAGCCTGATACGATCTGTTCTCTCAGAACTCTGTAGCTAGCTAACATTTGCCTGATACAATCTTTTCCATCACAACTAAAGTTAGCCTGATACAGTCTGTTCCCTCAAAACTCTGTAGCTAGCTTACGTTAGCCTGATACAATCTTTTCCATCACAACTAAAGTTAGCCTGATACAATCTGTTCTCTCACTACTCTGTAGCTAGCTAACATTAGCCTGATACAATCTGTTCTCTCACAACTCTGTAGCTAGCTAACATTAGCCTGATACAATCTGTTCTCTCACAACCCTGTAGCTAGCAAACATTAGCCTGATACAATCTGTTCCCTCACAACTAAAGTTAGCCTGATACGATCTATTCTCTCACAACTCTGAAGCTAGCTAACATAAGCCTGATACAATCTTTCCCTCACAACTCTGTAGCTAGCTAACATTAGCCTGATACAATCTGTTCCCTCACAACTAAAGTTAGCCTGATACAATCTGTTCTCTCAGAACTCTGTAGCTAGCTAACGTTAGCCTGATACAATCTGTTCTCTCACAACTCTGTAGCTAGCTAATGTTAGCATCATACAATCTGTTCCCTTGAAACTCTCTAGCTAGCTTACATTAGCCTGATACAGTCTGTTCCCTCAAAACTCTGTAGCTAGCTAGCGTTAGCCTTATACAATCTGTTCCCTCACAACTCCTTAGCTAGCTCTCTAACAACTCTGTAGCTAGCTAACATATACCTGAAACAATCTGTTCCCTCACAACTTTATAGCTAGCTAACATTAACCTGATACAGTCTGTTCCCTCACAACTCTGTTGCTAGCTAACGTTAGCCTTATACAATCTGTTCCCTCAAAACTCTGTAGCTAGCTCTCTCACAACTCTGTAGCTAGCTAACATATACCTGAAACAATATGTTCCTTCACAACTTTGTAGCAAGCTAACATTAACCTCATACAGTCTGTTCTCTCACAGCTCTGTAGCTAGCTAACAGTAGCCTGATACTATCTGTTCTCTCACAACTCTGTAGCTAGCTAGCGTTAGCCTGATACAATCTGTTCCCTCACAACTTAAGTTAGCCTGATACGATCTGTTCTCTCACAACTTTAAAGCTAGTTAACATAAGCCTGATACAATCCTTTCCCTCACAACTCTGTAGCTAGGTAACATTAACCTGATACAGTCTGTTCCCTCACAACTAAAGTTAGCCTGATACGATCTGTTCTCTCAGAACTCTGTAGCTAGCTAAAATTAGCCTGGTACAATCTGTTCTATTTGAACCTTGTAGCTAGCTAACGTTAGCCTGATACAATCTGTTCTCTCACAACTCTGTAGCTAGCTAGCATTAGCCTGATACAATCTGTTCCCTCACAACTAAAGTTAGCCTGATACAATCTTTTCCCTCACAACTCTGTAGCTAGCTAACATTAGCTTGATACAATCTGTTCACTCACAACTCTGTAGCTAGCTCTCTCACAACTCTACAGCTAGCTAAAATTAGCCTGATACGATCTGTTCTCTCAGAACTCTGTAGCTAGCTAACATTAGCCTGATACAATCTTTTCCATCACAACTAAAGTTAGCCTGATACAATCTGTTCTCTCACTACTCTGTAGCTAGCTAACATTAGCCTGATACAATCTGTTCTCTCACAACTCTGTAGCTAGCTAACATTAGCTTGATACAATCTGTTCTCTCACAACTCTGTACCTAGCTAACATATACCTGAAACAATCTGTTCCCTCACAACTTTGTAGCTAGCTAACATTAACCTCATACAATCCGTTCTCTCACAGCTCTGTAGCTAGCTAACATTAGTCTGATACTATCTGTTCCCTCACAACTAAAGTTAGCCTGATGCAATCTGTTCCCTCACAACTCTGAAGCTAGCTAACATAAGCCTGATACAATCTTTTCCCTCACAACTCTGTAGCTAGCTAATATTAGCTTGATACAATCTGTTCCCTCACAACTAAAGTTAGCCTGATACGATCTGTTCTCTCAGAACTCTGTAGCTAGCTAACGTAAGCTTGATAAAATCTGTTCTCTCAGAACTCTGTAGCTAGCTAACGTTAGCCTGATATAATCTGTTCTCTCACAACTCTGTAGCTAGCTAATGTTAGTATCATACAATCTGTTCCCTTGAAACTCTCTAGCTAGCTTACGTTAGCCTGATACAATCTTTTCCGTCACAACTTTGTAGCTAGCTAACATTAGCTTGATACAATCTGTTCACTTCCAACTCTGTAGCTAGCTCTCTCACAACTCTACAGCTAGCTAACATTAGCCTGATACTATCTGTTACCTCACAATTAAAGTTAGCCTGATACGATCTGTTCTCTCAGAACTCTGTAGTTAGCTAACATTAGCCTGATACAATCTGTTCTCTTACAACTCTGTAGCTAGCTAATATTAGCTTGATACTATATGTTCTCTCACAACTCTGTAACTAGCTAACGTAAGCCTGATACAGTCTGTTCCCTCAAAACTCTGTAGCTAGCTAGCGTTAGCCTTATACAATCTGTTCCCTCACAACTCCTTAGCTAGCTCTCTAACAACTCTGTAGCTAGCTAAAATATACCTGAAACAATCTGTTCCCTCACAACTTTATAGCTAGCTAACATTAACCTGATACAGTCTGTTCCCTCACAACTCTGTAGCTAGCTAACGTTAGCCTTATACAAACGGTTCCCTCACAACTCTGTAGCTAGCTCTCTAACAACTCTGTAGCTAGCTAACATATAACTGAAACAATCTCTTCCTTCACAACTTTGTAGCAAGCTAACATTAACCTCATACAGTCTTTTCTCTCACAGCTCTGTAGCTAGCTAACAGTAGCCTGATACTATCTGTTCTCTCACAACTCTGTAGCTAGCTAACATTAGCCTGATACAATCTGTTCCCTCACAACTAAAGTTAGCCTGATACGATCTGTTCTCTCACAACTTTGAAGCTAGCTAACAAAAGCCTGATACAATCTTTTCCCTCAAAACTCTGTAGCTAGCTAACCTTAGCCTGATACAATCTGTTCCCTCACAACTAAAGGTAGCCTGATACAATCTGTTCACTCAGAACTCTGTAGCTAGCTAACATTAGCCTGATAAAATCTGTTCCCTCACAACTCTGTAGTTAGCTAACATTAGCCTGATACAATCTGTTCCCTCACAACTAAAGTTAGCCTGATATTATCTGTTCTCTCAGAACTCTGTAGCTAGCTAACATAAACCTGATACATTCTATTGTCTCAGAACTCTGTCGCTAGCTAACGTTAGCCTGATACAATCTGTTCTCTCACAACTCTGTAGCTAGCTAGCGTTAGCCTGATACAATCTGTTCCCTCACAACTTAATAGCTAGCTAACATTAGCTTGATACAATCTGTTCACTCACAACTCTGTAGCTAGCTCTCTCACAACTCTATAGCTAGCTAACATTAGCCTGATACGATTTGTTCCCTCACAATTAAAGTTAGCCTGATACGATCTGTTCTCTCAGAACTCTGTAGCTAGCTAACGTTAGCCTGATACAATCTGTTCCCTCACAACTAAAGTTTGCCTGCTGTTCTCTTACAACTCTGAAGCTAGCTAACATAAGCCTGATACAATCTTTTCCCTCACAACTAAAGTTTGCCTGCTGTTCTCTCACAACTCTGAAGCTAGCTAACATAAGCCTGATACAATCTTTTCCCTCACAACTCTGTAGCTAGCTAACATTAGCCTGATACAATCTGTTCCCTCACAACTAAAGTTAGCCTGATAAGATCTGTTATCTCAGAACTCTGTAGCTAGCTAACGTTAGCCTGATACAATCTGTTCTCTCACAACTCTGTAGCTAGCTAATGTTAGCATGATACAATCTGTTCCCTTGCAACTCTCTAGCTAGCTTACGTTAGCCTGATACAATCTTTTCCGTCACAACTTTGTAGGTAGCGAACATTAGCTTGATACAATCTGTTCACTCACAACTCTGTAGCTAGCTCTCTCAGAACTCTATAGCTAGCTAACATTAGCCTGATACGATCTGTTCCCTCACAATTAAAGTTAGCCTGATACGATCTGTTCTCTCAGAACTCTGTAGCTAGCTAACATTAGCCTGATACAATCTTTTCCATCACAACTAAAGTTAGCCTGATACAATCTGTTCTCTCACTACTCTGTAGCTAGCTAACATTAGCCTGATACAATCTGTTCTCTCACAACCCTGTAGCTAGCTAATATTAGCTTGATACAATCTGTTCTCTCACAACTCTGTAACTTGCTAACGTTAGCCTGATACAGTCTGTTCCCTCAAAACTCTGTAGCTAGCTTACGTTAGCCTGATACAATCTTTTCCATCACAACTAAAGTAAGCCTGATACAATCTGTTCTCTCACTACTCTGTAGCTAGCTAACATTAGCCTGATACAATCTGTTCTCTCACAACTCTGTAGCTAGCTTATATTAGCTTGATACAATCTTTTCTCTCACAACCCTGTAGCTAGGTAACATTAGCCTGATACAATCTGTTCTCTCACTACTCTGTAGCTAGCTAACATAAGCCTGATACAATCTGTTCTCTCACAACTCTGTAGCTAGCTAATAT
The DNA here is from genome assembly GCF_963691815.1 of Echiichthys vipera. Taxonomy (NCBI): domain Eukaryota; kingdom Metazoa; phylum Chordata; class Actinopteri; order Perciformes; family Trachinidae; genus Echiichthys; species Echiichthys vipera. Next base: position 233,364 of record NC_139826.1, read on the forward strand.
TAGCTTGATACAATCTGTTCTCTCACAACCCTGTAGCTAGCTTAAATTAGCCTGATACAATCTGTTCCCTCACAACTAAATGTAGCCTGATACGATCTGTTCACTCAGAACTCTGTAGCTAGCTAACATTAGCCTTATAAAATCTGTTCCCTCACAACTCTGTAGTTAGCTAACATTAGCCTGATACAATCTGTTCCCTCACAACTAAAGTTAGCCTGATACAATCTGTTCTCTCAGAACTCTGTAGCTAGCTAACGTAAACCTGATACATTCTATTCTCTCAGAACTCTGTAGCTAGCTAACGTTAGCCTGATACAATCTGTTCTCTCAGAACTCTGTAGCTAGCTAATGTTAGCATGATACAATCTGTTCCTTTGCAACTCTCTAACTAGCTTACGTTAGCCTGATACAATCTTTTCCGTCACAACTTTGTAGCTAGCTAACATTAGCTTGATACAATCTGTTCACTCACAACTCTGTAGCTAGCTCTCTCACAACTCTATAGCTAGCTAACATTAGCCTGATACGATTTGTTCCCTCACAATTAAAGTTAGCCTGATACGATCTGTTCTCTCAGAACTCTGTAGCTAGCTAACATTTGCCTGATACAATCTTTTCCATCAGAACTAAAGTTAGCCTGATACAGTCTGTTCCCTCAAAACTCTGTAGCTAGCTTACGTTAGCCTGATACAATCTTTTCCATCACAACTAAAGTTAGCCTGATACAATCTGTTCTCTCACTACTCTGTAGCTAGCTAACATTAGCCTGATACAATCTGTTCTCTCACAACTCTGTAGCTAGCTAACATTAGCCTGATACAATCTGTTCACTCACAACTCTGTAGCTAGCTCTCTCAGAACTCTATAGCTAGCTAACATTAGCCTGATACGATCGGTTCCCTCACAATTAAAGTTAGACTGATACGATCTGTTCTCTGGGAAATCTGTAGCTAGCTAACATTAGCCTGATACAATCTTTTCCATCACAACTAAAGTTAGCCTGATACAATCTGTTCTCTCACAACCCTGTAGCTAGCTAATATTAGCTTGATACAATCTGTTCTCTCACAACTCTGTAACTAGCTAACGTTAGCCTGATACAGTCTGTTCCCTCAAAACTCTGTAGCTAGCTTACGTTAGCCTGATACAATCTTTTCCATCACAACTAAAGTTAGCCTGATACAATCTGTTCTCTCACTACTCTGTAGCTAGCTAACATTAGCCTGATACAATCTGTTCTCTCACAACTCTGTAGCTAGCTTATATTAGCTTGATACAATCTTTTCTCTCACAACCCTGTAGCTAGGTAACATTAGCCGGATACAATCTGTTCTCTCACTACTCTGTAGCTAGCTAACATAAGCGTGATACAATCTGTTCTCTCACAACTCTGTAGCTAGCTAATATTAGCTTGATACAATCTGTTCTCTCACAACCCTGTAGCTAGCTAACATTAGCCTGATACTATCTGTTCCCTCACAACTTAAGTTAGCCTGATACGATCTGTTGTCTCACAACTCTGTAGCTAGCTTAAATTAGCCTGATACAATCTGTTCTCTCACAACTCTGTAGCTAGCTAGCGTTAGCCTGATACAATCTGTTCCCTCACAACTAAAGTTTGCCTGATACGATCTGTTCTCTCACAACTCTGAAGCTAGCTAACATAAGCCTGATACAATCTTTTCCCTCACAACTCTGTAGCTAGCTAACATTAGCCTGATACAATCTGTTCCCTCACAACTAAAGTTAGCCTGATAAGATCTGTTATCTCAGAACTCTGTAGCTAGCTAACGTTAGCCTGATACAATCTGTTCTCTCACAACTCTGTAGCTAGCTAATGTTAGCATGATACAATCTGTTCCCTTGCAACTCTCTAGCTAGCTTACGTTAGCCTGATACAATCTTTTCCGTCACAACTTTGTAGGTAGCGAACATTAGCTTGATACAATCTGTTCACTCACAACTCTGTAGCTAGCTCTCTCAGAACTCTATAGCTAGCTAACATTAGCCTGATACGATCGGTTCCCTCACAATTAAAGTTAGCCTGATACGATCTGTTCTCTGGGAAATCTGTAGCTAGCTAATATTAGCCTGATACAATCTTTTCCATCACAACTAAAGTTAGCCTGATACAATCTGTTCTCTCACAACCCTGTAGCTAGCTAATATTAGCTTGATACAATCTGTTCTCTCACAACTCTGTAACTAGCTAACGTTAGCCTGATACAGTCTGTTCCCTCAAAACTCTGTAGCTAGCTTACGTTAGCCTGATACAATCTTTTCCATCACAACTAAAGTTAGCCTGATACAATCTGTTCTCTCACTACTCTGTAGCTAGCTAACATTAGCCTGATACAATCTTTTCCCTCACAACTCTGTAGCTAGCTAACATTAGCCTGATACAATCTGTTCCCTCACAACTAAAGTTAGCCTGATAAGATCTGTTATCTCAGAACTCTGTAGCTAGCTAACGTTAGCCTGATACAATCTGTTCTCTCACAACTCTGTAGCTAGCTAATGTTAGCATGATACAATCTGTTCCCTTGCAACTCTCTAGCTAGCTTACGTTAGCCTGATACAATCTTTTCCGTCACAACTTTGTAGGTAGCGAACATTAGCTTGATACAATCTGTTCACTCACAACTCTGTAGCTAGCTCTCTCAGAACTCTATAGCTAGCTAACATTAGCCTGATACGATCGGTTCCCTCACAATTAAAGTTAGCCTGATACGATCTGTTCTCTGGGAAATCTGTAGCTAGCTAATATTAGCCTGATACAATCTTTTCCATCACAACTAAAGTTAGCCTGATACAATCTGTTCTCTCACAACCCTGTAGCTAGCTAATATTAGCTTGATACAATCTGTTCTCTCACAACTCTGTAACTAGCTAACGTTAGCCTGATACAGTCTGTTCCCTCAAAACTCTGTAGCTAGCTTACGTTAGCCTGATACAATCTTTTCCATCACAACTAAAGTTAGCCTGATACAATCTGTTCTCTCACTACTCTGTAGCTAGCTAACATTAGCCTGATACAATCTGTTCTCTCACAACTCTGTAGCTAGCTTATATTAGCTTGATACAATCTTTTCTCTCACAACCCTGTAGCTAGGTAACATTAGCCGGATACAATCTGTTCTCTCACTACTCTGTAGCTAGCTAACATAAGCCTGATACAATCTGTTCTCTCACAACTCTGTAGCTAGCTAATATTAGCTTGATACAATCTGTTCTCTCACAACCCTGTAGCTAGCTAACATTAGCCTGATACTATCTGTTCCCTCACAACTTAAGTTAGCCTGATACGATCTGTTGTCTCACAACTCTGTAGCTAGCTTAAATTAGCCTGATACAATCTGTTCCCTCACAACTAAAGGTAGCCTGATACGATCTGTTCACTCAGAACTCTGTAGCTAGCTAACATTAGCCTGATAAAATCGGTTCCCTCACAACTCTGTAGTTAGCTAACATTAGCCTGATACAATCTGTTCCCTCACAACTAAAGTTAGCCTGATATAATCTGTTCTCTCAGAACTCTGTAGCTAGCTAACGTAAACCTGATACATTCTATTCTCTCAGAACTCTGTAGCTAGCTAACGTTAGCCTGATACAATCTGTTCTCTCACAACTCTGTAGCTAGCTAATGTTAGCATGATACAATCTGTTCCTTTGCAACTCTCTAGCTAGCTTACGTTAGCCTGATACAATCTTTTCCGTCACAACTTTGTAGCTAGCTAACATTAGCTTGATACAATCTGTTCACTCACAACTCTGTAGCTAGCTCTCTCACAACTCTATAGCTAGCTAACATTAGCCTGATACGATCTGTTCCCTCACAATTAAAGTTAGCCTGATACGATCTGTTCTCTCAGAACTCTGTAGCTAGCTAACATTTGCCTGATACAATCTTTTCCATCACAACTAAAGTTAGCCTGATACAGTCTGTTCCCTCAAAACTCTGTAGCTAGCTTACGTTAGCCTGATACAATCTTTTCCATCACAACTAAAGTTAGCCTGATACAATCTGTTCTCTCACTACTCTGTAGCTAGCTAACATTAGCCTGATACAATCTGTTCTCTCACAACTCTGTAGCTAGCTAACATTAGCCTGATACAATCTGTTCTCTCACAACCCTGTAGCTAGCTAACATTAGCCTGATACAATCTGTTCCCTCACAACTAAAGTTAGCCTGATACGATCTATTCTCTCACAACTCTGAAGCTAGCTAACATAAGCCTGATACAATCTTTCCCTCACAACTCTGTAGCTAGCTAATATTAGCCTGATACAATCTGTTCCCTCACAACTAAAGTTAGCCTGATACAATCTGTTCTCTCAGAACTCTGTAGCTAGCTAACGTTAGCCTGATACAATCTGTTCTCTCACAACTCTGTAGCTAGCTAATGTTAGCATCATACAATCTGTTCCCTTGAAACTCTCTAGCTAGCTTACATTAGCCTGATACAGTCTGTTCCCTCAAAACTCTGTAGCTAGCTAGCGTTAGCCTTATACAATCTGTTCCCTCACAACTCCTTAGCTAGCTCTCTAACAACTCTGTAGCTAGCTAACATATACCTGAAACAATCTGTTCCCTCACAACTTTATAGCTAGCTAACATTAACCTGATACAGTCTGTTCCCTCACAACTCTGTTGCTAGCTAACGTTAGCCTTATACAATCTGTTCCCTCAAAACTCTGTAGCTAGCTCTCTCACAACTCTGTAGCTAGCTAACATATACCTGAAACAATATGTTCCTTCACAACTTTGTAGCAAGCTAACATTAACCTCATACAGTCTGTTCTCTCACAGCTCTGTAGCTAGCTAACAGTAGCCTGATACTATCTGTTCTCTCACAACTCTGTAGCTAGCTAGCGTTAGCCTGATACAATCTGTTCCCTCACAACTTAAGTTAGCCTGATACGATCTGTTCTCTCACAACTTTAAAGCTAGTTAACATAAGCCTGATACAATCCTTTCCCTCACAACTCTGTAGCTAGGTAACATTAACCTGATACAGTCTGTTCCCTCACAACTAAAGTTAGCCTGATACGATCTGTTCTCTCAGAACTCTGTAGCTAGCTAAAATTAGCCTGATACAATCTGTTCTATTTGAACCTTGTAGCTAGCTAACGTTAGCCTGATACAATCTGTTCTCTCACAACTCTGTAGCTAGCTAGCATTAGCCTGATACAATCTGTTCCCTCACAACTAAAGTTAGCCTGATACAATCTTTTCCCTCACAACTCTGTAGCTAGCTAACATTAGCTTGATACAATCTGTTCACTCACAACTCTGTAGCTAGCTCTCTCACAACTCTACAGCTAGCTAAAATTAGCCTGATACGATCTGTTCTCTCAGAACTCTGTAGCTAGCTAACATTAGCCTGATACAATCTTTTCCATCACAACTAAAGTTAGCCTGATACAATCTGTTCTCTCACTACTCTGTAGCTAGCTAACATTAGCCTGATACAATCTGTTCTCTCACAACTCTGTAGCTAGCTAAAATTAGCTTGATACAATCTGTTCTCTCACAACTCTGTACCTAGCTAACATATACCTGAAACAATCTGTTCCCTCACAACTTTGTAGCTAGCTAACATTAACCTCATACAATCCGTTCTCTCACAGCTCTGTAGCTAGCTAACATTAGTCTGATACTATCTGTTCCCTCACAACTAAAGTTAGCCTGATGCAATCTGTTCCCTCACAACTCTGAAGCTAGCTAACATAAGCCTGATACAATCTTTTCCCTCACAACTCTGTAGCTAGCTAATATTAGCTTGATACAATCTGTTCCCTCACAACTAAAGTTAGCCTGATACGATCTGTTCTCTCAGAACTCTGTAGCTAGCTAACGTAAGCTTGATAAAATCTGTTCTCTCAGAACTCTGTAGCTAGCTAACGTTAGCCTGATATAATCTGTTCTCTCACAACTCTGTAGCTAGCTAATGTTAGTATCATACAATCTGTTCCCTTGAAACTCTCTAGCTAGCTTACGTTAGCCTGATACAATCTTTTCCGTCACAACTTTGTAGCTAGCTAACATTAGCTTGATACAATCTGTTCACTTCCAACTCTGTAGCTAGCTCTCTCACAACTCTACAGCTAGCTAACATTAGCCTGATACTATCTGTTACCTCACAATTAAAGTTAGCCTGATACGATCTGTTCTCTCAGAACTCTGTAGTTAGCTAACATTAGCCTGATACAATCTGTTCTCTTACAACTCTGTAGCTAGCTAATATTAGCTTGATACTATATGTTCTCTCACAACTCTGTAACTAGCTAACGTAAGCCTGATACAGTCTGTTCCCTCAAAACTCTGTAGCTAGCTAGCGTTAGCCTTATACAATCTGTTCCCTCACAACTCCTTAGCTAGCTCTCTAACAACTCTGTAGCTAGCTAAAATATACCTGAAACAATCTGTTCCCTCACAACTTTATAGCTAGCTAACATTAACCTGATACAGTCTGTTCCCTCACAACTCTGTAGCTAGCTAACGTTAGCCTTATACAAACGGTTCCCTCACAACTCTGTAGCTAGCTCTCTAACAACTCTGTAGCTAGCTAACATATAACTGAAACAATCTCTTCCTTCACAACTTTGTAGCAAGCTAACATTAACCTCATACAGTCTTTTCTCTCACAGCTCTGTAGCTAGCTAACAGTAGCCTGATACTATCTGTTCTCTCACAACTCTGTAGCTAGCTAACATTAGCCTGATACAATCTGTTCCCTCACAACTAAAGTTAGCCTGATACGATCTGTTCTCTCACAACTTTGAAGCTAGCTAACAAAAGCCTGATACAATCTTTTCCCTCAAAACTCTGTAGCTAGCTAACCTTAGCCTGATACAATCTGTTCCCTCACAACTAAAGGTAGCCTGATACAATCTGTTCACTCAGAACTCTGTAGCTAGCTAACATTAGCCTGATAAAATCTGTTCCCTCACAACTCTGTAGTTAGCTAACATTAGCCTGATACAATCTGTTCCCTCACAACTAAAGTTAGCCTGATATTATCTGTTCTCTCAGAACTCTGTAGCTAGCTAACATAAACCTGATACATTCTATTGTCTCAGAACTCTGTCGCTAGCTAACGTTAGCCTGATACAATCTGTTCTCTCACAACTCTGTAGCTAGCTAGCGTTAGCCTGATACAATCTGTTCCCTCACAACTTAATAGCTAGCTAACATTAGCTTGATACAATCTGTTCACTCACAACTCTGTAGCTAGCTCTCTCACAACTCTATAGCTAGCTAACATTAGCCTGATACGATTTGTTCCCTCACAATTAAAGTTAGCCTGATACGATCTGTTCTCTCAGAACTCTGTAGCTAGCTAACGTTAGCCTGATACAATCTGTTCCCTCACAACTAAAGTTTGCCTGCTGTTCTCTTACAACTCTGAAGCTAGCTAACATAAGCCTGATACAATCTTTTCCCTCACAACTAAAGTTTGCCTGCTGTTCTCTCACAACTCTGAAGCTAGCTAACATAAGCCTGATACAATCTTTTCCCTCACAACTCTGTAGCTAGCTAACATTAGCCTGATACAATCTGTTCCCTCACAACTAAAGTTAGCCTGATAAGATCTGTTATCTCAGAACTCTGTAGCTAGCTAACGTTAGCCTGATACAATCTGTTCTCTCACAACTCTGTAGCTAGCTAATGTTAGCATGATACAATCTGTTCCCTTGCAACTCTCTAGCTAGCTTACGTTAGCCTGATACAATCTTTTCCGTCACAACTTTGTAGGTAGCGAACATTAGCTTGATACAATCTGTTCACTCACAACTCTGTAGCTAGCTCTCTCAGAACTCTATAGCTAGCTAACATTAGCCTGATACGATCTGTTCCCTCACAATTAAAGTTAGCCTGATACGATCTGTTCTCTCAGAACTCTGTAGCTAGCTAACATTAGCCTGATACAATCTTTTCCATCACAACTAAAGTTAGCCTGATACAATCTGTTCTCTCACTACTCTGTAGCTAGCTAACATTAGCCTGATACAATCTGTTCTCTCACAACCCTGTAGCTAGCTAATATTAGCTTGATACAATCTGTTCTCTCACAACTCTGTAACTTGCTAACGTTAGCCTGATACAGTCTGTTCCCTCAAAACTCTGTAGCTAGCTTACGTTAGCCTGATACAATCTTTTCCATCACAACTAAAGTAAGCCTGATACAATCTGTTCTCTCACTACTCTGTAGCTAGCTAACATTAGCCTGATACAATCTGTTCTCTCACAACTCTGTAGCTAGCTTATATTAGCTTGATACAATCTTTTCTCTCACAACCCTGTAGCTAGGTAACATTAGCCTGATACAATCTGTTCTCTCACTACTCTGTAGCTAGCTAACATAAGCCTGATACAATCTGTTCTCTCACAACTCTGTAGCTAGCTAATATTAGCTTGATACAATCTGTTCTCTCACAACCCTGTAGCTAGCTTAAATTAGCCTGATACAATCTGTTCCCTCACAACTAAATGTAGCCTGATACGATCTGTTCACTCAGAACTCTGTAGCTAGCTAACATTAGCCTTATAAAATCTGTTCCCTCACAACTCTGTAGTTAGCTAACATTAGCCTGATACAATCTGTTCCCTCACAACTAAAGTTAGCCTGATACAATCTGTTCTCTCAGAACTCTGTAGCTAGCTAACGTAAACCTGATACATTCTATTCTCTCAGAACTCTGTAGCTAGCTAACGTTAGCCTGATACAATCTGTTCTCTCAGAACTCTGTAGCTAGCTAATGTTAGCATGATACAATCTGTTCCTTTGCAACTCTCTAACTAGCTTACGTTAGCCTGATACAATCTTTTCCGTCACAACTTTGTAGCTAGCTAACATTAGCTTGATACAATCTGTTCACTCACAACTCTGTAGCTAGCTCTCTCACAACTCTATAGCTAGCTAACATTAGCCTGATACGATTTGTTCCCTCACAATTAAAGTTAGCCTGATACGATCTGTTCTCTCAGAACTCTGTAGCTAGCTAACATTTGCCTGATACAATCTTTTCCATCAGAACTAAAGTTAGCCTGATACAGTCTGTTCCCTCAAAACTCTGTAGCTAGCTTACGTTAGCCTGATACAATCTTTTCCATCACAACTAAAGTTAGCCTGATACAATCTGTTCTCTCACTACTCTGTAGCTAGCTAACATTAGCCTGATACAATCTGTTCTCTCACAACTCTGTAGCTAGCTAACATTAGCCTGATACAATCTGTTCTCTCACAACCCTGTAGCTAGCTAACATTAGCCTGATACAATCTGTTCTCTCACAACTCTGTAGCTAGCTAACATTAGCCTGATACAATCTGTTCCCTCACAACTAATGTTAGCCTGATACAATCTGTTCTCTCAGAACTCTGTAGCTAGCTAACGTAAACCTGATACATTCTGTTCTCTCAGAACTCTGTAGCTAGCTAACGTTAGCCTGATACAATCTGTTCTCTCACAACTCTGTAGCTAGCTAGCGTTAGCCTGATACAATCTGTTCCCTCACAACTAAAGTTAGCCTGATACGATCTATTCTCTCACAACTCTGAAGCTAGCTAACATAAGCCTGATACAATCTTTTCCTTCACAACTCTGTAGCTAGCTAACAATAGCCTGATACAATCTGTTCCCTCACAACTAAAGTTAGCCTGATACAATCTATTCTCTCAGAACTCTGTAGCTAGCTAACGTTAGCCTGATACAATCTGTTCTCTCACAACTCTGTAGCTAGCTAATGTAAGCATCATACAATCTGTTCCCTTGAAACTCTCTAGCTAGCTTACATTAGCCTGATACAGTCTGTTCCCTCAAAACTCTGTAGCTAGCTAGCGTTAGCCTTATACAATCTGTTCCCTCACAACTCCTTAGCTAGCTCTCTAACAACTCTGTAGCTAGCTAACATATACCTGAAACAATCTGTTCCCTCACAACTTTATAGCTAGCTAACATTAACCTGATACAGTCTGTTCCCTCAAAACTCTGTAGCTAGCTTACGTTAGCCTGATACAATCTTTTCCATCACAACTAAAGTTAGCCTGATACAATCTGTTCTCTCACTACTCTGTAGCTAGCTAACATTAGCCTGATACAATCTGTTCTCTCACAACTCTGTAGCTAGCTTATATTAGCTTGATACAATATTTTCTCTCACAACCCTGTAGCTAGGTAACATTAGCCTGATACAATCTGTTCTCTCACTACTCTGTAGCTAGCTAACATAAGCCTGATACAATCTGTTCTCTCACAACTCTGTAGCTAGCTAATATTAGCTTGATACAATCTTTTCCTTCACAACTCTGTAGCTAGCTAACAATAGCCTGATACAATCTGTTCCCTCACAACTAAAGTTAGCCTGATACAATCTATTCTCTCAGAACTCTGTAGCTAGCTAACGTTAGCCTGATACAATCTGTTCTCTCACAACTCTGTAGCTAGCTAATGTAAGCATCATACAATCTGTTCCCTTGAAACTCTCTAGCTAGCTTACATTAGCCTGATACAGTCTGTTCCCTCAAAACTCTGTAGCTAGCTAGCGTTAGCCTTATAAAATCTGTTCCCTCACAACTCCTTAGCTAGCTCTCTAACAACTCTGTAGCTAGCTAACATATACCTGAAACAATCTGTTCCCTCACAACTTTATAGCTAGCTAACATTAACCTGATACAGTCTGTTCCCTCAAAACTCTGTAGCTAGCTTACGTTAGCCTGATACAATCTTTTCCATCACAACTAAAGTTAGCCTGATACAATCTGTTCTCTCACTACTCTGTAGCTAGCTAACATTAGCCTGATACAATCTGTTCTCTCACAACCCTGTAGCTAGCTAATATTAGCTTGATACAATCTGTTCTCTCACAACTCTGTAATTAGCTAACGTTAGCCTGATACAGTCTGTTCCCTCAAAACTCTGTAGCTAGCTTACGTTAGCCTGATACAATCTTTTCCATCACAACTAAAGTAAGCCTGATACAATCTGTTCTCTCACTACTCTGTAGCTAGCTAACATTAGCCTGATACAATCTGTTCTCTCACAACTCTGTAGCTAGCTTATATTAGCTTGATACAATCTTTTCTCTCACAACCCTGTAGCTAGGTAACATTAGCCTGATACAATCTGTTCTCTCACTACTCTGTAGCTAGCTAACATAAGCCTGATACAATCTGTTCTCTCACAACTCTGTAGCTAGCTAATATTAGCTTGATACAATCTGTTCTCTCACAACCCTGTAGCTAGCTTAAATTAGCCTGATACAATCTGTTCCCTCACAACTAAAGGTAGCCTGATACGATCTGTTCACTCAGAACTCTGTAGCTAGCTAACATTAGCCTGATAAAATCTGTTCCCTCACAACTCTGTAGTTAGCTAACATTAGCCTGATACAATCTGTTCCCTCACAACTAAAGTTAGCCTGATACAATCTGTTCTCTCAGAACTCTGTAGCTAGCTAACGTAAACCTGATACATTCTATTCTCTCAGAACTCTGTAGCTAGCTAACGTTAGCCTGATACAATCTGTTCTCTCAGAACTCTGTAGCTAGCTAATGTTAGCATGATACAATCTGTTCCTTTGCAACTCTCTAACTAGCTTACGTTAGCCTGATACAATCTTTTCCGTCACAACTTTGTAGCTAGCTAACATTAGCTTGATACAATCCGTTCACTCACAACTCTGTAGCTAGCTCTCTCACAACTCTATAGCTAGCTAACATTAGCCTGATACGATTTGTTCCCTCACAATTAAAGTTAGCCTGATACGATCTGTTCTCTCAGAACTCTGTAGCTAGCTATCATTTGCCTGATACAATCTTTTCCATCAGAACTAAAGTTAGCCTGATACAGTCTGTTCCCTCAAAACTCTGTAGCTAGCTTACGTTAGCCTGATACAATCTTTTCCATCACAACTAAAGTTAGCCTGATACAATCTGTTCTCTCACTACTCTGTAGCTAGCTAACATTAGCCTGATACAATCTGTTCTCTCACAACTCTGTAGCTAGCTAACATTAGCCTGATACAATCTGTTCTCTCACAACCCTGTAGCTAGCTAACATTAGCCTGATACAATCTGTTCTCTCACAACTCTGTAGCTAGCTAACATTAGCCTGATACAATCTGTTCCCTCACAACTAAAGTTAGCCTGATACAATCTGTTCTCTCAGAACTCTGTAGCTAGCTAACGTAAACCTGATACATTCTGTTCTCTCAGAACTCTGTAGCTAGCTAGAGTTAGCCTGATACAATCTGTTCCCTCACAACTAAAGTTAGCCTGATACGATCTATTCTCTCACAACTCTGAAGCTAGCTAACATAAGCCTGATACAATCTTTTCCTTCACAACTCTGTAGCTAGCTAACATTAGCCTGATACAATCTGTTCCCTCACAACTAAAGTTAGCCTGATACAATCTATTCTCTCAGAACTCTGTAGCTAGCTAACGTTAGCCTGATACAATCTGTTCTCTCACAACTCTGTAGCTAGCTAATGTAAGCATCATACAATCTGTTCCCTTGAAACTCTCTAGCTAGCTTACATTAGCCTGATACAGTCTGTTCCCTCAAAACTCTGTAGCTAGCTAGCGTTAGCCTTATACAATCTGTTCCCTCACAACTCCTTAGCTAGCTCTCTAATAACTCTGTAGCTAGCTAACATATACCTGAAACAATCTGTTCCCTCACAACTTTATAGCTAGCTAACATTAACCTGATACAGTCTGTTCCCTCACAACTCTGTAGCTAGCTAACGTTAGCCTTATACAATCTGTTCCCTCACAACTCCTTAGCTAGCTCTCTAACAACTCTGTAGCTAGCTAACATATACCTGAAACAATCTGTTCCCTCACAACTTTATAGCTAGCTAACATTAACCTGATACAGTCTGTTTCCTCAAAACTCTGTAGCTAGCTCTCTCACAACTCTGTAGCTAGCTAACATATACCTGAAACAATATGTTCCTTCACAACTTTGTAGCAAGCTAACATTAACCTCACACAGTCTGTTCTCTCACAGCTCTGTAGCTAGCTAACAGTAGCCTGATACTATCTGTTCTCTCACAACTCTGTAGCTAGCTAACATAAGCCTGATACAATCCTTTCCCTCACAACTCTGTAGCTAGGTAACATTAACCTGATACAGTCTGTTCCCTCACAACTAAAGTTAGCCTGATACGATCTGTTATCTCAGAACTCTGTAGCTAGCTAAGATTAGCCTGATACAATCTGTTCTCTCAGAACCTTGTAGCTAGCTAACGTTAGCCTGATACAATCTCTTCTCTCAAAACTCTGTAGCTAGCTAGCATTAGCTTGATACAATCTGTTCCCTCACAACTATAGTTAGCCTGATACAATCTTTTCCCTCACAACTCTGTAGCTAGCTAACATTAGCTTGATACAATCTGTTCACTCACAACTCTGTAGCTAGCTCTCTCACAACTCTACAGCTAGCTAACATTAGCCTGATACGATCTGTTCTCTCTGAACTCTGTTGCTAGCTAACATTAGCCTGATACAATCTTTTCCATCACAACTAAAGTTAGCCTGATACAATCTGTTCTCTCACTACTCTGTAGCTAGCTAACATTAGCCTGATACAATCTGTTCTCTCACAAGTCTGTAGCTAGCTAACATTAGCTTGATACAATCTGTTCTCTCACAACTCTGTAGCTAGCTAACATATACCTGAAACAATCTGTTCCCTCACAACTTTGTAGCTAGCTAACATTAACCTCATACAATCCGTTCTCTCACAGCTCTGTAGCTAGCTAACATTAGTCTGATACTATATTTTCTCTCACAACTCTGTAGCTAGCTAGCGTTAGCCTGATACAATCTGTTCCCTCACAACTAAAGTTAGCCTGATGCAATCTGTTCCCTCACAACTCTGAAGCTAGCTAACATCAGCCTGATACAATCTGTTCCCTCACAATTAAAGTTAGCCTGATACGATCTGTTCTCTCAGAACTCTGAAGCTAGCTAACATAAGCATGATACAATCTTTTCCCTCACAACTCTGTAGCTAGCTAACATTAGCCTGATACAATCTATTTCATCACAACTAAAGTTAGGCTGATACAATCTGTTTTCTCACTACTCTGTAGCTAGCTAGCATGAGCCTGATACAATCTGTTCTCTCACAACTCTGTAGCTAGCTAAAATTAGCTTGATATAATCTGTTCTCTCACAACTCTGTAACTAGCTAACGTAAGCCTGATACAGTCTGTTCCCTCAAAACTCTGTAGCTAGCTAGCGTTAGCCTTATACAATCTGTTCCCTCACAACTTTGTAGCTAGCTCTCTAACAACTCTGTAGCTAGCTAACATATACCTGAAACAATCTGTCCCCTCACAACTCTGTAGGTAGCTAACATTAACCTTATACAATGTGTTCTCTCACAACTCTGTAGCTAGCTAACAGTAGCCTTATACTATCTGTTCTCTCACAACTCTGTAGCTAGCTAACATTAGCTTGATACAATCTGTTCTCTCACAACTCTGTAACTAGCTAACATTAGCTTGATACAATCTGTTCTCTAACAACTCTGTAGCTAGCTAACATTAGCTTGATACAATCTGTTCTCTCACAACTCTGTAGCTAGCTAACATTAGCTTGATACAATCTGTTCCCTCACAACTCCTCAGCTAGCTCTCTAACAACTCTGTAGCTAGCTAACATATACCTGAAACAATCTGTTCCCTCACAACTTTATAGCTAGCTTACATTAACCTGATACAGTCTGTTCCCTCACAACTCTGTAGCTAGCTAACGTTAGCCTTATACAAACTGTTCCCTCACAACTCTGTAGCTAGCTCTCTCACAACTCTGTAGCTAGCTAACATATACCTGAAACAATCTATTCCTTCACAACTTTGTAGCAAGCTAACATTAACCTCATACAGTCTGTTCTCTCACAACTAAAGTAAGACTGATACGATCTGTTCTCTCACAACTTTGAAGCTAGCTAACAAAAGCCTGATACAATCTTTTCCCTCACAACTCTGTAGCTAGCTAACATTAGCCTGATACAATCTGTTCCCTCACAACTCTGTAGCTAGCTAACGTTAGCCTGATACAATCTGTTCCTTCACAACTAAAGTTAGCCTTATACGATCTGTTCTCTCACTACTCTGTCGCTAGCAAACATTAGCCTGATACAATCTGTTCTCTCACAACTCTGTAGCTAGCTTATATTAGCTTGATACAATCTTTTCTCTCACAACCCTGTAGCTAGGTAACATTAGCCTGATACAATCTGTTCTCTCACTACTCTGTAGCTAGCTAACATAAGCCTGATACAATCTGTTCTCTCACAACTCTGTAGCTAGCTAATATTAGCTTGATACAATCTTTTCCTTCACAACTCTGTAGCTAGCTAACAATAGCCTGATACAATCTGTTCCCTCACAACTAAAGTTAGCCTGATACAATCTATTCTCTCAGAACTCTGTAGCTAGCTAACGTTAGCCTGATACAATCTGTTCTCTCACAACTCTGTAGCTAGCTAATGTAAGCATCATACAATCTGTTCCCTTGAAACTCTCTAGCTAGCTTACATTAGCCTGATACAGTCTGTTCCCTCAAAACTCTGTAGCTAGCTAGCGTTAGCCTTATACAATCTGTTCCCTCACAACTCCTTAGCTAGCTCTCTAACAACTCTGTAGCTAGCTAACATATACCTGAAACAATCTGTTCCCTCACAACTTTATAGCTAGCTAACATTAACCTGATACAGTCTGTTCCCTCAAAACTCTGTAGCTAGCTTACGTTAGCCTGATACAATCTTTTCCATCACAACTAAAGTTAGCCTGATACAATCTGTTCTCTCACTACTCTGTAGCTAGCTAACATTAGCCTGATACAATCTGTTCTCTCACAACCCTGTAGCTAGCTAATATTAGCTTGATACAATCTGTTCTCTCACAACTCTGTAATTAGCTAACGTTAGCCTGATACAGTCTGTTCCCTCAAAACTCTGTAGCTAGCTTACGTTAGCCTGATACAATCTTTTCCATCACAACTAAAGTAAGCCTGATACAATCTGTTCTCTCACTACTCTGTAGCTAGCTAACATTAGCCTGATACAATCTGTTCTCTCACAACTCTGTAGCTAGCTTATATTAGCTTGATACAATCTTTTCTCTCACAACCCTGTAGCTAGGTAACATTAGCCTGATACAATCTTTTCCCTCACAACTCTGTAGCTTGCTAACATCAGCCTGATACAATCTGTTCCCTCACAACTAAAGTTAGCCTGATACGATCTGTTATCTCAGAACTCTGTAGCTAGCTAACGTTAGCCTGATACAATCTGTTCTCTTAGAACTCTGTAGCTAGCTAACGTTATCCTGATACAATCTGTTCTCTCACAACTCTGTAGCTAGCTAATGATAGCATGATACAATCTGTTCCCTAGCAACTCTCTAGCTAGCTTACTGTACAATCTTACAGCCTGATACAATCTTTTCCGTCACAACTCTGTAGCTAGCTCTCTAACAACTCTGTAGCTAGCTAACATATACCTGAAACAATCTGTCCCCTCACAACTCTGTAGGTAGCTAACATTAACCTTATACAATCTGTTCTCTCACAACTCTGTAGCTAGCTAACAGTAGCCTTATACTATCTGTTCTCTCACAACTCTGTAGCTAGCTAACATTAGCTTGATACAATCTGTTCTCTCACAACTCTGTAACTAGCTAACATTAGCTTGATACAATCTGTTCTCTCACAACTCTGTAGCTAGCTAACATTAGCTTGATACAATCTGTTCTCTCACAACTCTGTAGCTAGCTAACATTAGCTTGATACAATCTGTTCTCTCACAACTCTGTAACTAGCTAACGTTAGTCTGATACAATCTGTTCCCTCACAACTCTGTAGCGCTTACCTTAGCCTTATACAATCTGTTCCCTCACAACTCCTTAGCTAGCTCTCTAACAACTCTGTAGCTAGCTAACATATACCTGAAACAATCTGTTCCCTCACAACTTTATAGCTAGCTAACATTAACCTGATACAGTCTGTTCCCTCACAACTCTGTAGCTAGCTAACGTTAGCCTTATACAAACTGTTCCCTCACAACTCTGTAGCTAGCTCTCTCACAACTCTGTAGCTAGCTAACATATACCTAAAACAATCTGTTCCTACACAACTTTGTAGCAAGCTAACATTAACCTCATACAGTCTGTTCTCTCACAGCTCTGTAGCTAGCTAACAGTAGCCTGATACTATCTCTTCTCTGACAACTCTGTAGCTAGCTAACATTAGCCTGATACAATCTATTTCATCACAACTAAAGTTAGCCTGATACAATCTGTTTTCTCACTACTCTGTAGCTAGCTAACATGAGCCTGATACAATCTGTTCTCTCACAACTCTGTAGCTAGCTAAAATTAGCTTGATATAATCTGTTCTCTCACAACTCTGTAACTAGCTAACGTAAGCCTGATACAGTCTGTTCCCTCAAAACTCTGTAGCTAGCTAGCGTTAGCCTTATACAATCTGTTCCCTCACAACTTTGTAGCTAGCTCTCTAACAACTCTGTAGCTAGCTAACATATACCTGAAACAATCTGTCCCCTCACAACTCTGTAGATAGCTAACATTAACCTTATACAATGTGTTCTCTCACAACTCTGTAGCTAGCTAACAGTAGCCTTATACTATATGTTCTCTCACAACTCTGTAGCTAGCTAACATTAGCTTGATACAATCTGTTCTCTCACAACTCTGTAACTAGCTAACATTAGCTTGATACAATCTGTTCTCTAACAACTCTGTAGCTAGCTAACATTAACCTCATACAGTCTGTTCTCTCACAACTAAAGTAAGACTGATACGATCTGTTCTCTCACAACTTTGAAGCTAGCTAACAAAAGCCTGATACAATCTTTTCCCTCACAACTCTGTAGCTAGCTAACATTAGCCTGATACAATCTGTTCCCTCACAACTCTGTAGCTAGCTAACGTTAGCCTGATACAATCTGTTCCTTCACAACTAAAGTTAGCCTTATACGATCTGTTCTCTCACTACTCTGTCGCTAGCAAACATTAGCCTGATACAATCTCTTCTCTCACAACTCTGTAGCTAGCTAACATAAGCTTGATACAATCTGTTCTCTCACAACTCTGTAGCTAGCTAACATATACCTGAAACAATCTGTTCCCTCACAACTTTGTAGCTAGCTAACATTAACCTCATACAATCCGTTCTCTCACAGCTCTGTAGCTAGCTAACGTTAGCCTGATACTATCTTTTCTCTCACAACTCTGTAGCTAGCTAGCGTTAGCCTGATACAATCTGTTCCCTCACAACTAAAGTTAGCCTGATACGATCTGTTCTCTCACAACTCTGAAGCTAGCTAACATAAGCCTGATACAATCTGTTCTCTCACAACTCTGTAACTAGCTAACGTTAGTCTGATACAATCTGTTCCCTCACAACTCTGTAGCGCTTACCTTAGCCTTATACAATCTGTTCCCTCACAACTCCTTAGCTAGCTCTCTTACAACTCTGTAGCTAGCTAACACATACCTGAAACAATCTGTTCCCTCACAACTTTATAGCTAGCTAACATTAACCTGATACAGTCTGTTCCCTCACAACTCTGTAGCTAGCTAACGTTAGCCTTATACAAACTGTTCCCTCACAACTCTGTAGCTAGCTCTCTCACAACTCTGTAGCTAGCTAACATATACCTGAAACAATCTGTTCCTTCACAACTTTGTAGCAAGCTAACATTAACCTCATACAGTCTGTTCTCTCACAGCTCTGTAGCTAGCTAACAGTAGCCTGATACTATCTCTTCTCTGACAACTCTGTAGTTGCTAGCGTTAGCCTGATACAATCTGTTCCCTCACAACTAAAGTTAGACTGATACGATCTGTTCTCTCACAACTTTGAAGCTAGCTAACAAAAGCCTGATACAATCTTTTCCCTCACAACTCTGTAGCTAGCTAACATTAGCCTGATACAATCTGTTCCCTCATAACTAAAGTTAGCCTGATACGATCTGTTCTCTCAGAACTCTGTAGCTAGCTAACGTTAGCCTGATACAATCTGTTCTCTCAGAACCCTGTAGCTAGGTAACGTTAGCTTGATACAATCTGTTCTCTCACAACTCTGTAGCTAGCTAGCGTTAGCCTGATACAATCTGTTCCCTCACAACTAAAGTTAGCCTTATACGATCTGTTCTCTCACAACTTTGTAGCTAGCTAACATAAGCCTGATACAATCTTTTCCCTCACAACTCTGTAGCTAGGTAACATTAGCCTGATACAGTCTTTTCCCTCACAACTAAAGTTAGCCTGATACAATCTTTTCCCTCACAACTCTGTAGCTTGCTAACATCAGCCTGATACAATCTGTTCCCTCACAACTAAAGTTAGCCTGATACGATCTGTTATCTCAGAACTCTGTAGCTAGCTAACGTTAGCCTGATACAATCTTTTCTATTAGAACTCTGTAGCTAGCTAACGTTATCCTGATACAATCTGTTCTCTCACAACTCTGTAGCTAGCTAATAATAGCATTATACAATCTGTTCCGTAGCAACTCTCTAGCTAGCTTACTGTACAATCTTACAGCCTGATACAATCTTTTCCGTCAAAACTTTGTAGCTAGCTAACATTAGCTTGATACAATCTGTTCACTCACAACTCTGTAGCTAGCTCTCTCACAACTCTACAGCTAGCTAACATTAGCCTGATACGATCTGTTCCCTCACAATTAAAGTTTGCCTGATACGATCTGTTCTCTCAGAACTCTGGAGCTAGCTAACATAAGCCTGATACAATCTTTTCCCTCACAACTCTGTAGCTAGCTAACATTAGCCTGATACAATCTTTTTCATCACAACTAAAGTTAGCCTGATACAATCTGTTCTCTCACAACTCTGTAGCTAGCTAATATTAGCTTGATATAATCTGTTCTCTCACAACTCTGTAACTAGCTAACGTGAGCCTGATACAGTCTGTTCCCTCAAAACTCTGTAGCTAGCTAGCGTTAGCCTTATACAATCTGTTTCCTCACAACTCTGTAGCTAGCTCTCTAACAACTCTGTAGCTAGCTAACATAAACCTGAAACCATCTGTCCCCTCACAACTCTGTAGGTAGCTAACATTAACCTTATACAATCTGTTCTCTCACAACTCTGTAGCTAGCTAACAGTAGCCTTATACTATCTGTTCTCTCACAACTCTGTAGCTAGCTAACATTAGCTTGATACAATCTGTTCTCTCACAACTCTGTAACTAGCTAACATTAGCTTGATACAATCTGTTCTCTCACAACTCTGTAGCTAGCTAACATTAGCTTGATACAATCTGTTCTCTCACAACTCTGTAACTAGCTAACGTTAGTCTGATACAATCTGTTCCCTCACAACTCTGTAGCGCTTACCTTAGCCTTATACAATCTGTTCCCTCACAACTCTGTAGCTAGCTCTCTCACAACTCTGTAGCTAGCTAACATATACCTGAAACAATCTTATCCTTCACAACTTTGTAGCAAGCTAACATTAACCTCATACAGTCTGTTCTCTCACAGCTCTGTAGCTAGCTAACAGTAGCCTGATACTATCTCTTCTCTGACAACTCTGTAGCTAGCTAGCGTTAGCCTGATACAATCTGTTCCCTCACAACTAAAGTTAGCCTTATACGATCTGTTCTCTCACAACTTTGTAGCTAGCTAACATAAGCCTGATACAATCTTTTCCCTCACAACTCTGTAGCTAGGTAACATTAGCCTGATACAGTCTTTTCCCTCACAACTAAAGTTAGCCTGATACGATCTGTTCTCTCAGAACTCTGTAGCTAGGTAACGTTAGCCTGATACAATCTGTTCTCTCAGAACCTTGTAGCTAGCTAACGTTAGCCTGATACAATCTGTTCTCTCACAACTCTGTAGCTAACTAGCGTTAGCCTGATACATTCTTTTCCCTCACAACTAAAGTTAGCCAGATACAATCTGTTCCCTTACAACTCTGTAGCAAGCTAACATTAGCCTGATAAAACCTGTTCCCTCAGAACTCTGTAGCTAGCTAATGTAAGCCTGATACAATCTGTTCCATCACAACTAAAGTTAGCCTGATGCAATCGGTTCTCTCAGAACTCTATAGTTAGCTAACATTAGCCTGATACGATCTCTTCCTTCACAACTCTGTAGCTAGCTAACATTAGCCTGATACAACCTGTTTCCTCACAACTCTGTAGCTAGCTAATGTTAGCCTGTTACAATCTGTTCCATCACAACTAAAGTTAGCCTGATACGATCGGTTCTATCAGAACTCTCTAGCCAGTTAACATTAGCCTGATACAATCTGTTCCCTTAGAACTCTTTAGCTAGCTCACGTTAGCCTGATACAATCTGTTCTCTCACAACTCTGTAGTTAGCTAACATTAGCCTGATACAATCTGTTCTCTCACAACTCTGTAGCTAGCTAACATTAGCCTGATACAATCTGATCCCTCACAATTGAAGTTAACCTGATACGATCTGTTCTTTCAGAACTCTTTAGCCAGCTAACATTAGCCAGATACAATCTGTTCCCTCACAACTCTGTAGCTAGCTAACATTAGCCTGACACAATCTGTTCCCTCACAACTAAAGGTAGCCTGATACGATCTGTTCCCTCACAGCTCTGTAGCTAGCTAAAGTTAGCCTGATACAATCTTTTCTCTCACAACTCTGTAGCTAGCTAACATATACCTGAAACAATCTGTTCCCTTACAACTTTGTAGCTAGCTAACATTAACCTCATACAATCCATTCTCTCACAGCTCTGTAGCTAGCTATCAGTAGCCTGATACTATCTGTTCTCTCACAACTCTGTAGCTAGCTAGCGTTAGCCTGATACAATCTGTTCCCTCACAACTAAAATTAGCCTGATACGATCTGTTTTCTCACAACTCTGAAGCTAGCTAACATAAGCCTGATACAATCTTTTCCCTCACAACTCTGTAGCTAGGTAACATTAGCCTGATACAGTCTTTTCCCTCACAACTAAAGTTAGCCTGATACAATCTTTTCCCTCACAACTCTGTAGCTTGTTAACATCAGCCTGATACAATCTGTTCCCTCACAACTAAAGTTAGCCTGATACGATCTGTTATCTCAGAACTCTGTAGCTAGCTAACGTTATCCTGATACAATCTGTTCTCTCACAACTCTGTAGCTAGCTAATGATAGCATGATACAATCTGTTCCGTAGCAACTCTCTAGCTAGCTTACTGTACAATCTTACAGCCTGATACAATCTTTTCCGTCACAACTTTGTAGCTAGCTTACATTAGCTTGATACAATCTGTTCACTCACAACTCTGTAGCTAGCTCTCTCACAACTCTACAGCTAGCTAACATTAGCCTGATACGATCTGTTCCCTCAAAATTAAAGTTTGCCTGATACGATCTGTTCTCTCAGAACTCTGGAGCTAGCTAACATAAGCCTGATACAATCTTTTCCCTCACAACTCTGTAGCTAGCTAACATTAGCCTGATACAATCTTTTTCATCACAACTAAAGTTAGCCTGATACAATCTGTTCTCTCACAACTCTGTAGCTAGCTAATATTAGCTTGATATAATCTGTTCTCTCACAACTCTGTAACTAGCTAACGTAAACCTGATACAGTCTGTTCACTCAAAACTCTGTAGCTAGCTAGCGTTAGCCTTATACAATCTGTTTCCTCACAACTCTGTAGCTAGCTCTCTAACAACTCTGTAGCTAGCTAACATATACCTGAAACCATCTGTCCCCTCACAACTCTGTAGGTAGCTAACTTTAACCTTATACAATCTGTTCTCTCACAACTCTGTAGCTAGCTAACAGTAGCCTTATACTATCTGTTCTCTCACAACTCTGTAGCTAGCTAACATTAGCTTGATACAATCTGTTCTCTCACAACTCTGTAACTAGCTAACATTAGCTTGATACAATCTGTTCTCTCACAACTCTGTAGCTAGCTAACATTAGCTTGATACAATCTGTTCTCTCACAACTCTGTAGCTAGCTTACGTTAGCTTGATACAATCTGTTCTCTCACAACTCTGTAACTAGCTAACGTTAGTCTGATACAATCTGTTCCCTCACAACTCTGTAGCGCTTACCTTAGCCTTATACAATCTGTTCCCTCACAACTCTGTAGCTAGCTCTCTCACAACTCTGTAGCTAGCTAACATATACCTGAAACAATCTTATCCTTCACAACTTTGTAGCAAGCTAACATTAACCTCATACAGTCTGTTCTCTCACAGCTCTGTAGTTAGCTAACAGTAGCCTGATACTATCTCTTCTCTGACAACTCTGTAGCTAGCTAGCGTTAGCCTGATACAATCTGTTCCCTCACAACTAAAGTTAGCCTTATACGATCTGTTCTCTCACAACTTTGTAGCTAGCTAACATAAGCCTGATACAATCTTTTCCCTCACAACTCTGTAGCTAGGTAACATTAGCCTGATACAGTCTTTTCCCTCACAACTAAAGTTAGCCTGATACGATCTGTTCTCTCAGAACTCTGTAGCTAAGTAACGTTAGCCTGATACAATCTGTTCTCTCAGAACCTTGTAGCTAGCTAACGTTAGCCTGATACAATCTGTTCTCTCACAACTCTTTAGCTAACTAGCGTTAGCCTGATACATTCTTTTCCCTCACAACTAAAGTTAGCCTGATACGATCTGTTCTCTCACAACTCTGAAGCTAGCTAACGTAAGCCTGATACAATCTTTTCCCTCACAACTCTGTAGCTAGCTATCATTAGCCTGATACAATCTGTTCCCTCACAACTAAAGTTAGCCAGATACAATCTGTTCCCTTACAACTCTGTAGCAAGCTAACATTAGCCTGATAAAACCGGTTCCCTCAGAACTCTGTAGCTAGCTAATGTAAGCCTGATACAATCTGTTCCATCACAACTAAAGTTAGCCTGATGCAATCAGTTCTCTCAGAACTCTATAGTTAGCTAACATTAGCCTGATACGATCTCTTCCTTCACAACTCTGTAGCTAGCTAACATTAGCCTGATACAACCTGTTTCCTCACAACTCTGTAGGTAGCTAATGTTAGCCTGTTACAATCTGTTCCATCACAACTAAAGTTAGCCTGATATGATCGGTTCTATCAGAACTCTCTAGCCAGTTAACATTAGCCTGATACAATCTGTTCCCTTAGAACTCTTTAGCTAGCTCACGTTAGCCTGATACAATCTGTTCTCTCACAACTCTGTAGTTAGCTAATATTAGCCTGATACAATCTGTTCTCTCACAATTCTGTAGCTAGCTAACATTAGCCTGATACAATCTGATCCCTCACAATTGAAGTTAACCTGATACGATCTGTTCTTTCAGAACTCTTTAGCCAGCTAACATTGGCCAGATACAATCTGTTCCCTCACAACTCTGTAGCTAGCTAACATTAGCCTGACACAATCTGTTCCCTCACAACTTAAGTTAGCCTGATACAATCTGTTCCCTCACAACTAAAGGTAGCCTGATACGATCTGTTCCCTCACAACTCTGTAGCTAGCTAACGTTGGCCTGATACAATCTGTTCCCTCTCAACTATGTAGAAAGCTAACATTGGCCTTATATAATCTGTTCCCTCACAACTCTGTAGCTAGCTCTCTCACAGCTCTGTAGCTAGCTAAAGTTAGCCTGATACAATCTGTTCTCTCACAACTCTGTAGCTAGCTAACATATACCTGAAACAATCTGTTCCCTTACAACTTTGTAGCTAGCTAACATTAACCTCATACAATCCATTCTCTCACAGCTCTGTAGCTAGCTATCAGTAGCCTGATACTATCTGTTCTCTCACAACTCTGTAGCATGCTAGCGTTAGCCTGATACAATCTGTTCCCTCACAACTAAAATTAGCCTGATACGATCTGTTTTCTCACAACTCTGAAGCTAGCTAACATAAGCCTGATACAATCTTTTTCCTCACAACTCTGTAGCTAGCTAACATTAGCCTGATACAATCTGTTCCCTCACAACTAAAGTTAGCCTGATACGATCTGTTATCTCAGAACTCTGTAGCTAGCTAACGTTAGCCTGATACAATCTGTTATCTTAGAACTCTGTAGCTAGCTAACGTTAGCCTGATACAATCTGTTCTCTCACAACTCTGTAGCTAGCTGTTGATAGCTTGATACAATCTGTTCCCTAGCAACTCTCTAGCTAGCTTACTGTACAATCTTATAGCCTGATACAATCTTTTCCGTCACAACTTTGTAACTAGCTATCATTAGCTTGATACAATCTGTTCACTCACAACTCTGTAGCTAGCTCTCTCACAACTCTACAGCTAGCTAACATTAGCCTGATACGATCTGTTCCCTCACAAATAAAGTTAGCCTGATACGATCTGTTATCTCAGAACTCTGTAGCTAGCTAACGTTAGCCTGATACAATCTGTTATCTTAGAAATCTGTAGCTAGCTAACGTTAGCCTGATACAATCTGTTCTCTCACAACTCTGTAGCTAGCTAATGATAGCTTGATACAATCTGTTCCCTAGCAACTCTCTAGCTAGCTTACTGTACAATCTTACAGCCTGATACAATCTTTTCCGTCACAACTTTGTAGCTAGCTATCATTAGCTTGATACAATCTGTTCACTCACAACTCTGTAGCTAGCTCTCTCACAACTCTACAGCTAGCAAACATTAGCCTGATACGATCTGTTCCCTCAAAACTAAAGTTAGCCTGATACGATCTGTTATCTCAGAACTCTGTAGCTAGCTAACGTTAGCCTGATACAATATGTTATCTTAGAAATCTGTAGCTAGCTAACGTTAGCCTGATACAATCTGTTCTCTCACAACTCTGTAGCTAGCTAATGATAGCTTGATACAATCTGTTCCCTAGCAACTCTCTAGCTAGCTTACTGTACAATCTTACAGCCTGATACAATCTTTTCCGTCACAACTTTGTAGCTAGCTATCATTAGCTTGATACAATCTGTTCACTCACAACTCTGTAGCTAGCTCTCTCACAACTCTACAGCTAGCTAACATTTGCCTGATACGATCTGTTCCCTCACAATTAAAGTTAGCCTGATACAATCTGTTCTCTCAGAACTCTGTAGCTAACTAACATTAGCCTGATACAATCTGTTCTCTCACAACTCTGTAACTAGCTAACGTAAGCCTGATACAGTCTGTTCCCTCAAAACTCTGTAGCTAGCTAGCGTTAGCCTTATACAATCTGTTCCCTCACAACTCTGTAGCTAGCTCTCTAATAACTCTGTAGCTAGCTAACATATACCTGAAACAATCTGTCCCCTCACAACTCTTTAGGTAGCTAACATTAACCTTATACAATCTGTTCTCTCTCAACTCTATAGCTAGCTAACATTAGCCTGATACAATCTGTTCTCTCACAACTCTGTAACTAGCTAACGTAAGCCTGATACAGTCTGTTCCCCTTAAAACTCTGTAGCTAGCTAGCGTTAGCCTTATACAATCTGTTCCCTCACAATTCTGTAGCTAGCTCTCTAATAACTCTGTAGCTAGCTAACATATACCTGAAACAATCTGTCCCCTCACAACTCTGTAGGTAGCTAACATTAACCTTATACAATCTGTTCTCTCACAGCTCTGTAGCTAGCTAACAGTAGCCTTATACTATCTGTTCTCTCACAACTCTGTAACTAGCTAACGTTAGTCTGATACAGTCTGTTCCCTCACAACTCTGTAGCTGGCTTACCTTAGTCTTATACAATCTGTTCCCTCACAACTAAAGTTAGCCTGATACGATCTGTTCTCTCAGAACTCTGTAGCTATCTAACGTTATCCTGATACAATGTGTTCTCTCACAACTCTGTAGCTAGCTAATGTTAGCCTGATACAATCTGTTCCCATACAACTCTGTAGCAAGCTAACATTAGCCTGATACGACTTGTTCCCTCAAAACTCTGTAGCTAGCTAACAAAAGCCTGATACAATCTTTTCCCTCACAACTCTGTAGTTAGCTAACATTAGCCTGATACAATCTGTTCCCTCACAACTAGTTAGCCTGATAAGATCTGTTATCTCAGAACTCTGTAGATAGCTATAGTTAGCCTGATACAATCTGTTCTCTCAGAACTCTGTAGCTATCTAACGTTATCCTGATACAATGTGTTCTCTCACAACTCTGTAGCTAGCTAATGTTAGCCTGATACAATCTGTTCCCTTACAACTAAAGTTAGCCTGATACAATCTGTTATCTCAGAACTCTGTAGCTAGCTAACGTTAGCCTGATACAATCTGTTATCTCAGAACTCTGTAGCTAGCTAACGTTAGCCTGATACAATCTGTTCTCTCAGAACTCTGTAGCTAGATAACGTTAGCCTGATACAATCTGTTCCCTTACAACTAAAGTTAGCTTGATACAATCTGTTCTCTCACAACTTTGAAGCTAGCTAACAAAAGCCTGATACAATCTTTTCCCTCACAACTCTGTAGCTAATTAACATTAGCCTGATACAATCTGTTCCCTCACAACTAAAGTTAGCCTGATACGATCTGTTCTCTAAGAACTCTGTAGCCAGCTAACATTAGCCAGATACAATCTTTTCCCATACAATTCTGTAGCAAGCTAACATTAGCCTGATACAACCTGTTCCCTCAAAACTCTGTAGCTAGCTAATGTAAGCCTGATACAATCTATTCCATTACAACTAAAGTTAGCCTGATGCAATCGGTTCTCTCAGAACTCTTTAGTTAGCTAACATTAGCCTGATACGATCTGTTCCTTCACAACTCTGTAGCTAGCTAACATTAGCCTGATACAACCTGTTCCCTCACAACTATGTAGCTAGCTAATGTTAGCCTGATACAATCTGTTCCATCACAACTAAAGTTAGCCTGATACGATCGGTTCTATCAGATCTCTGTAGCCAGTTAACATTAGCCTGATACAATCTGTTCCCTTAGAACTCTTTAACTAGCTCACGTTAGCCTGATACAATCTGTTCTCTCACAACTCTGTAGTTAGCTAACGTTAGCCTAATACAATCTGTTCTCTCACAACTATGTAACTAGCTAACATTAGCCTGATACAATTTGATCCCTCACAATTGAAGTTAACCTGATACGATCTGTTCTTTCAGAACTCTTTAGCCAGCTAACATTAGCCGGATACAATCTGTTCCCTCACAACTCTGTAGCTAGCTAACATTAGCCTGATACAATCTGTTCCCTCACAACTTAAGTTAGCCGGATACGATCCGTTCTCTCACAACTCTGTAGCTAGCTTAAATTAGCCTGATACGATCTGTTCCCTCACAACTGAAGGTAGCCTGATACGATCTGTTCACTCAGAACTCTGTAGCTAGCTAACATTAGCCTGATAAAATCTGTTCCCCCACAACTATGTAGATAGCTAACATTGGCCTTATACAATCTGTTCCCTCACAACTCTGTAGCTAGCTCTCTCACAGCTCTGTAGCTAGCTAACATTAGCCTGATACAATCTTTCCCGTCACAACTTTGTAGCTAGCTATAATTAGCTTGATACAATCTGTTCTCTCACAACTCTGTAGCTAGCTCTGTCACAACTCTGTTGCTAGCTAAAGTTAGCCTGATACAATCTGTTCTCTCAGAACTCTGTAGCTAGCTAACATTAGCCTGATACAATCTTTTCCATCACAACTAAAGTTAGCCTGATACAATCCGTTCTCTCTCTACTCTGTTGCTAGCTAACATTAGCCTGATACAATCTGTTCTCTTGCAACTCTGTAGCTAGCTAATATTAGCTTGATAGAATCTGTTCTCTAACAACTCTGTAGCTAGCTAACAGTAGCCTTATACTATCTGTTCTCTAACAACTCTAGCTAGCTAACATTAGCTTGATACAATCTGTTCTCTTACAACTCTGTAACTAGCTAACGTTAGTCTAATACAATCTTTTCCCTCACAACTCTGTAGCTAGCTAACATTATCCTGATACAATCTGTTCTCTCACAACTTTGTAGCTAGCTAACGTTAGCCTGATACAATCTGTTCTCTCACAACTCTCTAGCTAGCTTACGTTAGCCTGATACAATCTGTTCCCTCACAACTCTGTAGCTAGCTCTCTAACTACTCTGTAGCTAGCTAACATATACCTGAAACAATCTGTTCCCTCACAACTCTGTAGGTAGCTAACATTAACCTTATACAATCTGTTCTCTCACAGCTCTGTAGCTAGCTAACAGTAGCCTTATACTATCTGTTCTCTCACAACTCTGTAGCTAGCTAACATTAGCTTGATACAATCTGTTCTCTTACAACTCTGTAACTAGCTAACGTTAGTCTGATACAGTCTGTTCCCCCACAACTCTGTAGCTAGCTAACATTAGCCTGATACAGTTTGTTCCCTCACAACTCTGTAGCTAGCTTACGTTAGCTGTATACAAACTGTTCCCTCACAACTCTGTAGCTAACTCTCTCACAACTCTGTAGCTAGCTAACATATACCTGAAACAATCTGTTCCCACACAACTTTGTAGCTAGCTAACATTAACCTCATACAACCTGTTCTCTCATAACTCTGTAGCTAGCTAGCGTTAGCCTGATAAAATCTGTTCCCTCACAACTAAAGTTAGCCTGATACGATCTGTTCTCTCACTACTTTGAAGCTAGCTAATATAAGCCTGATACAATCTTTTCCCTCACAACTGTGTAGCTAGCTAACATTAGCTTGATACAATCTGTTCTCTCGCAACTCTGTAGCTAGTTTATATTAGCTTGATACAATCTGTTCTCTAACAACTCTGTAGCTAGCTTACATTAACCTCATACAATCTGTTCTCTCACAACTTTGAAGCTAGCTAACAAAAGCCTGATACAATCTTTTCCCTCACAACTCTGTAGCTAATTAACATTAGCCTGATACAATCTGTTCCCTCACAACTAAAGTTAGCCTGATACGATCTGTTCTCTAAGAACTCTGTAGCCAGCTAACATTAGCCAGATACAATCTTTTCCCATACAACTCTGTAGCAAGCTAACATTAGCCTGATACAACCTGTTCCCTCAAAACTCTGTAGCTAGCTAATGTAAGCCTGATACAATCTGTTCCATTACAACTAAAGTTAGCCTGATGCAATCGGTTCTCTCAGAACTCTTTAGTTAGCTAACATTAGCCTGATACGATCTGTTCCTTCACAACTCTGTAGCTAGCTAACATTAGCCTGATACAACCTGTTCCCTCACAACTATGTAGCTAGCTAATGTTAGCCTGATACAATCTGTTCCATCACAACTAAAGTTAGCCTGATACGATCGGTTCTATCAGATCTCTGTAGCCAGTTAACATTAGCCTGATACAATCTGTTCCCTTAGAACTCTTTAACTAGCTCACGTTAGCCTGATACAATCTGTTCTCTCACAACTCTGTAGTTAGCTAACGTTAGCCTAATACAATCTGTTCTCTCACAACTATGTAACTAGCTAACATTAGCCTGATACAATTTGATCCCTCACAATTGAAGTTAACCTGATACGATCTGTTCTTTCAGAACTCTTTAGCCAGCTAACATTAGCCGGATACAATCTGTTCCCTCACAACTCTGTAGCTAGCTAACATTAGCCTGATACAATCTGTTCCCTCACAACTTAAGTTAGCCGGATACGATCCGTTCTCTCACAACTCTGTAGCTAGCTTAAATTAGCCTGATACGATCTGTTCCCTCACAACTGAAGGTAGCCTGATACGATCTGTTCACTCAGAACTCTGTAGCTAGCTAACATTAGCCTGATAAAATCTGTTCCCCCACAACTATGTAGATAGCTAACATTGGCCTTATACAATCTGTTCCCTCACAACTCTGTAGCTAGCTCTCTCACAGCTCTGTAGCTAGCTAACATTAGCCTGATACAATCTTTCCCGTCACAACTTTGTAGCTAGCTATAATTAGCTTGATACAATCTGTTCTCTCACAACTCTGTAGCTAGCTCTGTCACAACTCTGTTGCTAGCTAAAGTTAGCCTGATACAATCTGTTCTCTCAGAACTCTGTAGCTAGCTAACATTAGCCTGATACAATCTTTTCCATCACAACTAAAGTTAGCCTGATACAATCCGTTCTCTCTCTACTCTGTTGCTAGCTAACATTAGCCTGATACAATCTGTTCTCTTGCAACTCTGTAGCTAGCTAATATTAGCTTGATAGAATCTGTTCTCTAACAACTCTGTAGCTAGCTAACAGTAGCCTTATACTATCTGTTCTCTAACAACTCTAGCTAGCTAACATTAGCTTGATACAATCTGTTCTCTTACAACTCTGTAACTAGCTAACGTTAGTCTAATACAATCTTTTCCCTCACAACTCTGTAGCTAGCTAACATTATCCTGATACAATCTGTTCTCTCACAACTTTGTAGCTAGCTAACGTTAGCCTGATACAATCTGTTCTCTCACAACTCTCTAGCTAGCTTACGTTAGCCTGATACAATCTGTTCCCTCACAACTCTGTAGCTAGCTCTCTAACTACTCTGTAGCTAGCTAACATATACCTGAAACAATCTGTTCCCTCACAACTCTGTAGGTAGCTAACATTAACCTTATACAATCTGTTCTCTCACAGCTCTGTAGCTAGCTAACAGTAGCCTTATACTATCTGTTCTCTCACAACTCTGTAGCTAGCTAACATTAGCTTGATACAATCTGTTCTCTTACAACTCTGTAACTAGCTAACGTTAGTCTGATACAGTCTGTTCCCCCACAACTCTGTAGCTAGCTAACATTAGCCTGATACAGTTTGTTCCCTCACAACTCTGTAGCTAGCTTACGTTAGCTGTATACAAACTGTTCCCTCACAACTCTGTAGCTAACTCTCTCACAACTCTGTAGCTAGCTAACATATACCTGAAACAATCTGTTCCCACACAACTTTGTAGCTAGCTAACATTAACCTCATACAACCTGTTCTCTCATAACTCTGTAGCTAGCTAGCGTTAGCCTGATAAAATCTGTTCCCTCACAACTAAAGTTAGCCTGATACGATCTGTTCTCTCACTACTTTGAAGCTAGCTAATATAAGCCTGATACAATCTTTTCCCTCACAACTGTGTAGCTAGCTAACATTAGCTTGATACAATCTGTTCTCTCGCAACTCTGTAGCTAGTTTATATTAGCTTGATACAATCTGTTCTCTAACAACTCTGTAGCTAGCTTACATATACCTGAAACAATCTGTTCCCTCACAACTTTGTAGCTAGCTAACATTAACCTCATACAACCTGTTCTCTCACAACTCTGTAGCTAGCTAGCGTTAGCCTGATAGAATCTGTTCCCTCACAACTAAAGTTAGCCTGATACGATCTGTTCTCTAAGAACTCTGTAGCCAGCTAACATTAGCCAGATACAATCTTTTCCCATACAACTCTGTAGCAAGCTAACATTAGCCTGATACAACCTGTTCCCTCAAAACTCTGTAGCTAGCTAATGTAAGCCTGATACAATCTGTTCCATTACAACTAAAGTTAGCCTGATGCAATCGGTTCTCTCAGAACTCTTTAGTTAGCTAACATTAGCCTGATACGATCTGTTCCTTCACAACTCTGTAGCTAGCTAACATTAGCCTGATACAACCTGTTCCCTCACAACTATGTAGCTAGCTAATGTTAGCCTGATACAATCTGTTCCATCACAACTAAAGTTAGCCTGATACGATCGGTTCTATCAGATCTCTGTAGCCAGTTAACATTAGCCTGATACAATCTGTTCCCTTAGAACTCTTTAACTAGCTCACGTTAGCCTGATACAATCTGTTCTCTCACAACTCTGTAGTTAGCTAACGTTAGCCTAATACAATCTGTTCTCTCACAACTATGTAACTAGCTAACATTAGCCTGATACAATTTGATCCCTCACAATTGAAGTTAACCTGATACGATCTGTTCTTTCAGAACTCTTTAGCCAGCTAACATTAGCCGGATACAATCTGTTCCCTCACAACTCTGTAGCTAGCTAACATTAGCCTGATACAATCTGTTCCCTCACAACTTAAGTTAGCCGGATACGATCCGTTCTCTCACAACTCTGTAGCTAGCTTAAATTAGCCTGATACAATCTGTTCCCTCACAACTGAAGGTAGCCTGATACGATCTGTTCACTCAGAACTCTGTAGCTAGCTAACATTAGCCTGATAAAATCTGTTCCCCCACAACTATGTAGATAGCTAACATTGGCCTTATACAATCTGTTCCCTCACAACTCTGTAGCTAGCTCTCTCACAGCTCTGTAGCTAGCTAACATTAGCCTGATACAATCTTTCCCGTCACAACTTTGTAGCTAGCTATAATTAGCTTGATACAATCTGTTCTCTCACAACTCTGTAGCTAGCTCTGTCACAACTCTGTTGCTAGCTAAAGTTAGCCTGATACAATCTGTTCTCTCAGAACTCTGTAGCTAGCTAACATTAGCCTGATACAATCTTTTCCATCACAACTAAAGTTAGCCTGATACAATCCGTTCTCTCTCTACTCTGTTGCTAGCTAACATTAGCCTGATACAATCTGTTCTCTTGCAACTCTGTAGCTAGCTAATATTAGCTTGATAGAATCTGTTCTCTAACAACTCTGTAGCTAGCTAACAGTAGCCTTATACTATCTGTTCTCTAACAACTCTAGCTAGCTAACATTAGCTTGATACAATCTGTTCTCTTACAACTCTGTAACTAGCTAACGTTAGTCTAATACAATCTTTTCCCTCACAACTCTGTAGCTAGCTAACATTATCCTGATACAATCTGTTCTCTCACAACTTTGTAGCTAGCTAACGTTAGCCTGATACAATCTGTTCTCTCACAACTCTCTAGCTAGCTTACCTTAGCCTGATACAATCTGTTCCCTCACAACTCTGTAGCTAGCTCTCTAACTACTCTGTAGCTAGCTAAAATATACCTGAAACAATCTGTTCCCTCACAACTCTGTAGGTAGCTAACATTAACCTTATACAATCTGTTCTCTCACAGCTCTGTAGCTAGCTAACAGTAGCCTTATACTATCTGTTCTCTCACAACTCTGTAGCTAGCTAACATTAGCTTGATACAATCTGTTCTCTTACAACTCTGTAACTAGCTAACGTTAGTCTGATACAGTCTGTTCCCTCACAACTCTGTAGCTAGCTAACATTAGCCTGATACAGTCTGTTCCCTCACAACTCTGTAGCTAGCTTACGTTAGCTGTATACAAACTGTTCCCTCACAACTCTGTAGCTAACTCTCTCACAACTCTGTAGCTAGCTAACATATACCTGAAACAATCTGTTCCCACACAACTTTGTAGCTAGCTAACATTAACCTCATACAACCTGTTCTCTCATAACTCTGTAGCTAGCTAGCGTTAGCCTGATAAAATCTGTTCCCTCACAACTAAAGTTAGCCTGATACGATCTGTTCTCTCACTACTTTGAAGCTAGCTAATATAAGCCTGATACAATCTTTTCCCTCACAACTGTGTAGCTAGCTAACATTAGCCTGATACAATCTGTTCTCTCGCAACTCTGTAGCTAGTTTATATTAGCTTGATACAATCTGTTCTCTAACAACTCTGTAGCTAGCTTACATATACCTGAAACAATCTGTTCCCTCACAACTTTGTAGCTAGCTAACATTAACCTCATACAACCTGTTCTCTCACAACTCTGTAGCTAGCTAGCGTTAGCCTGATAGAATCTGTTCCCTCACAACTAAAGTTAGCCTGATACGATCTGTTCTCTCACTACTTTGAAGCTAGCTAATATAAGCCTGATACAATCTTTTCCCTCACAACTGTGTAGCTAGCTAACATTAGCCTGATACAATCTGTTCTCTCGCAACTCTGTAGCTAGTTAATATTAGCTTGATACAATCTGTTCTCTAACAACTCTGTAGCTAGCTTACATATACCTGAAACAATCTGTTCCCTCACAACTTTGTAGCTAGCTAACATTAACCTTATACAATCTGTTCTCTCACAGCTCTGTAGCTAGCTAACAGTAGCCTTATACTATCTGTTCTCTAACAACTCTAGCTAGCTAACATTTGCTTGATACAATCTGTTCTCTTACAACTCTGTAACTAGCTAACGTTAGTCTGATACAGTCTGTTCCCTCACAACTCTGTAGCTGGCTAACCTTAGCCTTATACAATCTGTTCCCTCAAAACTCTGTAGCTAGCTCTCTAACAACTCTGTAGCTAGCTAACATATACCTGAAACAATCTGTTCCCTCACAACTCAGTAGGTAGCTAACATTAACCTTATACAATCTGTTCTCTCACAGCTCTGTAGCTAGCTAACAGTAGCCTGATACAATCTGTTCTCTCACAACTCTGTAACTAGCTAACGTTAGTCGGAAACAATCTGTTCCCTCAAAACTTTATAGGTAGTTAACATTAACCTGATAAGTCTGTTCCCTCTCAACTCTGTAGCTAGCTAACGTTAGCCTTATACAAACTGTTCCCTCACAACTCTGTAGCTATCTCTCTCACAACTCTGTAGCTAGCTAACATATACCTGAAACAATCTGTTCCTTCACAACTTTGTAGCAAGCTAACATTAACCTCATACAGTCTGTTCTCTCACAGCTCTGTAGCTAGCTAACATTAGCCTGATACAGTCTGTTCCCTCACAACTAAAGTTAGCCTGATACGATCTGTTCTCTCAGAACTCTGTAGCTAGGTAACGTTAGCCTGATACAATCTGTTCCCTCACAACTAAAGTTAGCCTGATACAATCTTTTCTCTTACAACTCTGAAGCTAGCTAAGATAAGCCTGATACAATCTTTTCCCTCACAACTCTGTAGTTAGCTAACATTAGCCTGATATAATCTGTTCCCTCACAACTAGTTAGCCTGATACGATCTGTTATCTCAGAACTCTGTAGATAGCTATAGTTAGCCTGATACAATCTGTTCTCTCAGAACTCTGTAGCTATCTAACGTTATCCTGATACAATGTGTTCTCTCACAACTCTGTAGCTAGCTAATGTTAGCCTGATACAATCTGTTCCCTTACAACTAAAGTTAGCCTGATACAATCTGTTATCTCAGAACTCTGTAGCTAGCTAACGTTAGCCTGATACAATCTGTTATCTCAGAACTCTGTAGCTAGCTAACGTTAGCCTGATACAATCTGTTCTCTCAGAACTCTGTAGCTAGATAACGTTAGCCTGATACAATCTGTTCCCTTACAACTAAAGTTAGCCTGATACAATCTGTTCTCTCACAACTTTGAAGCTAGCTAACAAAAGCCTGATACAATCTTTTCCCTCACAACTCTGTAGCCAATTAACATTAGCCTGATACAATCTGTTCCCTCACAACTAAAGTTAGCCTGATACGATCTGTTCTCTAAGAACTCTGTAGCCAGCTAACATTAGCCAGATAAAATCTTTTCCCATACAACTCTGTAGCAAGCTAACATTAGCCTGATACAACCTGTTCCCTCAAAACTCTGTAGCTAGCTAATGTAAGCCTGATACAATGTGTTCCATTACAACTAAAGTTAGCCTGATGCAATCGGTTCTCTCAGAACTCTTTAGTTAGCTAACATTAGCCTGATACGATCTGTTCCTTCACAACTCTGTAGCTAGCTAACATTAGCCTGATACAACCTGTTCCCTCACAACTATGTAGCTAGCTAATGTTAGCCTGATAAAAATCTGTTCCATCACACCTAAAGTTAGCCTGATACGATCGGTTCTATCAGATCTCTGTAGCCAGTTAACATTAGCCTGATACAATCTGTTCTCTCACAACTCTGTAGTTAGCTAACGTTAGCCTAATACAATCTGTTCTCTCACAACTATGTAGCTAGCTAACATTAGCCTGATACAATTTGATCCCTCACAATTGAAGTTAACCTGATACGATCTGTTCTTTCAGAACTCTTTAGCCAGCTAACATTAGCCAGATACAATCTGTTCCCTCACAACTCTGTAGCTAGCTAACATTAGCCTGATACAATCTGTTCCCTCACAACTTAAGTTAGCCTGATACGATCCGTTCTCTCACAACTCTGTAGCTAGCTAAAATTAGCCTGATACGATCTGTTCCCTCACAACTAAAGGTAGCCTGATACGATCTGTTCACTCAGAACTCTGTAGCTAGCTAACATTAGCCTGATAAAATCTGTTCCCCCACAACTATGTAGATAGCTAACATTGGCCTTATACAATCTGTTCCCTCACAACTCTGTAGCTAGCTAACATTATCCTGATACAATCTGTTCTCTCACAACTTTGTAGCTAGCTAACGTTAGCCTGATACAATCTGTTCTCTCACAACTCTCTAGCTAGCTTACGTTAGCCTGATACAATCTGTTCCCTCACAACTCTGTAGCTAGCTCTCTAACTACTCTGTAGCTAGCTAACATATACCTGAAACAATCTGTTCCCTCACAACTCTGTAGGTAGCTAACATTAACCTTATACAATCTGTTCTCTCACAGCTCTGTAGCTAGCTAACAGTAGCCTTAT
The DNA here is from genome assembly GCF_963691815.1 of Echiichthys vipera. Classification (NCBI taxonomy): domain Eukaryota; kingdom Metazoa; phylum Chordata; class Actinopteri; order Perciformes; family Trachinidae; genus Echiichthys; species Echiichthys vipera. The sequence goes on from NC_139826.1 coordinate 270,790, forward strand.
ACTATCTGTTCTCTCACAACTCTGTAGCTAGTTAACGTTAGCCTGATACAATCTGTTCTCTCAGAACCCTGTAGCTAGCTAATGTTAGCATGATACAATCTGTTCTCTCACAACTCTGTAGCTAGCTAGCATTAGCCTGATACAATCTGTTCCCTTACAACTAAAGTTAGCCTGATACGATCTGTTCTCTCACTACTCTGTAGCTAGCTTACGTTAGCCTGATACAATCCGTTCTCTCACTACTCTGTAGCTAGCTAACGTTAGCCTGATACAATCTGTTCTCTCAGAACCCTGTAGCTAGCTAACATTAGCCTGATAAAATCTTTTCCCTCACAACTAAAGTTAGCCTGATACGATCTGTTCTCTCACAACTCTGAAGCTAGCTATTATAAGCCTGATACAATCTTTTCCCTCACAACTCTGTAGCTAGCTAACATTAGCCTGATACAATCTTTTCCCTCACAACTAAAGTTAGCCTGATATGATCTGTTCTCTCAGAACTCTGTAGATAGCTAACGTGAGCCTGATAAAATCTGTTCTCTCAGAACTCTGTAGCTAGCTAACATTAGCCTGATACAATCTGTTCTCTCACAACTCTGTAGCTAGCTAATGTTAGCATGATACAATCTGTTCCCTTGCAACTCTCTAGCTAGCTTACGTTAGCCTGATACAATTTTTTCCGTCACAACTTTGTAGCTAGCTAACGTAAGCCTTATACAATCTGTTCCCTCACAACTCTGTAGCTAGCTCTCTAACTACTCTGTAGCTAGCTAACATATACCTGAAACAATCTGTTCCCTCACAACTCTGTAGGTAGCTAACATTAACCTTATACAATCTGTTCTCTCACAGCTCTGTAGCTAGCTAACAGTAGCCTTATACTATCTGTTCTCTCACAACTCTGTAGCTAGCTAACATTAGCCTGATACAATCTGTTCTCTCAGAACCCTGTAGCTAGCTAACGTTAGCCTGATACAATCTGTTCTCTCACAACTCTGTAGCTAGCTAGCATTAGCCTGATACAATGTGTTCCCTCACAACTAAAGTTAGCCTGATACGATCTGTTCTCTCACAAGTTTGAAGCTAGCTAACATAAGCCTGATACAATCTTTTCCCTCACAACTCTGTAACTAGCTAACATTAGCGTGATACAATCTGTTCCCTCACAACTAAAGTTAGCCTGATACGATCTGTTCTCTCAGAACTCTGTAGCTAGCTAACGTTAGCCTGATACAATCTGTTCTCTCAGAACCCTGTAGCTAGCTAGCGTTAGCCTGATACAATCTGTTCCCTTACAACTAAAGTTAGCCTGATACGATCTGTTCTCTCACAACTCTGAAGCTAGCTAACATAAGCCTGATACAATCTTTTCCCTCACAACTCTGTAGCTAGCTAACATTAGCCTGATACAATCTGTTCCCTCACAACTCTGTAGCTAGCTAACGTTAGCCTGATACAATCTGTTCTCTCACAACTCTGTAGCTAGCTAATGTTAGCATGATACAATCTGTTCCCTTGCAACTCTCTAGCTAGCTTACGTTAGCCTGAAACAATCTGTTCCCTCACAACTCTGTAGGTAGCTAACATTAACCTTATACAATCTGTTTTCTCACAACTCTGTAGCTAGCTAGCATTAGCCTGATACAATCTGTTCCCTTACAACTAAAGTTAGCCTGATACGATCTGTTCTCTCACAACTCTGAAGCTAGCTAACATAAGCCTGGTACAATCTTTTCCCTCACAACTAAAGTTAGCCTGATACGATCTGTTCTCTCAGAACTCTGTAGCTAGCTAACGTTAGCCTGATACAATCTGTTCTCTCAGAACCCTGTAGCTAGCTAACGTTAGCCTGATACAATCTGTTCTCTCAGAACCCTGTAGCTAGCTAACGTTAGCCTGATACAATCTTTTCCCTCACAACTCTGTAGCTAGCTAACATTAGCCTGATACAATCTGTTCTCTCACATTTATGTAGCTAGCTAACATTAGCTTTATACAATCTGTTAATTTATAACTCTGTAGCTAGCTCTCTCACAACTCTACAGCTAGCTAACATTAGCCTGATACGATCTGTTTCCTCACAACTAAAGTTAGCCTGATACAATCTGTTCTCTCTGAACTTTGTAGCTAACTAACATTAGCCTGATACAATCTTTTCCATCACAACTAAAGTTAGCCTGATACAATCCGTTCTCTCACTACTCTGTTGCTCGCTAACATTAGCCTGATACAATCTGTTCCCTTACAACTAAAGTTAGCCTGATACAATCTGTTATCTCAGAACTCTGTAGCTAGCTAACGTTAGCCTGATACAATCTGTTATCTCAGAACTCTGTAGCTAGCTAACGTTAGCCTGATACAATCTGTTCTCTCAGAACTCTGTAGCTAGATAACGTTAGCCTGATACAATCTGTTCCCTTACAACTAAAGTTAGCCTGATACAATCTGTTCTCTCACAACTTTGAAGCTAGCTAACAAAAGCCTGATACAATCTTTTCCCTCACAACTCTGTAGCCAATTAACATTAGCCTGATACAATCTGTTCCCTCACAACTAAAGTTAGCCTGATACGATCTGTTCTCTAAGAACTCTGTAGCCAGCTAACATTAGCCAGATAAAATCTTTTCCCATACAACTCTGTAGCAAGCTAACATTAGCCTGATACAACCTGTTCCCTCAAAACTCTGTAGCTAGCTAATGTAAGCCTGATACAATGTGTTCCATTACAACTAAAGTTAGCCTGATGCAATCGGTTCTCTCAGAACTCTTTAGTTAGCTAACATTAGCCTGATACGATCTGTTCCTTCACAACTCTGTAGCTAGCTAACATTAGCCTGATACAACCTGTTCCCTCACAACTATGTAGCTAGCTAATGTTAGCCTGATAAAAATCTGTTCCATCACACCTAAAGTTAGCCTGATACGATCGGTTCTATCAGATCTCTGTAGCCAGTTAACATTAGCCTGATACAATCTGTTCTCTCACAACTCTGTAGTTAGCTAACGTTAGCCTAATACAATCTGTTCTCTCACAACTATGTAGCTAGCTAACATTAGCCTGATACAATTTGATCCCTCACAATTGAAGTTAACCTGATACGATCTGTTCTTTCAGAACTCTTTAGCCAGCTAACATTAGCCAGATACAATCTGTTCCCTCACAACTCTGTAGCTAGCTAACATTAGCCTGATACAATCTGTTCCCTCACAACTTAAGTTAGCCTGATACGATCCGTTCTCTCACAACTCTGTAGCTAGCTAAAATTAGCCTGATACGATCTGTTCCCTCACAACTAAAGGTAGCCTGATACGATCTGTTCACTCAGAACTCTGTAGCTAGCTAACATTAGCCTGATAAAATCTGTTCCCCCACAACTATGTAGATAGCTAACATTGGCCTTATACAATCTGTTCCCTCACAACTCTGTAGCTAGCTAACATTATCCTGATACAATCTGTTCTCTCACAACTTTGTAGCTAGCTAACGTTAGCCTGATACAATCTGTTCTCTCACAACTCTCTAGCTAGCTTACGTTAGCCTGATACAATCTGTTCCCTCACAACTCTGTAGCTAGCTCTCTAACTACTCTGTAGCTAGCTAACATATACCTGAAACAATCTGTTCCCTCACAACTCTGTAGGTAGCTAACATTAACCTTATACAATCTGTTCTCTCACAGCTCTGTAGCTAGCTAACAGTAGCCTTATACTATCTGTTCTCTCACAACTCTGTAGCTAGTTAACGTTAGCCTGATACAATCTGTTCTCTCAGAACCCTGTAGCTAGCTAATGTTAGCATGATACAATCTGTTCTCTCACAACTCTGTAGCTAGCTAGCATTAGCCTGATACAATCTGTTCCCTTACAACTAAAGTTAGCCTGATACGATCTGTTCTCTCACTACTCTGTAGCTAGCTTACGTTAGCCTGATACAATCCGTTCTCTCACTACTCTGTAGCTAGCTAACGTTAGCCTGATACAATCTGTTCTCTCAGAACCCTGTAGCTAGCTAACATTAGCCTGATAAAATCTTTTCCCTCACAACTAAAGTTAGCCTGATACGATCTGTTCTCTCACAACTCTGAAGCTAGCTATTATAAGCCTGATACAATCTTTTCCCTCACAACTCTGTAGCTAGCTAACATTAGCCTGATACAATCTTTTCCCTCACAACTAAAGTTAGCCTGATATGATCTGTTCTCTCAGAACTCTGTAGATAGCTAACGTGAGCCTGATAAAATCTGTTCTCTCAGAACTCTGTAGCTAGCTAACATTAGCCTGATACAATCTGTTCTCTCACAACTCTGTAGCTAGCTAATGTTAGCATGATACAATCTGTTCCCTTGCAACTCTCTAGCTAGCTTACGTTAGCCTGATACAATTTTTTCCGTCACAACTTTGTAGCTAGCTAACGTAAGCCTTATACAATCTGTTCCCTCACAACTCTGTAGCTAGCTCTCTAACTACTCTGTAGCTAGCTAACATATACCTGAAACAATCTGTTCCCTCACAACTCTGTAGGTAGCTAACATTAACCTTATACAATCTGTTCTCTCACAGCTCTGTAGCTAGCTAACAGTAGCCTTATACTATCTGTTCTCTCACAACTCTGTAGCTAGCTAACATTAGCCTGATACAATCTGTTCTCTCAGAACCCTGTAGCTAGCTAACGTTAGCCTGATACAATCTGTTCTCTCACAACTCTGTAGCTAGCTAGCATTAGCCTGATACAATGTGTTCCCTCACAACTAAAGTTAGCCTGATACGATCTGTTCTCTCACAAGTTTGAAGCTAGCTAACATAAGCCTGATACAATCTTTTCCCTCACAACTCTGTAACTAGCTAACATTAGCGTGATACAATCTGTTCCCTCACAACTAAAGTTAGCCTGATACGATCTGTTCTCTCAGAACTCTGTAGCTAGCTAACGTTAGCCTGATACAATCTGTTCTCTCAGAACCCTGTAGCTAGCTAGCGTTAGCCTGATACAATCTGTTCCCTTACAACTAAAGTTAGCCTGATACGATCTGTTCTCTCACAACTCTGAAGCTAGCTAACATAAGCCTGATACAATCTTTTCCCTCACAACTCTGTAGCTAGCTAACATTAGCCTGATACAATCTGTTCCCTCACAACTCTGTAGCTAGCTAACGTTAGCCTGATACAATCTGTTCTCTCACAACTCTGTAGCTAGCTAATGTTAGCATGATACAATCTGTTCCCTTGCAACTCTCTAGCTAGCTTACGTTAGCCTGAAACAATCTGTTCCCTCACAACTCTGTAGGTAGCTAACATTAACCTTATACAATCTGTTTTCTCACAACTCTGTAGCTAGCTAGCGTTAGCCTGATACAATCTGTTCCCTTACAACTAAAGTTAGCCTGATACGATCTGTTCTCTCACAACTCTGAAGCTAGCTAACATAAGCCTGGTACAATCTTTTCCCTCACAACTAAAGTTAGCCTGATACGATCTGTTCTCTCAGAACTCTGTAGCTAGCTAACGTTAGCCTGATACAATCTGTTCTCTCAGAACCCTGTAGCTAGCTAACGTTAGCCTGATACAATCTGTTCTCTCAGAACCCTGTAGCTAGCTAACGTTAGCCTGATACAATCTTTTCCCTCACAACTCTGTAGCTAGCTAACATTAGCCTGATACAATCTGTTCTCTCACATTTATGTAGCTAGCTAACATTAGCTTTATACAATCTGTTAATTTATAACTCTGTAGCTAGCTCTCTCACAACTCTACAGCTAGCTAACATTAGCCTGATACGATCTGTTTCCTCACAACTAAAGTTAGCCTGATACAATCTGTTCTCTCTGAACTTTGTAGCTAACTAACATTAGCCTGATACAATCTTTTCCATCACAACTAAAGTTAGCCTGATACAATCCGTTCTCTCACTACTCTGTTGCTCGCTAACATTAGCCTGATACAATCTGTTCTCTCGCAACTCTGTAGCTAGCTAATATTAGCTTTATACAATCTGTTTTCTTACAACTCTGTAGCTAGCTACCATATACCTGAAACAATCTGTTCCCTCACAACTTTGAAGCTGGCTAACATTAACCTTATACAATCTGTTCTCTCACAGCTCTGTAGCTAGCTAACAGTAGCCTTATACTATCTGTTCTTTAACAACTCTAGCTAGCTAACATTAGCTTGATACAATCTGTTCTCTTACAACTCTGTAACTAGCTAACGTTAGTCTGATACAGTCTGTTCCCTCATAACTCTGTAGCTGGCTAACCTTAGCCCTATACAATCTGTTCCCTCACAACTCTGTAGCTAGCTCTCTAACAACTCTGTAGCTAGCTAACATAAACCTGAAACAATCTGTTCCCTCAGAACTTTAAAGCTAGCTAACATTAGCCTGATACAGTCTGTTCCCTCACAACTCTGTAGCTAGCTAACGTTAGCCGTATACAAACTGTTCCCTCAAAACTCTGTAGCTAGCTCTCTCACAACTCTGTAGCTAGCTAACATATACCTGAAACAATCTGTTCCCTCACAACTTTGTAGCTAGCTAAGATTAACCTCATACAATCTTTTCCCTCACAACTCTGTAGCTAGCTAACGTTGGCGTGATACAATCTGTTCCCTCACAACTAAAGTTAGCCTAATACGATCTGTTCTCTCAGAACTCTGTAGCTAGCTAACGTTAGCCTGATACAATCTGTTCTCTCAGAACCCTGTAGCTAGCTAACATTAGCCTGATACAATCTGTTCCCTCACAACTCTGTAGCTAGCTAATATTAGCTTTATACAATCTGTTCACTTACAACTCTTTAGCTATCTCTCTCACAACTCTACAGCTAGCTAACATTAGCCTGATACGATCTGTTCCCCCACAAATAAATTTAGCCTTATACGATCTGTTCTCTCTGAACTCTGTAGCTAGCTAACATTAGCCTGATACAATCTTTTCCATCACAACTAAAGTTAGCCTGATACAATCCGTTCTCTCACTACTCTGTTGCTAGCTAACATTAGCCTGATACAATCTGTTCTCTCACAACTCTCTAGCTAGCTAACATTAGCCTGATACAGTCTGTTCCCTCACAACTAAAGTTAGCCTGATACAATCTGTTCTCTCAGAACTCTGTAGCTAGCTAACGTTAGTCTGATGCAATCTGTTCTCTCAGAACCCTGTAGCTAGCTAACGTTAGCCTGATACAGTCTGTTCTCTCAGAACCCTGTAGATAGCTAACGTTAGCCTGATGCAATCTGTTCTCTCACAATTCTGTAGCTAGCTAGCGTTAGCCTGATACAATCTGTTCCCTTACAACTAAAGTTAGCTTGATACGATCTGTTCTCTCACAACTCTGAAGCTAGCTAACATAAGCCTGATACAATCTTTTCCCTCACAACTCTGTAGCTATCTAACATTAGCCTGATACAATCTGTTCCCTCACAACTCTGTAGCTAGCTATCATATACCTGAAACAATCTGTTCCCTCACAACTTTGTTGCTAGCTAAGATTAACCTCATACAATCTTTTCCCTCACAACTCTGTAGCTAGCTAACGTTGTTGTGATACAATCTGTTCCCTCACAACTAAAGTTAGCCTAATACGATCTGTTCTCTCAGAACTCTGTAGCTAGCTAACGTTAGCCTGATACAATCTGTTCTCTCAGAACCCTGTAGCTAGCTAACATTAGCCTGATACAATCTGTTCCCTCACAACTCTGTAGCTAGCTAATATTAGCTTTATACAATCTGTTCACTTACAACTCTTTAGCTATCTCTCTCACAACTCTACAGCTAGCTAACATTAGCCTGATACGATCTGTTCCCCCACAAATAAATTTAGCCTTATACGATCTGTTCTCTCTGAACTCTGTAGCTAGCTAACATTAGCCTGATACAATCTTTTCCATCACAACTAAAGTTAGCCTGATACAATCCGTTCTCTCACTACTCTGTTGCTAGCTAACATTAGCCTGATACAATCTGTTCTCTCACAACTCTCTAGCTAGCTAACATTAGCCTGATACAGTCTGTTCCCTCACAACTAAAGTTAGCCTGATACAATCTGTTCTCTCAGAACTCTGTAGCTAGCTAACGTTAGTCTGATGCAATCTGTTCTCTCAGAACCCTGTAGCTAGCTAACGTTAGCCTGATACAGTCTGTTCTCTCAGAACCCTGTAGATAGCTAACGTTAGCCTGATGCAATCTGTTCTCTCACAATTCTGTAGCTAGCTAGCGTTAGCCTGATACAATCTGTTCCCTTACAACTAAAGTTAGCTTGATACGATCTGTTCTCTCACAACTCTGAAGCTAGCTAACATAAGCCTGATACAATCTTTTCCCTCACAACTCTGTAGCTATCTAACATTAGCCTGATACAATCTGTTCCCTCACAACTCTGTAGCTAGCTATCATATACCTGAAACAATCTGTTCCCTCACAACTTTGTAGCTAGCTAACATTAACCTTATACAATCTGTTCTCTCATGGCTCTGTAGCTAGCTAACAGTAGCCTTATACTATCTGTTCTCTAACAACTCTAGCTAGCTAACATTAGCTTGATACAATCTGTTCTCTTACAACTCTATAGCTAGCTAACATAAACCTGAAACAATCTGTTCCCTCACAACTTTATAGCTAGCTAACATTAGCCTGATACAGTCTGTTCCCTCACAACTCTGTAGCTAGCTAACGTTAGCCGTATACAAACTGTTCCCTCAAAACTCTGTAGCTAGCTCTCTCACAACTCTGTAGCTAGCTAACATATACCTGAAACATTCTGTTCCCTCACAACTTTGAAGCTAGCTAACATAAGCCTGATACAATCTTTCTCCCTCACAACTCTGTAGCTAGCTAACATTGGCGTGATACAATCTGTTCCCTTACAACTAAAGTTATCCTGATACGATCTGATCTCTCACAACTCTGAAGCTAGCTAACATAAGCCTGATACAATCTTTTCCCTCACAACTCTGTAGCTAGCTAACATTAGCCTGATACAATCTGTTCACTCACAACTCTGTAGCTAGCTAACATTAGCTTTATACAATCTGTTCACTTACAACCCTGTAGCTAGCTCTCTCACAACTCTACAGCTAGCTAACATTAGCCTGATACGATCTGTTCCCTCACAAATAAAGTTAGCCTGATACGATCTGTTCTCTCTGAACTCTGTAGCTAGCTAACATTAGCCTGATACAATCTTTTCCATCACAACTAAAGTTAGCCAGATACAATCCGTTATCTCACTACTCTGTTGCTAGCTAACATTAGCCTGATACAATCTGTTCTCTCACAACTCTGTAGCTAGCTAACGTTAGCCTGATACAATCTGTTCTCTTAGAACCCTGTAGCTAGCTAACGTTAGCCTGATACAATCTGTTCTCTCACAACTCTGTAGCTAGCTAAAGTAAGCCTGATACAATCTGTTCTCTCAGAACTCTGTAGCTAGCTAACGTTAGCCTGATACGATCTGTTCTCTAACAACTCTGTAGCTAGCTAGTGTTAGCCTGATACAATCTGTTCCCTTACAACTAAAGTAAGCCTGATACAATCTGTTCTATCACAACTCTGTAGCTAGCTAACATATACCTGAAACAATCTGTTCCCTCACAACTCTGTAGGTAGCTAACATTAACCTTATACAATCTGTTCTCTCACAGCTCTGTAGCTAGCTAACAGTAGCCTTATACTATCTGTTCTCTCACAACTCTGTAGCTAAATAATATTAGCTTGATACAATCTGTTCTCTCAGAACCCTGTAGCTAGCTAACATTAGCCTGATACAATCTGTTCTCTCAGAACCCTGTAGCTAGCTAACGTTAGCCTGATACAATCTGTTCTCTCACAACTCTGTAGCTAGCTAGCGTTAGCCTGATACAATCTGTTCCCTTACAACTTAAGTTAGCCTGATACGATCTGTTCTCTCTGAACTCTGTAGCTAGCTAACGTTAGCCTGATGCAATCTGTTCCCTCACAACTAAAGTTAGCCTGATACGATCTGTTCTCTCACAACTTTGAAGCTAGCTAACATAAGCCTGATAAAATATTTTCCCTCACAACTCTGTAGCTAGCTAACATTGGCGTGATACGATCTGTTCCCTTACAAATAAAGTTAGCCTTATACGATCTGTTCTCTCTGAACTCTGTAGCTAGCTAACATTAGCCTGATACAATCTGTTCTCTCACAACTCTATAGCTAGCTAACGTTAGCCTGATACAATCTGTTCTCTCAGAACCCTGTAGCTAGCTAACGTTAGCCTGATACAATCTGTTCTCTCACAACTCTGTAGCTAGCTAGCGTTAGCCTGATACAATCTGTTCCCTCACAACTAAAGTTAGCCTGATACAATCTGTTCTCTCACAACTTTGAAGCTAGCTAACATAAGCCTGATAAAATCTTTTCCCTCACAACTCAGTAGCTAGCTAACATTAGCCTAATACAGTCTGTTCCCTCACAACTAAAGTTAGCCTGATACGATCTGTTCTCTCAGAACTCTGTAGCTAGCTAACGTTAGCCTGATGCAATATGTTCTCTCAGAACCCTGTAGCTAGCTAACGTTAGCCTGATACAATCTGTTCTCTCACAACTCTGTAGCTAGCTAGCTTTAGCCTGATACATTCTGTTCCCTCACAACTAAAGTTAGCCTGATACGATCTGTTCTCTCAGAACTCTGTAGCTAGCTAACGTTAGCCTGATACAATCTGTTCTCTCAGAACTCTGTAGCTAGCTAACGTTAGCCTGATACAATCTGTTCTCTCACAACTCTGTAGCTAGCTAGCGTTAGCCTGATACCAGCTGTTCCCTCACAACTAAAGTTAGCCTGATACGATCTGTTCTCTCACAACTCTGAAGCTAGCTAACATAAGCCTGATACAATCTTTTCCCTCACAACTCTGTAGCTAGCTAACATTAGCGTGATACAATCTGTTCCCTCACAACTAAAGTTAGCCTGATACGATCTGTTCTCTCAGAACTCTGTAGCAAGCTAACGTTAGCCTGATACAATCTGTTCGCTTACAACTAAAGTTAGCCTGATACGATCTGTTCTCTCACAACTCTGTAGCTAGCTAGCGTAAGCCTGATACAATCTGTTCCCTCACAACTAAAGTTAGCCTGATACGATCTCTTCTATCACAACTCTGAAGCTAGCTAACATAAGCCTGATACAATGTGTTCTCTCACAACTCTGTAGCTAGCTTACGTAAGCCTTATACAATCTGTTCCCTCACAACTCTGTAGCTAGCTCTCTAACTACTCTGTAGCTAGCTAACATATACCTGAAACAATCTGTTCCCTCACAACTGTGTAGCTAGCTAATATAAGCTTGATACAATCTGTTCTCTCAGAACCCTGTAGCTAGCTAACGTTAGCCTGATACAATCTGTTCACTCAGAACCCTGTAGCTAGCTACAGTTAGCCTGATACAATCTTTTCTCTCACAACTCTGTAGCTAGCTAGCGTTAGCCTGATACAATCTGTTCCCTTACAACTAAAGTTAGCCTGATACGATCTGTTCTCTCACAACTCTGAAGCTAGCTAACATAAGCCTGATACAATTTTTTTCCCTCACAACTAAAGTTAGCCTTATACGATCTGTTCTCTCAGAACTCTGTAGCTAGCTAACGTTAGCCTGATACAATCTGTTCTCTCAGAACCCTGTAGCTAGCTAACGCTAGCCTGATACAATCTGTTCTCTCAGAACCCTGTAGCTAGCTAACGTTAGCCTGATGCAATCTGTTCTCTCACAACTCTTAAGCTAGCTAGCGTTAGCCTGATACAATCTGTTCCCTTACAACTAAAGTTAGCCTGATACGATCTGTGCTCTCACAACTCTGAAGCTAGCTAACATAAGCCTGATACAATCTTTTCTCTCACAACTATGTAGCTAGCTAGCGTTAGCCTGACACAATCTGTTCCCTTACAACTAAAGTTAGCCTGATACGATCTGTTCTCTCACAACTCTGAAGCTAGCTAACATAAGCCTGATACAATCTTTTCCCTCACAACTAAAGTTAGCCTGATACGATCGGTTCTATCAGAACTCTGTAGCCAGTTAACATTAGCCTGATACAATCTGTTCCCTTAGAACTCTTTAACTAGCTCACGTTAGCCTGATACAATCTGTTCTCTCACAACTCTGTATTTAGCTAACGTTAGCCTAATACAATCTGTTCTCTCACAACTATGTAGCTAGCTAACATTAGCCTGATACAATTTGATCCCTCACAATTGAAGTTAACCTGATACGATCTGTTCTTTCAGAACTCTTTAGCCAGCTAACATTAGCAAGATACAATCTGTTCCCTCACAACTCTGTAGCTAGCTAACATTAGCCTGATACAATCTGTTCCCTCACAACTTAAGTTAGCCTGATACGATCCGTTCTCTCACAACTCTGTAGCTAGCTTAAATTAGCCTGATACGATCTGTTCCCTCACAACTAAAGGTAGCCTGATACGATCTGTTCACTCAGAACTCTGTAGCTAGCTAACATTAGCCTGATAAAATCTGTTCCCCCACAACTATGTAGATAGCTAACATTGGCCTTATACAATCTGTTCCCTCACAACTCTGTAGCTAGCTAATGTCACAACTCTGTAGCTAGCTAAAGTTAGCCTGATACAATCTGTTCTCTCAGAACTCTGTAGCTAGCTAACATTAGCCTGATACAATCTTTTCCATCACAACTAAAGTTAGCCTGATACAATCCCTTCTCTCTCTACTCTGTTGCTAGCTAACATTAGCCTGATACAATCTGTTCTCTCGCAACTCTGTAGCTAGCTAATATTAGCTTGATAGAATATGTTCTCTAACAACTCTGTAGCTAGCTAACAGTAGCCTTATACTATCTGTTCTCTAACAACTCTAGCTAGCTAACATTAGCTTGATACAATCTGTTCTCTTACAACTCTGTAACTAGCTAACGTTAGTCTGATACAATCTTTTCCCTCACAACTCTGTAGCTAGCTAACATTATCCTGATACAATCTGTTCTCTCACAACTTTGTAGCTAGCTAACGTTAGCCTGATACAATCTGTTCTCTCACAACTCTGTAGCTAGCTTACGTTAGCCTGATACAATCTGTTCCCTCACAACTCTGTAGCTAGCTCTCTAACTACTCTGTAGCTAGCTAACATATACCTGAAACAATCTGTTCCCTCACAACTCTGTAGGTAGCTTACATTAACCTTATACAATCTGTTCTCTCACAGCTCTGTAGCTAGCTAACAGTAGCCTTATACTATCTGTTCTCTCACAACTCTGTAGCTAGCTAACATTAGCTTGATACAATCTGTTCTCTTACAACTCTGTAACTAGCTAACGTTAGTCTGATACAGTCTGTTCCCTCACAACTCTGTAGCTGGCTAACCTTAGCCTTATAAAATCTGTTCCCTCACAACTCTGTAGCTAGCTCTCTAACTACTCTGTAGCTAGCTAACATATACCTGAAACAATCTGTTCCCTCACAACTCTGTAGGTAGCTAACATTAACCTTATACAATCTGTTCTCTCACAGCTCTGTAGCTAGCTAACAGTAGCCTTATACTATCTGTTCTCTCACAACTCTGTAGCTAGCTAACATTAGCTTGATACAATCTGTTCTCTTACAACTCTGTAACTAGCTAACGTTAGTCTGATACAGTCTGTTCCCTCACAACTCTGTAGCTGGCTAACCTTAGCCTTATACAATCTGTTCCCTCACAACTCTGTAGCTAGCTCTCTAACAACACTGAAGCTAGCTAAAATTAACATTAAACAATCTGTTCCCTCATAACTTTATAGCTAGCTAACATTAGCCTGATACAGTCTGTTCCCTCACAACTCTGTAGCTAGCTTATGTTAGCTGTATACAAACTGTTCCCTCACAACTCTGTAGCTAACTCTCTCACAACTCTGTAGCTAGCTAACATATAACTGAAACAATCTGTTCCCACACAACTTTGTAGCTAGCTAACATTAACCTCATACAACCTGTTCTCTCACAACTCTGTAGCTAGCTAGCGTTAGCCTGATAGAATCTGTTCCCTCACAACTAAAGTTAGCCTGATACGACCTGTTCTCTCACTACTTTGAAGCTAGCTAATATAAGCCTGATACAATCTTTTCCCTCACAACTGTGTAGCTAGCTAACATTAGCCTGATACAATCTGTTCCCTCACAACTAAAGTTAGCCTGATACAATCTGTTCTCTCAGAACTCTGTAGCTAGTTAACGTTAGCCTGATACAATCTGTTCTCTCAGAACCCTGTAGCTAGCTAATGTTAGCATGATACAACCTGTTCTCTCACAACTCTGTAGCTAGCTAGCATTAGCCTAATACAATCTGTTCCCTTACAACTAAAGTTAGCCTGATACGATCTGTTCTCTCACTACTCTGTAGCTAGCTTACGTTAGCCTGATACAATCCATTCTCTCACTACTCTGTAGCTAGCTAACGTTAGCCTGATACAATCTGTTCTCTCAGAACCCTGTAGCTAGCTAACATTAGCCTGATAAAATCTGTTCCCTCACAACTAAAGTTAGCCTGATACGATCTGTTCTCTCACAACTCTGAAGCTAGCTTACATAAGCATGATACAATCTTTTCCCCCACAACTCTGTAGCTAGCTAACATTAGCCTGATACAATCTGTTCCCTCACAACTAAAGTTAGCCTGATATGATCTGTTCTCTCAGAACTCTGTAGATAGCTAACGTTAGCCTGATAAAATCTGTTCTCTCAGAATTCTGTAGCTAGCTAACATTAGCCTGATACAATCTGTTCTCTCACAACTCTGTAGCTAGCTAATGTTAGCATGATACAATCTGTTCCCTTGCAACTCTCTAGCTAGCTTACGTTAGCCTGATACAATCTTTTCCGTCACAACTTTGTATCTAGCTAACGTAAGCCTTATACAATCTGTTCCCTCACAACTCTGTAGCTAGCTCTCTAACTACTCTGTAGCTAGCTAACATATACCTGAAACAATCTGTTCCCTCACAACTCTGTAGGTAGCTAACATTAACCTTATACAATCTGTTCTCTCACAGCTCTGTAGCTAGCTAACAGTAGCCTTATACTATCTGTTCTCTCACAACTCTGTAGCTAGCTAACATTAGCTTGATACAATCTATTCTCTCAGAACCCTGTAGCTAGCTAACGTTAGCCTGATACAATCTGTTCTCTCAGAACCCTGTAGCTAGCTAACGTTAGCCTGATACAATCTGTTCTCTCACAACTCTGTAGCTAGCTAGCATTAGCCTGATACAATGTGTTCCCTCACAACTAAAGTTAGCCTGATGCGATCTGTTCTCTCACAAGTTTGAAGCTAGCTAACATAAGCCTGATACAATCTTTTCCCTCACAACTCTGTAGCTAGCTAACATTAGCGTGATACAATCTGTTCCCTCACAACTAAAGTTAGCCTGATACGATCTGTTCTCTCAGAACTCTGTAGCTAGCTAACGTTAGCCTGATACAATCTGTTCTCTCAGAACCCTGTAGCTAGCTAGTGTTAGCCTGATACAATCTGTTCCCTTACAACTAAAGTTAGCCTGATACGATCTGTTCTCTCACAACTCTGAAGCTAGCTAACATAAGCCTGATACAATCTTTTCCCTCACAACTCTGTAGCTAGCTAACATTAGCCTGATACGTTCTGTTCCCTCACAACTAAAGTTTGCCTGATACGATCTGTTCTCTCTGAACTCTGTTGCTAACTAACATTAGCCTGATACAATTTTTTCCATCACAACTAAAGTTAGCCTGATACAATCCGTTCTCTCACTACTCTGTTGCTAGCTAACATTAGCCTGATACAATCTGTTCTCTCGCAACTCTGTAGCTAGCTAATATTAGCTTGATACAATCTGTTCTCTAACAACTCTGTAGCTAGCTAACATATACCTGAAACAATCTGTTCCCTCACAACTTTGTAGCTAGCTAACATTAACCTTATACAATCTGTTCTCTCGAAGCTCTGTAGCTAGCTAACAGTAGCCTTATACTATCTGTTCTCTAACAACTCTAGCTAGCTAACATTAGCTTGATACAATCTGTTCTCTTACAACTCTGTAACTAGCTAACGTTAGTCTGATACAGTCTGTTCCCTCACAACTCTGTAGCTGGCTAACCTTAGCCTTATACAATCTGTTCCCTCACAACTCTGTAGCTAGCTCTTTAACAACTCTGTAGCTAGCTAACATAAACCTGAAACAATCTGTTCCCTCACAATTTTGTAGCTAGCTAACATTAACCTCATACAATCTGTTTTCTCGTAACTCTGTAGCTAGCTAGCGTAAGGCTGATACAATCTGTTCCCTCACAACTAAAGTTAGCCTGATACGATCTGTTCTCTCACAACTTTGAAGCTAGCTAACATAAGCCTGATACAATCTTTTCCCTCACAACATTGTAGCTAGTTAACATTAGCGTGATACTATCTGTTCCCTCACAACTAAAGTTAGTCTGATACGATCTGTTCTCTCAGAACTCTGTAGCTAGCTAGCGTTAGCCTGATACAATCTGTTCCCTTACAACTAAAGTTAGCCTGATACGATCTGTTCCCTCACAACTCTGAAACTAGCTAACATACCATGATACAATGTTTTCCCTCACAACTCTGTAGCTAGCTAACATTAGCCTGATACAATCTGTTCCCTCACAACTCTGTAGCTAGCTAACAGTAGCCTTATACTATCTGTTCTTTAACAACTCTAGCTAGCTAACATTAGCTTGATACAATCTGTTCTCTTACAACTCTGTAACTAGCTAACGTTAGTCTGATACAGTCTGTTCCCTCACAACTCTGTAGCTGGCTAACCTTAGCCCTATACAATCTGTTCCCTCACAACTCTGTAGCTAGCTCTCTAACAACTCTGTAGCTAGCTAACATAAACCTGAAACAATCTGTTCCCTCAGAACTTTATAGCTAGCTAACATTAGCCTGATACAGTCTGTTCCCTCACAACTCTGTAGCTAGCTAACGTTAGCCGTATACAAACTGTTCCCTCAAAACTCTGTAGCTAGCTCTCTCACAACTCTGTAGCTAGCTAACATATACCTGAAACAATCTGTTCCCTCACAACTTTGTAGCTAGCTAAGATTAACCTCATACAATCTTTTCCCCCACAACTCTGTAGCTAGCTAACGTTGGCGTGATACAATCTGTTCCCTCACAACTAAAGTTAGCCTAATACGATCTGTTCTCTCAGAACTCTGTAGCTAGCTAACGTTAGCCTGATACAATCTGTTCTCTCAGAACCCTGTAGCTAGCTAACATTAGCCTGATACAATCTGTTCTCTCACAACTCTGTAGCTAGCTAGCGTTAGCCTGATACAATCTGTTCCCTTACAACTAAAGTTAGCCTGATACGATCTGTTCTCTCACAACTCTGAAGCTAGCTAACATAAGCCTGATACAATATTTTCCCTCACAACTCTGTAGCTAGCTAACATTAGCCTGATACAATCTGTTCCCTCACAACTCTGTAGCTAGCTAACATTAGCTTTATACAATCTGTTCACTTACAACTCTTTAGCTATCTCTCTCACAACTCTACAGCTAGCTAACATTAACCTGATACGATCTGTTCCCCCACAAATAAATTTAGCCTTATACGATCTGTTCTCTCTGAACTCTGTAGCTAGCTAACATTAGCCTGATACAATCTTTTCCATCACAACTAAAGTTAGCCTGATACAATCCGTTCTCTCACTACTCTGTTGCTAGCTAACATTAGCCTGATACAATCTGTTCTCTCACAACTCTCAAGCTAGCTAACATTAGCCTGATACAGTCTGTTCCCTCACAACTAAAGTTAGCCTGATACAATCTGTTCTCTCAGAACTCTGTAGCTAGCTAACGTCAGTGTGATGCAATCTGTTCTCTCAGAACCCTGTAGCTAGCTAACGTTAGCCTGATACAATCTGTTCTCTCAGAACCCTGTAGATAGCTAACGTTAGCCTGATGCAATCTGTTCTCTCACAATTCTGTAGCTAGCTAGCGTTAGCCTGATACAATCTGTTCCCTTACAACTAAAGTTAGCTTGATACGATCTGTTCTCTCACAACTCTGAAGCTAGCTAACATAAGCCTGATACAATCTTTTCCCTCACAACTCTGTAGCTAGCTAACATTAGCCTGATACAATCTGTTCCCTCACAACTCTGTAGCTAGCTATCATATACCTGAAACAATCTGTTCCCTCACAACTTTGTAGCTAGCTAACATTAACCTTATACAATCTGTTCTCTCATGGCTCTGTAGCTAGCTAACAGTAGCCTTATACTATCTGTTCTCTAACAACTCTAGCTAGCTAACATTAGCTTGATACAATCTGTTCTCTCACAACTCTGTAACTAGCTAACATTAGCTTGATACAATCTGTTCTCTAACAACTCTGTAGCTAGCTAACATTAGCTTGATACAATCTGTTATCTCACAACTCTGTAGCTAGCTAACATTAGCTTGATACAATCTGTTCCCTCACAACTCCTCAGCTAGCTCTCTAACAACTCTGTAGCTAGCTAACATATACCTGAAACAATCTGTTCCCTCACAACTTTATAGCTAGCTAACATTAGCCTGATACAGTCTGTTCCCTCACAACTCTGTAGCTAGCTAACGTTAGCCGTATACAAACTGTTCCCTCAAAACTCTGTAGCTAGCTCTCTCACAACTCTGTAGCTAGCTAACATATACCTGAAACATTCTGTTCCCTCACAACTTTGAAGCTAGCTAACATAAGCCTGATACAATCCTTCTCCCTCACAACTCTGTAGCTAGCTAACATTGGCGTGATACAATCTGTTCCCTTACAACTAAAGTTATCCTGATACGATCTGATCCCTCACAACACTGAAGCTAGCTAAGATAAGCCTGATACAATCTTTTCCCTCACAACTCTGTAGCTAGCTAACATTAGCCTGATACAATCTGTTCACTCACAACTCTGTAGCTAGCTAACATTAGCTTTATACAATCTGTTCACTTACAACCCTGTAGCTAGCTCTCTCACAACTCTAAAGCTAGCTAACATTAGCCTGATACGATCTGTTCTCTCACAACTCTGAAGCTAGCTAACATAAGCCTGATACAATCTTTTCCCTCACAACTCTGTAGCTAGCTAACATTAGCCTGATACAATCTGTTCCCTCACAACTCTGTAGCTAGCTATCATATACCTGAAACAATCTGTTCCCTCACAACTTTGTAGCTAGCTAACATTAACCTTATACAATCTGTTCTCTCATGGCTCTGTAGCTAGCTAACAGTAGCCTTATACTATCTGTTCTCTAACAACTCTAGCTAGCTAACATTAGCTTGATACAATCTGTTCTCTTACAACTCTATAGCTAGCTAACATAAACCTAAAACAATCTGTTCCCTCACAACTTTATAGCTAGCTAACATTAGCCTGATACAGTCTGTTCCCTCACAACTCTGTAGCTAGCTAACGTTAGCCCTATACAAACTGTTCCCTCAAAACTCTGTAGCTAGCTCTCTCACAACTCTGTAGCTAGCTAACATATACCTGAAACATTCTGTTCCCTCACAACTTTGAAGCTAGCTAACATAAGCCTGATACAATCTTTCTCCCTCACAACTCTGTAGCTAGCTAACATTGGCGTGATACAATCTGTTCCCTTACAACTAAAGTTATCCTGATACGATCTGATCTCTCACAACTCTGAAGCTAGCTAACATTAGCCTGATACAATCTGTTCACTCACAACTCTGTAGCTAGCTAACATTAGCTTTATACAATCTGTTCACTTACAACCCTGTAGCTAGCTCTCTCACAACTCTACAGCTAGCTAACATTAGCCTGATACGATCTGTTCCCTCACAAATAAAGTTAGCCTGATACGATCTGTTCTCTCTGAACTCTGTAGCTAGCTAACATTAGCCTGACACAATCTTTTCCATCACAACTAAAGTTAGCCTGATACAATCCGTTATCTCACTACTCTGTTGCTAGCTAACATTAGCCTGATACAATCTGTTCTCTCACAACTCTGTAGCTAGCTAACGTTAGCCTGATACAATCTGTTCTCTTAGAACCCTGTAGCTAGCTAACGTTAGCCTGATACAATCTGTTCTCTCACAACTCTGTAGCTAGCTAGCGTTAGCCTGATACAATCTGTTCCCTCACAACTAAAGTTAGCCTGATACGATCTGTTCTCTCACAACTCTGAAGCTAGCTAACATAAGCCTGATACAATCTTTTCCCTCACAACTCTGAAGCTAGCTAGCATTAGCCTGATACAATCTGTTCCCTCACAACTAAAGGTAGCCTGATACGATCTGTTCTCTCAGAACTCTGTAGCTAGCTAAAGTAAGCCTGATACAATCTGTTCTCTCAGAACTCTGTAGCTAGCTAACGTTAGCCTGATACGATCTGTTCTCTAACAACTCTGTAGCTAGCTAGCGTTAGCCTGATACAATCTGTTCCCTTACAACTAAAGTAAGCCTGATACAATCTGTTCTATCACAACTCTGTAGCTAGCTAACATATACCTGAAACAATCTGTTCCCTCACAACTCTGTAGGTAGCTAACATTAACCTTATACAATCTGTTCTCTCACAGCTCTGTAGCTAGCTAACAGTAGCCTTATACTATCTGTTCTCTCACAACTCTGTAGCTAAATAATATTAGCTTGATACAATCTGTTCTCTCAGAACCCTGTAGCTAGCTAACATTAGCCTGATACAATCTGTTCTCTCAGAACCCTGTAGCTAGCTAACGTTAGCCTGATACAATCTGTTCTCTCACAACTCTGTAGCTAGCTAGCGTTAGCCTGATACAATCTGTTCCCTTACAACTTAAGTTAGCCTGATACGATCTGTTCTCTCTGAACTCTGTAGCTAGCTAACGTTAGCCTGATGCAATCTGTTCCCTCACAACTAAAGTTAGCCTGATACGATCTGTTCTCTCACAACTTTGAAGCTAGCTAACATAAGCCTGATATAATCTTTTCCCTCACAACTCTGTAGCTAGCTAACATTGGCGTGATACGATCTGTTCCCTTACAAATAAAGTTAGCCTTATACAATCTGTTCTCTCTGAACTCTGTAGCTAGCTAACATTAGCCTGATACAATCTGTTCTCTCACAACTCTATAGCTAGCTAACGTTAGCCTGATACAATCTGTTCTCTCAGAACCCTGTAGCTAGCTAACGTTAGCCTGATACAATCTGTTCCCTCACAACTAAAGTTAGCCTGATACAATCTGTTCTCTCACAACTTTGAAGCTAGCTAACATAAGCCTGATAAAATCTTTTCCCTCACAACTCAGTAGCTAGCTAACATTAGCCTAATACAGTCTGTTCCCTCACAACTAAAGTTAGCCTGATACGATCTGTTCTCTCAGAACTCTGTAGCTAGCTAACATTAGCCTGATGCAATATGTTCTCTCAGAACCCTGTAGCTAGCTAACGTTAGCCTGATACAATCTGTTCTCTCACAACTCTGTAGCTAGCTAGCGTTAGCCTGATACATTCTGTTCCCTCACAACTAAAGTTAGCCTGATACGATCTGTTCTCTCAGAACTCTGTAGCTAGCTAACGTTAGCCTGATACAATCTGTTCTCTCAGAACTCTGTAGCTAGCTAACGTTGGCCTGATACAATCTGTTCTCTCACAACTCTGTAGCTAGCTAGCGTTAGCCTGATACCAGCTGTTCCCTCACAACTAAAGTTAGCCTGATACGATCTGTTCTCTCACAACTCTGAAGCTAGCTAACATAAGCCTGATACAATCTTTTCCCTCACAACTCTGTAGCTAGCTAACATTAGCGTGATAGAATCTGTTCCCTCACAACTAAAGTTAGCCTGATACGATCTGTTCTCTCAGAACTCTGTAGCAAGCTAACGTTAGCCTGATACAATCTGTTCGCTTACAACTAAAGTTAGCCTGATACGATCTGTTCTCTCACAACTCTGAAGCTAGCTAACATAAGCCTGATACAATCTTTTCCCTCACAACTCTGTAGCTAGCTAACATTAGCGTGATAGAATCTGTTCCCTCACAACTAAAGTTAGCCTGATACGATCTGTTCTCTCAGAACTCTGTAGCAAGCTAACGTTAGCCTGATACAATCTGTTCGCTTACAACTAAAGTTAGCCTGATACGATCTGTTCTCTCACAACTCTGTAGCTAGCTAGCGTAAGCCTTATACAATCTGTTCCCTCACAACTCTGTAGCTAGCTCTCTAACTACTCTGTAGCTAGCTAACATATACCCGAAACCATCTGTTCCCTCACAACTCTGTAGGTAGCTAACATAAACCTTATACAATCTGTTCTCTCACAGCTCTGTAGCTAGCTAACAGTAGCCTTATACTATCTGTTCTCTCACAACTGTGTTGCTAGCTAATATTAGCTTGATACAATCTGTTCTCTCAGAACCCTGTAGCTAGCTAACGTTAGCCTGATACAATCTGTTCACTCAGAACCCTGTAGCTAGCTAACGTTAGCCTGATACAATCTTTTCTCTCACAACTCTGTAGCTAGCTAGCGTTAGCCTGATACAATCTGTTCCCTTACAACTAAAGTTAGCCTGATACGATCTGTTCTCTCACAACTCTGAAGCTAGCTAACATAGGCCTGATACAATCTTTTCACTCACAACTAAAGTTAGCCTGATACGATCTGTTCTCTCAGAACTCTGTAGCTAGCTAACGTTAGCCTGATACAATCTGTTCTCTCAGAACCCTGTAGCTAGCTAACGTTAGCCTGATGCAATCTGTTCTCTCACAACTCTGTAGCTAGCTAGCGTTAGCCTGATACAATCTGTTCCCTTACAACTAAAGTTAGCCTGATACGATCTGTGCTCTCACAACTCTGAAGCTAGCTAACATAAGCCTGATACAATCTTTTCTCTCACAACTCTGTAGCTAGCTAGCGTTAGCCTGACACAATCTGTTCCCTTACAACTAAAGTTAGCCTGATACGATCTGTTCTCTCACAACTCTGAAGCTAGCTAACATAAGCCTGATACAATCTTTTCCCTCACAACTAAAGTTAGCCTGATACGATCGGTTCAATCAGAACTCTGTAGCCAGTTAACATTAGCCTGATACAATCTGTTCCCTTAGAACTCTTTAACTAGCTCACGTTAGCCTGATACAATCTGTTCTCTCACAACTCTGTAGTTAGCTAACGTTAGCCTAATACAATCTGTTCTCTCACAACTATGTAGCTAGCTAACATTAGCCTGATACAATTTGATCCCTCACAATTGAAGTTAACCTGATACGATCTGTTCTTTCAGAACTCTTTAGCCAGCTAACATTAGCCAGATACAATCTGTTCCCTCACAACTCTGTAGCTAGCTAACATTAGCCTGATACAATCTGTTCCCTCACAACTTAAGTTAGCCTGATACGATCCGTTCTCTCACAACTCTGTAGCTAGCTTAAATTAGCCTGATACGATCTGTTCCCTCACAACTAAAGGTAGCCTGATACGATCTGTTCACTCAGAACTCTGTAGCTAGCTAACATTAGCCTGATAAAATCTGTTTCCCCACAACTATGTAGATAGCTAACATTGGCCTTATACAATCTGTTCCCTCACAACTCTGTAGCTAGCTCTGTCACAACTCTGTAGCTAGCTAAAGTTAGCCTGATACAATCTGTTCTCTCAGAACTCTGTAGCTAGCTAACATTAGCCTGATACAATCTTTTCCATCACAACTAAAGTTAGCCTGATACAATCCCTTCTCTCTCTACTCTGTTGCTAGCTAACATTAGCCTGATACAATCTGTTCTCTCGCAACTCTGTAGCTAGCTAATATTAGCTTGATAGAATCTGTTCTCTAACAACTCTGTAGCTAGCTAACAGTAGCCTTATACTATCTGTTCTCTAACAACTCTAGCTAGCTAACATTAGCTTGATACAATCTGTTCTCTTACAACTCTGTAACTAGCTAACGTTATTCTGATACAATCTTTTCCCTCACAACTCTGTAGCTAGCTAACATTATCCTGATACAATCTGTTCTCTCACAACTTTGTAGCTAGCTAACGTTAGCCTGATACAATCTGTTCTCTCACAACTCTCTAGCTAGCTTACGTTAGCCTGATACAATCTGTTACCTCACAACTCTGTAGCTAGCTCTCTAACTACTCTGTAGCTAGCTAACATATACCTGAAACAATCTGTTCCCTCACAACTCTGTAGCTAGCTAACATTAGCCTGATACAATTTGATCCCTCACAATTGAAGTTAACCTGATACGATCTGTTCTTTCAGAACTCTTTAGCCAGCTAACATTAGCCAGATACAATCTGTTCCCTCACAACTCTGTAGCTAGCTAACATTAGCCTGATACAATCTGTTCCCTCACAACTTAAGTTAGCCTGATACGATCCGTTCTCTCACAACTCTGTAGCTAGCTTAAATTAGCCTGATACGATCTGTTCCCTCACAACTAAAGGTAGCCTGATACGATCTGTTCACTCAGAACTCTGTAGCTAGCTAACATTAGCCTGATAAAATCTGTTTCCCCACAACTATGTAGATAGCTAACATTGGCCTTATACAATCTGTTCCCTCACAACTCTGTAGCTAGCTCTGTCACAACTCTGTAGCTAGCTAAAGTTAGCCTGATACAATCTGTTCTCTCAGAACTCTGTAGCTAGCTAACATTAGCCTGATACAATCTTTTCCATCACAACTAAAGTTAGCCTGATACAATCCCTTCTCTCTCTACTCTGTTGCTAGCTAACATTAGCCTGATACAATCTGTTCTCTCGCAACTCTGTAGCTAGCTAATATTAGCTTGATAGAATCTGTTCTCTAACAACTCTGTAGCTAGCTAACAGTAGCCTTATACTATCTGTTCTCTAACAACTCTAGCTAGCTAACATTAGCTTGATACAATCTGTTCTCTTACAACTCTGTAACTAGCTAACGTTAGTCTGATACAATCTTTTCCCTCACAACTCTGTAGCTAGCTAACATTATCCTGATACAATCTGTTCTCTCACAACTTTGTAGCTAGCTAACGTTAGCCTGATACAATCTGTTCTCTCACAACTCTCTAGCTAGCTTACGTTAGCCTGATACAATCTGTTACCTCACAACTCTGTAGCTAGCTCTCTAACTACTCTGTAGCTAGCTAACATATACCTGAAACAATCTGTTCCCTCACAACTCTGTAGGTAGCTAACATTAACCTTATACAATCTCATCTCTCACAGCTCTGTAGCTAGCTAACAGTAGCCTTATACTATCTGTTCTCTCACAACTCTGTAGCTAGCTAACATTAGCTTGATAAAATCTGTTCTCTTACAACTCTGTAACTAGCTAACGTTAGTCTGATACAGTCTGTTCCCTCACAACTCTGTAGCTGGCTAACCTTAGCCTTATACAATCTGTTCCCTCACAACTCTGTAGCTAGCTCTCTAACAACACTGAAGCTAGCTAAAATTAACATTAAACAATCTGTTCCCTCATAACTTTATAGCTAGCTAACATTAGCCTGATACAGTCTGTTCCCTCACAACTCTGTAGCTAGCTTACGTTAGCTGTATACAAACTGTTCCCTCACAACTCTGTAGCTAACTCTCTCACAACTCTGTAGCTAGCTAACATATACCTGAAACAATCTGTTCCCACACAACTTTGTAGCTAGCTAACATTAACCTCATACAACCTGTTCTCTCACAACTCTGTAGCTAGCTAGCGTTAGCCTGATAGAATCTGTTCCCTCACAACTAAAGTTAGCCTGATACGGCCTGTTCTCTCACTACTTTGAAGCTAGCTAATATAAGCCTGATACAATCTTTTCCCTCACAACTGTGTAGCTAGCTAACATTAGCCTGATACAATCTGTTCCCTCACAACTAAAGTTAGCCTGATACAATCTGTTCTCTCAGAACTCTGTAGCTAGTTAACGTTAGCCTGATACAATCTGTTCTCTCAGAACCCTGTAGCTAGCTAATGTTAGCATGATACAACCTGTTCTCTCACAACTCTGTAGCTAGCTAGCATTAGCCTGATACAATCTGTTCCCTTACAACTAAAGTTAGCCTGATACGATCTGTTCTCTCACTACTCTGTAGCTTGCTTACGTTAGCCTGATACAATCCGTTCTCTCACTACTCTGTAGCTAGCTAACGTTAGCCTGATACAATCTGTTCTCTCAGAACCCTGTAGCTAGCTAACAATAGCCTGATAAAATCTGTTCCCTCACAACTAAAGTTAGCCTGATACGATCTGTTCTCTCACAACTCTGAAGCTAGCTTACATAAGCCTGATACAATCTTTTCCCCCACAACTCTGTAGCTAGCTAACATTAGCCTGATACAATCTGTTCCCTCACAACTAAAGTTAGCCTGATATGATCTGTTCTCTCAGAACTCTGTAGATAGCTAACGTTAGCCTGATAAAATCTGTTCTCTCAGAACTCTGTAGCTAGCTAACATTAGCCTGATACAATCTGTTCTCTCACAACTCTGTAGCTAGCTAATGTTAGCATGATACAATCTTTTCCTTGCAACTCTCTAGCTAGCTTACGTTAGCCTGATACAATCTTTTCCGTCACAACTTTGTATCTAGCTAACGTAAGCCTTATACAATCTGTTCCCTCACAACTCTGTAGCTAGCTCTCTAACTACTCTGTAGCTAGCTAACATATACCTGAAACAATCTGTTCCCTCACAACTCTGTAGGTAGCTAACATTAACCTTATACAATCTGTTCTCTCACAGCTCTGTAGCTAGCTAACAGTAGCCTTATACTATCTGTTCTCTCACAACTCTGTAGCTAGCTAACATTAGCTTGATACAATCTATTCTCTCAGAACCCTGTAGCTAGCTAACGTTAGCCTGATACAATCTGTTCTCTCAGAACCCTGTAGCTAGCTAACGTTAGCCTGATACAATCTGTTCTCTCACAACTCTGTAGCTAGCTAGCATTAGCCTGATACAATGTGTTCCCTCACAACAAAAGTTAGCCTGATGCGATCTGTTCTCTCACAAGTTTGAAGCTAGCTAACATAAGCCTGATACAATCTTTTCCCTCACAACTCTGTAGCTAGCTAACATTAGCGTGATACAATCTGTTCCCTCACAACTAAAGTTAGCCTGATACGATCTGTTCTCTCAGAACTCTGTAGCTAGCTAACGTTAGCCTGATACAATCTGTTCTCTCAGAACCCTGTAGCTAGCTAGCGTTAGCCTGATACAATCTGTTCCCTTACAACTAAAGTTAGCCTGATACGATCTGTTCTCTCACAACTCTGAAGCTAGCTAACATAAGCCTGATACAATCTTTTCCCTCACAACTCTGTAGCTAGCTAACATTAGCCTGATACGTTCTGTTCCCTCACAACTAAAGTTTGCCTGATACGATCTGTTCTCTCTGAACTCTGTCGCTAACTAACATTAGCCTGATACAATTTTTTCCATCACAACTAAAGTTAGCCTGATACAATCCGTTCTCTCACTACTCTGTTGCTAGCTAACATTAGCCTGATACAATCTGTTCTCTCGCAACTCTGTAGCTAGCTAATATTAGCTTGATACAATCTGTTCTCTAACAACTCTGTAGCTAGCTAACATATACCTGAAACAATCTGTTCCCTCACAACTTTGTAGCTAGCTAACATTAACCTTATACAATCTGTTCTCTCACAGCTCTGTAGCTAGCTAACAGTAGCCTTATACTATCTGTTCTCTAACAACTCTAGCTAGCTAACATTAGCTTGATACAATCTGTTCTCTTACAACTCTGTAACTAGCTAAAGTTAGTCTGATACAGTCTGTTCCCTCACAACTCTGTAGCTGGCTAACCTTAGCCTTATACAATCTGTTCCCTCACAACTCTGTAGCTAGCTCTTTAACAACTCTGTAGCTAGCTAACATAAACCTGAAACAATCTGTTCCCTCACAATTTTGTAGCTAGCTAACATTAACCTCATACAATCTGTTTTCTCGTAACTCTGTAGCTAGCTAGCGTAAGCCTGATACAATCTGTTCCCTCACAACTAAAGTTAGCCTGATACGATCTGTTCTCTCACAACTTTGAAGCTAGCTAACATAAGCCTGATACAATCTTTTCCCTCACAACATTGTAGCTAGTTAACATTAGCGTGATACTATCTGTTCCCTCACAACTAAAGTTAGTCTGATACGATCTGTTCTCTCAGAACTCTGTAGCTAGCTAGCGTTAGCCTGATACAATCTGTTCCCTTACAACTAAAGTTAGCCTGATACGATCTGTTCCCTCACAACTCTGAAACTAGCTAACATACCATGATACAATGTTTTCCCTCACAACTCTGTAGCTAGCTAACATTAGCCTGATACAATCTGTTCCCTCACAACTCTGTAGCTAGCTAACATTAGCTTTATACAATCTGTTTACTTACAACTCTGTAGCTAGCTCTCTCACAACTCTAAAGCTTTCTGACATTAGCCTGATACGATCTGTTCCCTCACAACTAAAGTTAGCCTGATACAATCTGTTCTCTCTGAACTCTGTAGCTACCTAACATTAGCCTGATACAATCTTTTCCATCACAACTAAAGTTAGCCTGATAAAATCCGTTCTCTCACTACTCTGTTGCTAGCTAACATTAGCCTGATACAATCTTTTCTCTCACAACTCTGTAGCTAGCTAACGTTAGCCTGATACAATCTGTTCTCTCAGAACCCTGTAGCTAGCTAACGTTAGCCTGATACAATCTGTTCTCTCACAACTAAAGTTAGCCTGATACGATCTGTTCTCTCACAACTTTGAAGCTAGCTAACATAAGCCTGATACAATCTTTTCTCTCACAACTCAGTAGCTAGCTAACATTAGCCTGATACAGTCTGTTCCCTCGCAACTAAAGTTAGCCTGATACGATCTGTTCTCTCAGAACTCTGTAGCTAGCTAACGTTAGCCTGATGCAATCTGTTCACTCAGAACTCTGTAGCTAGCTAACGTTAGCCTGATACAATCTGTTCTCTCAAAACCCTGTAGCTAGCTAAAGTTAGCCTGATACAATCTGTTCTCTCACAACTCTGTAGCTAGCTAGCGTTAGCCTGATACAATCTGTTCCCTCACAACTAAAGTTAGCCTGATACGATCTGTTCTCTCACAACTCTAAAGCTAGCTAACATAAGCCTGATACAATCTTTTCCCTCACAACTCTGTACATAGCTAACATTAGCCTGATACAATCTGTTCCCTCACAACTTAAGATAGACTGATATGATCTGTTCTCTCAGAACTCTGTAGATAGCTAACGTTAGCCTGATAAAATCTGTTCTCTCAGAACTCTGTAGCTAGCTAACATTAGCCTGATACAATCTGTTCTCTCACAATTCTGTGGCTAGCTAACGTTAGCCTGATACAATCTGTTCTCACACAACTCTGTAGCTAGCTAATGTTAGCATGATACAATCTGTTCCCTTGCAACTCTCTAGCTAGCTTACGTTAGCCTGATACAATATTTTCCGTCACAAATTTGTAGCTAGCTTACGTAAACCTTATACAATCTGTTCCCTCACAACTCTGTAGCTAGCTCTCTAACTACTCTGTAGCTAGCTAACATATACCTGAAACAATCTGTTCCCTCACAACTCTATAGGTAGCTAACATTAACCTTATACAATCTGTTCTCTCACAGCTCTGTAGCTAGCTAACAGTAGCCTTATACTATCTGTTCTCTCACAACTCTGTAGCTAGCTAGCGTTAGCCTGATACAATCTGTTCCCTTACAACTAAAGTTAGC
This sequence comes from Echiichthys vipera, assembly GCF_963691815.1. Taxonomy (NCBI): domain Eukaryota; kingdom Metazoa; phylum Chordata; class Actinopteri; order Perciformes; family Trachinidae; genus Echiichthys; species Echiichthys vipera. The sequence continues at coordinate 300,479 of NC_139826.1, forward strand.
CTGATACAATCTGTTCTCTCACAACTCTGAAGCTAGCTAACATAAGCCTGGTACAATCTTTTCCCTCACAACTAAAGTTAGCCTGATACGATCTGTTCTCTCAGAACTCTGTAGCTAGCTAACGTTAGCCTGATACAATCTGTTCTCTCAGAACCCTGTAGCTAGCTAACATTAGCTTTATAGAATCTGTTAATTTACAACTCTGTAGCTAGCTCTCTCACAACTCTACAGCTAGCTAACATTAGCCTGATACGATCTGTTTCCTCACAAATAAAGTTAGCCTGATACAATCTGTTCTCTCTGAACTTTGTAGCTAACTAACATTAGCCTGATACAATCTTTTCCATCACAACTAAAGTTAGCCTGATACAATCCGTTCTCTCACTACTCTGTTGCTCGCTAACATTAGCCTGATACAATCTTTTCTCTCGCAACTCTGTAGCTAGCTAATATTAGCTTTATACAATCTGTTTTCTTACAACTCTGTAGCTAGCTATCATATACCTGAAACAATCTGTTCCCTCACAACTTTGTAGCTAGCTAACATTAACCTTATACAATCTGTTCTCTCACAGCTCTGTAGCTAGCTAACAGTAGCCTTATACTATCTGTTTTTTAACAACTCTAGCTAGCTAATATTAGCTTGATACAATCTATTCTCTTACAACTCTGTAACTAGCTAACGTTAGTCTGATACAGTCTGTTCCCTCACAACTCTGTAGCTGGCTAACCTTAGCCTTATACAATCTGTTCCCTCAAAACTCTGTAGCTAGCTCTCTCACAACTCTGTAGCTAGCTAACATATACCTGAAACAATCTGTTCCCTCACAACTTTGTAGCTAGCTAAGATTAACCTCATACAATCTGTTTTCTCACAACTCTGTAGCTAGCTAGCGTTCGCCTGATACAATCTGTTCCCTCACAACTAAAGTTAGCCTGATACGATATGTTCTCTCACAACTTTGAAGCTAGCTAACATAAGCCTGATACAATCTTTTCCCTCACAACTCTGTAGCTAGCTAACATTGGCGTGATACAATCTGTTCCCTCACAACTAAAGTTAGCCTAATACGATCTGTTCTCTCAGAACTCTGTAGCTAGCTAACGTTAGCCTGATACAATCTGTTCTCTCAGAACCCTGTAGCTAGCTAACATTAGCCTGCTACAATCTGTTCTCTCACAACTCTGTAGCTAGCTAGCGTTAGCCTGATACAATCTTTTCCCTCACAACTCTGTAGCTAGCTAACATTAGCCTGATACAATCTGTTCCCTCACAACTCTGTAGCTAGCTAACATTAGCCTGATACAATCTGTTCCCTCACAACTCTGTAGCTAGCTAACATTAGCTTTATACAATCTGTTCACTTACAACTCTTTAGCTATCTCTCTCACAACTCTACAGCTAGCTAACATTAGCCTGATACGATCTGTTCCCCCACAAATAAATTTAGCCTTATACGATCTGTTCTCTCTGAACTCTGTAGCTAGCTAACATTAGCCTGATACAATCTTTTCCATCACAACTAAAGTTAGCCTGATACAATCCGTTCTCTCACTACTCTGTTGCTAGCTAACATTAGCCTGATACAATCTGTTCTCTCACCACTCTCTAGCTAGCTAACATTAGCCTGATACAGTCTGTTCCCTCACAACTAAAGTTAGCCTGATACAATCTGTTCTCTCAGAACTCTGTAGCTAGCTAACGTTAGTCTGATGCAATCTGTTCTCTCAGAACCCTGTAGCTAGCTAACGTAAGCCTAATACAATCTGTTCTCTCAGAACCCTGTAGATAGCTAACGTTAGCCTGATGCAATCTGTTCTCTCACAATTCTGTAGCTAGCTAGCGTTAGCCTGATACAATCTGTTCCCTTACAACTAAAGTTAGCTTGATACGATCTGTTCTCTCACAACTCTGAAGCTAGCTAACATAAGCCTGATACAATCTTTTCCCTCACAACTCTGTAGCTAGCTAACATTAGCCTGATACAATCTGTTCCCTCACAACTCTGTAGCCAGCTAACATTAGCTTTATACAATATGTTAATTTACAACTCTGTATCTAGCTCTCTCACAACTCTACAGCTAGCTAACATTAGCCTGATACGATCTGTTCCCTCAAAACTAAAGTTAGCCTGATATGATCTGTTCTCTCTGAACTTTGTAGCTAGCTAACATTAGCCTGATACAATCTTTTCCATCACAACTAAAGTTAGCCTGATACAATCTGTTCTCTCGCAACTCTGTAGCAAGCTAATATTAGCTTGATACAATCTGTTTTCTAACAACTCTGTAGCTAGCTATCATATACCTGAAACAATCTGTTCCCTCACAACTTTGTAGCTAGCTAACATTAACCTTATACAATCTGTTCTCTCACAGCTCTGTAGCTAGCTAACAGTAGCCTTATACTATCTGTTCTCTAACAACTCTAGCTAGCTAACATTAGCTTGATACAATCTGTTCTCTCACAACTCGGAAGCTAGCTAACAAAAGCCTGATACAATCTTTTCCCTCAGAACTCTGTAGCTAGCTAACATTAGCTTTATACAATCTGTTCACTTACAACTCTGTAGTTAGCTCTCTCACAACTCTACAGCTAGCTAACATTAGCCTGATACGATTTGTTCCCTCACAACTAAAGTTAGCCTGATACGATTTGTTCTCTCTGAACTCTGTAGCTAGCTAATATTAGCCTGATACAATCTTTTCCATCACAACTAAAGTTAGCCTGATACGATCTGTTCTCTCACTACTCTGTAGCTTGCTTACGTTAGCCTGATACAATCCGTTCTCTCACTACTCTGTAGCTAGCTAACGTTAGCCTGATACAATCTGTTCTCTCAGAACCCTGTAGCTAGCTAACAATAGCCTGATAAAATCTGTTCCCTCACAACTAAAGTTAGCCTGATACGATCTGTTCTCTCACAACTCTGAAGCTAGCTTACATAAGCCTGATACAATCTTTTCCCCCACAACTCTGTAGCTAGCTAACATTAGCCTGATACAATCTGTTCCCTCACAACTAAAGTTAGCCTGATATGATCTGTTCTCTCAGAACTCTGTAGATAGCTAACGTTAGCCTGATAAAATCTGTTCTCTCAGAACTCTGTAGCTAGCTAACATTAGCCTGATACAATCTGTTCTCTCACAACTCTGTAGCTAGCTAATGTTAGCATGATACAATCTTTTCCTTGCAACTCTCTAGCTAGCTTACGTTAGCCTGATACAATCTTTTCCGTCACAACTTTGTATCTAGCTAACGTAAGCCTTATACAATCTGTTCCCTCACAACTCTGTAGCTAGCTCTCTAACTACTCTGTAGCTAGCTAACATATACCTGAAACAATCTGTTCCCTCACAACTCTGTAGGTAGCTAACATTAACCTTATACAATCTGTTCTCTCACAGCTCTGTAGCTAGCTAACAGTAGCCTTATACTATCTGTTCTCTCACAACTCTGTAGCTAGCTAACATTAGCTTGATACAATCTATTCTCTCAGAACCCTGTAGCTAGCTAACGTTAGCCTGATACAATCTGTTCTCTCAGAACCCTGTAGCTAGCTAACGTTAGCCTGATACAATCTGTTCTCTCACAACTCTGTAGCTAGCTAGCATTAGCCTGATACAATGTGTTCCCTCACAACAAAAGTTAGCCTGATGCGATCTGTTCTCTCACAAGTTTGAAGCTAGCTAACATAAGCCTGATACAATCTTTTCCCTCACAACTCTGTAGCTAGCTAACATTAGCGTGATACAATCTGTTCCCTCACAACTAAAGTTAGCCTGATACGATCTGTTCTCTCAGAACTCTGTAGCTAGCTAACGTTAGCCTGATACAATCTGTTCTCTCAGAACCCTGTAGCTAGCTAGCGTTAGCCTGATACAATCTGTTCCCTTACAACTAAAGTTAGCCTGATACGATCTGTTCTCTCACAACTCTGATGCTAGCTAACATAAGCCTGATACAATCTTTTCCCTCACAACTCTGTAGCTAGCTAACATTAGCCTGATACGTTCTGTTCCCTCACAACTAAAGTTTGCCTGATACGATCTGTTCTCTCTGAACTCTGTCGCTAACTAACATTAGCCTGATACAATTTTTTCCATCACAACTAAAGTTAGCCTGATACAATCCGTTCTCTCACTACTCTGTTGCTAGCTAACATTAGCCTGATACAATCTGTTCTCTCGCAACTCTGTAGCTAGCTAATATTAGCTTGATACAATCTGTTCTCTAACAACTCTGTAGCTAGCTAACATATACCTGAAACAATCTGTTCCCTCACAACTTTGTAGCTAGCTAACATTAACCTTATACAATCTGTTCTCTCACAGCTCTGTAGCTAGCTAACAGTAGCCTTATACTATCTGTTCTCTAACAACTCTAGCTAGCTAACATTAGCTTGATACAATCTGTTCTCTTACAACTCTGTAACTAGCTAAAGTTAGTCTGATACAGTCTGTTCCCTCACAACTCTGTAGCTGGCTAACCTTAGCCTTATACAATCTGTTCCCTCACAACTCTGTAGCTAGCTCTTTAACAACTCTGTAGCTAGCTAACATAAACCTGAAACAATCTGTTCCCTCACAATTTTGTAGCTAGCTAACATTAACCTCATACAATCTGTTTTCTCGTAACTCTGTAGCTAGCTAGCGTAAGCCTGATACAATCTGTTCCCTCACAACTAAAGTTAGCCTGATACGATCTGTTCTCTCACAACTTTGAAGCTAGCTAACATAAGCCTGATACAATCTTTTCCCTCACAACATTGTAGCTAGTTAACATTAGCGTGATACTATCTGTTCCCTCACAACTAAAGTTAGTCTGATACGATCTGTTCTCTCAGAACTCTGTAGCTAGCTAGCGTTAGCCTGATACAATCTGTTCCCTTACAACTAAAGTTAGCCTGATACGATCTGTTCCCTCACAACTCTGAAACTAGCTAACATACCATGATACAATGTTTTCCCTCACAACTCTGTAGCTAGCTAACATTAGCCTGATACAATCTGTTCCCTCACAACTCTGTAGCTAGCTAACATTAGCTTTATACAATCTGTTTACTTACAACTCTGTAGCTAGCTCTCTCACAACTCTAAAGCTTTCTGACATTAGCCTGATACGATCTGTTCCCTCACAACTAAAGTTAGCCTGATACAATCTGTTCTCTCTGAACTCTGTAGCTACCTAACATTAGCCTGATACAATCTTTTCCATCACAACTAAAGTTAGCCTGATAAAATCCGTTCTCTCACTACTCTGTTGCTAGCTAACATTAGCCTGATACAATCTTTTCTCTCACAACTCTGTAGCTAGCTAACGTTAGCCTGATACAATCTGTTCTCTCAGAACCCTGTAGCTAGCTAACGTTAGCCTGATACAATCTGTTCTCTCACAACTAAAGTTAGCCTGATACGATCTGTTCTCTCACAACTTTGAAGCTAGCTAACATAAGCCTGATACAATCTTTTCTCTCACAACTCAGTAGCTAGCTAACATTAGCCTGATACAGTCTGTTCCCTCGCAACTAAAGTTAGCCTGATACGATCTGTTCTCTCAGAACTCTGTAGCTAGCTAACGTTAGCCTGATGCAATCTGTTCACTCAGAACTCTGTAGCTAGCTAACGTTAGCCTGATACAATCTGTTCTCTCAAAACCCTGTAGCTAGCTAAAGTTAGCCTGATACAATCTGTTCTCTCACAACTCTGTAGCTAGCTAGCGTTAGCCTGATACAATCTGTTCCCTCACAACTAAAGTTAGCCTGATACGATCTGTTCTCTCACAACTCTAAAGCTAGCTAACATAAGCCTGATACAATCTTTTCCCTCACAACTCTGTACATAGCTAACATTAGCCTGATACAATCTGTTCCCTCACAACTTAAGATAGACTGATATGATCTGTTCTCTCAGAACTCTGTAGATAGCTAACGTTAGCCTGATAAAATCTGTTCTCTCAGAACTCTGTAGCTAGCTAACATTAGCCTGATACAATCTGTTCTCTCACAATTCTGTGGCTAGCTAACGTTAGCCTGATACAATCTGTTCTCACACAACTCTGTAGCTAGCTAATGTTAGCATGATACAATCTGTTCCCTTGCAACTCTCTAGCTAGCTTACGTTAGCCTGATACAATATTTTCCGTCACAAATTTGTAGCTAGCTTACGTAAACCTTATACAATCTGTTCCCTCACAACTCTGTAGCTAGCTCTCTAACTACTCTGTAGCTAGCTAACATATACCTGAAACAATCTGTTCCCTCACAACTCTATAGGTAGCTAACATTAACCTTATACAATCTGTTCTCTCACAGCTCTGTAGCTAGCTAACAGTAGCCTTATACTATCTGTTCTCTCACAACTCTGTAGCTAGCTAGCGTTAGCCTGATACAATCTGTTCCCTTACAACTAAAGTTAGCCTGATACAATCTGTTCTCTCACAACTCTGAAGCTAGCTAACATAAGCCTGGTACAATCTTTTCCCTCACAACTAAAGTTAGCCTGATACGATCTGTTCTCTCAGAACTCTGTAGCTAGCTAACGTTAGCCTGATACAATCTGTTCTCTCAGAACCCTGTAGCTAGCTAACGTTAGCCTGATACAATCTGTTCTCTCAGAACCCTGTAGCTAGCTAACGTTAGCCTGATACAATCTTTTCCCTCACAACTCTGTAGCTAGCTAACATTAGCCTGATACAATCTGTTCTCTCACAACTATGTAGCTAGCTAACATTAGCTTTATAGAATCTGTTAATTTACAACTCTGTAGCTAGCTCTCTCACAACTCTACAGCTAGCTAACATTAGCCTGATACGATCTGTTTCCTCACAAATAAAGTTAGCCTGATACAATCTGTTCTCTCTGAACTTTGTAGCTAACTAACATTAGCCTGATACAATCTTTTCCATCACAACTAAAGTTAGCCTGATACAATCCGTTCTCTCACTACTCTGTTGCTCGCTAACATTAGCCTGATACAATCTTTTCTCTCGCAACTCTGTAGCTAGCTAATATTAGCTTTATACAATCTGTTTTCTTACAACTCTGTAGCTAGCTATCATATACCTGAAACAATCTGTTCCCTCACAACTTTGTAGCTAGCTAACATTAACCTTATACAATCTGTTCTCTCACAGCTCTGTAGCTAGCTAACAGTAGCCTTATACTATCTGTTTTTTAACAACTCTAGCTAGCTAATATTAGCTTGATACAATCTATTCTCTTACAACTCTGTAACTAGCTAACGTTAGTCTGATACAGTCTGTTCCCTCACAACTCTGTAGCTGGCTAACCTTAGCCTTATACAATCTGTTCCCTCAAAACTCTGTAGCTAGCTCTCTCACAACTCTGTAGCTAGCTAACATATACCTGAAACAATCTGTTCCCTCACAACTTTGTAGCTAGCTAAGATTAACCTCATACAATCTGTTTTCTCACAACTCTGTAGCTAGCTAGCGTTCGCCTGATACAATCTGTTCCCTCACAACTAAAGTTAGCCTGATACGATATGTTCTCTCACAACTTTGAAGCTAGCTAACATAAGCCTGATACAATCTTTTCCCTCACAACTCTGTAGCTAGCTAACATTGGCGTGATACAATCTGTTCCCTCACAACTAAAGTTAGCCTAATACGATCTGTTCTCTCAGAACTCTGTAGCTAGCTAACGTTAGCCTGATACAATCTGTTCTCTCAGAACCCTGTAGCTAGCTAACATTAGCCTGCTACAATCTGTTCTCTCACAACTCTGTAGCTAGCTAGCGTTAGCCTGATACAATCTTTTCCCTCACAACTCTGTAGCTAGCTAACATTAGCCTGATACAATCTGTTCCCTCACAACTCTGTAGCTAGCTAACATTAGCCTGATACAATCTGTTCCCTCACAACTCTGTAGCTAGCTAACATTAGCTTTATACAATCTGTTCACTTACAACTCTTTAGCTATCTCTCTCACAACTCTACAGCTAGCTAACATTAGCCTGATACGATCTGTTCCCCCACAAATAAATTTAGCCTTATACGATCTGTTCTCTCTGAACTCTGTAGCTAGCTAACATTAGCCTGATACAATCTTTTCCATCACAACTAAAGTTAGCCTGATACAATCCGTTCTCTCACTACTCTGTTGCTAGCTAACATTAGCCTGATACAATCTGTTCTCTCACCACTCTCTAGCTAGCTAACATTAGCCTGATACAGTCTGTTCCCTCACAACTAAAGTTAGCCTGATACAATCTGTTCTCTCAGAACTCTGTAGCTAGCTAACGTTAGTCTGATGCAATCTGTTCTCTCAGAACCCTGTAGCTAGCTAACGTAAGCCTAATACAATCTGTTCTCTCAGAACCCTGTAGATAGCTAACGTTAGCCTGATGCAATCTGTTCTCTCACAATTCTGTAGCTAGCTAGCGTTAGCCTGATACAATCTGTTCCCTTACAACTAAAGTTAGCTTGATACGATCTGTTCTCTCACAACTCTGAAGCTAGCTAACATAAGCCTGATACAATCTTTTCCCTCACAACTCTGTAGCTAGCTAACATTAGCCTGATACAATCTGTTCCCTCACAACTCTGTAGCCAGCTAACATTAGCTTTATACAATATGTTAATTTACAACTCTGTATCTAGCTCTCTCACAACTCTACAGCTAGCTAACATTAGCCTGATACGATCTGTTCCCTCAAAACTAAAGTTAGCCTGATATGATCTGTTCTCTCTGAACTTTGTAGCTAGCTAACATTAGCCTGATACAATCTTTTCCATCACAACTAAAGTTAGCCTGATACAATCTGTTCTCTCGCAACTCTGTAGCAAGCTAATATTAGCTTGATACAATCTGTTTTCTAACAACTCTGTAGCTAGCTATCATATACCTGAAACAATCTGTTCCCTCACAACTTTGTAGCTAGCTAACATTAACCTTATACAATCTGTTCTCTCACAGCTCTGTAGCTAGCTAACAGTAGCCTTATACTATCTGTTCTCTAACAACTCTAGCTAGCTAACATTAGCTTGATACAATCTGTTCTCTCACAACTCGGAAGCTAGCTAACAAAAGCCTGATACAATCTTTTCCCTCAGAACTCTGTAGCTAGCTAACATTAGCTTTATACAATCTGTTCACTTACAACTCTGTAGTTAGCTCTCTCACAACTCTACAGCTAGCTAACATTAGCCTGATACGATTTGTTCCCTCACAACTAAAGTTAGCCTGATACGATTTGTTCTCTCTGAACTCTGTAGCTAGCTAATATTAGCCTGATACAATCTTTTCCATCACAACTAAAGTTAGCCTGATACAATCCGTTCTCTCACTACTCTGTTGCTAGCTAACATTAGCCTGATACAATTTGTTCTCTCACAACACTGTAGCTAGCTAACGTTAGCCTGATACAATCTGTTCTCTCAGAACCCTTTAGCTAGCTAACGTTAGCCTGATACAATCTGTTCTCTCTGAACTCTGTAGCTAGCTAGCGTTAGCGTGATACAATCTGTTCCCTCACAACTAAAGTTAGCCTGATACGATATGTTCTCTCGCAACTCTGAAGCTAGCTAACATAAGCCTGATACAATCTTTTACCTCACAACTCTGTAGCTAGCTAACATTAGCCTGATACAATCTGTTCCCTCACAACTAAAGTTAGCCTGATACGATCTGTTCTCTCAGAACTCTGTAGCTAGCTAACGTTAGCCTGATACAATCCGTTCTCTCAGAACTCTGTAGCTAGCTAACGTTAGCCTGATACAATCTGTTCTCTCACAACTCTGTAGCTAGCTAACGTTAGCCTGATACCATCTGTTCCCTTACAACTAAAGTTAGCCTGATACTATATGTTCTCTCACAACTCTGAAGCTAGATAACATAAGCCTGATACAATTCTTTCCCTCACAACTCTAGCTAGCTAACATTAGCCTGATACAATCTATTCCCTCGCAACTAAAGTTAGCCTGATACGATCTGTTATCTCAGAACTCTGTAGCTAGCTAACGTTAGCCTGATACAATCTGTTCTCTCAGAACTTTGTAGCTAGCTAACGTTAGCCTGATACAATCTGTTGTCTCACAACTCTGTAGCTAGCTAATGTTAGCATGATACAATCTGTTCCCTTGCAACTCTCTAGCTAGCTTACGTTAGCCTGATACAATCTTTTCCGTCACAACTTTGTAGCTAGCTAACGTAAGCCTTATACAATCTGTTCCCTCACAACTATGTAGCTAGCTCTCTTACTCCCCTTTAGCTAGCTAACATATACCTGAATCAATCTGTTCCCTCACAACTCTGTAGGTAGCTAACATTAACCTTATACAATCTGTTCTCTCACAGCTCTGTAGCTATCTAACAGTAGCCTTATACTCTCTGTTCTCTCACAACTCTGTAGCTAGCTAACATTAGCTTGATACAATCTGTTCTCTTACAACTCTGTAACTAGCTAACGTTAGTCTGATACAGTCTGTTCCCTCACAACTCTGTAGCTTGCTAACCTTAGCCTTATACAATCTTTTCCCTCACAACTCTGTAGCTAGCTCTCTAACAACTCTGTAGCTAGCTAACATAAACCTGAAACAATCTGTTCCCTCACAACTTTATAGGTAGCTAACATTAGCCTGATACAGTCTGTTCCCTCACAACTCTGTAGCTAGCTTACGTTAGCCGTATACACACTGTTCCCTCACAACTCTGTAGCTAGCTCTCTCACAACTCTGTAGCTAGCTAACATATACCTGAAACAATCTGTTCCCTCACAACTTTGTAGCTAGCTAACATTAACCTCAAACAATCTGTTCTCTCACAACTCTGTAGCTAGCTAGCGTTAGCCTGATACAATCTGTTCCCTCACAACTAAAGTTAGCCTGATACAATCTGTTCTCTCACAACTTGGAAGCTAGCTAACATAAGCCTGATATAATCTTTTCCCTCACAACTCTGTAGCTAGCTAACATAAGCCTGATACAATCTTTTCCCTCACAACTCTGTAGCTAGCTAACATTAGCCTGATACAATCTGTTCCCTCACAACTCTGTAGCTAGCTAACATTAGCTTTATACAATCTGTTCACTTACAACTCTGTAGCTAGCTCTCTCACAACTCTACAGCTAGCTAACATTAGCCTGAAACGATCTGTTCCCTCACAACTAAAGTTAGCCTGATACGATCTGTTCTCTCTGAACTCTGTAGCTAGCTAACATTAGCCTGATACAATCTGTTCTCTCACAACTCTGTAGCTAGCTAATATTAGCTTGATACAATTTGTTCTCTCGCAACTCTGTAACTAGCTAACGTTAGCCTGATACAGTCTGTTCCCTCAAAATTCTGTAGCTAGCTAACGTTAGCCTTATACAATCTATTCCCTCACAACTCTGTAGCTAGCTCTCTAACAACTCTGTAGCTAGCTAACATATACCTGAAACAATCTGTTCCCTCACAACTTTGTAGCTAGCTAACATTAAACTTATACAATCTGTTCTCTCACAGCTCTGTAGCTAGTTAACAGTAGCCTGATACTATCTGTTCTCTCACAACTCTGTAGCTAGCTAGCGTCAGCCTGATACAATCTGTTCCCTCACAAGTAAAGTTAGCCTGATACGATCTGTTCTCTCAGAACTCTGTAGCTAGCTAACGTTAGCCTGATACAATCTGTTCTTTTACAACTCTGTAGCTAGCTAACGATAGCCTGATACAATCTGTTCTCTCACAACTCTGGAGCTAGCTAACATATACCTGAAACAATCTTTTTCCTAACAACTTTGTAGCTAGCTAACATTAGCCTGGTACAATCTGTTCTCTCACAACTCTGTAGCTAGCTAACATTAACCTAATAAAATATGTTCTCACGAAACACTGTAGCTAGCTAAGGTTAGCTAGTTTACATTAGCCCGATACAATCTGTTCCCTCACAACTTTGTTGCTAGCTAACGTTAGAATAATACAATGTGTTCTCTCACAACTCTGTAGCTAGCTAACATTAGCCTGATACAATCTGTTCCCTCGTAAACTTTGTAGCTAGCTTACATTAGCCTGATACAATCTGTTCCCTCACAACTTTGTTGCTAGCTAACGTTAGCATAATACAGTGTGTATTCTCACAACTTTGTAGCTAGCTAACGTAAGCCTGATGCAATCAGTTTTCTCACAACTCTGTAGCTAGCTAACATTAGCCTGATACAATATGTTCTTTCACAACTTTGTAGCTAGCTTACATTAGCCTGATACAATCTGTTCCCTCACAACTTTGTTGCTAGCTAACGTTAGAATAATACAATGTGTTCTCTCACAACTCTGTAGCTAGCTAACATTAGCCTGATACAATCTGTTCCCTCGTAAACTTTGTAGCTAGCTTACGTTAGCCTGATACAATCTGTTCCCTCACAACTTTGTTGCTAGCTAACGTTAGCATAATACAGTGTGTATTCTCACAACTTTGTAGCTAGCTAACGTAAGCCTGATGCAATCAGTTTTCTCACAACTCTGTAGCTAGCTAACATTAGCCTGATACAATATGTTCTTTCACAACTTTGTAGCTAGCTAACCTTAGCCCAATACAATCTGTTCCTTCACAACTTTGTAGCTAGCTAATATTAGCCTGATAATGATTGATATCACAAATTACCCAATTGCCAGAATAAAATGTTAACATTTTGATCGAGAAGAAATAAAAAGATAAGTTAATAGGTTTTTTGAATGACGTTGTAGTCTGTCAGTATTTCAGTGTTAAAAACAGTTGGATATGTTTTCTTTAATTGAGACATTACGAAAGAAATACACTCTATAAAGTGATTTTTTTGTTAATAAAATGACCTTTTCCCTTCATAAAGACTGCAGACTGCAGTGATTTGACCAAGAAAAAATGATTGGGACTTTTTTGAGCCCAAATGACTTCAGTCACATGTCTGCTGGACGTAGCCTGAGATGGCAAAGAATCGCAGAAGGAAAAGGGTAAATTACTCTGTCCACCCAGAGCTGCAGTCGGTAAATACCCGTGACTGTAAAGTAATTTGTCCCAGGAATTAATACTGATTGAAAACGTTCCCAATAATAATGTTTTGTTTTGTTTTGTTTTGTCCAGTGAATGTCCCTTCAAAAGGTCTTGAAATCTATTCGATGCCCTGAAATTTCGTCTGAACAAAAGTGGTGGACCACAAAAAAAAAAGAGTAAAAATCCTCACTGAATCGAGTATTAGCACCTGTATAATGGGTAGGTTTATACTTTCATTGATCAGTCTGTGGTGGCCAGTGTACTTTTCTTTGCTGTGGTTTGTTGGGGAAGCAGCATCGGAGCAAGCGACACCAACAGACTCAACAAAGTGATCAGGAAGGCTGGCTCTGTGATTGGCTGCAAACAGGATACTCTGGAGGCTGTGGTGGAGAGGAGGACCCTCTGGAGGGCCGTGGTGGAGAGGAGGACGCTCTGGAGGCTGTGGTGGAGAGGAGGACCCTCTGGAGGGCCGTGGTGGAGAGGAGGACGCTCTGGAGGCTGTGGTGGAGAGGAGGACACTCTGGAGGCTGTGGTGGAGAGGAGGACACTCTGGAGGCTATGGTGGAGAGGAGGACCCTCTGGAGGCTGTGGTGGAGAGGAGGACCCTCTGGAGGCTGAGGTGGAGAGGAGGACCCTCTGGAGGCTGTGGTGGATATATTTATAGTATATTTTGCATATTTTGTTGTATATATTATTATTGTTTATTGTTTATAGCACACTGTGCACTGTATATATACACTATGTACTGTATATATTGGATTCTATGTATGTTATGTACAAAGTGTTTTATTTGCTGACCCACTACTGCTGTTACAAAATAATCGAATCCCGGCTGGGGCCCTTCTGTGTGGAGTTTGCATGTTCTCCCCGTGTCTGCGTGGGTTTTCTCCGGGTTCTCCGGTTTCCTCCCACAGTCCAAAGACGTGCAGGTGTTCGGTTCATTGATGACTCTAAATTGCCCGTAGGTGTGAGTGGTTGTCTATCTCTGTTCATCTCTATGTGTCCTGTGATAGACTGGCGTCCTGTCCAGGGTGTACCCCGCCTCACGCCCGATGGCAGCTAGGATCGGCTCCAGCCCCCCCGCGACCTCGACGGGGACAAGAGGTTGAAGATGAACGCATGACCAACACAAATGTCAGAATCAGTAGGACCAGGTGTTAAACAGACTTTACCCAAACAGCTCCCTGGTACAAAGTCTGCGTAAAGTCTGAATGGAGCAGCTCATGGACGTTGATGACGCCTGAACAGGAAGTAAACAAACTTCCCAGGGTGCCTGCACCAACAAAAATGTCTGACTGGAGAGACAGGAAGTGTCTAAATGAGACTTCAAACGTCGTCACGCCGTACGAGAGCAATCACTTTAATTGATGTCTTGCTTACATGTGGAAACCAGGATAGTACCCATGTAACACTACACTTTACGGTGGTGTTTCCTACTTCAACACCACCTTGGTCCCTGAAGACTCCGCTCGCGAAGCACTCGTACTTAGCCTCTCGGCCTATGTTGTAATTTGTCGGGGGGGTTTCGTCTTCAACCATCTGTGTCTTAAAATCGGCACACTTTACGTCGTATTTATTGTCTCCAAACCTCAAATATGAATGTATTCTCTGAGAGCCATATAATAATCTACATCCAAGACCACACACAGGTTGGCGAAAGAACATCGGTGCATGTTTATTCTTATTAAACTGTCCTCTGTTACAGACTTGTCTCTGATACTCTGAACACTCTCTAGAGTTATATTTTTCTGGGATTACCGTAGGTCTCGCTCCGGGACTTTTAGAACACACTAAACAGTCGTTTGTCGTCAGGTCTTTGGCCGTAGCCCACACACTCTTGTACCAATAGTTCTGTGCGGCTCGGGCCTCCAGCTCATCTTTAATCTCTCTATATTCTTTTGGCCGTACCCACTAAGGTTTAAATGTTCTCGGACCTGCCACAGGAAATGCTCTTGGACCGGCCATAGGGGTGTCTCCACTACACGTCACGTCCACAAATACCTCTAGCCCACCTTGAGGATCGTTACACTCTACTTTAATTTAAGTTGCATTGTCTGTTCTATACATTCTCTGTTCTACTATTTTTGTGGTCTTGATTAGCCCTGGGGTCACTTGTTTTGGTTCTACTGTGGTGGTTCTCTGGGTTGCTGTACTGCTTGTAATGCTTTTATGTGTTGTCGTGGTTCTGGCTGGTGTTGAAGTACTTTTAGTTGTAGTAGTAGTCTTAGTTGATGTTGTAATAGTTTTAGTTGTAGTAGTAGTCTTAGTTGATGTTGTAATACTTTTAGTTGTAGTAATAATCGTACTCACAGGTGTAGTCACTTCTTCTTCAAGCGCGGCGGCCACAACCCCTCGCCAGCCCTTCACACAGCACGTCCATCGTTGGCTTTGCGTACCTTGCACTCCATCGTACTTTCACGTCCATCTGACCATCTATTTCTGCAGCGCTAACACTATTCAGTTCATATGTTTTACCAATATTAATTGCTGCATTATCTACTTCCATGATCCATCCACACAACGCCTCTCGCACTACCGGCATGCATTTCACTGCCCCCTTGTCACACACTGACATTCCTAACTTATCTGACATCCACCCACATATAACTTGCCTACTTCCATCTTTGAGGATTTCTGAAATCGTCACCGCTCTTCTTTCTACCAAACCTGCTCGTTCTTGTGCTGGGAGGTGTAATCTTAATCTCCCTCCTGTTACCACCTCTGTCCTAAATCCTTCGTTCCCTTCTAACTTCTCTGGTACCTCTGGTCTTGTAACTTGTTCTGGGAGTATTTCTTTATCTTCCCAAATCCATGTTGTTTGGCTCTGTCTTTTCTTTCGCATTTTTATGCTTTCCTGCGTTAGACGCTCAAATGGGTCTGTAAATTTATTTCTATCTGACAATGCTGGCAGGTGGCACAGAGTGTTTAGTTTTGCATCATACTCCTCTGTTTTAGACTGGTGGATCCCCGTCTGGGGCTGGATCGCCTTTTCCTCGTCTCCGACTCCTCCTTTCTGTGGACTCTCGCTTGTCGGTACCTGGCTTGGCACGGTTCTGCTCTCCACTGTCATCATACTCTGAACACACGGGAATGTCAGAGTCAGTTTTACCACATTTCTCATCTCCCACTTTTGCCGTTGGCTTCCCTTCATCCTTGATTCGCGTTTTTGTGCAGTGGTTCAGATGATACCACGTGGTGCTCCCTTCGACCTGGACAGCTGTCGGCGTGGCCCTGACCACCTTGTACGGCCCTTCCCAATGCGGTTGATGCCACTTCCTCCGGAACGCCTTGATCCACAACAAGTCTCCTGGTTTCACTGGCGACTCCCCCTTCTGCTCTAGGGTCTCCTCTCGTGCTCTTTCCTGTGTGCAGATAGTTCTATGGATCATAGTTAGATATTTTATATATGCTTTCAGCTCATTTTGCAATTGTTCAAGTGGTGGTCCTTTAAAAGGACCTCTTAGCTGCGGTGCTGGCATAGGTCGACCTTTAAGCATTTCATGCGGTGTTAAATGCGTTATCCTATGCGTTTGCATTCAATTCAATTCAATTCAATTCAATTTTATTTATAGTGTCGAATCATAACAAAAGTTATCTCAGGACACTTTACAGAGTAGGTAAAGACCACACTCAATGACTTATTTATGATTTACATAGACCCAACAATTCCTCTGTAGAGTACGGTGGCAATGAAAACCTTCCCTATAACAGGCAGGAACGTCAGACAGACCCAGCTCTGTAGAGGACGGCCATCTGTCTTGACCGGTTGGGGAGGAAGAAAAGGAGAGAGAAAGAGAGAAAAGACACACAGATGGACAGAGAGAGACAGACACACTTCCAGAGATGCAAGCAAAGCCTAACAGTAACTATAATAATATTTATAGTAATGTGAATATAACGTATATGTTAAGACAGTTAATACAACAAAATAGTAGAAACAAGCACAGCTAAGGTGACAGAATATGAAAATGATAATAATTATGGTGGCAAACATGATCAATGATGAGTAGTGGCAATAGCAGCTACGATACAGCTACAAATTGTATAGTTTATTAAACTAGTGATAGTATATATGAGTAACAGTGATAATAGCAGCAGGAAGCGTCATGTAGGACCACGGCAGCAGGCACCACCACGATCAGCAGAGACCTGCGAGACGACAAAGCACAAACAGCTCCGGGGAAGAAGCTGAATTAGTAACGTGCATTGATGAGACATGAATGATACAGACAGAGAGGAGAGAAGCTCAGAGTATCAGGAAAAGTATTATCCCCCGGCAGACTAGGCCTATAGCAGCATAATTAAGCAGAATAAAGTCTTATCGTAAGCCCTAGCTGTAAGCTTTATCAAAAAGGAAAGTTTTAAGTTTACTTTTAAATAAGGGGACAGTGTCTGCCTCCCGAATAACATTTGGGAGTTTGTTCCACAGGAGAGGAGCTTGGTAGCTGAAGGCTCTGCCTCCACTTCTACTTTTGGAGACTCTAGGAACAACGAGTAGCCCTGCATTCTCAGAGCGCAGAGATCTAGTTGGGTGATGCGGTACTATGAACTCTTTAAGATATGAAGGAGCCTGACCAATAAGAGCTTTGTACGTAAGGAGAAGGATTTTAAATTCTATTCTAGATTTTACAGGTAGCCAGTGCAGAGAAGCTAATACAGGAGAAATATGTTCTCTTTCGGAGGCCTTTGGGGCCAAGTACAATAACTTCAGTTTTGTCTGAGTTTAACATCAGAAAATTGCAGGTCATCCAGCTTTTTATTTCCTTAATGCACATTTGAAGTTTATCTAACTGATGGGTTTCTTCTGGTTTGATCGACAAATATAATTGTGTATCATCAGCATAACAATGAAAATTTATGGAGTGCTTCCTTATAATATTTCCTAAGGGAAGCATATATAAGGTGAAAAGAATCGGTCCAAGGACAGAACCCTGTGGGACTCCATGACTTACTTTAGTGTGCATGGAGGATTTGTCATTAACATGTACAAACTGAGATCTATCTGATAAATATGACTTAAACCAGCTCAGTGCGGTTCCTTTAATGCCAATTAAGCTGGAAAATGCTCCACAGGGAGCGCAGAGAGGTGTGTAAGACTGCCACTCTGCTTCCTGGGCACTTGCGATAAGGGCAGCGCAGAGAGGTGTATTAAACTGCGACTCTGCTTCCTGATCCCAACACTGGGTTGTCATGGTTTTAGACCGCTAACAACTGTGTCCAGGTTCTTAGATATGAGAGCGGCACCCTCCAAAGTAGGATGAATACCATCCCTCCTAATAAGACCAGGTTTTCCCCAGAAAGACTGCCAATTATCTACGAAGCCCATATTATTTACCGGGCACCATCCAGACAGCCAGCGACGGAATGATGACATGCGGCTATACATGTTATCGCAAGTCAAGTTGGGCAAGCGACCAGAGAAAATTACGGAGTCCGACATTGTTTTTGCATAAGCACACACCGACTCCACATTCATTTTAGTGACCTCCGATTGACGTAATCGGGTGTCATTACCGCCGACGTGAATAACAATCCTACCATATTTACGTTTATACTTAGCCAGAAGTTTCAAATGGGATTCAATGTCGCCCGCTCTGGCCCCTGGGATGCATGTTACTATGGTCCCTGGTGTCGCTAAGTTCACGTTTCTCAAAATGGAGCTGCCAATAACCAGTGTTGTTTCCTCAGCAGGTGTGTCACTGAGTGGAGAAAACTTGTTTGAAACGTGAACGGGCGGATGGTTAACCATGGGCTTCGATTTAGAACTATGCTTTCCTCTCACAGTCACCCAGGAGGACCCTGGCTGCTCAGGGATTGCCGGGGGAGGGCTAGCAGGAGCTAACGCTACACTATGTGGCTTCGCACCGGCTAAAGTTGTAGGTGGCTGGCTAGCTACTGTAGCGTAAGACTGAGCTTCCATGGTGCGGAGCCGTGCCTCTAAATCACTGAGCCTCGCCTCCAGCGCTACAAATACACTACACCTATTACACTTACCATTATCACTAAAGGAGGCAGAGGAGTAGCTAAACATACGACACTCCGAGCAAGAGAGAGCAGGAGAGAGAGCGGGGGAAGCCATCACCAGCCGTGAAGCTAACAGCTAAGCTAAAGTGGCTAACAGCGTGTAACGATTAATTAGCAAGAAAGCAGCTGAAAGAAGGATAACTGTGAGTGCTTGAGTAGAACTAGTGGATGTTTAAATGTTAAGCGGTAGTTAGCCGCTGTGGTGAATATTATAGCAGAAACAGTTTAATTTAGCGAGAGCAGCTAACAGTGAAACAACAACGAGTGACCAACACACAAGCACCGGAAATAAAGTAATACGTCACCGTAACACGTCAGCACGTCCCTCACCATGCATGCGATAGCTCATTAGTGCTAGTGGCAAAGCATCTACCCAGTTCAGCTAAGTGGCGGCACAAATTTTGTTAAGCTTAGCCTTCAGGGTTCCATTTACTCGCTCAACCATTCCTTGGCTTTGCGGATGATACACTGCTCCTAAACGCTGTTTGATTCTCAACTGTTGTAGGATACCTTTTGCAACTTTCTGCACAAACGCAGACCCATTGTCAGAGCTGATTTCTGATGGAATCCCAAATCGCGGGATTACTTCTCTTATCAGAAACTTGACAACCGTCTCAGCGCTCAAGTCTTTAGATGGTGTAGCTTCAACCCATCTGCTGAATCTGTCGATTACCACAAGCCTGTATCTTTTGCCTTGAACTGATTTTATCATATCGACATAGTACATAACTAGATGTTTAAATGGACCCTCTGGTACTGGAATATGTCCAACAGGTGCATTTTGCATGTCCATTTTTAGAGTTTCAAACGCTATATTTGCCTCTGTGGTCCACCTCAGTGGAGCCTTTAAAACCTGGGTATTTGCCTGTTTCATTAGTTCTCATAGCGGAGATGTTTTTTCCACGTAGTCTTCCATCCACTCAGAACTAAATCCTGTCATTCCTAAGAATGTCATCATCTGTCCTACAGTACGTGGTTTTGGAGCTCTAGCTATACCCTCCAATTGGTATGGTGAGATTGCTATGGCTCCTTGTGAGATTTTCCGTCCCAAGTACTCAACCTGTGTTTTACAGTACTGAAGCTTTGATTTTGAAACTCTGTGTCCTCCTTCTACCAATTGCTGGATGATTTTTATGGAGTCTTTGTGGCAGTCCTCCAATGTCGGTGCACAGAGCAACAAATCCACATACTGCAACAGTGTGCCACTGAGCTCCAGTCCTTCCAAGTCTTGTCTTAGTATCTGGTTGAAAATGTTCGGTGATTCCCGATATCCTTGCGGGATTCTGGTGTAAGTGTACTGCTTTCCCCTGTAAGTGAATGCAAATAGGTACTGTGAATCTTCATGTAGGGGAATGCTGAAAAATGCTGAACACAGGTCAATGACCGTGAAAAATTTTGCATCTGGTGGAACATTTGTGAGCAGCGTGTGGGGGGTTGGTACCTCTGCCACTTTGCCCTGTACTCGGTCATTTACAATCCTTAGATCATGCACTAACCTGTATTTGGACTTGTCAGCTTTCAATACTGGAAATATTGGAGTGTTACATGGACTATGTGTTTCTATCAGAACCCCTGCTTTTAGCAGACCAGAAATGGTCTTACTTATTCCTTTATCCGCTTCCGGCTTCAGCGGATATTGTCGTCGATTGGGGAGGGTTTCCTCTGGTTTAAGATCCACCTTTACTGGCCTGGCAGACTTTACCAGTCCAACATCAAAATCTTTCCTTGGCCACAGGTGATCCGGCACTTGTTTCAACATCTCTCCCTACAGGTTGTTTTCTGTCACTTCTAAATCTGTGTCCCTGTGACTCAGAACTTTTGCCATTATATTTACTTCCTGTGGTTTGGCCAACATTGATGTTCGGTACAGAATCTTGATCATCCTTGAGTCTTGTGTCTGAAGTATCAACGGATTGTCGGTTGCTTTCCATTCGGCTTTTTGCGCAGTTTCCATCATGGGACCCAAATCTCTGGCCTTGGCCTTGTTACTCACCAGCAGAGTGATGTGAGGCGCAGATTCTGGAACATTGTGCCATTTCTTGATGAAATCATTGGGTTCCACGCTGACAGCTGCACCTTGTTCACCTACAATGATGTACTGTGTGAGTAATTCTACTTCTGTTCCTTCCGTTTCTATTCTCCACTTTCTTTCGAACTCTTCACTTCTAGCCACATCATAGAACATTGTACAGTGATAGTCTAGTATTGGTGTTTTTGCTTTCGGGAGTTGTACTTTTAAATATTTCCCCCACTTCTGGAGTGCTTCCGACACTGGCTTTGAGATGTTCCCCAGCCAATATACTTTAGCCCTTTCTGATTGAACGGCCATTTGACCGTCAATGGTGTTTTCTACTGAATTTTGCGTATTTCTTGACAAGCACAAAATTGTCATGTTTAATTTAGACAATGCATCTCTTCCGATCAAATTGACAGGTGTTTGTTTTGAAACCAGAATTGGGATTTTAATTTCGTCGTTTTCTGTGGTTATTTTCACTGGAGCCGTCATTTGTATTAGCTGCTTTTGTCCTGAGAATCCTACTGTCTCAACAAATCTATCTGACATGGGGAGGTGCTTCGCAAACTTCGGACCCACACATGTGTGAGTGGCTCCAGTGTCCACTAGCATTGGTACTTGTCTACCTTCAAATCGAACCTGCAGCATAGGTTCTTCATCAGCCTCCACTGTTATCAATGGAAACTGACCCTCCCCTTCAGGATTCTCTGGGCAACCCTAGTATGCAAAATTAGGTCTTCCCCAGGGGCCTGCCGAGCCTCTAGCTCCACGTTGCATTGTCCTGCCTCTGCCCCCTCTGAATGTATTGTTCTTTGGACATCGTTCTGCAAAATGTCCCGGCATGCCGCACTCCCAGCATTCACCATTGGTTCGCCGTGGTCCTTGTCCTCTGTAGGGACCTCCCCTTGAACTATGTGTTTCCATATCCACCCCATGCACCACGGGATTGTTGGTATCCATTGCCAGCTTCTGGTGGCTGTTGCGCTGGTGTTAACACTTGTGCAGGTGGTTGTGGGATCTGATTTTCTTGTATCTCCTGTACCACCATCACTTGTGACTTTTTGTACTTTCCTTGCAGCTCGTTAAGTTGTAACTGTGTCAGTTTCCGCTGCAAGTTTCTTTCAGCTTCCCCTTCTCTTTTTATGTCTTTACGATGTTTTTCTATCGCGTGTAACACATTGTCCCGAAACTGTTGGTGTGACATTGATGCCAGCCCTACCACCTCTTCCAGCTTGCTCTGGACTGGGGCTGGCATGACCTCCACAATGGCATTCCTGAACAATGTCATCAGCACTGGGCTGTTCTCAATCTCCTCCTCAGTTTCCTGCTTCCACCTTTTCATCTGCCTTGTGATGTACATGGCTGGGTTCTCAGTCTCTGAGAGCAACTCCCCCTTAAGAGCCTTTGGATCAATTCTCGTGGGCTATTCACTTCGCAGCTCCGTCCACAGTGTGGTGCGATATGCGTTGAACTCGGTTCCATCTGCTCTTGGTTCTAACATCCACCCATTTTGGCTGAGTTTGAAAAGGTTCTCCATTGCTGCCGCCCCAAAACATCTTGCCCATATCGCTTTTATGTCACAGAGGACCAGCATTTTCCCCCCCTGCAGGTCAAAATTTTATTTGTATGTTATATTATAGCCAATTCTAAAGAATTAGAAACCTCCCAGCTGACTCAGCCTGTTCAACTTGGAATGCACCTCAAAAACGCTACCCTGAGTCGAGACTGAGCCTCAACAGGCATACAACTGTGCGAGATAGGATAAAAGTTCCTACCTTTTTGACGCCTTCTGCACAGCCCCTGCAATGGTGAGCTCAGCCGTCGTCCCAGCAAGCAGGTCCAAACCGATCGAACGTCCGGGGTCACCAATTTATGGTAGAACAATGTATTATAAAAATAGAAAGGTCTACAAGAAGGAGTTAGCAGAGAGGTCTCACAGCAATCAAGGAGAATTTATTGAATCAAGGTTTGATATACTCATCACAGAGTTCCGAGGTTCACCATACCAAAATTACAAGTGTCTCTTAACAGAACTTCCCGTCTTATAACAAAGCTGACAACACCTACACGCCCTGTCGGGTCTTCCCAATACACACTCAGTACATTTACAATCAGTGGCGCCTACCAGACGTCATCATGCCCAAATACAGTTCAATTGTTTTCTAAACAGAATGTGTGATTATCAGGCCTCTGTCCCCAGTACACGGTGACCTCGGCCTGTTATTCACTTTCTCAATCACGTTTTCTTCCGAAACGACAGTTAAGTTTAGTCACTAAAGGCGACGGTTAAGTTTAGACGACTAAAGGAGACGGTTAAGTTTAGTCACTTAAGGTGACGGTTAAGTTTAGACGACTTAAAGAGACGGTTAAGTTTATATGACTAAAGGAGACGGTTAAGTTTAGACGACTAAAGGTGACGGTTAAGTTTAGAGGACTAAAGGTGACGGTTAAGTTTAGTCATTAAAGGTGACGGTTAAGTTTAGAGGACTAAAGGAGACGGTTAAGTTTAGACGACTAAAGGAGACGGTTAAGTTAAGTCATTAAAGGTGACGGTTAAGTTTAGAGGACTAAAGGAGACGGTTAAGTTTAGACGACTAAAGGAGACGGTTAAGTTAAGTCACTGAAGGTGACGGTTAAGTTTAGACGACAAAAGGTGACGGTTGAGTTTAGATGACAAAAGGCAACGGTTAAGTTTAGACACTTAAGGCGACGGTTAAGTTTAGACGATGAAAGGTGATGGTTAAGATTAGACGACAAAAGGCGACGGTTGAGTTTAGACGACTAAAGGAGACGGTTAAGTTTAGACGACAAAAGGTGACGGTTAAGTTTAGACGACTAAAGGGGACGGTTTAGATCATAAAAAGGTGATGGTTTGTCTTAGTTCTTCCAGGACTTGAACACCGGTCCTGGGCGTTGATACTACATCACCTGATTTCCTGCTTTGCCCTGGACGCCATTTCTATAGATATGGAATACACAAATTACAGTGACCGACCTTTAATTCAATCCATTTGGTCCAATAACATTCTTAATGTCCAGAAAAACCTCATGATAAGTTAATTTAATAACTTGATATTGTTCCCGTTATTTAATCGCGCTGCTCTGTGGGCTGAAGTATGAATCAACGGTGTTCTTCCTCAAACGTAGTGTCCAGTGATGACGTCTGGACACAAAGTAGACCTTACTGATGGTACATGTATAAGTGTGTATTGGAAAGACGTGATGGGGTGTGTAAACATTGATATAAATGCCCCTCGATGGCTTTGAGACGTCTCTGCTGACTCCTTCTTGTAGACCTTTATATTTTTATAATACATTGTTCTCGCATAACTTGGTGACCCCGACATGATTTATGGTAGAACAATGTTGTTCTATGTTTTGCCATAATCCAAAATCCAGGCGCACTAGATATTTGCCCTGGACGGGTCGGCTACTTCCTGTTTAGCGCTTCGTTATTTACAGGTACAACAAATATTGAATAAAATTAAGCTAAATTATAAATAAAATACCAACACAAATGTCAGAATCAGTAGGACCAGGTGTTAAACAGACTTTACCCGGCCACGACTAAAGGAGACGGTTGAATTTAGACGACTAAAGGAGATGGTTAAGTTTAAACGACAAAAGATGACGGTTAAGTTTAGACACTAAAGGAGACGGTTAAGCTTAGTCACTAAAGGAGACGGTTAAGTTTAGACGACAAAAGACGACGGTTAAGTTTAGACAACTAAAGGAGAGGGTTAAGTTTAGACGACTAAAGGAGACGGTTAAGTTTAGTCGACTAAAGGAGAAGGTTAAGTTTAGTCACTTAAGTAAGGTTAGGGTTAAGTTTAGACGACTTAAAGAGACGGTTAAGTTTAGACGACTAAAGGAGACGGTTAAGTTTAGACGACTAAAGGAGACGGTTAAGTTCAGATGACAAATGGAGATGGTTAAGTTTAGTCACTAAAGGAGATGGTTAAGTTTAGTCACTAAAGGAGTCGGTTAAGTTTAGTTACTAAAGGTGACGCTTAAGTTTAGATGACAAAAGGCGACGGTTAAGTTTTGACGACAAAAGATGACGGTTAAGTTTAAACAACAAAAGGCGACGTTTAAGTTTAGACGACAAAAAGGCGACGGTTAAGTTTAGTCACTAAAGGTGACGGTTAAGTTTAGACGACAAAAGGCGAAGGTTAAGTTTAGACGACACAAAGGCGACGGTTAAGTTTATTCACTAAAGGAGACGGTTAAGTTTAGACGACAAAAGATGACGGTTAAGTTTAGTCGACTAAAGGAGAAGGTTAAGTTTAGTCACTTAAGATTAGGGTTAAGTTTAGACGACTTAAAGAGACGGTTAAGTTTAGACAACTAAAGGAGACGGTTAAGTTTAGACCAGTGGTTCCCAACCTTTTTCTTAAGGGACCCGTAAATAAACTTTGGTGACACCCCCCCCCCCCCCCCCCATGAAAATAAATAATAAAAAAAGGAACATCATAACTTCTTTTACATGAAATACTTTATATTTCAGTTATTTAATAACAGCATGGGACAATGAGGAGAACCTGTGTATGATTACAACATATTTCTTCAGAACTTGTACTTAAAAAAAAACTTTTTCTTTAACATATTTCAATATTTTACCTGCTTAAATGAATTTGTACTTTTAAAAGTACAAGTTCTTTTTTTCAAGTTAATTTTAGCAGGTAATATATTGAAAAATAATAAAGAAAATTAATTATTATAAATTTAAAAATATACATTCTGCTCCAATTGTATCCATTGCTTCTATGAAGCCAAACTCAATCTAACTTTCTTGGTAGCCCCTCTTTTTCTTGACCTACCTGACGCTTCGCCATCTCTCCCTTAGCTCCGCCTAGCAACGACTGCTGCACGTGAGGCGTTCAGGTCCCACACGCTCTGTTCCTCGTGATAAAGGCCTTTAACTTATTAATTTAAATAAAATTTGAAATACACGAATAAATGTTTAATGTGGCCCTTGGATTTAGTTGATTTTGTCACATATATGAATTAAATGCTTAGCCTATTCATTTATTTAACATTTTAATTACATTAAAATTATTAAACCCCTTAAAATCAAGAGGGCTTCGCGACCCCCCCTGGATCTTTGACGCCCCCCTTGGGGGGTCGGGCCCCCCAGGTTGGGAACCAGACGACAAAAGGCGACGGTTAAGTTTAGACGACACAAAGGCGATGGTTAAGTTTAGTCACAAAAGGTGACGGTTAAGTTTAGACGACAAAAGGCGATGGTTAAGTTTAGACGACAAAGGTGAAGGTTAAGTTTAGTCTCTAAAAGTGACGGTTAAGTTTAGAGGACAAAAGGTGACAGTTAAGTTTAGTCACTAAAGGTGACGGTTATGTTTAGTCACTAAAGGAGACGGTTAAGTTTCGACGACAAAAGGCGACGGTTTAGATCATAAAAAGCTGGTGGTTTGTCTTAGTTCTTCCAGGACTTGAACACCGTTCCTCGGCGCTCTGATGCTACGTCACCTGATTTCCTTCTTTGCTCTGGACGGCATTTCTATAAATATGGAATACACGAATTACAGAGACCGACCTTTAATACGATCCATTTGGTCCAATAACATTCTTAATGTCCAGAAGAGCCTCATGATAGGTTAATTTAATAATTTAATATTGTTCCCGTTATTTAATCGCGCTGCTCTGTGGGCTGAAGTATGAATGAACGGGGTTCCGCCTCAAACGCAGTGTCCAGTGATGACGTCTGGACACAAAGTAGACCCTACTGATGGTAAATGTGTGAGTGTGTATTGGAAACACCTGATGGGGCGTGTAAACGTTGATATAAATCCCCCTTGATGGCTGTGAGACGTCTCTGCTGACTCCTTGTAGAGCTTTCTATTTTTATAATACATTGTTTTAGCAAAACTTGGTGACCCCGATGTGATTTATGGTAGAACATAAAAAGACATAAGACGGCAGTCTATCACAGGGCACATAGAGACAAACAACCATTCACACCTACGGGCAATTTTAGAGTCATCAATGAACCGAACACCTGCACGTCTTTGGACTGTGGGAGGAAACCGGAGAACCCGGCGAAAACCCACGCAGACACAGGGAGAACATGCAAACTCCACACAGAAGGGCCCCAGCCGGGATTCAAACCAGGAACCCTCTCGCTGTGAGGCGACAGTGCTAACCACCACGCTGGCTTTATAAAAAAGAAACTTCAATTTCCTGAATCCGTGGTTGTCCTCACAGTTGCTTAAGGTAAAGCCTTTCAAGCCTCTGATTGGTTAGTTCAGTGACATGTGATCCAGGAAGCAGGAAGTGGGGTTGTTGTCGACTTGCGTACGTGGAAAAAGAATAATGTGTCGCTTAAGAAAGTCTTGATCCCAACCACCACACATCGAACCCTCACGTTACATCTCATCTCATCTTCAGCCTCTTATCCGGGGTCGAGTCTCGGGGGCAGCAGCTCCAGCAGGGGACCCCAAACTTCCCTTTCCCAGGCCTCATTAACCAGCTCTAACTGGGGGATCCTGAGGCGTTCCAAGGCCAGTGTGGAGATCTAATCTCTCCACCTGGTCCTGGGTCTTCCCAGAGGCCTCCTCCCAGCTGGACATGCCTGGAACACCTCCCTAGGGAGGCGCCCAGGGTTCAGCCTTACCAGATGATCCTGAAGCAACTCAACTGGCTCCTTTCAACGCAAAGGAGCAGCGGCTCTACTCCGAGTTCCTCATGGATGGCTGAACTTCTCCCCCTCTCTCTAAGGGAGACTCCAGCCCCCCTCCTGAGGAAACCCATTTCGGCCGCTTGGACCCGCGACCTGGTTCTTTGGGTCCTGACCCAGCCTTCATGACCACAGGTGAGGTTAGGAACCAGGACTGACATCTCTTTGACTCTTTGATTGAAGTCAATGAGGAAAAAGTACTTTTGGGCCAGAGGGCATCAGGCGACCGATGCGTCAATAGGTTTTTTAGAACTGTTGCAAGATTGTGACAAAAAAGTCGTAATATTCTAAGAAAACATTGGAAGATTGTGACAAAAAAAATGGTAATATTTTGAGAAAAAAAGTTGGAAGATTGTAACAAAAATGTCGGGATATTTTGAGAAAAAACTCGTAATATTTTAAGAAAACGTCGAAATATTGTGACAAAAAAGTCGTAATATTTTAAGAAAATGTCGGAAGATGTGACAAAAATGTCGGAATATTTTGAGAAAAAAATGTGTAATATTTTAAGAAAACGTCGGAAGATTGTGACAAAAAAAGTTGTAAGATTGTGACAAAAAAGACGGAATATTGTGACAAAAAAGTCGGAAGATTTTGAGAAAAAAAAGTCGTACGATTTTAACAAAGAAGTCGGAAGATTGTGACAAAAAAGTTGTTATATTTTGAGAAAAAAAGTCGGAAGATTTTGACAAAATAGTCGGAAGATTGTGACAAAAAAGTTGTTATATTTTGAGAAAAAAGTCGGGAGATTGTGACAAAAAAGTCAGAATATTTTGAGAAAAAAGTCAGAAGATTGTGACGAAAAAGTCGTAATATTTTAAGAAAAAGTCGTAAGATTGTGACAAAAAAGTCATAATATTTTGAGACAAAAGTCGGAAAATGTGAAAAAAAAAAGTCAGAAGATTGTGACAAAAAAAGTCGGAAGATTTTGACAAAAAAGTCCGAAGATTATGAGAAAAAAGTCAAATTCAGAATATTTTGAGAAAAAAGTCAGAAGATTGTGACAAAAAAGTTGTAATATTTTGAGAAAAAAAGTCGGAAGATTGTGACAAAAAAGTTGTTATATTTTGAGAAAAAAAGTCGGAAGATTTTGACAAAAAAGTCCGAAGATTGTGACAAAAAAGTTGTTATATTTTGAGAAAAAAAGTCGGAAGATTGTGACAAAAAAGTCGGGATATTTTGAGACAAAAAAAATATCCCGGAAGATGTCGGGAAATGTGACAAAAAAGTTGGAATATTTTAAGAAAAAAAGTCATAAGAATGTGACAAAAAAAGTCGTAAGATTGTGACAAAAAAGTTGGAAGATTGTGACAAAAAAGTCAGAATATTTTGAGAAAAAAGTCAGAAGATTGTGACGAAAAAGTCGTAATATTTTAAGAAAAAGTCGTAAGATTGTGACAAAAAAGTCGTAATATTTTGAGACTAAAGTCGGAAGATTGTGAAAAAAAAGTCAGAAGATTGTGACAAAAAAAGTCGGAAGACTTTGAGAAAAAAGTCCGAAGATTATGACAAAAAAAGTCAAATTCAGAATATTTTGAGAAAAAAGTCAGAAGATTGTGACAAAAAAGTTGTAATATTTTGAGAAAAGAAGTCGGAAGATTGTAACAAAAAAGTCCGAAGATTATGACAAAAGTTGTAAGAATGTGTGTATATTTTGAGAAAAAAGTCGTAATATTTTAAGAAAACGTTGGAAAATTGTGACAAAGAAGTCGTAATATTTTAAGAAAACGGTAGATTGTGACAAAAAAGTCGTAATATTTTAAGAAAACGTTGTAAGATTGTGACAAAAAAGTCGTAATATTTTAAGAAAACGTCGTAAGATTGTGACAAAAAAGTAGGAATATTTTAAGAAAAAAATCGTAAGATTGTGACAAAAAAGTCGTAATATTTTGAGACAAAAGTCGGAAGATGGGGAAAAAAAAAAGTCAGAGGATTGTGACAAAAAAGTTGGAAGATTGTGACAAATAAGTCAGAATATTGTGACAAAAAAGTCGGAAGATTTTGAGTAAATAAAGTCGGAAGATTGTGACCAAAAAGTCGTAATATTTTGACAAAAAATGTCCGAATATTTTGAGAAAAAAGTCGGAAGATTGTGACAAAAAAGTCGTAAGATTGTGACAAAGATGTCGTAATATTTTGAGAAAAAAAGTCAGAAGATTGTTACAAAAAAGTTGTAAGATTGTGACAAAAAAGTCGTAATATTCTAAGAAAACATTGGAAGATTGTGACAAAAAAAATGGTAATATTTTGAGAAAAAAAGTTGGAAGATTGTAACAAAAATGTGGGGATATTTTGAGAAAAAAGTCGTAATATTTTAAGAAAACGTCGAAATATTGTGACAAAAAAGTCGTAATATTTTAAGAAAATGTCAGAAGATTGTGACAAAAAAGTTGGAATATTTTGAGAAAAAGTCGGAAGATGTGACAAAAATGTCGGAATATTTTGAGAAAAAAATGTGTAATATTTTAAGAAAACGTCGGAAGATTGTGACAAAAAAAGTTGTAAGATTGTGACAAAAAAGTCCGAAGATTATGACAAAAGTTGTAAGAATGTGTGTATATTTTGAGAAAAAAGTCGTAATATTTTAAGAAAACGTTGGAAAATTGTGACAAAGAAGTCGTAATATTTTAAGAAAACGGTAGATTGTGACAAAAAAGTCGTAATATTTTAAGAAAACGTTGTAAGATTGTGACAAAAAAGTCGTAATATTTTAAGAAAACGTCGTAAGATTGTGAAAAAAAAGTAGGAATATTTTAAGAAAAAAATCGTAAGATTGTGACAAAAAAGTCGTAATATTTTGAGACAAAAGTCGGAAGATGGGGAAAAAAAAAAGTCAGAAGATTGTGACAAAAAAGTTGGAAGATTGTGACAAATAAGTCAGAATATTGTGACAAAAAAGTCGGAAGATTTTGAGTAAATAAAGTCGGAAGATTGTGACCAAAAAGTCGTAATATTTTGACAAAAAATGTCCGAATATTTTGAGAAAAAAGTCGGAAGATTGTGACAAAAAAGTCGTAAGATTGTGACAAAGATGTCGTAATATTTTGAGAAAAAAAGTCAGAAGATTGTTACAAAAAAGTTGTAAGATTGTGACAAAAAAGTAGTAATATTCTAAGAAAACATTGGAAGATTGTGACAAAAAAAATGGTAATATTTTGAGAAAAAAAGTTGGAAGATTGTAACAAAAATGTGGGGATATTTTGAGAAAAAAGTCGTAATATTTTAAGAAAACGTCGAAATATTGTGACAAAAAAGTCGTAATATTTTAAGAAAATGTCAGAAGATTGTGACAAAAAAGTTGGAATATTTTGAGAAAAAGTCGGAAGATGTGACAAAAATGTCGGAATATTTTGAGAAAAAAATGTGTAATATTTTAAGAAAACGTCGGAAGATTGTGACAAAAAAAGTTGTAAGATTGTGACAAAAAAGACGGAATATTGTGACAAAAAAGTCGGAAGATTTTGAGAAAAAAATGTGGTAAGATTTTAACAAAGAAGTCGGAAGATTGTGACAAAAAAGTTGTTATATTTTGAGAAAAAAGTCGGAAGATTGTGACAAAAAAGTCGTAATATTTTAAGAAAAGGTCGTAAGATTGTGAATAAAAAGTCATAATATTTTGAGACAAAAGTCGGAAAATGTGAAAAAAAAAGTCAGAAGATTGTGACAAAAAAAGTCGGAAGATTTTGACAAAAAAGTCCGAAGATTATGAGAAAAAAGTCAAATTTAGAATATTTTGAGAAAAAAGTCAGAAGATTGTGATAAAAAAAGTTGTAATATTTTGAGAAAAAAAGTCGGGAGATTGTGACAAAAAAGTTGTTATATTTTGAGAAAAAAAGTCGGAAGATTGTGACAAAAAAGTCAGAATATTTTGAGACAAAAGTCAGAATATTGTGACAAAAAAGTCAGAATATTTTGAGACAAAAGTCAGAATATTGTGACAAAAAAGTCGGAAGATTTTGAGAGAAAAAGTCGGAAAATTGTGACAAAAAAGTTGGAATATTTTGAGAAAAAGTCGGAAGATGTGACAAAAATGTCGGAATATTTTGAGAAAAAAATGTGTAATATTTTAAGAAAACGTCAGAAGATTGTGACAAAAAAGTTGTAATATTTTGAGAAAAAAAGTCGGAAGATTGTGACAAAAAAGTTGTTATATTTTGAGAAAAAAAGTCGGAAGATTTTGACAAAAAAGTCCGAAGATTGTGACAAAAAAGTTGTTATATTTTGAGAAAAAAAAGTCGGAAGATTGTGACAAAAAAGTCGGGATATTTTGAGACAAAAAAAATATCCCGGAAGATGTCGGGAAATGTGACAAAAAAGTTGGGATATTTTAAGAAAATAAGTCATAAGAATGTGACAAAAAAGTCGTAAGATTGTGACAAAAAAGTCAGAATATTTTGAGAAAAAAGTCAGAAGATTGTGACGAAAAAGTCGTAATATTTTAAGAATAAGTCGTAAGATTGTGACAAAAAAGTTGTAATATTTTGAGACAAAAGTCGGAAGATTGTGAAAAAAAAAGTCAGAAGATTGTGACAAAAAAAGTCAGACTTTGACAAAAAAGTCCGAAGATTATGACAAAAAAAGTCAAATTCAGAATATTTTAAGAAAAAAGTCGGAAGATTGTAAAAAAAAAGTCAGAATATTTTGAGACAAAAGTTGTAAGAATGTGTCAAAAAAGTTGGGATATTTTGAGAAAAAAGTCGTAATATTTTAAGAAAACGTTGGAAAATTGTGACAAAGAAGTCGTAATATTTTAAGAAAACGTTGGAAGATTGTGACAAAAAAGTCGTAATATTTTAAGAAAACGTTGTAAGATTGTGACAAAAAAGTCGTAATATTTTAAGAAAACGTCGTAAGATTGTGACAAAAAAGTCGGAATATTTTAAGAAAAAAATCGTAAGATTGTGACAAAAAAGTCGGAAGATTGTGACATAAGGTCAGAATATTTTGAGAAAAATTCAGAATATTTTCATAAAAAAGTCAGAAGATTGTGACAAAAAAAGTCGTAAGATTGTGACAAATAAGTCAGAATATTGTGACAAAAAAGTCGGAAGATTTTGAGAAAAAAAAGTCGGAAGATTGTGCCCAAAAAGTCGTAATATTTTGACAAAAAATGTCCGAATATTTTGAGAAAAAAGTCGGAAGATTGTGACAAAAAAGTCTTAAGATTGTGACAAAGATGTCGTAATATTTTGAGAAAAAAAGTCAGAAGATTGTTACAAAAAAGTTGTAAGATTGTGACAAAAAAGTCGTAATATTCTAAGAAAACATTGGAAGATTATGACAAAAAAAATGGTAATATTTTGAGAAAAAAAGTTGGAAGATTGTAACAAAAATGTCGGGATATTTTGAGAAAAAAGTCGTAATATTTTAGGAAACGTCGAAATATTGTGACAAAAAAGTCGTAATATTTTAAGAAAATGTCAGAAGATTGTGACAAAAAAGTTGGAATATTTTGAGAAAAAGTCGGAAGATGTGACAAAAATGTCGGAATATTTTGAGAAAAAAATGTGTAATATTTTAAGAAAACGTCGGAAGATTGTGACAAAAAAAGTCGGAAGATTGAGACAAAAAAAGTTGTGACAAAAAAGACGGAATATTGTGACAAAAAAGTCGGAAGATTTTGAGAAAAAAAAGTCGTAAGATTTTAACAAAGGAGTCGGAAGAGTGTGACAAAAAAGTTGTTATATTTTGAGAAAAAAAGTCGAAAGATTTTGACAAAAAAGTTGTTATATTTTGAGAAAAAAAGTCGGAAGATTGTGACAAAAAAGTCAGAATATTTTGAGACAAAGGTCAGAATATTGTGACAAAAAAGTCGGAAGATTTTGAGAGAAAAAGTCGGAAGATTGTGACAAAAAAGTCAGGATATTTTGAGACAAAAAAAATATCCCGGAAGATGTCGGGAAATGCGACAAAAAAGTTGGGATATTTTAAGAAAAAAGTCATAAGAATGTGACAAAAAAGTCGTAAGATTGTGACAAAAAAGTCGGAAGATTGTGACAAAAAAGTCAGAATATTTTGAGAAAAAAGTCAGAAGATTGTGACGAAAAAGTCGTAATATTTTAAGAAAAAGTCGTAAGATTGTGACAAAAAAGTTGTAATATTTTGAGACAAAAGTCGGAAGATTGTGAAAAAAAAAGTCAGAAGATTGTGACAAAAAAAGTCGGAAGATTTTGACAAAAAAGTCGTAAAATTTTAAGAAAACATTGGAAGATTGTGACAAAAAAAATGGTAATATTTTGACAAAAAAGTTGGAAGATTGTAACAAAAATGTTGGGATATTTTGAGAAAAAAGTCGTAATATTTTAAGAAAACGTCGAAATATTGTGACAAAAAAGTCGTAATATTTTAAGAAAATGTCAGAAGATTGTGACAAAAAAGTCGTAAGATTTTAACAAAGAAGTCGGAAGATTGTGACAAAAAAGTTGTTATATTTTGAGAAAAACAGTCGGAAGATTTTGACAAAAAAGTCAGAAGATTGTGACAAAAAAGTTGTTATATTTTGAGAAAAAAAGTCGGAAGATTTTGACAAAAAAGTCAGAAGATTGTGACAAAAAAGTTGTTATATTTTGAGAAAAAAAGTCGGAAGATTGTGACAAAAAAGTCAGAATATTTTGAGACAAAAGTCAGAATATTGTGACAAAAAAGTCGGAAGATTTTGAGAGAAAAAGTCGGAAGATTGTGACAAAAAAGTCGGGATATTTTGAGAAAAAAGTCGTAATATTTTAAGAAAACGTCGAAATATTGTGACAAAAAAATCGTAATATTTTAAGAAAATGTCAGAAGATTGTGACAAAAAAGTTGGAATATTTTGAGAAAAAGTCGGAAGATGTGACAAAAATGTCGGAATATTTTGAGAAAAAAATGTGTAATATTTTAAGAAAACGTCGGAAGATTGTGACAAAAAAAGTCGGAAGATTGAGACAAAAAAAGCTGTGACAAAAAAGACGGAATATTGTGACAAAAAAGTCGGAAGATTTTGAGAAAGGAGTCGGAAGATTGTGACAAAAAAGTTGTTATATTTTGAGAAAAAAAGTCGAAAGATTTTGACAAAAAAGTTGTTATATTTTGAGAAAAAAAGTCGGAAGATTGTGACAAAAAAGTCAGAATATTTTTAGACAAAAGTCAGAATATTGTGACAAAAAAGTCGGAAGATTTTGAGAGAAAAAGTCGGAAGATTGTGACAAAAAAGTCGGGATATTTTGAGACAAAAAAAATATCCCGGAAGATGTCGGGAAATGTGACAAAAAAGTTGGGATATTTTAAGAAAAAAAGTCATAAGAATGTGACAAAAAAGTCGTAAGATTGTGACAAAAAAGTCGGAAGATTGTGACAAAAAAGTCAGAATATTTTGAGAAAAAAGTCAGAAGATTGTGACGAAAAAGTCGTAATATTTTAAGAAAAAGTCGTAAGATTGTGACAAAAAAGTTGTAATATTTTGAGACAAAAGTCGGAAGATTGTGAAAAAAAAAGTCAGAAGATTGTGACAAAAAAAGTCGGAAGACTTTGACAAAAAAGTCCGAAGATTATGACAAAAAAAGTCAAATTCAGAATATTTTGAGAAAAAAGTCAGAAGATTGTGACAAAAAAGTTGTAATATTTTGAGAAAAAAAGTCGGAAGATTGTAACAAAAAAGTCAGAATATTTTGAGACAAAAGTTGTAAGAATGTGTCAAAAAAGTTGGGATATTTTGAGAAAAAAGTCGTAATATTTTAAGAAAACGTTGGAAAATTGTGACAAAGAAGTCGTAATATTTTAAGAAAACGTTGGAAGATTGTGACAAAAAAGTCGGGATATTTTAAGAAAACGTCGTAAGATTGTGACAAAAAAGTCGTAATATTTTAAGAAAACGTTTTAAGATTGTGACAAAAAAGTCGGAATATTTTAAGAAAAAAATCGTAAGATTGTGACAAAAAAGTCGTAACATTTTGAGACAAAAGTCGGAAGATGGGGGGAAAAAAAAGTCAGAAGGTTGTGACAAAAAAGTTGGAAGATTGTGATATAAGGTCAGAATATTTTGAGAAAAATTCAGAATATTTTCATAAAAAAGTCAGAAGATTGTGACAAAAAAGTCGTAATGTTCTAAGAAAACGTCGGAAGATTGTGACAAAAAAGTCTTAATATTTTGAGACAAAAGTCAGAAGATTGTTATAAAAAAGTCGTAATATTTTGAGACAAAAGTTGTAAGATTGTGACAAAAAAGTTGGGATATTTTGAGAAAAAAGTCGTAATATTTTAAGAAAACTTCAGAAGATTGTGACAAAAAAGTTGGACTATTTTGAGAAAAAAAGTCGGAAGATTGTGACAAAAAGTCGGGATATTTTGGAAAAAAAAGTCAGAAGATTTTAACAAAAAGTCGGTATATTTTGAGAAAAAAAGTCGTGAGAATGTTACAAAAAAGTCGTAATATTTTGAGACAAAAGTCGGAAGATGGGGGGAAAAAAAAGTCAGAAGATTGTGACAAAAAAGTTGGAAGATTGTGACATAAGGTCAGAATATTTTGAGAAAAATTCAGAATATTTTCATAAAAAAGTCAGAAGATTGTGACAAAAAAGCCGTAATGTTCTAAGAAAACGTCGGAAGATTGTGACAAAAAAGTCTTAATATTTTGAGACAAAAGTCAGAAGATTGTTATAAAAAAGTCGTAATATTTTGAGACAAAAGTTGTAAGATTGAAAAAAAAGTTGGGATATTTTGAGAAAAAAGTCGTAATATTTTAAGAAAACTTCAGAAGATTGTGACAAAAAAGTTGGACTATTTTGAGAAAAAAAGTCGGAAGATTGTGACAAAAAGTCAGGATATTTTGAGAAAAAAGTCGGGATATTTTGGAAAAAAAAGTCAGAAGATTTTAACAAAAAGTCGGTATATTTTGAGAAAAAAAGTCGTAAGAATGTTACAAAAAAGTCGTAAGATTGTGACAAAAAGTCGGGATATTTTGAGAAAAAAGACGTAAGATTGTGACAAAAAAGTCGTAATATTTTGAGAAAAAAAGTCAGAAGATTTTAACAAAAAGTCGGTATATTTTGAGAAAAAAAGTCGTAAGAATGTTACAAAAAAGTCGGAAGATTGTGACAAAAAAAGTCGGAAGATTGTGACAAAAAAAGTCGGAAGATTGTAAAAAAGGAGTCCGTTAAAAAAAGCTGAAAAACAACATTTTAA
Source organism: Echiichthys vipera (assembly GCF_963691815.1). Lineage (NCBI taxonomy): Eukaryota > Metazoa > Chordata > Actinopteri > Perciformes > Trachinidae > Echiichthys > Echiichthys vipera. The sequence continues at coordinate 337,336 of NC_139826.1, forward strand.
ACACACAGCTTAGTTTATGTTCTCCAGTGATTACGACTTTAGTTTCCGACGCTTCACTGCCAGAATCGAACCGCTCACACGTCTTATTTTACGGTTATTTGAGTATTTTCCCTTTTTTCCATCATAAATCATGAATCAAATTAAATAAAATAAAGCGTGTCTGGTACGGAGGCCTGAAGCTGTCAAAATAAAAGAAATTAGTTTAAATAATTAAATATTTATTTATTTACTTCCCTATTAAATTTCCCCTTTAATTTATTTATTTCTATTAGTGTTTTAAACATATTTATTTATTATATTTATCATTGCATTAATCTTAAATTATTCTTAATTTATTAATTAATTCAATTATTTATGTAAAAATGTATTTTGAAATTATGTCTGTAATTTAATCAATGAATTAAAAACAGAATAAAATTAAAAATAAATTTAAAATAAATACAAATTAAATGTGAAAATAACTCAATAAAATAAAAAATAGTTTAAATTATTATATATATTTTTTTACTTTCCTATTAAATTTCCCCTTTAATTAATTCATTTGTATTAATGTTTAAAACATGTTTATTTATTCATTCATCACTGCATTAATCTTACATTATTCTTAATTTATTAATTAATTTAATTATTTATAGAATATTTTATTTATTTGTACTGATTTAAACATATTTATTCATTTATTTATTATAGGTATCACTGCAATAATCTTAAATTATTCTTAAATTATTAATTAATTTAATTATTTATGTAACATTTTATTCATTTGTATTAATGGTTTAAACATATTTATTTATTTATTTATTATATTTATCATTGCATTAATCTTAAATTATTCTTAATTTATTAATTAATTTAATTATTCATGTACTATTTTGTCTGTAATTTAATTAATGAATTAAAAACAGAATAAAATTTAAAATAAATACAAATTAAATGTGAAATTAACTCAAAAAATTAAAAAACTTGAATATGAATAAATAAAAACATAAACATGAATAAAAAGGGAAATAAAATAGAACATTTATTATTTAAAAACATTGTAAATATAAAGATTATTAATTAATTATGGATTTATTTACTTTAATGTTGGCAGATTTAGTCCTCCATAGTCTGGAGATTAAAACAACAACACATTTTTAATTGTTTGATGTTTTGTTCGTTGATAACTGCGACATTTTCAAATGTAACTCATTGAAAAAGCGTCTTGTTTCGGGGGATCGAAACCATCGTATCCAAACCCCTGAGGACTTTCAGGACCTGAGAAACTCCGCCTCCTGTCCGACCTAGTGACACTAAACCTATGTAGAAAAATATAATGCTTTTGTATCTGAGGGCGCACTCCCAATGTGCCTCCGTACCATGCCCAAACAGGTTCCACGGGTAAACTCTGGTTCCTTTGACCAGTGTGAGTGCAACCGTACCGCGTCTAGGAGCGGCACGCTCGCCGTCCACGGCCCGTTTGGGAGAGGTGGGCTTTTGTAAAGCACGTTTGCACATGTACGAGCATGAGCGTGCGCACATGTACGAGCACGAGGCCTACGGCGGTTCTGAGGTCATTTCATGTGCGCCTGTTGGGACATAGAAAAAAGAAGGAGGGACCATGCGCGGACATTTAAAACAATGGCGGTGAAACGTTCACGTTGGTGTGATGTGGAGGTGGAGTGTTTACTGCAGATTTGGTCGATGAAAATATTCAAAAATAGTCGACAAGACGCACAAAAACTCTGAGGTCTACGGAAAGATTTGTAAACAAAGCCACGCATCGCCATGACGTCATCAATGCGTGTGACGTGTTATGGCGTGATGACGTATAGGCAGAAAGAAGCATGCTTCGAGGCCCAGGTAGTGTGAGTACAAACAGGTTTTGTCATGTTTTTGTGGTGTTTTTCGTCTGTTTTAAGTCCATTTGTCATGTTTTGTGGTGTTTTCAACTATTTTTAGTCGGTTTGCTGTCTTTTTGTGGTGTTTTTAGTCGTTGCGTCCTGGGGCCTGTTTCACAAAGCAGGTTTAGTGAAAACTCTGAGTCTTTTAACTCTGAAATTAGGGAAACTCTGAGTCTTCCGTTTCACAACGGGAGGTAACTCAAACCAGAGACAGAGGGGTAACTCTAGCCTGTTTCACAAAGAGAGGTAACTTAACCTCTCGGTCAGTTACCATGGTAACATGCTCTCTGAACCTAACCTGGGGTCCGTTTCACAAAGCAGGTTCAATAAACTCTGAGTCTGTTAACCCTGAACTCTGAGTTGATCTACTCTGAGATAGGAAACTCTGAGTTTTCGGTTCGAGAACAGCAGATTTGCGGTAGGTTGATCAACTCAGAGTAGTTTGACCTGGGGCCTGTTTCACAAAGCAGGTTTAGTGAAAACTCTGAGTCTGTTAACCCTGAAATGAGGAAAACTCTGAGTTTTCCGTTTCACAAAGGGAGGTAACTCAAACCAGAGACAGAGGGGTAACTCTAGCCTGTTTCACAAAGGGAGGTAACTTAAACTCTCGGTCAGTTACCATGGTAACATGCTCTCTGAAACTAACCTGGTCGGGACCAGGTTTTTCTCAGAAAACCTTGAGTTTCTCTCTGTCTCCGCCCTCTTTCAGCCACACACGGTGTTTCATTTCCTCATTCATTCAGTCAGCGGGCGAGTTTTGGCGAAGTATAGTTCTGCTATAGTTCCGTCTGTTTTTTCAGAAAATCACTGCAAACATCAGTCATTAGAAGTTATATTAGGTGGCGACTATTTCACTACCATGGCGTGTCCTTCTGATAACAATCCCGTGGATGAAGCTGCAGCATTACTGCGCAGATGATTATATATTCGTCGGGAGATGATTATCAGACTATTGATTATAGATGTTCTTGCATTTCCAGGCAATTCTCTGTTTGAGCGGTACCGTTTCATGTCACAGCAGATATTCTGTGTTGCGCTGCGTTTTTTTGCAAACGGGAGTTTTTGTATACAACGTATAAAAGTCATTCAGTAGGCCTACATTAAAAGTTATATTAGGTGGTGAATATTTACACTACCATGGCGTGTCATTTTGATAACGATCCCGTGAATGAAGGTGACGCATTTCGCAAAGAGAATTAAATATTCGTCGGGAGATGATTATCAGACCGCGCATAGACGTCCTTAATATACTGCAGCCATAATTACAAAATGAATGAAATGGATCTTTTGAGCAAGTTGAATGTATTTGACTCAGCGTTTCTAAATATAATTCCAGCTTTTCTTGCAATTCATAGGTTCAAAAGTGTGTGCTTTTAGTTGGGTTACCGGTATATTAACTACTCCTATATAGCCTTCTGATCCAGAATATCACCTATAATGCGAGGGGGCTGAATACGCACAACACCGTTTCATGTCACAGTCCATCTCACCCCTCCTTACATTTCCAACATTAACAACCAGTAATGCTCTTATATCACAGCAGATATTGTGTGTTGCGCTGCGTTTTTTCTGCAAATGGGAGTTTTTTTATACAACATTGATATGTTGTATAAAAAACAGCCACTTACGGTAATATTTACTTTACGATGTAAAACCTGCTCAAAATGAGGCGTCACCATGAGACTGTGCAGAGGTTTTACCTGTTTGAAAAATGTTTTTATGTTTCATCTTAAGCTGCGCTTCTCCCCCGTGGGAATGCACTTAAATGGAATAAATTAATAGGCTCCCACTCATGCAGTTCCCCCTGTGATATTACTGTGATTGCAACAGGACTACATTTAAACTTATGCACTGACCCGAGCCGCAATGTCCTCCCGCACCGTCTCCCTCTCTTTTGCTGCTGCAGCGGTGTAAACCTGCTCAAACGCACCGTATGAGCGCATTAATATTTCCATTTCCAGTTGTAGCGTAGCCCTTCGCTTCCCCGTTGCCATGGTGACTCGTCGAATCAGGGCTCCATTGATGCTGTCTTTTTTTACTTGTGGTGCACGCGCTTAACTCCAGGTCAAACTACTCTGAGTTGATCAACCTAACGCAAATCTGCTGTTCTGGAACCGAAAACTCAGAGTTTCCTATCTCAGAGTAGATCAACTCAGAGTTCCGGGTTAGACTCAGAGTTTTTTTAACCTGCTTTGTGAAACAGGCCCCTGGAGTTAAGCGCGTGCACCACAAGTAAAAAAAGACAGCATCAATGGAGCCCTGATTCGACAAGTCACCATGGCAACGGGGAAGCGAAGGGCTACGCTACAACTGGAAATGGAAATATTAATGCGCTCATACGGAGAGTTTGAGCAGGTTTACACCGCTGCAGCAGCAAAAGAGAGGGAGACCTGCGGGAAAACATTGCTGCTCGGGTCAGTGCGTAAGTCTAAATGTAGTCCTGTTGTAATCACAGTAATATCACAGGGGAAACTGCTTGAGTGGAAGCCTATTAATTTATTTCATTTAAGTGCATTCCCACGGGGGAGAAGCGCACTTGGCAGCAGCTTAAGATGAAACATAAAAACATACAGGTATTCAAACAGGTAAAACATCGGCAAAATCTCATGGTGACGCCTCATTTTGAGCATGTTTTACATGGTAAAGTAAATATTACCGTAAGTGGCTCCCATTTGCAAAAAAACGCAGCGCAACACAATATCTGCTGTGATATGAGAGCATTACTGGTTGTTAATGTTGGAAATGTAAGGAGGGGTGAGATGGACTGTGACATGAAACGGTGTTGTGCCGTATTCAGCCCCCTCGCATTATAGATGATCTTCTGGATCAGAAGGCTATATAGGAGTAGTTTATATACCGGTAACCCAATTAAAAGCACACACTATTGAACCTATAAATTGCAAGAAAAGCCAGGATTATATTTAGGAAACGCTGAGTCAAATACATTTTTGGGGTGTTTTCATCTGTTTTTAACCGTTTTTGTCATGTTTTTGTGGTGTTTTCATCTGTTTTGTGGTGTTTTAATCTGTCTTTAGTCGTTTTGTCATGTTTTTGAGCTGTTTTCATCTGTTTTTGTGGTGTTTTTATCTGTTTTTGGGGTGTTTTGCGTCTATAGTCGTTTTGTCATGTTTTTGAGGTGTTTTCATCTGTTTTTGTGGTGTTTTCATCTGATTTTGTGGTGTTTTCATCTGTTTTTAGTCGTTTTGCGTCTGTTTTTATTCGTTTTGTCATGTTTTTGTGGTGTTTTCATCTGTTTTCAGTCGTTTCATCACGTTTTTGTGGTGTTTACATCAGTTTTCAGTCGTTTTGTCATGTTTTTGTGGTGTTTTCTGTCTGTTTTTGTGGTGTTTTCATCAGTTTTGAGTCGTTTTGTCATGTTTTTGTGGTGTTTTCCGTCTGTTTTTAGTCATTTTGTCATGTTTTTGTGGTGTTTTCGTCTATTTTTGTGGTGTTTTTGTCTGTTTTTAGTTGTTTTGTCACGTTTTTGTGGTGTTTTCATCTGTTTTTAACCGTTTTTGTCATGTTTTTGTGGAGTTTTCATCTGTTTTTGTGGTGTTTTAATCTGTCTTTAGTCTTTTTGTCATGTTTTTGAGCTGTTTTCATCTGTTTTTGTGGTGTTTTTATCTGTTTTTGTGGTGTTTTGCGTCTGTTTTTAGTCGTTTTGTCATGTTTTTGAGGTGTTTTCATCAGTGTTTAGTTGTTTTGTCGTGTTTTTGTGGTGTTTTCATCTGATTTTGTGGTGTTTTCATCTGTTTTAAGACGTTTTGCGTCTGTTTTTAGTCGTTTCATCACATTTTTGTGGTGTTTACATCTGTTTTTGTGGTGTTTTCATCTGATTTTAATCGTTTTATCTGTTTTTGTGGTGTTTTGCGTCAATAGTCGTTTTGTCATGTTTTTGAGGTGTTTTCATCTGTTTTTGTGGTGTTTTCATCTGATTTTGTGGTGTTTTCATCTGTTTTTAGTCATTTTGCGTCTGTTTTTAGTCGCTTTGACATGTTTTTGTGGTGTTTTCATCCGTTTTCAGTCGTTTCATCATGTTTTTGTGGTGTTTACATCTGTGTTTGTGGTGTTTTTATCTGATTTTAGTCGTTTTGTCATGTTTTTGTGGTGTTTTCGTCTGTTTTTGTGGTGTTTTTGTCTGTTTTTAGTCGTTTCGTCACGTTTTTGTGGTGTTTTGCATCTGTTGTTAGTAATGTTTTTGTGGTGTTTTCATCTGTTTTTGTGGTGTTTAAATCTGTCTTTAGTCGTTTGGTCATGTTTTTGAGGTGTTTTCATCTGTTTTAGTGGTGTTTTCATCTGTTTTTAGTCGTTTGGTCATGTTTTTGTGGTGTTTTCATTAGTTTTTGCATCTGTTTTTAGTTGTTTTGTCGTGTTTGTGTGGTGTTTTCGTCTGTTTTTGTGGTGTTTTTGTCTGTTTTTAGTGGTTTCGTCACGTTTTTGTGGTGTTTTGCATCTGTTTTTAGTCGTTTTGTCATGTTTTTGAGGTGTTTTCATCTGTTTTTGTGGTGTTTTCATCTGATTTTGTGGTGTTTTCATCTGTTTTTAGTCATTTTGCGTCTGTTTTTAGTTGCTTTGACATGTTTTTGTGGTGTTTTCATACGTTTTCAGTCGTTTCATCATGTTTTTGTGGTGTTTACATCTGTGTTTGTGGTGTTTGTATCTGATTTTAGTCATTTGGTCATGCTTTTGAGGTGTTTTCATCTGTTTTAGTGGTGTTTTCATCTGTTTTTAGTCGTTTGGTCATGTTTTTGTGGTGTTTTCATTAGTTTTTGTGGGGTTTTGCATCTGTTTTTAGTTGTTTTGTCGTGTTTGTGTGGTGTTTTCGTCTGTTTTTGTGGTGTTTTTGTCTGTTTTTAGTGGTTTCGTCACGTTTTTGTGGTGTTTTGCATCTGTTTTTAGTCGTTTTGTCATGTTTTTGTGGTGTTTTGCATCTGTTTTTAGTCGTTTTCGTCTGTTTTTAGTCGTTTTGTCATGTTTTTGAGGTGTTTTCATCTGTTTTTAGTCGTTTTGTCGTGTTTATGTGGTGTTTTGCGTCTACTTTAGTCGTTTTGTCATGTTTTTGTGGTGTTTTAATCTGTTTTAGTGTTTTTTTCATCTGTTTTTAGTCGTTTTGCGTCTGTGTTTAGTCGTCTTGTCATGTTTTTGTGGTGTTTTCATCTGTTTTTGTGGTGTTTTCATCTTATTTAAGTCGTTTTGTCATGTTTTTGTGGTGTTTTCATCAGTTTTTAATCGTTTTCTCATGTTTTTGTGTTTGCCGTCTGTGTTTAGTCATTTTGTCATGTTTTTGTGGTGTTTTTGTCTGTTTTTAGTCGCTTTGAAACATTTTTGTGGTGTTTTGCATCTGTTTTTAGTCGTTTTGTCATCTTTTTGTGGTGTTTTCCGTCAGTTTTTAGTCGTTTTGTCACGTTTTTGTGGTGTTTTCATCTGTTTTTAACCGTTTTTGTGGTGTTTTCATCTGTTTTTAACCATTTTTGTGGTGTTTTCATCTGTTTTTAACCGTTTTTGTCATGATTTTGTGGTGTTTTCATCTGTTTTTGTCTGTTTTTAGTGGTTTCGTCACGTTTTTGTGGTGTTTTGCATCTGTTTTTAGTCGTTTTGTCATGTTTTTGTGGTGTTTTGCATCTGTTTTTAGTCGTTTTCGTCTGTTTTTAGTCGTTTTGTCATGTTTTTGAGGTGTTTTCATCTGTTTTTAGTCGTTTTGTCGTGTTTATGTGGTGTTTTGCGTCTACTTTAGTCGTTTTGTCATGTTTTTGTGGTGTTTTAATCTGTTTTAGTGTTTTTTTCATCTGTTTTTAGTCGTTTTGCGTCTGTGTTTAGTCGTCTTGTCATGTTTTTGTGGTGTTTTCATCTGTTTTTGTGGTGTTTTCATCTTATTTAAGTCGTTTTGTCATGTTTTTGTGGTGTTTTCATCAGTTTTTAATCGTTTTCTCATGTTTTTGTGTTTGCCGTCTGTGTTTAGTCATTTTGTCATGTTTTTGTGGTGTTTTTGTCTGTTTTTAGTCGCTTTGAAACATTTTTGTGGTGTTTTGCATCTGTTTTTAGTCGTTTTGTCATCTTTTTGTGGTGTTTTCCGTCAGTTTTTAGTCGTTTTGTCACGTTTTTGTGGTGTTTTCATCTGTTTTTAACCGTTTTTGTGGTGTTTTCATCTGTTTTTAACCATTTTTGTGGTGTTTCCATCTGTTTTTAACCGTTTTTGTCATGATTTTGTGGTGTTTTCATCTGTTTTTGTGGTGTTTTCATCCGTCTTTAGTCATTTTGTCATGTTTTTGAGGTGTTTTCATCTGTTTTTGTGGTGTTTTCACCTGTTTTTGTGGTGTTTTCATCTGTTGTTGTGTTTGTTTCATCTGTTTTTAGCCGTTTTGTCATGTTTTTGTGGTGTTTTCATCAGTTTTTGTGGTGTTTTCCATCTGTTTTAAGTCGTTTCGTCACGTTTTTAGTTGTTTTGCGTCTGTTTTTAGTCGTTTTGTCATGTTTTTGTGGTGTTTTTATCTGTTTTCAGTCGTTTTGTCACGTTTTTGTGGTGTTTACATCTGTTTTTGTGGTGCTTTCATCTGTTTTTAGTCGTTTTGCGTCTGTTCTTAGTCGTTTTGTCATGTTTTTGTGGTGTTTTCATTAGTTTTTGTGGGGTTTTGCATCTGTTTTTAGTTGTTTTGTCACGTTTTTGTGGTGTTTTGCATCTGTTTTTAGTCGTTTTCGTCTGTTTTTAGTCGTTTTGTCATGTTTTTGAGGTGTTTTCATCTGTTTTCAGTCGTTTTGTCGTGTTTATGTGGTGTTTTGCGTCTGCTTTAGTCGTTTTGCGTCTGTTTTTAGTCGTTTTGTCATGTTTTTGTGGTGTTTTAATCTGTTTTAGTGTTTTTTTCATCTGTTTTAGTCGTTTTGCGTCTGTGTTTAGTTGTGTCATGTTTTTGTGGTGTTTTCATCTGTTTTCAGTCGTTTCATCACGTTTTTGTGGTGTTTACATCTGTTCTTGTGGGGTTTTCATCTTATTTTAGTCGTTTTGTCATGTTTTTGTGATGTTTTCATCAGTTTTTAATCGTTTTGTCATGTTTTTGTGTTTGCCGTCTGTTTTTAGTCATTTTGTCATGTTTTTGTGGTGTTTGCCGTCTGTTTTTAGTCGCTTTGTAACATTTTTGTGGTGTTTTGCATCTGTTTTTAGTCGTTTTGTCATGTTTTTGTGGCGTTTTAATTTTTTATTTCAGTCGTTTTGTCATCTTTTTGTGGTGTTTTCCGTCAGTTTTTAGTCGTTTTGTCATGATTTTGTGGTGTTTTCATCTGTTTTTGTGGTGTTTTCATCCGTCTTTAGTCGTTTTGTCATGTTTTTGAGGTGTTTTCATCTGTTTTTAGCCGTTTTGTCATGATTTGTGGTGTTTTCGTCAGTTTTTGTGGTGTTTTCCATCTGTTTTAAGTAGTTTTGTCACGTTTTTAGTTGTTTTGCGTCTGTTTTTAGTCGTTTTGTCATGTTTTTGTGGTGTTTATATGTGTTTTCAGTCGTTTTGTCACGTTTTTGTGGTGTTTACATCTGTTTTTGTGGTGCTTTCATCTGTTTTTAGTCATTTTGCGTCGGTTCTTAGTCGTTTTGTCATGTTTTTGAGGTGTTTTCATCCGTTTTTGTGGTGTTTTGCGTCTGTTTTTAGTCGTTTTGCGTCTGTTTTTAGTCGTTTTCTCATGTCTTTGTGGTGTTTTCATCCGTTTTTGTGGTGTTTTCATCTGTTTTTGTGGTGTTTTCTTCTGTTTTTAGTCATTGGTCATGTTTTTGTGGTGTTTTGCGTCTGTTTTTAGTCGTTTTGTCATGTTTTTGTGGTGTTGTGCGTCTGTTTTTAGTCGTTTTGTGTATCCTGGGTGGGTATAAAACGTCTTTACACAATGACAAACTGACATATTGGACATTAATTTCACTTTAAAATGTTGTTATATGTTTGCAACTACATTATGGTGTTTTAGAACGCATTTAAATGTTTATAAACTGCTTAAAAATGCTAAACAGGAGGTATGAAAGTACATTTTGTGTAGCACCTTTTCTGTCTTGTTCAAGGCGAAGTTAAATGGCGTCGGGCGTTTACGATTTGAGGCGTTCAGGAAGCTGCAAAACGCTTCACTCACAGGAAACAATTACAAAAAAAGCAGCTGTTTGGAGGACAGAAGACGAGAAAAATACTGTTTTGACGTATTTTTTAGGACTCAAACCACGTAATTTAAGACTAGTGTGTATTAAATGCTGCATGTGGAACATAAAACGTGTAGAAACAAGTGTTTTTCCTGGAACATTTTCAGCGTTTTGCGTTATTTTTTAGTTACTTTTTCAAGTCGTGGGGTCCAGATCCAGACGCTCACAGTCCGGATAGAAGACAGAGAAAAGTCCAGCAGCGTCGGCGACGGCAAAGTTAAACAGACGAGTACCGAAGTTGAGACGTTAAAATGATTCTGTACCGCACGGTGAAGAGAGTTCAACCATCATCCGTGTGTTTTAAGACAACGGTGGAAATAAACGGAAAGAAACTTGCAGGTTCGTGATCTGATAATCCAGAAACACATAAAAGTTTCTCTCAGGAGAGTAAAGAAGAATAAACTCTCTTCTTCTTCTTCAGCAGTTTGATCGTCAGAAGTGTTCACACAGTTTTCCAGATCTCGTTATTTATCTCGGACGAACATCAGCAGCTACGTAAAAAAATAAAACCTCCAGTTGTTGACTTTCGGCAGCTCCTTCTCAGAATTTCTTCTGCCGTCGTTTCTTGGCCTCGATGGCGTCGAGGATGGGCTGCCTTTTGGTCTGGTACCGCTGACGGATCTCTTCGATCTCCTGCTCCATCTGAGGGTCCAGAGAGGCCAGACGCTGCCGCAGGTCCTCCACCGACCACGAGTTCCCCTGCGAACACACCAAACACGTCTTTACCAAACCCCCACCACAGAGACTTCCTGGTTGATCCAATACCTGCCGGCAGGTTCATTAAGGGCCGCTCCCACTGTTCCTCCGTACCGTGCCCCAGCACGTTTCATGGCTAAAGTCTAGTTCCTTTGACCAGTGTGAGTGAAACCGTACCGCGTCTAGGAGCGGCACATTGCCGTCCACGGCCCGTTTGGGAGAGGTGGGCTTTTGTAAAGCACGTTTGCACATGTACGAGCCCGAGTGTGCGCACGTGTACGAGCACGAGGCCTGCGGTTCTGAGGTAATTTTATGTGCGCCTGTTGGGACATAGAAAAAAGAAGGAGGGACCATGCGCGGACATTTAAAACAATGGTGGCAAAAGGTTCACGTCGGTGTGATGCGGAGGTGGAGTGTTTACTGCAGATTTGGTCGATGAAAAGATTCAAAAACAGTCGACAAGACGCACAAAAACTCAGAGGTCTACGGAAAGATTTGTAAACAAAGCCACGCATCGCCATGACGTCATCAATGCGTGTGACGTGTTACGGCGTGATGAAGTATAGGCAGCAAGAAGCATTATCCGAGGCCCAGGTAGTGTGAGTACAAACGGGCCTGGAGGGGGGGACAAGGACACTCACTCACAAGGCCTTCAACCACATCACTCTGGCTGCAGCACTGCCAACTTTCAAGCAGTTTGTGGAATGTCCCCCCCAGCACAAACTCCAGCAGAACAATTTAAAGGATGTGTGGAGCGGCATGAGGAGCATCACTGGCTACAAACCATCTGGTAGCCAGACAGTAGGAGGTGGTACTGAACGTGCAAATGAGCTGAATCTGTTCTTCAACAGATTTGATGAAAGGGCTCTGGACCACCCCCCCACGGATCCTCCACAACCTTCCCCCTCAATTCCTTCCTGATTTTGCCCTACCTGTCCCCTCCCCCCCGCCATCACCTCTCTCCACCCCCACCAACACACACAGCAGACAGACCTTCACTGCAGAGCAGGTGAGGAAGGAGCTGTGCAGACTCCGCCCAGGCAAGGCAGCAGGTCCCGACGGTGTCAGCCCGAGGGTCCTCAAAGCATATGAGACCCAGCTGTGTGGAGTCCTGCAGTACATCAACAACCTCAGCCTGAGTCTTGAGAAGGTCCCTGTGCTGTGGAAGACATCCTGCCTGGTACCAGTACCAAAGAAGGTGCGTCCCAGCGCCTCCGAAGACTACAGACCGGTGGTGCTGACGTCGCACCTGATGAAGTCCCTGGAGAGGCTGGTCCTTTCACTTCTTCGGCCCCTGGTCAGCTCATCACTGGACCCTCTACAGTTTGCCTACCAGCCGAGACTAGGTGTGGAGGACGCTATCATCTTCCTGCTCAACCGTGCCTGCACCCACCTGGACAGACCGGGAACCACAGTGAGAATCTTGTTCATGGACTTCTCCAGTGCGTTCAATACCATCCGGCCTGCTCTGCTGGGACGTAAGCTGACGGCGATGCAGGTGGACCCTCCCCTGGTTTGCTGGATTACGGATTACTTGACGGCTCGACCAAAGTATGTCAGACTGCAGGACGGAGTGTCTGACACTGTGGTCAGCAGCACGTACTCCAGAGGGACCCTACTGCAGCTCGGACTCCATCCTCTACACGCCTTCGCCGTAGACTCGCTACCGAAGGAACTACTGCGGAGTAACTCAACCAGCCATGACAAGTCCGCACACAAGAACAATAAGGTAACCAGAAAGGGGAAGAGAAAGAGCGAAATCAGGGCCAGGCTCAAACGGGAGACTTGTAAACAACGGCCGCTTCCATCTATCGTCCTAGCTAATGTTAGATCCCTCCGGAATAAAACGGACGAGCTACAAGCTAACGTTAACCACATGCATGAGTACAGGACTGCCTCGGTTCTTGCTCTTACTGAGACGTGGTTAAATAAGAACGACGATGACAATGCCCTGCACGTTGATGGCTTCGGCCCCCCTCTAAGGACTTGATCGAGACAGTGAGCTCACCGGTAAACAACATGGCGGCGGCGTGTGTCTGTATGTAAACACACGCTGGTGCTCAACGATCGTCGTGAGGGAGGAACTGTGCACCCCGGACATTGAGCTTATGGCTGTCTACCTTCGCCCTTTCTACCTACCCAGAGAGTTTCCTCAGCTCTTTGTCATCCTGGTTTACATCCACCCCAGAGCCAACGCAGTCACAGCCACTGAACACATCACAGACTCTTTAAACAAACTGGACCACATTTCACCGGACTCTCCCAAATTCATCTTGGGTGATTTCAACCACTGCTCCCTGGACAAATCATTAAAAGGTTATCAACAGTACATCACATGCCACACACGCCAGTAGAAGACACTGGACAAGTGCTATGGTTCAGTACCCGACGCATACAGATCTGTCGCCCTCCCCCCTCTGGGCTCTGCTGATCACCATGCCATCCTGCTTGCTCCGGCTTACATCTCTGTCATGAGAAGGGTGAAGAAAGTTGTCAAGAACATCAAGCAGTGGACCAACGAAAGCATCATCACACTCCAAGGATGCTTTGAATCCACTGACTGGGACAACCTCCTGGCCCCCTCTGATGACATTAATGAACATGTGGACACTGTGTCATCGTACATTTCCTTCTGTGTGGACAACATCATCCCCTCCAAAACGGTCACTATCTACCCCAACAACAAACCCTGGATCACCAAAGAGCTCAAGGAGATCCTCAACAAGAAGAAAAGGGTCTTCTTCACCGGCTCTGAAAGGGAGAAAAAGGAGGTCAACAGAGAGGTCAAGCATGCCATAAAAACTGCCAAGCTGGAGTACAAGAACAAAGTGGAGGAGTGCTTCACGCAGGGTAACCTGCGTGAAGCACCTGGCAGGGACTCAAGAACATGGCTGCTGTGAACACTGCTGCCAGCAACACAAAAACCATCCAGGTTTCAGGCAGCAGCTCTTCATCTCTCCCCAACGACCTTAACTCTATCTACACAAGGTTCGAGCAGGACAACACCACCCAGCTTGAAGAAGCGATGTCCAAGCTCAAGCCCAGTGACTCAGCAGCCTTCACCTTCAGCGCAGAGGACGTGGTGAAAGCCCTCAGGAAGACAAGGGAGAACAGCTCACCTGGCCCAGACAACATCAGCGGCCGCGTCCTGAAGCACTGTGCTGAGCAGCTAGGACGCGTGTTTCAGACCCTGTTTCAAAGATCCATGGACAGCAGCATAGTCCCCCAGCAATGGAAACACTCTACAGTTATCCCCATCCCCAAGAAGAGCGCCGTCAAATGTCTGAATGACCTCCGGCCGGTGGCCCTCACCTCTCTTGTGATGAAGGCCATGGAGAGGATCATAAAACAACACATCATCAGGGAAACCCACTCCCAGATGGACCCGCTCCAATTCGCTTATCAAGCTGGCTGGCTGATGCAGAAAACATTCATAATAGACACTGTTCACAAACACCTGGAGCGCCCCAACACCGCAGCCAGACTCCTGTTTGCAGACTTCTCCTCTGCATTTAACACCATGCAGCCCCACATCCTGGCTGACAAACTCTCGGGCCTCTTTCATCTGGACCAACAGCTAATCCTGTGGATACTGGACTTTCTGACCAACCGTTCACAGAGAGTCCTGGTCAACAGCACCTTCTCTGACCTCCAACACACCTCAACCGGCTCCCCTCAGGGCTGTGTGCTCTCACCTCTGCTCTTCATCCTCTACACCGATGACTGCAGAACCACACAGCCTAACTGTCACCTGGTGAAGTACGCTGACGACACCGTCCTCTGTCTCTGCTGTCAGGCCCATCTCTGCACCACGGATCAGCTCTTCAGGAGTTTGTGGAGTGGTGTGACAGCTCCTGCCTGGAGCTGAATGTCAAACAAAACCAAAGACATGGTGGTGACCTTCTCCAACAAGCAGCGGGAACTGGCTGCATCAGCAAACACCGTGATCCACGGGAAGCCTGTTGAAGCAGTTGAGGAGTACAGATACTTGGGCACCATCTTCGATAGCCTGCTGAAATTCTCCTCCAACACAGAGGAGATTCTCAGGAAATGTCAGCAGCGGAAATACCTCCTTAGGAAGCTCAATTCCTTTGGAGTCAGCAAGAACATCCTCCTGACCTTTTACTACTCCTTCATCGAGAGCATCATCACGTTTTTCATCACATGCTGGTTCTACTCCACCTGCCTCCAGAACAGAAACCGCCTGCAGAGCGTAGCCACGGTCTGCTCTAAGATCATTGGACTTCCTGTTAGAACTCTGTCGACCATCCACGAGCAGCAGACACTCAGGTTAGCTGGTAGGATCATGCAGGACCCCTCTCATGCTCTCTTCTCAGCGTTTGAGTGGCTCCCCTCAGGACGCCGTCTTCGCTGTCCCTGCTGCAGGACACAGAGGAGAAGAGCAACCTTCATCCCCAGGGCTGTCCAGCTCCTCAACTCCTGACCCCGCTGACCATCCCCCTCCCCACTCTTGACACCCTCCCTGGACACCATCACCCCCCTCCACTCCAGACACCCTCCCTGAACACCTCACCCCCCTCTCCACCCTGGACACCCCTCCCATCACCCCTCTCCAGACACCCTCCTGGACACCATCACCACCTGGACACCCCCCCCCCCCCCCCTGGACACTTACCGGACATGTGAACTGGCTATCTACCTCCACTCCTGTCCTTAAAACTGTGAACTACTAGTTTGATGCACAATTCCACTTTATTATGTTCACTCTGTTTAAATGTTACTCCGGTCTGTTGCACTACGCCACTTATTTATTCTGTTTAAATGTTACTCCGGTCTGTTGCACTACTCCACTTATTTATTCTTTTATGTTCACACCGGACTTATTCTGTTACTATGTTCTTACTGGTCTACTTGATTCTGTTAGTTATTTAAATTTATGGTATTAATGCACCGCTCTACTTTATTCTGTCTATCAGCTCTTATATTGTATCCATCACAGCACTATGGTCACTTTATTTTTCAGTATTCATCTGTTACACAGAGCTAGCATATACTTAGACTGCTGTTTTCCTGCCATGCACCACTATCACTTTATTATTTAGCTTATAATTATATATTATATTTATACTCTATTACTGCACTATAGTTCTGTTTATGTCTGCTCATTACACACATGTATCATGTCTGACCTCATCTGAATCCGATCACTGTCCACTTATATCTTTTCTGCACTACAGTTCTGTTTATACCTGTTTCAACAATCTACTGCATCTTTACATAGTTTACATCATATACACCTGTAGGTGCAACCAGCACCCAAAGATGATTGTTCATTTTCTGGATAAACCTGAACTTTCAGTTTGATTAAAAGTAGGCCCACAGTCTGCTGGAACAAAGACCTCAAAAGGCTAGGCCGAAAGCCTTTCTGCCATGCTTTCTCCCCCACAACAGGTCACACCCAGGTGTGAATTCTCCAAGGCACCCAAACTGTTCATTGGCTGAATTGACCCCCGGACTATGACATCACCTGGGCCTATATAAAGTGAAGCACACAATCTCTCGCTCTCTTTCTACTGGATCTCTTTTCTACCGGATCATCCTCCTACTCTTCTCCATCTCTACGCGATCACTCAACTCCAGGAGACCAGCTTCCAGCTGTCCCCTCGGCCCTGGACCTGTCCTATGGCGTGGGATCACCACAAAGGTTAACCAACCGGTTATCCTCAACTGAGCCCAGCACAGAGCGATCCGAATCCTCTTTTGCCTAAGAGCCACAAATAAGACAAGAACCTCTTCACCACGGAGCTTCCTTTCTTCACCCAGCCACTGGCATCAAGCAACGCAAAACATCTCCCATCTCATGGACTGGTAACTAATCACCAACTGGGCATTACTACATGTTATAGGACTGTATGAACGGCTAGATACCATTGTAACTTTGTCATAAGAACTGAGAGATCAGGCTTCTTCTCTTTGTGTAACAAAGAGAAGGTTCACACCTTCTCTGCAGGGGTCCGAGACCCCCACCTCTTCTCTTTGTCTCTCTCTCTCACACACACACACACATACACACAAACATACGTTTGCTGTTAGCTTTAGTTAGTTTATTGTGTCTTGTTTGTTGCATTTATTATTTGTTAATAAATGTTTGTGTTTACCATACGTCTGATTATTTAATATTACACAAAGATGAATGAGCCAGCTTCTACTAAGAAAAGAACTTTTAAATCCTTCAACTAATTAAACTATTATATTTATCGGTGTTTAACCCTTAATTAGTAGTTTAATATATTTAATGAGACTTTAATATTAGTTATCACTCCGTCTATGACGGTGGTGCCCCGAGGAACTCTGGTTTAACTAGAGTCATTTTTATTATTATCTTTGATAATTATTGGTGATAACTAATATTTCCTTGATTAACGATAAGTTTATTGAGAATACTCAATCTCATAATCTGAACGTGAGTCAAGGCACTATATTTGATTGGTTCTCCGTGTGACGTTTTTAATAAATTGAAGTTATTCATTTTTAGTAATTTTTCTTTATTAATTTTCCTTATCAAATATTTCATTTGATAGTCACACTATTGATCCAATTAAACCCAAAGTACCTACACGCATGTCTTTCTACATCGCACGCCGACGATGTTCTCTGTATCTAACCTGTACTAACACACTAACACTCTGACACTTACTCTTCTCTTACACTTTATTCTTGTTGTTAGGTTAAAACGTTTTGTATAATTGCACTGTCGTTATTTGCTGCTCTGTGTGCCCTGAATTGCCCCCCGGGGACAAATTAAGTTTTTGAATTGAAAAAAGAAAGCACTGGAGCTCCACAGGGAACTGTTCTTTCCCCCTTTCTGTTCACCCTGTACACCTCAGACTTTCAGCTCCTCTCTAAGTCCTGCCACCTGCAGAAATTTGCTGACGATTCTGCAATTGTTGGCTGTGTCAGTGAGGGAAAGGAGGAGGAATACAGGGGTGTTGTGGACTCCTTCGTCAACTGGTGTGCAGCTAATCACCTGATTCTAAACGCCACCAAGACTAAGGAGCTAGTGGTGGATTTCCGCAGGAGTAAATATGCCCCCACACCCATCTCCATCAACGGCGTGACTGTGGATGTTGTCCAGGATTACAAATACCTTGGAGTATACCTGGATAACAAACTGGACTGGTCCAAGAACACTGAGGCTGTCCAAAAGAAGGGCCAGAGTCGTCTCTATTTCCTGAGGAGGCTCCGATCATTCAATGTATGTAACACCATGCTGAGGATGTTCTATCAGTCGGTGGTAGCCAGTGCCATCTTCTTTGCTGTTGTGTGCTGGGGCAGCAGACTGAGGGCAGCAGACGCCAAGAGAATCAGTAAGATCATCAGGAAGGCTGGCTCCGTCCTGGGGGTCAAACTGGACTCTTTGGTGGCGGTGTCTGAGAGGCGGATGCTGTCTAAACTGCACAGCATCCTGGACAACAACTCTCACCCACTCTACCATCTGCTGACCTCCAGCAGAAGCACCTTCAGCCACAGACTCATTCTCCCCCGGTGTAATACTGAACGCCGGAGGAAGTCTTTTCTCACCACTTTATATTGTTGTACTGTCACTTACTTAAGTAAGAAATGCTGCTACACTTTACACTGTCACTTTATATCACCACTAAATCACTTTATTTAGGGGTACTGTAACTTACTGCTGCTCCACTTTACTGTGCTTTACTGTAACCTAGTTTTGTAGGACATGCTGCTACATTTCACTGTGGTTTACTGTAACGTATCTCAGTAAAATGCTGCTACACTGTATTTTACTGTAACTTACTTCAGTAAGAAAGGCTGCTACACTTTACTGTGCTTACTGTCACTTAGTTCTGTAGGAAATGCTGCTACATTTTTAACACTTATCATTTATCGCTCCTTCTCACGTATGCTGCTAAACTGCACGCTGCGTATTGTTGCATATTGTATAAACCTGCGTTTAACCACAATGTCTGTTGCACTCGGTCACACTTAGTTAATTGTTTGAATTATTTAAGCTAGTTAGCTTTATTTTGATTTGATTTATGTTAGCTTATTGTTACTCTGATCCTTTCCCACCTTTGTATTGAAACTGTTGCACAATAATTTCCCTCGGGATAAATAAAGCTTCTTGAATCTTGAATCTTGAATATTGAATCTTGAATCTTGAGCTTCTTTTAGAGCGCCCTCCAACTGTTCCTCCGTCCCGTGCCCCGTGCTTTAGGGTACTTGTCCCCCCCTCCAGGCCCGTTTGTACTCACACTACCTGGGCCTCGGAAAATGCTTCTTGCTGCCTATACGTCATCACGCCGTAACACGTCACACGCATTGATGACGTCATTGCGATGCGTGGCTTTGTTTCTAGATCTTTCCGTAGACCTCAGAGTTTTTGTGCGTCTTGTCGACTGTTTTTGAATCTTTTCATCGACCAAATCTGCAGTAAACACTCCACCTCCGCATCACACCAACGTGAACCTTTCGCCGCCATTGTTTTAAATGTCCGCGCATGGTCCCTCCTTCTTTTCTTTATGTCCCAACAGGCGCATATAAGATGACCTCGCCGTAGGCTTCGTGCTTCTACACGTGCGCACGCTTGTGCTCGTACACGTGCAAACGTGCTTTACAAAAGCCCACCTCTCCCAAACGGGCCGTGGATGGCAAGCGTGCCACTCCTAGACGTGGTACGGTTGCACTCACACTGGTCGAAGGAACCAGACTTCAGCCGTAAAACCTGTCTGGGCACGGTACGGAAGCACAGTGTGAGTGCGCCCTTACCACCAAAATGCTTTGTGAATTACACTTATCTTAAAAAGATAGGAGTGAAACATCCCTTATTTTTAAGAGTTACTCCTAAATCAACCAGTTAGGACCTACTCTTAGTCTTAAGTATGTATATGTTTTGTGAATACGGCCCCTACGCAACAAACTGGAGGCATTAACATGTGTAATCGGGGCGGGAACCGGAGGGTTGCCGGTTCGAGTCCCTGTGTGGACCATGAATGGAGCGTGGACTGTTTCATCTCCTGGGCACTGCCGAGGTGCTGTTGAGCAGGGCACCGTACCCCCAACTGCTCGTGGCACCGATCCATTGGCAGCCCCCTCGCTCTGACATCTCTCCATTAATTGCATATTTATAGGTCCTGTTTGTGCATGAGTTTCTCCTCCTCCTCCTCTTCCTCTCCCTCCTCCTCCTCCATCTCCATTACTGGACACTTTGGAAAATCTTTACCATAATCTAAAAGTGTTTCTATTTTAGTAACTTTCAAAGGCGACTGACGTTTATTCAATCGTCCCTTTTCCAGAAGGCGCACGCACTATAAGGCGCATAGAAGAGACGCTACAGTGCGTTTAACCAAAACTTAAACTGGCGTGGTCTCACGTGCGTTTAACCAAAACTTAAACCAGCGTGGTCCCTCGTGCGTTTAACCAAAACTTAAACCGGCGTTGTCTCACGTGCGTTAACCAAAACTTAAACCAGCGTGGTCTCTCTTTGCGTTTAACCAAAACTTAAACCAGAGTGGTCTCTCGTGCGTTTAACCAAAACTTAAACCAGCGAGGTCATCTCGTGCGTTTAACCAAAACTTAAACCGGCGTGGTCTCATGCGTTTAACCAAAACTTAAACCGCCGTGGTCTCTCGTGCGTTTAACCAAATACTTAAACCAGTGTGGTCTCTCGTGCGTTTAACCAAAACTTAAACCAGCGTGGTCTCTCGTCTTGTGCGTTTAACCAAATCTTAATCAGGCGTGGTCTCTCGTGCGTTTAACCAAAACTTAAACCAGCGTGGTCTCTCATGCGTTTAACCAAAATTTAAACCGGCGTGGTCTCGCGTGCGTTTAACCTAAACTTAAACCAGTGTGGTCTCTCGTCTCGTGCGTTTAACCAAAACTTAAACCAGTGTGGTCTCTCGTCTCGTGTGTTTAACCAAAACTTAAACCAGCATGCCTGTGAATGTTCTCATTCGTCCAGGTCATCGTTATCCTCAAAGCAATTTCAGTCAAAAACAACTGGACTGGTTGTTTGTCTAGGAAGACGTTTCACCTCTCATCCAAGAGGCTTCATCAGATCATGTACGCATCTGACCAGGCTGGGACTGGTCCAACTAACTGGTGTGGAGATCCAGGTATTTAACCTCTCACAGGCCGATGATGTCACTGACACCCTTTGTGCTCCAAGTGCCCACGCCCGTCGTTAGGGTGACAGTCGTTGGTGGGCAGTTGGTTTCGACTTCGTTAGTGCTCTATTGAGTCTGAACGACAGTCGTCGGGGTCACCCGGGCCATGTGTGAACAGTTGTCCTTTGAGGTTAGATTGTTGAATCTCCTGGGAAGGGATGAAAGGGCGGCATTGTAAATTGGAGATGTGGTGTCTCAGACCCCCTCCTCTGTTTAGCGATGGTTTCTCCACTTTTACATAGATGGCTTCTTTTACTCCTCTTTCAAACCATCTGTCCTCTCTGTCCAAGATTTGGACATTGCTGTCATCAAAGGAGTGGGCTTTCTCCTTGAGGTGTAAGTGGACAGCCGAGTCCAGGCCTGAGGAGTTAGCTCTCCTGTGTTGGGCCATGCGTTTATGCAATGGTTGTTTTGTTTCTCCAATGTAAAGATCTTTGCATTCCTCGTTGCATTGGACAGCATACACCAGGTTGCTTTTGTGGGTGTGTGGTGTTCTGTCCTTCGGATGTACTAGTCTCTGTCTGAGTGTGTTACCGGGTTTGAAATACACAGGGATGCAGTGTTTGTTGAAGATCCTCCTGAGTTTCTCCGATACCCCAGCCACATATGGGATGACTATGTTGTTTCTCCTGTTATCTTTTTCTTTCTCAACCACTTTGGTTTTCTTTCTGGAGGCAGCTGCCGTTTTAACAAAGGTCCAGCTGGGGTAGCCACAAGTTGTGAGGGCGCCTCTCAGGTGCTTGCGTTCTTCCCCTTGAGCTTGTGAGCTAGTGGGTACGTTATCAGCTCTATGCTGCAGTGTTCTGATAATGCCAAGCTTGTGTTCCAAAGGGTTGTGAGAGTCAAAAAGTAGATATTGATCCGTGTGAGTGGGTTTTCTGTATACCCCTATGTGGAGGCTCCTGTCATTCTCCATATGGACGTCACAGTCCAAGAAGGGCAAGCTGTTGTCCTTAACTTCCTCTCTGGTGAACTTGATGTTTCTGTCCACTGAGTTGATATGTTCAGTAAAAGTTTGCACCTCTTTGGATTTGATCTTAACCCATGTGTCGTCCACATATCTGTACCAATGGCTTGGGGTTACTCCTTTAAAGGAGTTCAACGCCTTGCCCTCTACCTCCTCCATGTACAGATTTGCCACAATAGGGGATACTGGTGAACCCATGGCACAGCCGTGTTTCTGTCTGTAAAAAATGCCATTAAACTGGAAATATGTGGTATTCAAGCACAAATCCAGAAGTTGGCAAATGTGGTCTGGTTTGAGATTTGTTTTCGGTTTTGTAAGGAAATGTCCTGTGTGAGCCGCTCTCTTACCGTGGCCAAGGCCTCCATGGTTGGAATACAGGTGAACAAGGAAGTCACATCGTAGGACACCATGGTTTCATCTGGATCCATTTTTAGGTCTCGGACTTTGTTCACAAAGTCCATGGAGTTTTGGATGTGGCGTGGGGTGTTTCCCACCAGTGGTGCCAGAATATTGGCAACATGCTTGGCAATGTTATAAGTGACCGAGTTTATGCTGCTGACAATGGGCCTGAGCGGGGCCCCTTCTTTATGGATTTTTGGGAGTCCATATAAGCAGGGGGTTGAGTCCTGGGGGTAAAGCCTGTAATACTGTGGTTTGCTAATGACTCCTTCTTTTTGTAGTTGCTGTAGACATTCTATCACCTTCTTTTTGTAACCGCTGGTAGGGTCTCGTTTCAGAGTTTCATAAGTGTTAGAGTCAGTGAGTAATGCAGAGATCTTTGCCTGATAATCAGTTGTATTGAGAACAACTGTGCATCTACCCTTGTCTGCTGGAAGGATAGTGATGCTGTGGTCTTTGCTCAGTGCCGTTACTGCTTTTCTCTCCTCAATGGTGAGGTTGGAGGTTGGATGGGGGGACCTTAGCCTGGGACAACGCTGCTGACACTTTCAACCTTAGCTGTTCAGCCTCAGTTCCATTAAGGTTGTTTTTCTTTATAGCTGATTCCGTAGCCGTAATCAACTCCACAACGGGTACCTCTTTTGGTGTCATGGCAAAGTTCAAGCCCTTGGCTAAGACCTCCTTCTCTGGGTGGGAAAGATCTCTGTCCGACAAATTCTTAACCCATCTTTTTTGTGTTTCTTCCTTTGCTGGAAAGTCAGTTTTTTGCCTCCAAGTGAGTATTTCTGTGTTTTTGCCAGTGTCCCGGGATTGCAAATTGTGAAATTTCTTGGTTTTTCTCTCTTTGCTCTTGTTGTGCTGAGATAGTTGGGCTTTCTGGGTGAAATCCACAACTCTTTCCATGATAGAGACAGGTAGGATTGATGTCAGTTTCTGGAGTGAGAGGTCCGCTTTCTCTTTAAGCCCTTCAATGGTGAAATTGACCTGCCTTATTCGCTCACCGAGGAGTTGGTTTTGAGCCTTTTCTATGATTTTTTCCACTCTATGCCCTCTCATTGTGGAATTCAAACATAGGCTAGTTGGTGTAAGCCTTTGTTGTTTGCATCTCAGACTGAACCGTAGGTGGTTTCTGTAATCTGCAATTTTCCGAGCCAACCTTTCATGTTCCCGCACCGTTTTCAGGGTTGCCGACCCAAATTCTTGTGCAATAAGCCTGTGAATGTTCTCATTCGTCCAGGTCATCGTTATCCTCAAAGCAATTTCAGTCAAAAACAACTGGACTGGTTGTTTGTCTAGGAAGATGTTTCACCTCTCATCTCATTGCAGATTACAGAAACCACCTACGGTTCAGTCTGAGATGCAAACAACAAAGGCTTACACCAACTAGCCTATGTTTGAATTCCACAATGAGAGGGCATAGAGTGGAGAAAATCATAGAAAAGGCTCAAAACCAACTCCTTGGTGAGCGAATAAGGCAGGTCAATTTCACCATTGAAGGGCTTAAAGAGAAAGCGGACCTCTCACTCCAGAAACTGACATCAATCCTACCTGTCTCTATCATGGAAAGAGTTGTGGATTTCACCCAGAAAGCCCAACTATCTCAGCACAACAAGAGCAAAGAGAGACAAACCAAGAAATTTCACAATTTGCAATCCCGGGACACTGGCAAAAACACAGAAATACTCACTTGGAGGCAAAAAACTGACTTTCCAGCAAAGGAAGAAACACAAAACAGATGGGTTAAGAATTTGTCGGACAGAGATCTTTCCCACCCAGAGAAGGAGGTCTTAGCCAAGGGCTTGAACTTTGCCATGACACCAAAAGAGGTACCCGTTGTGGAGTTGATTACGGCTACGGAATCAGCTATAAAGAAAAACAACCTTAATGGAACTGAGGCTGAACAGCTAAGGTTGAAAGTGTCAGCAGCGTTGTCCCAGGCTAAGGTCCCCCCATCCAACCTCACAATTGAGGAGAGAAAAGCAGTAACGGCACTGAGCAAAGACCACAGCATCACTATCCTTCCAGCAGACAAGGGTAGATGCACAGTTGTTCTCAATACAACTGATTATCAGGCAAAGATCTCTGCATTACTCACTGACTCTAACACTTATGAAACTCTGAAACGAGACCCTACCAGCGGTTACAAAAAGAAGGTGATAGAATGTCTACAGCAACTACAAAAAGAAGGAGTCATTAGCAAACCACAGTATTACAGGCTTTACCCCCAGGACTCAACCCCCTGCTTATACGGACTCCCAAAAATCCATAAAGAAGGGGCCCCGCTCAGGCCCATTGTCAGCAGCATAAACTCGGTCACTTATAACATTGCCAAGCATGTTGCCAATATTCTGGCACCACTGGTGGGAAACACCCCACGCCACATCCAAAACTCCATGGACTTTGTGAACAAAGTCCGAGACCTAAAAATGGATCTAGATGAAACCATGGTGTCCTACGATGTGACTTCCTTGTTCACCTGTATTCCAACCATGGAGGCCTTGGCCACGGTAAGAGAGCGGCTCACACAGGACATTTCCTTAAAAAACCGAAAACAAATCTCAAACCAGACCACATTTGCCAACTTCTGGATTTGTGCCTGAATACCACATATTTCCAGTTTAATGGCATTTTTTACAGACAGAAACACGGCTGTGCCATGGGTTCACCAGTATCCCCTATTGTGGCAAATCTGTACATGGAGGAGGTAGAGGGCAAGGCGTTGAACTCCTTTAAAGGAGTAACCCCAAGCCATTGGTACAGATATGTGGACGACACATGGGTTAAGATCAAATCCAAAGAGGTGCAAACTTTTACTGAACATATCAACTCAGTGGACAGAAACATCAAGTTCACCAGAGAGGAAGTTAAGGACAACAGCTTGCCCTTCTTGGACTGTGACGTCCATATGGAGAATGACAGGAGCCTCCACATAGGGGTATACAGAAAACCCACTCACACGGATCAATATCTACTTTTTGACTCTCACAACCCTTTGGAACACAAGCTTGGCGTTATCAGAACACTGCAGCATAGAGCTTATAACGTACCCACTAGCTCACAAGCTCAAGGGGAAGAACGCAAGCACCTGAGAGGCGCCCTCACAACTTGTGGCTACCCCAGCTGGACCTTTGTTAAAACGGCAGCTGCCTCCAGAAAGAAAACCAAAGTGGTTGAGAAAGAAAAAGATAACAGGAGAAACAACATAGTCATCCCATATGTGGCTGGGGTATCGGAGAAACTCAGGAGGATCTTCAACAAACACTGCATCCCTGTGTATTTCAAACCCGGTAACACACTCAGACAGAGACTAGTACATCCGAAGGACAGAACACCACACACCCACAAAAGCAACCTGGTGTATGCTGTCCAATGCAACGAGGAATGCAAAGATCTTTACATTGGAGAAACAAAACAACCACTTACTACAGTAAAATGCAGTACAAAGTGCAAATGGCAAAGAACAAGATAAGTTCAAGTTAAATTATGTACAAGTGCAGACCCCCACAGACTGTCTCAACAGCCTTCCTACAAGCAGTTTGAAGTCCCCTAAAGAAATAAAGCTGGACAGCTTCAGCCTCTGCTGGAGCTGGTTCCAGGTCGCAGGAGCAGCGTAGGAAAATGCCTTCTTGCCAAGCTCAGTACGGACTGACGGGACAGCAAACGAGATGTAGGCCAGGGACCGGAGGCTGCGATGGGACTGTTTCCGTACCAGATACATTGACAAATAAGATGGGAGCAGTCCAATAATGGATTTATAGACAAATAGATACCAGTGAGTGGTTCTGCGCATGGAGAGTGAAGACCAGTTTGTGAGAGAGTACAATGCGCAGTGATGTGTGAGGGGTTTACAGCCAGTTATGAATCTCAAGGCCCCGTGATATGCGGCATCCAGTAGTTGCAGGGAGTGAGCAGAGGCATTTATATATACAACATCCCCATAATCCAGGAGTGGCAAGAAAGTGGCCGTAACAATACGTTTCCTGGCTTCAAAAGAGAAACAGGCTCTATTTCTGAAGAAAAATCCCAGCTTTAATCTCAATTTCTTCAGTAACTGGTCAACATGACATTTAAAAGAAAGGGTATCATCCACTGTGATGCCTAGATATTTGTAAGTGGCCACAGACTCAATGGGGATACCCTGAGCAGACATAATTCTGGGTAGAACAGCAGGTACCTTCCTTTTATTAGAAAAGAACAACATCTTGGTTTTACCTGCATTTAGAACTAGCCTTAGATGGAATAATTGTGCCTGAATGGTGTCAAAAGTAGACTGCAAGTCAGTGAACACCTGGTCAACAGAAGATGCACAACAACGGTGTCGTCAGCATAAAGATGTACAGATGCATTAATATTTTGTCCCACCTCATTTATATAGATGGTAAAGAGAGTTGGTCCTAAGACAGAACCTTGCGGCACACCGTTTACAGTGTTTAGGAACTCGGAGTAAAGGCCATCAGACTGCACACACTGTTTACGGTTGGAAAGGTAGTTAGAAAACCAGCCAACTGCATGGTCTGACAGTCCAATGGTTGTCAGTCGCTGACTCAAAATCCTGTGATCGACTCTATCAACTGCCATTGAAAGATCGATAAAAAGAGCCGCGCAATATTTCTTGGCATCCATGGCTACCAACATATCATTTATCACCTTAATAGCAGCAGTTGCAGTACTATGCTGTTTCCTAAAGCCAGATTGAAAAGGAGATACAATATTGTTCAGGCTCAGGTAATCCTTGACCTGGTCATTCACCAGCCTTTCAAGCACTTTCGCTAAAATAGAGAGCTTAGAGATGGGTCTGTTATCATCCAATAAAGTGCGGTCACTCCCTTTCAGGAGAGGGAGCACATAGGAGGTTTTCCACACTTCAGGAATAATGTTGCTCTGGATGGAAAGATTAAAAATGTGGGATACCGGTTGAGCTATAATGTGCGCTGACAAACGTAAGAAGTAAGGGGGGAGGTTATCTGGACCTGCTGATTTTTGAGGGTCTAGGTCTTTTAAGGCCATAAGAACCTCTTAAACAGAGAAGGGGGAGAAAGAGAAATCCTGGCTACCTGTGGCAGGGCTGGCGAAGGACTGAGTAGGTGGGTTAACATCACGAGAGGAATCAAACAAGGAGCTGGAGGCAATGAAATGTTTGTTAAAACAGTTCAGCATCTCAGATTTGTCGGATATAGGGACGGAGTCAACAACAATATTGGGAGGCAGCTCTGAAGAGCAGGTATTGGCTGAAAGAGATTTTATGGTATGCCAAAATTTCCTGGGGTCGTTCAAGTTGTCTGTGATAAATAGAACTCTCGCTTAGCTACCATAATAGCGCTGGTGCAGCTGTTATGTGGTTGCCGAAAAAGTAGCCAGTCCAACTCAAGCCCAGACTTCCTTGCAATGGCCCAGAGCTGATTTCTCTTGTGTAAGAGACCCGTAAGTTCATCAATTAGTAAAATACGATCCCAGTTAAAATGATAAAGATCATGAAGAAAAGCTTTTTCAACAAAGTTCTTCAGACTTCTTTTAAGAACAATACGAGGCTTAGTGTGCGGGATTTTAATGTCCCTAACAGCACCGATCACACAATGGTCACTCATATCATTGGCAAAAACTGCTGTAGCAGAATATTTATGTGGCATGTTAGTAACTAAAAGATCAATAAGAGAAGATTTGGTTGGACATTTGGGATTAAGACGCGTGGGACTTTTAATGATTTGAGTAAGGTTAAAAGCTAAACACTGGGCCTTAAAAGGATCAGACACTGGTGAAAACCAGTCCCAATTAAAATCACCCACCAGAACAATCTCTTTGAATTTCAGTTCAGATAACAGCTGCATTAAAGAGGGTAACGCCTCTGCAGTGGAAGAGGGGGGCCTGTAGCAACCAACAATAGTAAGGTGTTGACCACCAGACAGAACAATACTTAAAGCTAAGATTTCAAACTGTTTACAAATTGATTTTGCAAGCAAGATTTGTGCAGTAAGACAGGATCTGACATATATTGCCACTCCACCGGCCTTATTAGGACGATCTGAACGTAAAATATTAAAACCCTGAATGGCTACATCCTTTTCCGAAATAGATTTAGAGAGCCAGGTCTCAGAAATGACAATTATATCTGCACCGGTCGACTCAACCCAAATTTTTAGCAAATCCATTTTCAGGTTAGAAAGCAGACTGCAAGCATTTACATGTATGATATGCAGACCAGACACATTCTTAAGATCTGATGGCGTGCTACATGTAACTGGGGGACCGGGATTTGGATGAATTCCAGATAGCAGAAGAAGCATCAAAACTAAACATTTCCGCTTGATGCTCAGACCAGTTGAGCCGTTACAGGAAGTAATAGTATAGGCCCTACCTTGTATGGCACCTGTGTGATTCCATAGGGAGAACGCATTGGGGAAACAACAAATATCCAAACCGCCCAAGCAAGCGAAATAATCGGACCGAGCTATATTTAACTGCAATAGCCGATCAGCTGGCTCAGGTCCAAGTGAGGAAGTTGCACCACTTGTGATGAACAGCTGCGGGCAAAAAGAGTCTGGATACCCCACCGCAGGACCGCCAAGACGCCAGGCCATGGCGAGGCAAAGAACAAGGGGCAAAATCACCATGACAGCAGTCAAGTGGCAGGTCAGATGAGAAAAAAGTGCGGAGAGGTAATTGCTCGTCCAGCCCCTTAGGCCTAGCCAGCGGCGGCGGCTCGCGGTGGTCGGCCACTAGGATCCATCACAGCGATCGGGTGTCGGCGGCGGCGGATCCGGCGTTCGGGAGTCGGCGGCAGCGGCTCACGGCGTTCGCGTGTCTGCGGTGGAGGCTCCCGGCTTTCAGGAGTCAGCGGCGGCTTACGGGTGTCGGCGGCGGCGGCGGCTCCCGGCGTTCGGCCCTCCGGACCCGGTGTCGGCTCCCGGCATTCGG
Organism: Echiichthys vipera; assembly: GCF_963691815.1. NCBI lineage: Eukaryota > Metazoa > Chordata > Actinopteri > Perciformes > Trachinidae > Echiichthys > Echiichthys vipera. Next base: position 366,502 of record NC_139826.1, read on the forward strand.
CCCCTCAGGTCCCGATTTCGGCTCACGGTTTTCGGCCCTTCGGATCCCGGTGTCAGCGGCGGCGGCTCACTTACTGCCAAGCTAACTGTTAGGCTAACTGTCAGGCCTGCACCACTTATACTGTTGTACTGTAACTTACTGCTGCCAGTGACGTGCAGTCAGGGGCGGCAGGTGAGGCTGTGCCTCCCCTGTCATCATGAGAGGAAAAAGAAAAGAAATAATAAAACAACACAAGTATTATTTATCCTCTGGACTATGATTTTGGTGTGGTTCTTAATGTATTTTGACCGTTTTTATAGTAAAAATCGCAGAAAATTCTGTATTTCCTGCTAAAATAAACGGAGTCTCATCGGAGACGAGAGATGAGGCACGGACAGCCGAGCCTCCCTCCAGATTGCGCAATCACTCACAAACTGGATTGAGTGCGTGCAAAAGGCGCGTGCTTGTTCCCATGTCTGTGTATGTTTCCAATATGATGGTTGAGGACACTTTTATGTAATAAAAGCATACGTCTTCTTTTCCTTGGTGTTCAGGAATGTATTTTACGTATGTGTGTAATATTTACATCTTATTGATATGACATAAATCCACAGGGAAAATGCTTGCCTTGAGGCAGGCAGTACCTCTGCTTCAAGGAAGGCGGCGATAGTGAGCAGCCTGATAGCCACCAGCCAGAGCACGGTGAACTCTAACCTGTGTGCAATAAGTAAACACAAGAAGTGTGCAGTGCGACGCTGTAGAGCTCAGAGACAAGCTGTCATTTCTCCCCCTGAAAATGGAGGATTTGATTTCTAAACTAACATTTTTCAAAGCTGGACTTTCAGTCAGTAAAGGTAAGATATACTGCAATATACAGTGGCACTGGTATTTTAAAATGGTTTTCAGCATCCTATTCACTCCTATTCTCCCTATTCTCTCATCCTATCCTATTGGCATTCTACTGTATGTTTATAAATCTGACTTGTGCCTCTCCAACCCCAACTCTCACTGCACGTCACTGACTGCTGCTACACTGTACTGTGCTTTACTGTAACCTAGTTTTGTAGGACATGCTGCTACATTTCACTGTGGTTTACTGTAACGTATCTCAGTAAAATGCTGCTACACTGTTCTTTACTGTAACTTACTTCAGTAAGAAAGGCTGCTACACTTTACTGTGCTTACTGTCACTTAGTTCTGTAGGAAATGCTGCTACATTTTTAACACTCATTTAACGCTCCTTCTCACGTATGCTGCTAAATTGCACGCTGATTATTGTTGTATATTGTATAAACCTGCGTTTAACCACAATGTCTGTTGCACTCTGTCACACTTAGTTAATTGTTTGATTTATTTTACGTTAGCTTTATTTTGATTTGATTTATGTTAGCTTATTGTTACTCTGATCCTTTCCCACCTTTGTATTGAAACTGTTGCACAATAATTTCCCTCGGGATAAATAAAGCTTCTTGAATCTTGAATCTTGAATATTGAATCTTGAATCTTGAGCTTCTTTTAGAGCGCCCTCCAACTGTTCTGCGGTCCCGTGCCCTGTGCCCCGTGCTTTAGGGTGCTTGTCCCCCCCTCCAGGACCGTTTGTACTCACACTACCTGGGCCCCGGCAAATTCTTTCGCCGCCATTGTTTTAAATGTCCGCGCATGGTCCCTCCTTCTTTTCTCTATGTCCCAACAGGCGCACATAAAATGACTACAGAACTGCCGTAGGCCTTGTGCTCGTACACAGCCCTTATTTTTAAGAGTTACTCCTAAATCAACCAGTTAGGACCTACTCTTAGCCTTAAGTATGTATATGTTTTGTGAATACGGCCCCTACGCAGCAAACTGGAGGCATTAACATGTGTAACGGGGGCGGGAACCGGAGGGTTGCCGGTTCGAGTCCCTGTGTGGACCATGAATGGAGCGTGGACTGTTTCATCTCCTGGGCACTGCCGAGGTGCTGTTGAGCAGGGCACCGAACCCCCAATCTGCTCGTGGCACCAATCCATTGGTAGCCCCCTCTCTCCATTAATTGCATGTTTATAGGTCTTGTTTGTGCATGTGTTTCTCCTCTTCCTCCTCCCGTCTCCCTCTACCTCCTCCTCCTCCATCTCCATTACTGGACACTTTGGAAAATCTTTACCATAACCTAAAAGTGTTTCTATTTTAGTAACTTTCAAAGGCGACTGACGTTTATTCCATCGTCCCTCTGCTGCAGGTCTCAGAGAGGGACCTGAGATCCGCCTCAGTGCCCCCCCGTGGGGATTTTCCCCTCAGCTTTTACCAGCAGCGTTTCTCCCTCCATCTATTTATGGCCCCCGATCAATGGAGATTAAATAACACCAGAGAGAGAGATGGTCCTGCAGCGTGAAACAGATGGTCCAGTCATCTTTAAAGTACTGTATTTTCCAGACTATAAGGCGGACGCACCATAAGGCGCATAGAAGAGACGCTACAGTGCGTTTGACCAAAACTTGGTCTCTCGTGTGTTTAACCAAAACTTAAACCGGCGTGGTCTCTTGTGCGTTTAACCAAAACTTAAACCAGTGTGGGCTCTCGTCTTGTGCGTTTAACCAAAACGTAAACCAGCGTGGTCTCCCGTCTCCTGCGTTTAACCAAAACTTAAACCGGCGTGGTATCTCGCGCGTTCAACCAAAACTTAAACCGGCGTGGTCTCTCGTGCGTTTAACCAAAACTTAAACCGGCGTGGTCTCTAGTGCGTTTAACCAAAACTTAAACCAACGTGGTCTCTCGTGCATTTAACCAAAACTTAAACCGGTGTGGTCTCGTGCGTTTAACCAGCGTTATGTTTAGGTTAAACGCACGAGGGACCACGCCAGATTAAGTTTTGGTTAAACGCACAAGACCACGTAGGTTTAAGTTTTGGTTAAACGCACAAGAGACCACGCTGGTTAAACGCACTAGACACCACGTTGGCTTAAGTTTTGGTTAAATGCACGAGAGACCACGCCGGTTTAAGTTTTGGTTAAACGCACGAGAGACCACGCCAGTTTAAGTTTTGGTTAAACGCACGAGAGACTACGCCGGTTTAAGTTTTGGTTAAACGCACGAGAGACCACGCTGGATTAAGTTTTGGTTAAACGCACGAGAGACCACGCTGGTTTAAGTTTTGGTTAAAAGCACGAGAAACCCTGCTGGTTTAAGTTTTGGTTAAACGCACGAGAGACCACGCCGGTTTATGTTTTTGTTAAATGCACGAGAGACCACACCGGTTTAAGTTTTGGTTAAACGCACATGAGACCACGCTGGTTTAAGTTTTGGTTAAACGCACGAGAGACCACGCTGGATTAAGTTTTGGTTAAACGCACAAGAGACCACGCCGGATTAAGTTTTGGTTAAGCGCACGAGAGACCACGCCGGCTTAAGTTTTGGTTAAACGCATGAGACCACGCCGGTTTAAGTTTTGGATAAACGCACGTAGGAACACGCTGGTTAAACGCATTAGAGACCACATTGGTTTAAGTTTTGGTCAAATGCACGAGAGACAACGCCGGTTTAAGTTTTGGTTAAACGCACGAGAGACCACGCCGGTTTAAGTTTTGGTAAAACGCACAAGAGACCACGCTGGATTAAGTTTTTGTTTAAAGCACGAGAGACCACGCCGGTTTAAGTTTTGGTTAAACGCACAAGAGACCACGCTGGTTTAAGTTTTGGTTAAACGCACGAGAGACCAGGCCGGTTTAAGTTTTGGTTAAACGCACGAGACCACGCCGATTTAAGTTTTGGTTAAACGCACAAGAGACCATGCTGGTTAAATGCACTAGAGACCACGTTGGTTTAAGTTTGGTCTCTCGTGCATTTAACAAAAACATAAACCGCTGTGGTCTCTCGTGCGTTTAACCAAAACTTAAACCAGCGTGGTCTATCGGGCTTTTAACCAAAACTTAATCCAGCGTGGTCTCTCGTGCGTTTAACCAAAACTTAAACCGGCGTGGTATCTCACGTGTTTAACCAAAACTTAAACCGGCGTGGTCTCTCGTGCGTTTAACCAAAACTTAAACCGCCGTGGTCTCTAGTGCGTTTAACCAAAACTTAAACCGACGTGGTCTCTCGTGCATTTAACCAAAACTTAAACCGGTGTGGTCTCGTGCATTTAACCGGCGTGGTATCTCACGTGTTTAACCAAAACTTAAACCGGCGTGGTCTCTCGTGCGTTTAACCAAAACTTAAACCGGCGTGGTCTCTAGTGCGTTTAACCAAAACTTAAACCGACGTGGTCTCTCGTGCATTTAGCCAAAAGTTAAACCAGCTTGGTCTCTCGTGCGTTTATTCAAAACTTAAACCAGTGTGGTCTCTCGTCTCGTGCGTTTAACCAAAACTTAAACCGGCGTGGTCTCTCGTCTCGTGCGCTTAACCAAAACGTAAACCACCATGGTCCCTGGTCTTGTGCGTTTAACGAAAAGTTAAACCGGCGTGGTCTCTCGTCTCGTGCGTTTAACCAATACTTAAACGGGTGTGATCTCGTGGGTTTAACTAAACCTTAATCCGGCGTGTTCTCTCGTGGGTTTAACTAAAACTTAAACCAGCGTGGTCTCTCGTCTCGTACGTTTAACCAAAACTTAAACCGGCCTGGTCTCTTGTGCTTTAAACCAAAACTTAATCCAGCATGGTCTCTCGTGCGTCTAGCCAAAACTTAAACCGGCGTGGTCTCTCATGCGTTTAACCAAAACTTAAACCGGCCTGGTCTCGTGGGTTTAACTAAACCTTAATCCGGCGTGTTCTCTCGTGGGTTTAACCAAAACTTAAACCAGCGTGGTCTCTCGTCTCGTACGTTTAACCAAAACTTAAACCGGCGTGGTCTCTTGTGCGTTTAACCAAAACTTAAACCAGCGTGATCTCTCGTGCGTTTAACCAAAACTTAAACCGGCGGGGTCTCTCGTGCGTTTAACCAAAACTTAAACCGGCGGGGTCTCTCGTGCGTTTAACCAAAACTTAAACCGGCGTGGTCTCTAGTGCGTTTAACCAAAACTTAAACCGACGTGGTCTCTCGTGCATTTAACCAAAACTTAATCCGGCGTGGTCTCTCGTGCGTTTAACCAGCCTGGTCTCTCGTGGGTTTAGGTTTAACGCACGTGAGACCACTCTGGTTTAAGTTTTGGTTAAACGCACAAAAGAACACGCCGGATTAAGTTTTGGTTAAACGCACAAGAGACCTTGCTGGTTAAACGCACGAGAGACCACGCTGGTTTAAGTTTTGGTTAAACGCATGATAGACCATGGCGGTTTAAGTTTAGGTTAAACGCACGAGAGACCACGCTGGTTAAACACACAAGAGACCATGCCGTTTTATGTTTAGGTTAAACGCACGAGGGACCACGCCAGATTAAGTTTTGGTTAAACGCACAAGACCACGTAGGTTTAAGTTTTGGTTAAACGCACAAGAGACCACGCTGGTTAAACGCACTAGACACCACGTTGGCTTAAGTTTTGGTTAAATGCACGAGAGACCACGCCGGTTTAAGTTTTGGTTAAACGCACGAGAGACCACGCCGGTTTAAGTTTTGGTTAAACGCACGAGAGACCACGCCGGTTTAAGTTTTGGTTAAACGCACGAGAGACCACGCTGGATTAAGTTTTGGTTTAAAGCACGAGAGACCACGCCGGTTTAAGTTTTGGTTAAACGCACGAGAGACCACGCTGGTTTAAGTTTTGGTTAAACCCACGAGAAACCCTGCTGGTTTAAGTTTTGGTTAAACGCACGAGAGACCACGCCGGTTTATGTTTTTGTTAAATGCACGAGAGACCACACCGGTTTAAGTTTTGGTTAAACGCACATGAGACCACGCTGGTTTAAGTTTTGGTTAAACGCACGAGAGACCACGCTGGATTAAGTTTTGGTTAAACGCACAAGAGACCACGCCGGATTAAGTTTTGGTTAAGCGCACGAGAGACCACGCCGGCTTAAGTTTTGGTTAAACGCATGAGACCACGCCGGTTTAAGTTTTGGATAAAAGCACGTAGGACCACGCTGGTTAAACGCACTAGAGACCACATTGGTTAAAGTTTTGGTCAAATGCACGAGAGACCACGCCCGGTTTAAGTTTTGGTTGAACGCACGAGAGACCACGCCGGTTTAAGTTTTGGTAAAACGCACGAGAGACCACGCCAGTTTAAGTTTTGGTTAAACGCACGAGAGACCACGCTGGATTAAGTTTTTTTTTAAAGCACGAGAGACCACGCCGGTTTAAGTTTTGGTTAAACGCACAAGAGACCACGCTGGTTTAAGTTTTTGTTAAACGCACGAGAGACCAGGCCGGTTTAAGTTTTGGTTAAACGCACGAGACCACGCCGATTTAAGTTTTGGTTAAACGCACAAGGAACCATGCTGGTTAAATGCACTAGAGACCACGTTGGTTTAAGTTTGGTCTCTCGTGCATTTAACAAAAACATAAACCGCCGTGGTCTCTCGTGCGTTTAACCAAAACTTAAACCAGCGTGGTCTATCGTGCATTAAACCAAAACTTAATCCAGCGTGGTGTCTCGTGCGTTTAACCAAAACTTAAACCGGCGTGGTATCTCACGTGTTTAACCAAAACTTAAACCGGCGTGGTCTCTCGTGCGTTTAACCAAAACTTAAACCGGCGTGGTCTCTAGTGCGTTTAACCAAAACTTAAACCGACGTGGTCTCTCGTGCATTTAACCAAAACTTAAACCGGTATGGTCTCGTGCGTTTGACCGGCGTGGTCTCTCATGCGTTTAACCAAAACTTAAACCGGCGTGGTCTCTAGTGCGTTTAACCAAAACTTAAACCGACGTGGTCTCTCGTGCATTTAACCAAAACTTAAACCAGCGTGGTCTCTCGTCTCCTGCGTTTAACCAAAACTTAAACCAGCCTGGTCTCTCGTGCGTTTATTCAAAACTTAAACCAGTGTGGTCTCTCGTCTCGTGCGTTTAACCAAAACTTAAACCACCGTGGTCTCTCGTCTCGTACGTTTAACCAATACTTAAACGGGCGTGATCTCGTGGGTTTAACTAAACCTTAATCCGGCGTGTTCTCTCGTGGGTTTAACCAAAACTTAAACCAGCGTGGTCTCTCGTCTCGTACGTTTAACCAAAACTTAAACCGGCGTGGTCTATCGGGCTTTTAACCAAAACTTAATCCAACGTGGTCTCTCGTGCGTTTAACCAAAACTTAAACCGGCGTGGTATCTCACGTGTTTAACCAAAACTTAAACCGGCGTGGTCTCTCGTGCGTTTAACCAAAACTTAAACCGCCGTGGTCTCTAGTGCGTTTAACCAAAACTTAAACCGACGTGGTCTCCCGTGAATTTAACCAAAACTTAAACCGGTGTGGTCTCGTGCATTTAACCGGCGTGGTATCTCACGTGTTTAACCAAAACTTAAACCGGCGTGGTCTCTCGTGCGTTTAACCAAAACTTAAACCGGCGTGGTCTCTAGTGCGTTTAACCAAAACTTAAACCGACGTGGTCTCTCGTGCATTTAACCAAAACTTAAACCAGCTTGGTCTCTCGTGCGTTTATTCATAACTTAAACCAGTGTGGTCTCTCGTCTCGTGCGTTTAACCAAAACTTAAACCGGCGTGGTCTCTCGTCTCGTGCGCTTAACCAAAACGTAAACCACCATGGTCCCTGGTCTTGTGCGTTTAACGAAAAGTTAAACCGGCGTGGTCTCTCGTCTCGTGCGTTTAACCAATACTTAAACGGGCGTGATCTCGTGGGTTTAACTAAACCTTAATCCGGCGTGTTCTCTCGTGGGTTTAACCAAAACTTAAACCAGCGTGGTCTCTCGTCTCGTACGTTTAACCAAAACTTAAACCGGCGTGGTCTCTTGTGCTTTAAACCAAAACTTAATCCAGCATGATCTCTCGTGCGTCTAGCCAAAACTTAAACCGGCGTGGTCTCTTATGCGTTTAACCAAAACTTAAACCGGCCTGGTCTCGTGGGTTTAACTAAACCTTAATCCGGCGTGTTCTCTCGTGGGTTTAACCAAAACTTAAACCAGCGTGGTCTCTCGTCTCGTACGTTTAACCAAAACTTAAAACGGCATGGTCTCTTGTGTGTTTAACCAGCGTGGTCTCTCGTGCGTTTAACCTAAACTTACACCGCCATGGTCTCTCGTGCGTTTAACCAAAACTTAAACCAGCGTGGTCTCTCGTACGTTTAACCTAAATGTAAACCGGCGTGGTCTCTGGTGTGTTTAACCAGCATGGTCCCTCTTGCGTTTAACCAAAACCAAATCAGGCGTGGTCTCTTGTGTGTTTAACCAAAACTTAATCCAGCATGGTCTCTCGTGCGTTTAACCAAAAACTTAAACCGGCATGGTCTATCGTGCTTGAAACCAAAACTTAATCCAGCCTGGTCTCTCGTGCGTTTAACCAAAAACTTAAACCGGCATGGTCTATCGTGCTTCAAACCAAAACTCAAACCGTTGTGGTCTCTCGTGCGTTTTACCAAAACTTAAACCGGCGTGGTCTCTCGTGCGTTTAACCAAAACTTAAACCAGCGTGGTATCTCGTGCGTTTAACCAAAACTTAAACCGGCGTGGTCTCTCGTGCGTTTAACCAAAACTTAAACCGGTGTGGTCTCTCGTGCGTTTTACCAAAACTTAAACCGGCGTGGTCTCTCGTGCGTTTAACCAAAACTTAAACCGGTGTGGTCTCTCATGCATTTAACCAAAACTTAAACCAACGTGGTCTCTAGTGCGTTTAACCAGCGTGGTATCTTATGTGTTTAACCAAAACTTAAAAGGTGGTCTTGTGCGTTTAACCAAAACTTAATCCGGCGTGGTCTCTCTTGCGTTCAACCTAAAGATAAAACGGCATGGTCTCTTGTGTGTTTAACCAGCGTGGTCTCTCGTGCGTTTAACCTAAACTTACACCGCCATGGTCTCTCGTGCGTTTAACCAAAACTTAAACCAGCGTGGTCTCTCGTACGTTTAACCTAAATGTAAACCCACGTGGTCTCTGGTGTGTTTAACCAGCATGGTCTCTCTTGCGTTTAACCAAAACCAAATCAGGCGTGGTCTCTTGTGTGTTTAACCAAAACTTAATCCAGCATGGTCTCTCGTGCGTTTATTCATAACTTAAACCAGTGTGGTCTCTCGTCTCGTGCGTTTAACCAAAACTTAAACCGGCGTGGTCTCTCGTCTCGTGCGCTTAACCAAAACGTAAACCACCATGGTCCCTGGTCTTGTGCGTTTAACGAAAAGTTAAACCGGCGTGGTCTCTCGTCTCGTGCGTTTAACCAATACTTAAACGGGCGTGATCTCGTGGGTTTAACTAAACCTTAATCCGGCGTGTTCTCTCGTGGGTTTAACCAAAACTTAAACCAGCGTGGTCTCTCGTCTCGTACGTTTAACCAAAACTTAAACCGGCGTGGTCTCTTGTGCTTTAAACCAAAACTTAATCCAGCATGATCTCTCGTGCGTCTAGCCAAAACTTAAACCGGCGTGGTCTCTTATGCGTTTAACCAAAACTTAAACCGGCCTGGTCTCGTGGGTTTAACTAAACCTTAATCCGGCGTGTTCTCTCGTGGGTTTAACCAAAACTTAAACCAGCGTGGTCTCTCGTCTCGTACGTTTAACCAAAACTTAAACCGGCGTGGTCTCTTGTGCGTTTAACCAAAACTTAATCCAGCGTGGTCTCTCGTGCGTTTAACCAAAACTTAAACCAGCGTGGTATCTCGTGCGTTTAACCAAAACTTAAACCGGCGTTGTCTCTCGTGCGTTTAACCAAAACTTAAACTGGTGTGGTCTCTCGTGCGTTTTACCAAAACTTAAACCGGCGTGGTCTCTCGTGCGTTTAACCAAAACTTAAACCGGTGTGGTCTCTCATGCATTTAACCAAAACTTAAACCAACGTGGTCTCTAGTGCGTTTAACCAGCGTGGTATCTTATGTGTTTAACCAAAACTTAAAAGGTGGTCTTGTGCGTTTAACCAAAACTTAATCCGGCGTGGTCTCTCTTGCGTTTAACCTAAAGATAAAACGGCATGGTCTCTTGTGTGTTTAACCAGCGTGGTCTCTCGTGCGTTTAACCTAAACTTACACCGCCATGGTCTCTCGTGCGTTTAACCAAAACTTAAACCAGCGTGGTCTCTCGTACGTTTAACCTAAATGTAAACCGGCGTGGTCTCTGGTGTGTTTAACCAGCATGGTCCCTCTTGCGTTTAACCAAAACCAAATCAGGCGTGGTCTCTTGTGTGTTTAACCAAAACTTAATCCAGCATGGTCTCTCGTGCGTTTAACCAAAAACTTAAACCGGCATGGTCTATCGTGCTTGAAACCAAAACTTAATCCAGCCTGGTCTCTCGTGCGTTTAACCAAAAACTTAAACCGGCATGGTCTATCGTGCTTGAAACCAAAACTCAAACCGTTGTGGTCTCTCGTGCGTTTTACCAAAACTTAAACCGGCGTGGTCTCTCGTGCGTTTAACCAAAACTTAAACCAGCGTGGTATCTCGTGCGTTTAACCAAAACTTAAACCGGCGTGGTCTCTCGTGCGTTTAACCAAAACTTAAACCGGTGTGGTCTCTCGTGCGTTTTACCAAAACTTAAACCGGCGTGGTCTCTCGTGCGTTTAACCAAAACTTAAACCGGTGTGGTCTCTCATGCATTTAACCAAAACTTAAACCAACGTGGTCTCTAGTGCGTTTAACCAGCGTGGTATCTTATGTGTTTAACCAAAACTTAAAAGGTGGTCTTGTGCGTTTAACCAAAACTTAATCCGGCGTGGTCTCTCTTGCGTTCAACCTAAAGATAAAACGGCATGGTCTCTTGTGTGTTTAACCAGCGTGGTCTCTCGTGCGTTTAACCTAAACTTACACCGCCATGGTCTCTCGTGCGTTTAACCAAAACTTAAACCAGCGTGGTCTCTCGTACGTTTAACCTAAATGTAAACCCACGTGGTCTCTGGTGTGTTTAACCAGCATGGTCTCTCTTGCGTTTAACCAAAACCAAATCAGGCGTGGTCTCTTGTGTGTTTAACCAAAACTTAATCCAGCATGGTCTCTCGTGCGTTTAACCAAAAACTTAAACCGGCATGGTCTATCGTGCTATAAACCAAAACTTAATCCAGCGTGGTCTCTCGTGCGTTTAACCAAAAACTTAAACCGGCATGGTCTATCGTGCTTGAAACCAAAACTCAAACCGTTGTGGTCTCTCGTGCGTTTAACCAAAACTTAAACCAGCGTGTTCTCCCGTACGTTTAACCTAAATGTAAACCGGCGTGGTCTCTGGTGTGTTTAACCAGCATGGTCTCTCTTGCGTTTAACCAAAACCAAATCAGGCGTGGTCTCTTGTGTGTTTAACCAAAACTTAATCCAGCATGGTCTCTCGTGCGTTTAACCAAAAACTTAAACCGGCATGGTCTATCGTGCTTGAAACCAAAACTTAATCCAGCGTGGTCTCTCGTGCGTTTAACCAAAAACTTAAACCGGCATGGTCTATCGAACTTGAAACCAAAACTCAAACCGTTGTGGTCTCTCGTGCGTTTTACCAAAACTTAAACCGGCGTGGTCTCTCGTGCATTTAACACAAACTTAAACCGTTGTGGTCTCTCGTGCGTTTTACGAAAACTTAAACCGGCGTGGTCTCTCGTCTCGTGCGCTTAACCAAAACGTAAACCGGCGTGGTCTCTCGTGCGTTTAACCAAAAACTTAAACCGGCATGGTCTATCGTGCTTGAAACCAAAACTTAATCCAGCGTGGTCTCTCGTGCGTTTAACCAAAAACTTAAACCGGCATGGTCTATCGAACTTGAAACCAAAACTCAAACCGTTGTGGTCTCTCGTGCGTTTTACCAAAACTTAAACCGGCGTGGTCTCTCGTGCATTTAACACAAACTTAAACCGTTGTGGTCTCTCGTGCGTTTTACGAAAACTTAAACCGGCGTGGTCTCTCGTCTCGTGCGCTTAACCAAAACGTAAACCGGCGTGGTCTCTCGTGCGTTTAACCAAAACTTAAACCGGCCTGGTCTCGTGGGTTTAACTAAACCTTAATCCGGCCTGTTCTCTCGTGGGTGGGCGTGGTCTCTCGTGCGTTTTACCAAAACTTAAACTTGTGTGGTAAATCATGCGTTTAACCAAAACTTAAACCGGCGTGGTCTCTCGTGCGTTTAGCCAAAACTTAAACCGGCGTGGTCTCGTGCGTTTAACCAAAACTTAATCCGCCCCGGTCTCTCGTGGGTTTAACCAAAACTTAAACCAGCGTGATCTCTCGTGCGTTTAACCAAAACTTAAACCGGCGGGGTCTCTCGTGCGTTTAACCAAAACTTAAACCAGTGTGGTCTCTCGTGCGTTTTACCAAAACTTAAACCAGCGTGGTCTCTCGTGCGTTTAACCAAAACTTAAACCGGCGTGGTCTCTCATGCATTTAACCAAAACTTAAACCAGTGTGGTCTCTCGTGCGTTTTACCAAAACTTAAACCGGCGTGGTCTCTCGTGCGTTTAACCAAAACTTAAACCGGCGTGGTCTCTCATGCATTTAACCAAAACTTAAACCAACATGGTCTCTAGTGCGTTTAACCAGCGTGGTCTCTCGTGCGTTTAACCAAAACTTAAACCAGTGTGGTCTCTCGTCTCGTGCGTTTAGCCTACACTTAAACGGGCGTGGTCTCTCGTGCTTTAAACCAAAACCTAATCCAGCGTGGTCTCTCGTGGGTTTAACCAAAACTTAAACGTGCGTGGTCTCTCGTGCGTTTAACCAAAAGTTAAACCGACGTGGTCTCTCGTGCGTTTTACCAAAACTTAAACCGGCGTGGTATCTCGTGCGTTCAACCAAAACTTAAACAGGCGTGGTCTCTCGTGCGTTTAACCAAAACTTAAACCGGCGTGGTCTCTAGTGCGTTTAACCAAAACTTAAACCGACGGTGTCTCTCGTGCATTTAACCAAAACTTAAACCGGTGTGGTCTCGTGCGTTTAACCAGCGTGGTATCTCGTGCATTTAACCAAAACTTAATCCGGCGTGGTCTCTCGTGCGTTTAACCTAAACTTAAAACGGCATGGTCACTGGTGCGTTTAACCAGCCTGGTCTCTCGTGCGTTTAGGTTAAACGCACGTGAGACCACTCTGGTTTAAGTTTTGGTTAAACGCACAAAAGAACACGCCAGATTAAGTTTTGGTTAAACGCACAAGAGACCTTGCTGGTTAAACGCACCAGAGACCACGCTGGTTTACGTTTAGGTTAAACGCACTAGAGACCACATTGGTTTAAGTTTTGGTCAAATGCACGAGAGACCACGCCGGTTTAAGTTTTGGTTAAACGCACGAGGGACCACGCCGGTTTAAGTTTTGGTTAAACGCACGAGAGACCAGGCCGGTTTAAGTTTTGGTTAAACTCACGAGACCACGCCGATTTAAGTTTTGGTTAAACGCACAAGAGACCATGCTGGTTAAATGCACTAGAGACCACGTTGGTTTAAGTTTGGTCTCTCGTGCATTTAACTAAAACATAAACCGCCGTGGTCTCTCGTGCGTTTAACCAAAACTTAAACCAGCGTGGTCTATCGTGCTTTAAACCAAAACTTAATCCAGCGTGGTCTCTCGTGCGTTTAACCAAAACTTAAACCGGCGTGGTATCTCACGCGTTTAACCAAAACTTAAACCGGCGTGGTCTCTCGTGCGTTTAACCAAAACTTAAACCGGCGTGGTCTCTAGTGCGTTTAACCAAAACTTAAACCGGCGTGGTCTCTCGTGCATTTAACCAAAACTTAAACCGGTGTGGTCTCGTGCGTTTAACCGGCGTGGTATCTCACGCGTTTAACCAAAACTTAAACCGGCGTGGTGTCTCGTGCGTTTAACCAAAACTTAAACCGGCGTGGTCTCTAGTGCGTTTAACCAAAACTTAAACCAACGTGGTCTCTCGTGCATTTAACCAAAACTTAAACCAGCTTGGTCTCTCGTGCGTTTATTCAAAACTTAAACCAGTGTGGTCTCTCGTCTCGTGCGTTTAACCAAAACTTAAACCGGCGTGGTCTCTCGTCTCGTGCGCTTAACCAAAACGTAAACCACCGTGGTCCCTGGTCTTGTGCGTTTAACGAAAAATTAAACCGGCGTGTTCTCTCGTCTCTTGCGTTTAACCAATACTTAAACGGGCGTGATCTCTCGTGCTTTAAACCAAAACTTAATCCAGCATGGTCTCTCGTGCGTATAGCCAAAACTTAAACCGGCGTGGTCTCGTGGGTTTAACTAAACCTTAATCCGGCGTGTTCTCTCGTGGGTTTAACCAAAACTTAAACCAGCGTGGTCTCTCGTCTCGTACGTTTAACCAAAACGTAAACCGGCGTGGTCTCTTGTGCGTTTAACCAAAACTTAATCCAGCGTGGTCTCTCGTGCGTTTAACCAAAACTTAAACCAGCGTGGTATCTCGTGCGTTTAACCAAAACTTAAACCGGCGTGGTCTCTCGTGCATTTAACCAAAACTTAAACCGGTGTGGTCTCGTGCGTTTAACCGGCGTGGTATCTCACGCGTTTAACCAAAACTTAAACCGGCGTGGTGTCTCGTGCGTTTAACCAAAACTTAAACCGGCGTGGTCTCTAGTGCGTTTAACCAAAACTTAAACCAACGTGGTCTCTCGTGCATTTAACCAAAACTTAAACCAGCTTGGTCTCTCGTGCGTTTATTCAAAACTTAAACCAGTGTGGTCTCTCGTCTCGTGCGTTTAACCAAAACTTAAACCGGCGTGGTCTCTCGTCTCGTGCGCTTAACCAAAACGTAAACCACCGTGGTCCCTGGTCTTGTGCGTTTAACGAAAAATTAAACCGGCGTGTTCTCTCGTCTCTTGCGTTTAACCAATACTTAAACGGGCGTGATCTCTCGTGCTTTAAACCAAAACTTAATCCAGCATGGTCTCTCGTGCGTATAGCCAAAACTTAAACCGGCGTGGTCTCGTGGGTTTAACTAAACCTTAATGCGGCGTGTTCTCTCGTGGGTTTAACCAAAACTTAAACCAGCGTGGTCTCTCGTCTCGTACGTTTAACCAAAACGTAAACCGGCGTGGTCTCTTGTGCGTTTAACCAAAACTTAATCCAGCGTGGTCTCTCGTGCGTTTAACCAAAACTTAAACCAGCGTGGTATCTCGTGCGTTTAACCAAAACTTAAACCGGCGTGGTCTCTCGTGCGTTTAACCAAAACTTAAACCGGTGTGGTCTCTCGTGCGTTTTACCAAAACTTAAACCGGCGTGGTCTCTCGTGCGTTTAACCAAAACTTAAACCGGTGTGGTCTCTCATGCATTCAACCAAAACTTAAACCAACGTGGTCTCTAGTGCGTTTAACCAGCGTGGTATCTTATGTGTTTAACCAAAACTTAAAAGGTGGTCTTGTGCGTTTAACAAAACCTTAATCCGGCGTGGTCTCTCTTGCGTTTAACCTAAAGATAAAACGGCATGGTCTCTTGTGTGTTTAACCAGCGTGGTCTCTCGTGCGTTTAACCTAAACTTACACCGCCATGGTCTCTCGTGCGTTTAACCAAAACTTAAACCAGCGTGGTCTCTCGTACGTTTAACCTAAATGTAAACCGGCGTGGTCTCTGGTGTGTTTAACCAGCATGGTCTCTCTTGCGTTTAACCAAAACCAAATCAGGCGTGGTCTCTTGTGCGTTTAACCAAAACTTAATCCAGCATGGTCTCTCGTGCGTTTAACAAAAAACTTAAACCGGCATGGTCTATCGTCCTTGAAACCAAAACTTAATCCAGCCTGGTCTCTCGTGCGTTTAACCAAAAACTTAAACCGGCATGGTCTATCGTGCTTGAAACCAAAACTCAAACCGTTGTGGTCTCTCGTGCGTTTTACCAAAACTTAAACCGTTGTGGTCTCTCGTGCGTTTAACCAAAACTTAAACCAGCGTGGTCTATCGTGCTTTAAACCAAAACTTAATCCAGCGTGGTCTCTCGTGCGTTTAACCAAAACTTAAACCGGCGTGGTATCTCACACGTTTAACCAAAACTTAAACCGGCGTGGTCTCTCGTGCGTTTAACCAAAACTTAAACCGGCGTGGTCTCTAGTGCGTTTAACCAAAACTTAAACCGGCGTGGTCTCTAGTGCATTTAACCAAAACTTAAACCGGTGTGGTCTCGTGCGTTTAACCGGCGTGGTATCTCACGCGTTTAACCAAAACTTAAACGGGCGTGGTCTCTCGTGCTTTAAACCAAAACCTAATCCAGCGTGGTCTCTCGTGGGTTTAACCAAAACTTAAACCTGCGTGGTCTCTCGTGCGTTTAACCAAAAGTTAAACCGACGTGGTCTCTCGTGCGTTTTACCAAAACTTAAACCGGCGTGGTATCTCGTGCGTTCAACCAAAACTTAAACAGGCGTGGTCTCTCGTGCGTTTAACCAAAACTTAAACCGGCGTGGTCTCTAGTGCGTTTAACCAAAACTTAAACCGACGTGGTCTCTCGTGCATTTAACCAAAACTTAAACCGGTGTGGTCTCGTGCGTTTAACCAGCGTGGTATCTCGTGCATTTAACCAAAACTTAATCCGGCGTGGTCTCTCGTGCGTTTAACCTAAACTTAAAACGGCATGGTCACTGGTGCGTTTAACCAGCCTGGTCTCTCGTGCGTTTAGGTTAAACGCACGTGAGACCACTCTGGTTTAAGTTTTGGTTAAACGCACAAAAGAACACGCCGGATTAAGTTTTGGTTAAACGCACAAGAGACCTTGCTGGTTAAACGCACCAGAGACCACGCTGGTTTACGTTTAGGTTAAACGCACGAGAGACCACATTGGTTTAAGTTTTGGTCAAATGCACGAGAGACCACGCCGGTTTAAGTTTTGGTTAAACGCACGAGGGACCACGCCGGTTTAAGTTTTGGTTAAACGCACGAGAGACCAGGCCGGTTTAAGTTTTGGTTAAACGCACGAGACCACGCCGATTTAAGTTTTGGTTAAACGCACAAGAGACCATGCTGGTTAAATGCACTAGAGACCACGTTGGTTTAAGTTTGGTCTCTCGTGCATTTAACAAAAACATAAACCGCCGTGGTCTCTCGTGCGTTTAACCAAAACTTAAACCAGCGTGGTCTATCGTGCTTTAAACCAAAACTTAATCCAGCGTGGTCTCTCGTGCGTTTAACCAAAACTTAAACCGGCGTGGTATCTCACGCGTTTAACCAAAACTTAAACCGGCGTGGTCTCTCGTGCGTTTAACCAAAACTTAAACCGGCGTGGTCTCTAGTGCGTTTAACCAAAACTTAAACCGGCGTGGTCTCTCGTGCATTTAACCAAAACTTAAACCGGTGTGGTCTCGTGCGTTTAACCGGCGTGGTATCTAACGCGTTTAACCAAAACTTAAACCGGCGTGGTCTCTCGTGCGTTTAACCAAAACTTAAACCGGGGTGGTCTCTAGTGCGTTTAACCAAAACTTAAACCAGTGTGGTCTCTCGTCTCGTGCGTTTAGCCTACACTTAAACGGGCGTGGTCTCTCGTGCTTTAAACCAAAACCTAATCCAGCGTGGTCTCTCGTGGGTTTAACCAAAACTTAAACCTGCGTGGTCTCTCGTGCGTTTAACCAAAAGTTAAACCAACGTGGTCTCTCGTGCGTTTTACCAAAACTTAAACCGGCGTGGTATCTCGTGCGTTCAACCAAAACTTAAACAGGCGTGGTCTCTCGTGCGTTTAACCAAAACTTAAACCGGCGTCGTCTCTAGTGCGTTTAACCAAAACTTAAACCGACGTGGTCTCTCGTGCATTTAACCAAAACTTAAACCGGTGTGGTCTCGTGCGTTTAACCAGCGTGGTATCTCGTGCATTTAACCAAAACTTAATCCGGCGTGGTCTCTCGTGCGTTTAACCTAAACTTAAAACGGCATGGTCACTGGTGCGTTTAACCAGCCTGGTCTCTCGTGCGTTTAGGTTAAACGCACGTGAGACCACTCTGGTTTAAGTTTTGGTTAAACGCACAAAAGAACACGCCGGATTAAGTTTTGGTTAAACGCACAAGAGACCTTGCTGGTTAAACGCACCAGAGACCACGCTGGTTTACGTTTAGGTTAAACGCACGAGAGACCACGCTGGTTTAAGTTTTGGTTAAACGCACGATAGACCATGGCGGTTTAAGTTTAGGTTAAATGCACGATAGACCACGCTGGTTAAACACACAAGAGACCATGCCGTTTTATGTTTAGGTTAAACGCACGAGGGACCACGCCAGATTAAGTTTTGGTTAAACGCACAAGACCACGTAGGTTTAAGTTTTGGTTAAACGCACAAGAGACCACGCTTGTTAAACGCACTAGACACCACGTTGGCTTAAGTTTTGGTTAAATGCACGAGAGACCACGCCGGTTTAAGTTTTGGTTAAACGCACGAGAGACCACGCCGGTTTAAGTTTTGGTTAAACGCACGAGAGACCACGCCGGTTTAAGTTTTGGTTAAACGCACGAGAGACCACGCTGGATTAAGTTTTGGTTTAAAGCACGATAGACCACGCCGGTTTAAGTTTTGGTTAAACGCACGAGAGACAACGCTGGTTTAAGTTTTGGTTAAACGCACGAGAGACCACGCCGGTTTATGTTTTTTCTTAAATGCACGAGAGACCACACCGGTTTAAGTTTTGGTTAAACGCACGAGACCACGCCGGTTTAAGTTTTGGATAAACGCACGTAGGACCACGCTGGTTAAACGCACTAGAGACCACATTGGTTTAAGTTTTGGTCAAATGCACGAGAGACCACGCCGGTTTAAGTTTTGGTTAAACGCACGAGGGACCACGCCGGTTTAAGTTTTGGTTAAACGCACGAGAGACCAGGCCGGTTTAAGTTTTGGTTAAACGCACGAGACCACGCCGATTTAAGTTTTGGTTAAACGCACAAGAGACCATGCTGGTTAAATGCACTAGAGACCACGTTGGTTTAAGTTTGGTCTCTCGTGCATTTGACAAAAACATAAGCCGCCGTGGTCTCTCGTGCGTTTAACCAAAACTTAAACCAGCGTGGTCTATCGTGCTTTAAACCAAAACTTAATCCAGCGTGGTCTCTCGTGCGTTTAACCAAAACTTAAACCGGCGTGGTATCTCACGCGTTTAACCAAAACTTAAACCGGCGTGGTCTCTCGTGCGTTTAACCAAAACTTAAACCGGCGTGGTCTCTAGTGCGTTTAACCAAAACTTAAACCGGCGTGGTCTCTCGTGCATTTAACCAAAACTTAAACCGGTGTGGTCTCGTGCGTTTAACCAAAACTTAAACCGGCCTGGTCTCTCGTGCGGTTTAAGTTTTGGTTAAACGCACGAGAGACCACGCTGGATTAAGTTTTGGTTTAAAGCACGATAGACCACGCCGGTTTAAGTTTTGGTTAAACGCACGAGAGACCACGCTGGTTTAAGTTTTGGTTAAACGCACGAGAGACCACGCCGGTTTATGTTTTTGTTAAATGCACGAGAGACCATACCGGTTTAAGTTTTGGTTAATGCACAAGAGACCACGCCGGATTAAGTTTTGGTTAAGCGCACGAGAGACCACGCCGGCTTAAGTTTTGGTTAAACGCATGAGACCACGCCGGCTTAAGTTTTGGATAAACGCACGTAGGACCACGCTGGTTAAACGCACTAGAGACCACATTGGTTTAAGTTTTGGTCAAATGCACGAGAGACCACGCCGGTTTAAGTTTTGGTTAAACGCACGAGGGACCACGCCGGTTTAAGTTTTGGTTAAACGCACGAGAGACCAGGCCGGTTTAAGTTTTGGTTAAACGCACGAGACCACGCCGATTTAAGTTTTGGTTAAACGCACAAGAGACCATGCTGGTTAAATGCACTAGAGACCACGTTGGTTTAAGTTTGGTCTCTCGTGCATTTAACAAAAACATAAACCGCCGTGGTCTCTCGTGCGTTTAACCAAAACTTAAACCAGCGTGGTCTATCGTGCTTTAAACCAAAACTTAATCCAGCGTGGTCTCTCGTGCGTTTAACCAAAACTTAAACCGGCGTGGTATCTCACGCGTTTAACCAAAACTTAAACCGGCGTGGTCTCTCGTGCGTTTAACCAAAACTTAAACCGGCGTGGTCTCTAGTGCGTTTAACCAAAACTTAAACCGGCGTGGTCTCTCGTGCATTTAACCAAAACTTAAACCGGTGTGGTCTTGTGCGTTTAACCGGCGTGGTATCTCACGCGTTTAACCAAAACTTAAACCGGCGTGGTGTCTCGTGCGTTTAACCAAAACTTAAACCGGCGTGGTCTCTAGTGCGTTTAACTAAAACTTAAACCAACGTGGTCTCTCGTGCATTTAACCAAAACTTAAACCAGCTTGGTCTCTCGTGCGTTTATTCAAAACTTAAACCAGTGTGGTCTCTCGTCTCGTGCGTTTAACCAAAACTTAAACCGGCGTGGTCTCTCGTCTCGTGCGCTTAACCAAAACGTAAACCACCGTGGTCCCTGGTCTTGTGCGTTTAACGAAAAATTAAACCGGCGTGTTCTCTCGTCTCGTACGTTTAACCAATACTTAAACGGGCGTGATCTCTCGTGCTTTAAACCAAAACTTAATCCAGCATGGTCTCTCGTGCGTCTAGCCAAAACTTAAACCGGCGTGGTCTCGTGGGTTTAACTAAACCTTAATCCGGCGTGTTCTCTCGTGGGTTTAACCAAAACTTAAACCAGCGTGGTCTCTCGTCTCGTACGTTTAACCAAAACGTAAACCGGCGTGGTCTCTTGTGCTTTTAACCAAAACTTAATCAAGCGTGGTCTCTCGTGCGTTTAACCAAAACTTAAACCAGCGTGGTATCTCGTGCGTTTAACCAAAACTTAAACCGGCGTGGTCTCTCGTGCGTTTAACCAAAACTTAAACCGGTGTGGTCTCTCGTGCGTTTTACCAAAACTTAAACCGGCGTGGTCTCTCGTGCGTTTAACCAAAACTTAAACCGGTGTGGTCTCTCATGCATTCAACCAAAACTTAAACCAACGTGGTCTCTAGTGCGTTTAACCAGCGTGGTATCTTATGTGTTTAACCAAAACTTAAAAGGTGGTCTTGTGCGTTTAACCAAAACTTAATCCGGCGTGGTCTCTCGTGCGTTTAACCAAAACTTAAACCAGCGTGGTATCTCGTGCGTTTAACCAAAACTTAAACCGGCGTGGTCTCTCGTGCGTTTAACCAAAACTTAAACCGGTGTGGTCTCTCGTGCGTTTTACCAAAACTTAAACCGGCGTGGTCTCTCGTGCGTTTAACCAAAACTTAAACCGGTGTGGTCTCTCATGCATTCAACCAAAACTTAAACCAACGTGGTCTCTAGTGCGTTTAACCAGCGTGGTATCTTATGTGTTTAACCAAAACTTAAAAGGTGGTCTTGTGCGTTTAACCAAAACTTAATCCGGCGTGGTCTCTCTTGCGTTTAACCTAAAGATAAAACGGCATGGTCTCTTGTGTGTTTAACCAGCGTGGTCTCTCGTGCGTTTAACCTAAACTTACACCGCCATGGTCTCTCGTGCGTTTAACCAAAACTTAAACCAGCGTGGTCTCTCGTACGTTTAACCTAAATGTAAACCGGCGTGGTCTCTGGTGTGTTTAACCAGCATGGTCTCTCTTGCGTTTAACCAAAACCAAATCAGGCGTGGTCTCTTGTGCGTTTAACCAAAACTTAATCCAGCATGGTCTCTCGTGCGTTTAACAAAAAACTTAAACCGGCATGGTCTATCGTCCTTGAAACCAAAACTTAATCCAGCGTGGTCTCTCGTGCGTTTAACCAAAAACTTAAACCGGCATGGTCTATCGTGCTTGAAACCAAAACTCAAACCGTTGTGGTCTCTCGTGCGTTTTACCAAAACTTAAACCGGCGTGGTCTCTCGTGCGTTTTACGAAAACTTAAACCGGCGTGGTCTCTCGTCTCGTGCGCTTAACCAAAACGTAAACCGGCGTGGTCTCTCGTGCGTTTAACCAAAACTTAAACCGGCCTGGTCTCGTGGGTTTAACCAAACCTTAATCCGGCGTGTTCTCTCGTGGGTGGGCGTGGTCTCTCGTGCGTTTTACCAAAACTTAAACTTGTGTGGTATCTCATGCGTTTAACCAAAACTTAAACCGGCGTGGTCTCTCGTGCGTTTAGCCAAAACTTAAACCGGCGTGGTCTCGTGCGTTTAACCAAAACTTAATCCGCCGGGGTCTCTCGTGCGTTTAACCAAAACTTAAACCAGTTTGGTCTCTCGTGCGTTTTACCAAAACTTAAACCGGCGTGGTCTCTCGTGCGTTTAACCAAAACTTAAACCGGCGTGGTCTCTCATGCATTTAACCAAAACTTAAACCAACATGGTCTCTAGTGCGTTTAACCAGCGTGGTCTCTCGTGCGTTTAACCAAAACTTAAACCAGTGTGGTCTCTCGTCTCGTGCGTTTAGCCTACATTTAAACGGGCGTGGTCTCTCGTGCTTTAAACCAAAACCTAATCCAGCGTGGTCTCTCGTGGGTTTAACCAAAACTTAAACCTGCGTGGTCCCTCGTGCGTTTAACCAAAAGTTAAACCTACGTGGTCTCTCGTGCGATTTACCAAAACTTAAACCGGCGCGGTATCTCGTGCGTTTAACCAAAACTTAAACCAGCGTGGTCTCTCGTCTCCTGCGTTTAGCCTAAACTTAAACGGGCGTGGTCTCTCGTGCTTTAAACCAAAACTTAATCCAGCGTGGTCTCTCGTGCGTTTAACCAAAACTTAAACCGGCGTGGTCTCTCGTGCGTTTTACGAAAACTTAAACCGGCGTGGTCTCTCGTCTCGTGCGCTTAACCAAAACGTAAACCGGCGTGGTCTCTCGTGCGTTTAACCAAAACTTAAACCGGCCTGGTCTCATGGGTTTAACCAAACCTTAATCCGGCGTGTTCTCTCGTGGGTGGGCGTGGTCTCTCGTGCGTTTTACCAAAACTTAAACTTGTGTGGTATCTCATGCGTTTAACCAAAACTTAAACCGGCGTGGTCTCTCGTGCGTTTAGCCAAAACTTAAACCGGCGTGGTCTCGTGCGTTTAACCAAAACTTAATCCGCCGGGGTCTCTCGTGCGTTTAACCAAAACTTAAACCAGTGTGGTCTCTCGTGCGTTTTACCAAAACTTAAACCGGCGTGGTCTCTCGTGCGTTTAACCAAAACTTAAACCGGCGTGGTCTCTCATGCATTTAACCAAAACTTAAACCAACATGGTCTCTAGTGCGTTTAACCAGCGTGGTCTCTCGTGCGTTTAACCAAAACTTAAACCAGTGTGGTCTCTCGTCTCGTGCGTTTAGCCTACACTTAAACGGGCGTGGTTTCTCGTGCTTTAAACCAAAACCTAATCCAGCGTGGTCTCTCGTGGGTTTAACCAAAACTTAAACCTGCGTGGTCCCTCGTGCGTTTAACCAAAAGTTAAACCGACGTGGTCTCTCGTGCGTTTTACCAAAACTTAAACCGGCGCGGTATCTCGTGCGTTTAACCAAAACTTAAACCAGCGTGGTCTCTCGTCTCCTGCGTTTAGCCTAAACTTAAACGGGCGTGGTCTCTCGTGCTTTAAACCAAAACTTAATCCAGCGTGGTCTCTCGTGCGTTTAACCAAAACTTAAACCGGCGTGGTCTCTCGTGCGTTTAACCAAAAGTTAAACCGACGTGGTCTCTCGTGCGTTTTACCAAAACTTAAACCGGCGTGGCATTTCGTGCGTTTTACCAAAACTTAAACCGGAATGGTCTCTCGTGCGTTTAACCAGCATGGTCTCTCTTGCGTTTAGCCAAAACTTAAACCAACGTGGTCTCTAGTGTGTTTAACCAGCGTGGTATCTTGTGCGTTTATCCAAAACCTAAACCGGCGTGGTCTTGTGCGTTTAACCAAAACTTAATCCGGTGTGGTCTCTCGTGCGTTTAACCAGAACTTAAACCGGAGTGGTCTCTCGTGCATTTAACAAAAACATAAACCGGCGTAGTCTCTTGTGCGTTTAACCAAAACTTAAACCAGCGCGGTCTCTCGTGCATTTAACCAAAACTTGGTCTCTTGTGCATTTAACCAAATACTTAAACCAGCGTGGTCTCTCGTGCGTTTAACCAAAACTTAAACCAGCGTGGTCTCTCGTCTCCTGCGTTTAACCAAAACTTAAACCAGCTTGGTCTCTCGTGCGTTTATTCAAAACTTAAACCAGTGTGGTCTCTCGTCTCGTGCGTTTAACCAAAACTTAAACCGCCGTGGTCTCTCGTCTCGTGCGCTTAACCAAAACGTAAACCGCCGTGGTCTCTCGTCTCGTGCGTTTAACCAAAAGTTAAACCGGCGTGGTCTCACGTCTCGTGCGTTTAACCAATACTTAAACAGGCGTGATCTCTCGTGCTTTATACCAAAACTTAATCCAGCATGGTCTCTCGTGCGTCTAACCAAAACTAAAACCGGAATGGTCTCTCGTGAGTTTAACCAAAACTTAAAACGGCCTGGTCTCGTGGGTTTAACTAAAACTTAATCCGGCGTGTTTTCTCGTGGGTTTAACCAAAACTTAAACCAGCGTGGTCTCTCGCCTCGTGCGTTTAACCAAAACTTAAACCGGCGTGGTCTCTCGTCTCGTGCGTTTAACCAAAACTTAAACCAGCGTGGTCTCTCGTCTCCTGCGTTTAACCAAAACTTAAACCAGCTTGGTCTCTCGTGCTTTTATTCAAAACTTAAACCAGTGTGGTCTCTCGTCTCGTGCGTTTAACCAAAACTTAAACCAGCGTGGTCTCTCGTCTCGTGCGCTTAACCAAAACGTAAACCACCGTGCTCCCTGGTCTTGTGCGTTTAACGAAAAGTTAAACCGGCGTGGTCTCTCGTCTCGTGCGTTTAACCAATACTTAAACGGGCGTGATCTCTCGTGCTTTAAACCAAAACTTAATCCAGCATGGTCTCTCGTGCGTCTAGCCAAAACTTAAACCGGCGTGGTCTCTCATGCGTTTAACCAAAACTTAAACCGGCCTGGTCTCGTGGGTTTAACTAAACCTTAATCCGGCGTGTTCTCTCGTGGGTTTAACCAAAACTTAAACCAGCGTGGTCTCTCGTCTCGTACGTTTAACCCAAACTTAAACCGGCGTGGTCTCTAGTGCGTTTAACCAAAACTTAAACCGACGTGGTCTCTCGTGCATTTAACCAAAACTTAAACCGGTGTGGTCTCGTGCGTTTAACCAGCTTGGTATCTCGTGCATTTAACCAAAACTTAATCCGGCGTGGTCACTGGTGCGTTTAACCAGCCTGGTCTCTCGTGCGTTTAGGTTAAACGCACGTGAGACCACTCTGGTTTAAGTTTTGGTTAAACGCACAAAAGAACACGCCGGATTAAGTTTTGGTTAAACGCACAAGAGACCTTGCTGGTTAAACGCACCAGAGACCACGCTGGTTTACGTTTAGGTTAAACGCACGAGAGACCACGCTGGTTTAAGTTTTGGTTAAACGCACGATAGACCATGGCGGTTTAAGTTTAGGTTAAATGCACGAGAGACCACGCTGGTTAAACACACAAGAGACCATGCCGTTTTATGTTTAGGTTAAACGCACGAGGGACCACGCCAGATTAAGTTTTGGTTAAACGCACAAGACCACGTAGGTTTAAGTTTTGGTTAAACGCACAAGAGACCACGCTGGTTAAACGCACTAGACACCACGTTGGCTTAAGTTTTGGTTAAATGCACGAGAGACCACGTTGGTTTAAGTTTTGGTTAAACGCACGAGAGACCACGCCGGTTTAAGTTTTGGTTAAACGCACGAGAGACCACGCCGGTTTAAGTTTTGGTTAAACGCACGAGAGACCACGCTGGATTAAGTTTTGGTTTAAAGCACGATAGACCACGCCGGTTTAAGTTTTGGTTAAACGCAAGAGAGACCACGCTGGTTTAAGTTTTGGTTAAACGCACGAGAGACCACGCCGGTTTATGTTTTTGTTAAATGCACGAGAGACCACACCGGTTTAAGTTTTGGTTAACGCATAAGAGACCACGCCGGATTAAGTTTTGGTTAAGCGCACGAGAGACCACGCCGGCTTAAGTTTTGGTTAAACGCATGAGACCACGCCGGTTTAAGTTTTGGATAAACGCACGTAGGACCACGCTGGTTAAACGCACTAGAGACCACATTGGTTTAAGTTTTGGTCAAATGCACGAGAGACCACGCCGGTTTAAGTTTTGGTTAAACGCACGAGGGACCACGCCGGTTTAAGTTTTGGTTAAACGCACGAGAGACCAGGCCGGTTTAAGTTTTGGTTAAACGCACAAGACCACGCCGATTTAAGTTTTGGTTAAACGCACAAGAGACCATGCTGGTTAAATGCACTAGAGACCACGTTGGTTTAAGTTTGGTCTCTCGTGCATTTAACAAAAACATAAACCGCCGTGGTCTCTCGTGCGTTTAACCAAAACTTAAACCAGCGTGGTCTATCGTGCTTTAAACCAAAACTTAATCCAGCGTGGTCTCTCGTGCGTTTAACCAAAACTTAAACCGGCGTGGTATCTCACGCGTTTAACCAAAACTTAAACCGGCGTGGTCTCTCGTGCGTTTAACCAAAACTTAAACCGGCGTCGTCTCTAGTGCGTTTAACCAAAACTTAAACCGGCGTGGTCTCTCGTGCATTTAACCAAAACTTAAACCGGTGTGGTCTCGTGCGTTTAACCGGCGTGGTATCTCACGCGTTTAACCAAAACTTAAACCGGCGTGGTCTCTCGTGCGTTTAACCAAAACTTAAACCGGCGTGGTCTCTAGTGCGTTTAACCAAAACTTAAACCAACGTGGTCTCTCGTGCATTTAACCAAAACTTAAACCAGCTTGGTCTCTCGTGCGTTTATTCAAAACTTAAACCAGTGTGGTCTCTCGTCTCGTGCGTTTAACGAAAACTTAAACCGGCGTGGTCTCTCATCTCGTGCGCTTCACCAAAACGTAAACCACCGTGGTCCCTGGTCTTGTGCGTTTAACGAAAAATTAAACCGGCGTGTTCTCTTGTCTCGTGCGTTTAACCAATACTTAAACGGGCGTGATCTCTCGTGCTTTAAACCAAAACTTAATCCAGCATGGTCTCTCCTGCGTCAAGCCAAAACTTAAACCGGCGTGGTCTCGTGGGTTTAACTAAACCTTAATCCGGCGTGTTCTCTCGTGGGTTTAACCAAAACTTAAACCAGCGTGGTCTCTCGTCTCGTACGTTTAACCAAAACTTAAACCGGCGTGGTCTCTTGTGCGTTTAACCAAAACTTAATCCAGCGTGGTCTCTCGTGTGTTTAACCAAAACTTAAAACGGCATGGTCACTGGTGCGTTTAACCAGCCTGGTCTCTCGTGCGTTTAGGTTAAACGCACGTGAGACCACTCTGGTTTAAGTTTTGGTTAAACGCACAAAAGAACACGCCGGATTAAGTTTTGGTTAAACGCACAAGAGACCTTGCTGGTTAAACGCACCAGAGACCACGCTGGTTTACGTTTAGGTTAAACGCACGAGAGACCACGCTGGTTTAAGTTTTGGTTAAACGCACGATAGACCATGGCGGTTTAAGTTTAGGTTAAATGCACGAGAGACCACGCTGGTTAAACACACAAGAGACCATGCCGTTTTATGTTTAGGTTAAACGCACGAGGGACCACGCCAGATTAAGTTTTGGTTAAACGCACAAGACCACGTAGGTTTAAGTTTTGGTTAAACGCACAAGAGACCACGCTGGTTAAACGCACTAGACACCACGTTGGCTTAAGTTTTGGTTAAATGCACGAGAGACCACGCCGGTTTAAGTTTTGGTTAAACGCACGAGAGACCACGCCGGTTTAAGTTTTGGTTAAACGCACGAGAGACCACGGCGGTTTAAGTTTTGGTTAAACGCACGAGAGACCACGCTGGATTAAGTTTTGGTTTAAAGCACGATAGACCACGCCGGTTTAAGTTTTGGTTAAACGCAAGAGAGACCACGCTGGTTTAAGTTTTGGTTAAACGCACGAGAGACCACGCCGGTTTATGTTTTTGTTAAATGCACGAGAGACCACACCGGTTTAAGTTTTGGTTAACGCACAAGAGACCACGCCGGATTAAGTTTTGGTTAAGCGCACGAGAGACCACGCCGGCTTAAGTTTTGGTTAAACGCATGAGACCACGCCGGTTTAAGTTTTGGATAAACGCACGTAGGACCACGCTGGTTAAACGCACTAGAGACCACATTGGTTTAAGTTTTGGTCAAATGCACGAGAGACCACGCCGGTTTAAGTTTTGGTTAAACGCACGAGGGACCACGCCGGTTTAAGTTTTGGTTAAACGCACGAGAGACCAGGCCGGTTTAAGTTTTGGTTAAACGCACGAGACCACGCCGATTTAAGTTTTGGTTAAACGCACAAGACACCATGCTGGTTAAATGCACTAGAGACCACGTTGGTTTAAGTTTGGTCTCTCGTGCATTTAACAAAAACATAAACCGCCGTGGTCTCTCGTGCGTTTAACCAAAACTTAAACCAGCGTGGTCTATCGTGCTTTAAACCAAAACTTAATCCAGCGTGGTCTCTCGTGCGTTTAACCAAAACTTAAACCGGCGTGGTATCTCACGCGTTTAACCAAAACTTAAACCGGCGTGGTCTCTCGTGCGTTTAACCAAAACTTAAACCGGCGTCGTCTCTAGTGCGTTTAACCAAAACTTAAACCGGCGTGGTCTCTCGTGCGTTTAACCAAAACTTAAACCAACGTGGTCTCTCGTGCATTTAACCAAAACTTAAACCAGCTTGGTCTCTCGTGCGTTTATTCAAAACTTAAACCAGTGTGGTCTCTCGTCTCGTGCGTTTAACCAAAACTTAAACCGGCGTGGTCTCTCGTCTCGTGCGCTTAACCAAAACGTAAACCACCGTGGTCCCTGGTCTTGTGCGTTTAACGAAAAATTAAACCAGCGTGGTCTCTCGTCTCGTGCGTTTAACCAATACTTAAACGGGCGTGATCTCTCGTGCTTTAAACCAAAACTTAATCCAGCATGGTCTCTCGTGCGTCTAGCCAAAACTTAAACCGGCGTGGTCTCGTGGGTTTAACTAAACCTTAATCCGGCGTGTTCTCTCGTGGGTTTAACCAAAACTTAAACCAGCGTGGTCTCTCGTCTCGTACGTTTAACCAAAACTTAAACCGGCGTGGTCTCTTGTGCGTTTAACCAAAACTTAATCCAGCGTGGTCTCTCGTGTGTTTAACCAAAACTTAAACCAGCGTGGTATCTCGTGCGTTTAACCAAAACTTAAACCGGCGTGGTCTCTCGTGCGTTTAACCAAAACTTAAACCGGTGTGGTCTCTCGTGCGTTTTACCAAAACTTAAACCGGCGTGGTCTCTCGTGCGTTTAACCAAAACTTAAACCGGTGTGGTCTCTCATGCATTCAACCAAAACTTAAACCAACGTGGTCTCTAGTGCGTTTAACCAGCGTGGTATCTTATGTGTTTAACCAAAACTTAAAAGGTGGTCTTGTGCGTTTAACCAAAACTTAATCCGGCGTGGTCTCTCTTGCGTTTAACCTAAAGATAAAACGGCATGGTCTCTTGTGTGTTTAACCAGCGTGGTCTCTCGTGCGTTTAACCTAAACTTACACCGCCATGGTCTCTCGTGCGTTTAACCAAAACTTAAACCAGCGTGGTCTCTCGTACGTTTAACCTAAATGTAAACCGGCGTGGTCTCTGGTGTGTTTAACCAGCATGGTCTCTCGTGCGTTTAACCAAAACTTAAACCAACGTGGTCTCTCGTGCATTTAACCAAAACTTAAACCAGCTTGGTCTCTCGTGCGTTTATTCAAAACTTAAACCAGTGTGGTCTCTCGTCTCGTGCGTTTAACCAAAACTTAAACCGGCGTGGTCTCTCGTCTCGTGCGCTTAACCAAAACGTAAACCACCGTGGTCCCTGGTCTTGTGCGTTTAACGAAAAATTAAACCGGCGTGTTCTCTCGTCTCGTGCGTTTAACCAATACTTAAACGAGAGTGATCTCTCGTGCTTTAAACCAAAACTTAATCCAGCATGGTCTCTCGTGCGTCTAGCCAAAACTTAAACCGGCGTGGTCTCGTGGGTTTAACTAAACCTTAATCCGGCGTGTTCTCTCGTGGGTTTAACCAAAACTTAAACCAGCGTGGTCTCTCGTCTCGTACGTTTAACCAAAACTTAAACCGGCGTGGTCTCTTGTGCGTTTAACCAAAACTTAATCCAGCGTGGTCTCTCGTGTGTTTAACCAAAACTTAAACCAGCGTGGTATCT
Source organism: Echiichthys vipera (assembly GCF_963691815.1). Lineage (NCBI taxonomy): Eukaryota > Metazoa > Chordata > Actinopteri > Perciformes > Trachinidae > Echiichthys > Echiichthys vipera. The sequence continues at coordinate 396,560 of NC_139826.1, forward strand.
CTTGCGTTTAACCAAAACTTAAACCGGCGTGGTCTCTCGTGCGTTTAACCAAAACTTAAACCGGTGTGGTCTCTCGTGCGTTTTACCAAAACTTAAACCGGCGTGGTCTCTCGTGCGTTTAACCAAAACTTAAACCGGTGTGGTCTCTCATGCATTCAACCAAAACTTAAACCAACGTGGTCTCTAGTGCGTTTAACCAGCGTGGTATCTTATGTGTTTAACCAAAACTTAAAAGGTGGTCTTGTGCGTTTAACCAAAACTTAATCCGGCGTGGTCTCTCTTGCGTTTAACCTAAAGATAAAACGGCATGGTCTCTTGTGTGTTTAACCAGCGTGGTCTCTCGTGCGTTTAACCTAAACTTACACCGCCATGGTCTCTCGTGCGTTTAACCAAAACTTAAACCAGCGTGGTCTCTCGTACGTTTAACCTAAATGTAAACCGGCGTGGTCTCTGGTGTGTTTAACCAGCATGGTCTCTCTTGCGTTTAACCAAAACCAAATCAGGCGTGGTCTCTTGTGCGTTTAACCAAAACTTAATCCAGCATGGTCTCTCGTGCGTTTAACAAAAAACTTAAACCGGCATGGTCTATCGTCCTTGAAACCAAAACTTAATCCAGCGTGGTCTCTCGTGCGTTTAACCAAAAACTTAAACCGGCATGGTCTATCGTGCTTGAAACCAAAACTCAAACCGTTGTGGTCTCTCGTGCGTTTTACCAAAACTTAAACCGGCGTGGTCTCTCGTGCATTTTACACAAACTTAAACCGTTGTGGTCTCTCGTGCGTTTTACGAAAACTTAAACCGGCGTGGTCTCTCGTTAAACGCACGAGAGACCACGCTGGATTAAGTTTTGGTTTAAAGCACGATAGACCACGCCGGTTTAAGTTTTGGTTAAACGCAAGAGAGACCACGCTGGTTTAAGTTTTGGTTAAACGCACGAGAGACCACGCCGGTTTATGTTTTTGTTAAATGCACGAGAGACCACACCGGTTTAAGTTTTGGTTAACGCACAAGAGACCACGCCGGACTAAGTTTTGGTCAAAGCACGATAGACCACGCCGGTTTATGTTTTTGTTAAATGCACGAGAGACCACACCGGTTTAAGTTTTGGTTAACGCACGAGAGACCACGCTGGATTAAGTTTTGGTTTAAAGCACGATAGACCACGCCGGTTTAAGTTTTGGTTAAACGCAAGAGAGACCACGCTGGTTTAAGTTTTGGTTAAACGCACGAGAGACCACGCCGGTTTATGTTTTTGTTAAATGCACGAGAGACCACACCGGTTTAAGTTTTGGTTAACGCACAAGAGACCACGCCGGATTAAGTTTTGGTTTAAAGCACGATAGACCACGCCGGTTTAAGTTTTGGTTAAACGCAAGAGAGACCACGCTGGTTTAAGTTTTGGTTAAACGCACGAGAGACCACGCCGGTTTATGTTTTTGTTAAATGCACGAGAGACCACACCGGTTTAAGTTTTGGTTAACGCACAAGAGACCACGCCGGACTAAGTTTTGGTCAAAGCACGATAGACCACGCCGGTTTATGTTTTTGTTAAATGCACGAGAGACCACACCGGTTTAAGTTTTGGTTAACGCACGAGAGACCACGCTGGATTAAGTTTTGGTTTAAAGCACGATAGACCACGCCGGTTTAAGTTTTGGTTAAACGCAAGAGAGACCACGCTGGTTTAAGTTTTGGTTAAACGCACGAGAGACCACGCCGGTTTATGTTTTTGTTAAATGCACGAGAGACCACACCGGTTTAAGTTTTGGTTAACGCACAAGAGACCACGCCGGATTAAGTTTTGGTTAAGCGCACGAGAGACCACGCCGGCTTAAGTTTTGGTTAAACGCATGAGACCACGCCGGTTTAAGTTTTGGATAAACGCACGTAGGACCACGCTGGTTAAACGCACTAGAGACCACATTGGTTTAAGTTTTGGTCAAATGCACGAGAGACCACGCCGGTTTAATTTTTGGTTAAACGCACGAGGGACCACGCCGGTTTAAGTTTTGGTTAAACGCACGAGAGACCAGGCCGGTTTAAGTTTTGGTTAAACGCACGAGACCACGCCGATTTAAGTTTTGGTTAAACGCACAAGAGACCATGCTGGTTAAATGCACTAGAGACCACGTTGGTTTAAGTTTGGTCTCTCGTGCATTTGACAAAAACATAAACCGCCGTGGTCTCTCGTGCATTTAACCAAAACTTAAACCAGCGTGGTCTATCGTGCTTTAAACCAAAACTTAATCCAGCGTGGTCTCTCGTGCGTTTAACCAAAACTTAAACCGGCGTGGTATCTCACGCGTTTAACCAAAACTTAAACCGGCGTGGTCTCTCGTGCGTTTAACCAAAACTTAAACCGGCGTCGTCTCTAGTGCGTTTAACCAAAACTTAAACCGGCGTGGTCTCTCGTGCATTTAACCAAAACTTAAACCGGTGTGGTCTCGTGCGTTTAACCGGCGTGGTATCTCACGCGTTTAACCAAAACTTAAACCGGCGTGGTCTCTCGTGCGTTTAACCAAAACTTAAACCGGCGTGGTCTCTAGTGCGTTTAACCAAAACTTAAACCAACGTGGTCTCTCGTGCATTTAACCAAAACTTAAACCAGCTTGGTCTCTCGTGCGTTTATTCAAAACTTAAACCAGTGTGGTCTCTCGTCTTGTGCGTTTAACGAAAAATTAAACCGGCGTGTTCTCTTGTCTCGTGCGTTTAACCAATACTTAAACGGGCGTGATCTCTCGTGCTTTAAACCAAAACTTAATCCAGCATGGTCTTTCGTGCGTCAAGCCAAAACTTAAACCGGCGTGGTCTCGTGGGTTTAACTAAACCTTAATCCGGCGTGTTCTCTCGTGGGTTTAACCAAAACTTAAACCAGCGTGGTCTCTCGTCTCGTACGTTTAACCAAAACTTAAACCGGCGTGGTCTCTTGTGCGTTTAACCAAAACTTAATCCAGCGTGGTCTCTCGTGTGTTTAACCAAAACTTAAACCAGCGTGGTATCTCGTGCGTTTAACCAAAACTTAAACCGGCGTGGTCTCTCGTGCGTTTAACCAAAACTTAAACCGGTGTGGTCTCTCGTGCGTTTTACCAAAACTTAAACCGGCGTGGTCTCTCGTGCGTTTAACCAAAACTTAAACCGGTGTGGTCTCTCATGCATTCAACCAAAACTTAAACCAACGTGGTCTCTAGTGCGTTTAACCAGCGTGGTATCTTATGTGTTTAACCAAAACTTAAAAGGTGGTCTTGTGCGTTTAACCAAAACTTAATCCGGCGTGGTCTCTCTTGCGTTTAACCTAAAGATAAAACGGCATGGTCTCTTGTGTGTTTAACCAGCGTGGTCTCTCGTGCGTTTAACCTAAACTTACACTGCCATGGTCTCTCGTGCGTTTAACCAAAACTTAAACCAGCGTGGTCTCTCGTACGTTTAACCTAAATGTAAACCGGCGTGGTCTCTGGTGTGTTTAACCAGCATGGTCTCTCTTGCGTTTAACCAAAACCAAATCAGGCGTGGTCTCTTGTGCGTTTAACCAAAACTTAATCCAGCATGGTCTCTCGTGCGTTTAACCAAAAACTTAAACCGGCATGGTCTATCGTCCTTGAAACCAAAACTCAAACCGTTGTGGTCTCTCGTGCGTTTTACCAAAACTTAAACCGGCGTGGTCTCTCGTGCATTTAACACAAACTTAAACCGTTGTGGTCTCTCGTGCGTTTTACGAAAACTTAAACCGGCGCGGTCTCTCGTCTCGTGCGCTTAACCAAAACGTAAACCGGCGTGGTCTCTCGTGCGTTTAACCAAAACTTAAACCGGCCTGGTCTCGTGGGTTTAACTAAACCTTAATCCGGCGTGTTCTCTCGTGGGTGGGCTGGTCTCTCGTGCGTTTTACCAAAAGTTAAACTTGTGTGGTGTCTCATGCATTTAACCAAAACTTAAACGGGCGTGGTCTCTCGTGCGTTTAGCCAAAACTTAAACCGGCGTGGTCTCGTGCGTTTAACCAAAACTTAATCCACCGCGGTCTCTCGTGGGTTTAACCAAAACTTAAACCAGCGTGATCTCTCGTGCGTTTAACCAAAACTTAAACCGGCGGGGTCTCTCGTGCGTTTAACCAAAACTTAAACCAGTGTGGTCTCTCGTGCGTTTTACCAAAACTTAAACCGGCGTGGTCTCTCATACGTTTAACCTAAATGTAAACCGGCGTGGTCTCTGGTGTGTTTAACCAGCATGGTCTCTCTTGCGTTTAACCAAAACCAAATCAGGCGTGGTCTCTTGTGCCTTTAACCAAAACTTAATCCAGCATGGTCTCTCGTGCGTTTAACCAAAAACTTAAACCGGCATGGTCTATCGTCCTTGAAACCAAAACTTAATCCAGCGTGGTCTCTTGTGCGTTTAACCAAAAACTTATACCGGCATGGTCTATCGTGCTTGAAACCAAAACTCAAACCGTTGTGGTCTCTCGTGCGTTTTACCAAAACTTAAACCGGCGTGGTCTCTCGTGCATTTAACCAAAACTTAAACCGGTGTGGTCTCGTGCGTTTAACCGGCGTGGTATCTCACGCGTTTAACCAAAACTTAAACCGGCGTGGTCTCTCGTGCGTTTAACCAAAACTTAAACCGGCGTGGTCTCTAGTGCGTTTAACCAAAACTTAAACCAACGTGGTCTCTCGTGCATTTAACCAAAACTTAAACCAGCTTGGTCTCTCGTGCGTTTATTCAAAACTTAAACCAGTGTGGTCTCTCGTCTCGTGCGTTTAACCAAAACTTAAACCGGCGTGGTCTCTCATCTCGTGCGCTTAACCAAAACGTAAACCACCGTGGTCCCTGGTCTTGTGCGTTTAACGAAAAATTAAACCGGCGTGTTCTCTTGTCTCGTGCGTTTAACCAATACTTAAACGGGCGTGATCTCTCGTGCTTTAAACCAAAACTTAATCCAGCATGGTCTCTCGTGCGTCAAGCCAAAACTTAAACCGGCGTGGTCTCGTGGGTTTAACTAAACCTTAATCCGGCGTGTTCTCTCGTGGGTTTAACCAAAACTTAAACCAGCGTGGTCTCTCGTCTCGTACGTTTAACCAAAACTTAAACCGGCGTGGTCTCTTGTGCGTTTAACCAAAACTTAATCCAGCGTGGTCTCTCGTGTGTTTAACCAAAACTTAAACCAGCGTGGTATCTCGTGCGTTTAACCAAAACTTAAACCGGCGTGGTCTCTCGTGCGTTTAACCAAAACTTAAACCGGTGTGGTCTCTCGTGCGTTTTACCAAAACTTAAACCGGCGTGGTCTCTCGTGCGTTTAACCAAAACTTAAACCGGTGTGGTCTCTCATGCATTCAACCAAAACTTAAACCAACGTGGTCTCTAGTGCGTTTAACCAGCGTGGTATCTTATGTGTTTAACCAAAACTTAAAAGGTGGTCTTGTGCGTTTAACCAAAACTTAATCCGGCGTGGTCTCTCTTGCGTTTAACCTAAAGATAAAACGGCATGGTCTCTTGTGTGTTTAACCAGCGTGGTCTCTCGTGCGTTTAACCTAAACTTACACTGCCATGGTCTCTCGTGCGTTTAACCAAAACTTAAACCAGCGTGGTCTCTCGTACGTTTAACCTAAATGTAAACCGGCGTGGTCTCTGGTGTGTTTAACCAGCATGGTCTCTCTTGCGTTTAACCAAAACCAAATCAGGCGTGGTCTCTTGTGCGTTTAACCAAAACTTAATCCAGCATGGTCTCTCGTGCGTTTAACCAAAAACTTAAACCGGCATGGTCTATCGTCCTTGAAACCAAAACTCAAACCGTTGTGGTCTCTCGTGCGTTTTACCAAAACTTAAACCGGCGTGGTCTCTCGTGCATTTAACACAAACTTAAACCGTTGTGGTCTCTCGTGCGTTTTACGAAAACTTAAACCGGCGCGGTCTCTCGTCTCGTGCGCTTAACCAAAACGTAAACCGGCGTGGTCTCTCGTGCGTTTAACCAAAACTTAAACCGGCCTGGTCTCGTGGGTTTAACTAAACCTTAATCCGGCGTGTTCTCTCGTGGGTGGGCTGGTCTCTCGTGCGTTTTACCAAAAGTTAAACTTGTGTGGTGTCTCATGCATTTAACCAAAACTTAAACGGGCGTGGTCTCTCGTGCGTTTAGCCAAAACTTAAACCGGCGTGGTCTCGTGCGTTTAACCAAAACTTAATCCACCGCGGTCTCTCGTGGGTTTAACCAAAACTTAAACCAGCGTGATCTCTCGTGCGTTTAACCAAAACTTAAACCGGCGGGGTCTCTCGTGCGTTTAACCAAAACTTAAACCAGTGTGGTCTCTCGTGCGTTTTACCAAAACTTAAACCGGCGTGGTCTCTCATACGTTTAACCTAAATGTAAACCGGCGTGGTCTCTGGTGTGTTTAACCAGCATGGTCTCTCTTGCGTTTAACCAAAACCAAATCAGGCGTGGTCTCTTGTGCCTTCAACCAAAACTTAATCCAGCATGGTCTCTCGTGCGTTTAACCAAAAACTTAAACCGGCATGGTCTATCGTCCTTGAAACCAAAACTTAATCCAGCGTGGTCTCTTGTGCGTTTAACCAAAAACTTATACCGGCATGGTCTATCGTGCTTGAAACCAAAACTCAAACCGTTGTGGTCTCTCGTGCGTTTTACCAAAACTTAAACCGGCGTGGTCTCTCGTGCATTTAACACAAACTTAAACCGTTGTGGTCTCTCGTGCGTTTTACGAAAACTTAAACCGGCGCGGTCTCTCGTCTCGTGCGCTTAACCAAAACGTAAACCGGCGTGGTCTCTCGTGCGTTTAACCAAAACTTAAACCGGCCTGGTCTCGTGGGTTTAACTAAACCTTAATCCGAAGTGTTCTCTCGTGGGTGGGCGTGGTCTCTCGTGCGTTTTACCAAAACTTAAACTTGTGTGGTGTCTCATGCATTTAACCAAATCTTAAACAGGCGTGGTCTCTCGTGCGTTTCGCCAAAACTTAAACCGGCGTGGTCTCGTGCGTTTAACCAAAACTTAATCCACCGTGGTCTCTCGTGGGTTTAACCAAAACTTAAACCAGCGTGGTCTCTTCTGCGTTTAACCAAAACTTAATCCAGCGTGGTCTCTCGTGCGTTTAACCAAAACTTAAACCAGCGTGGTCTCACGTGCGTTTAACCAAAACTTAAACCGGCGTGGTCTCTCGTGCGTTTTACCAAAACTTAAACTGGTGTGGTATTCAAAGCGTTTAACCAAAACTTAAACCGGCGTAGTCTCTCGTGCGTTAAACCAAAACTTAAACCGGCTTGGTCTCGTGCGTTTAACCAAAACTTAACCCGTGGTCTCTTGTGCGTTTAACCAAAACTTAAACCGGCGTGGTCTCTCGTGCGTTTAACCAAAACTTAAACCGGCGGGGTCTCTCGTGCGTTTAACAAAAACTTAATCCAGCGTGGTCTCTCGTGCGTTTAACCAAAACTTAAACCAGCGTGGTATCTCGTACGTTTAACCAAAACTTAAACCGGCTTGGTCTCTCGTGCGTTTAACCAAAACTTAAACCGGTGTGGTCTCTCGTGCGTTTTACCAAAACTTAAACCGGCGTGGTCTCTCGTGCGTTTAACCAAAACTTAAACCGGTGTGGTCTCTCATGCATTTAACCAAAACTTAAACCAACGTGGTCTCTAGTGCGTTTAACCAGCGTGGTATCTTATGTGTTTAACCAAAACTTAAAAGGTGGTCTTGTGCGTTTAACCAAAACTTAATCCGGCGTGGTCTCTCTTGCGTTTAACCTAAAGATAAAACGGCATGGTCTCTTGTGTGTTTAACCAGCGTGGTCTCTCGTGCGTTTAACCTAAACTTACACCGCCATGGTCTCTTGTGCGTTTAACCAAAACTTAAACCAGCGTGGTCTCTCGTACGTTTAACCTAAATGTAAACCGGCGTGGTCTCTGGTGTGTTTAACCAGCATGGTCCCTCTTGCGTTTAACCAAAACCAAATCAGGCGTGGTCTCTTGTGCGTTTAACCAAAACTTAATCCAGCATGGTCTCTCGTGCGTTTAACCAAAAACTCAAACCGTTGTGGTCTCTCGTGCGTTTTACCAAAACTTAAACCGGCGTGGTCTCTCGTGCATTTAACACAAACTTAAACCGTTGTGGTCTCTCGTGCGTTTTACGAAAACTTAAACCGGCGCGGTCTCTCGTCTCGTGCGCTTAACCAAAACGTAAACCGGCGTGGTCTCTCGTGCGTTTAACCAAAACTTAAACCGGCCTGGTCTCGTGGGTTTAACTAAAACTTAATCCGAAGTGTTCTCTCGTGGGTGGGCGTGGTCTCTCGTGCGTTTTACCAAAACTTAAACTTGTGTGGTGTCTCATGCATTTAACCAAAACTTAAACGGGCGTGGTCTCTCGTGCGTTTAGCCAAAACTTAAACCGCCGTGGTCTCGTGCGTTTAACCAAAACTTAATCCACCGTGGTCTCTCGTGGGTTTAACCAAAACTTAAACCGGCGTGGTCTCTTCTGCGTTTAACCAAAACTTAATCCAGCGTGGTCTCTCGTGCGTTTAACCAAAACTTAAACCAGCGTGGTCTCACGTGCGTTTAACCAAAACTTAAACCGGCGTGGTCTCTCGTACGTTTTACCAAAACTTAAACTGGTGTGGTGTCTCATGCATTTAACCAAAACTTAAACGGGCGTGGTCTCTCGTGCGTTTAGCCAAAACTTAAACCGCCGTGGTCTCGTGCGTTTAACCAAAACTTAATCCACCGTGGTCTCTCGTGGGTTTAACCAAAACTTAATCCACCGTGGTCTCTCGTGGGTTTAACCAAAACTTAAACCAGCGTGGTCTCTTCTGCGTTTAACCAAAACTTAATCCAGCGTGGTCTCTCGTGCGTTTAACCAAAACTTAAACCAGCGTGGTCTCACGTGCGTTTAACCAAAACTTAAACCGGCGTGGTCTCTCGTGCGTTTTACCAAAACTTAAACTGGTGTGGTATTCAATGCGTTTAACCAAAACTTAAACCGGCGTAGTCTCTCGTGCGTTAAACCAAAACTTAAACCGGCTTGGTCTCGTGCGTTTAACCAAAACTTAACCCGTGGTCTCTTGTGCGTTTAACCAAAACTTAAACCGGCGTGGTCTCTCGTGCGTTTAACCAAAACTTAAACCGGCGGGGTCTCTCGTGCGTTTAACAAAAACTTAATCCAGCGTGGTCTCTCGTGCGTTTAACCAAAACTTAAACCAGCGTGGTATCTCGTACGTTTAACCAAAACTTAAACCGGCTTGGTCTCTCGTGCGTTTAACCAAAACTTAAACCGGTGTGGTCTCTCGTGCGTTTTACCAAAACTTAAACCGGCGTGGTCTATCGTGCGTTTAACCAAAACTTAAACCGATGTGGTCTCTCATGCATTTAACCAAAACTTAAACCAACGTGGTCTCTAGTGCGTTTAACCAGCGTGGTATCTTATGTGTTTAACCAAAACTTAAAAGGTGGTCTTGTGCGTTTAACCAAAACTTAATCCGGCGTGGTCTCTCTTGCGTTTAACCTAAAGATAAAACGGCATGGTCTCTTGTGTGTTTAACCAGCGTGGTCTCTCGTGCGTTTAACCTAAACTTACACCGCCATGGTCTCTTGTGCGTTTAACCAAAACTTAAACCAGCGTGGTCTCTCGTACGTTTAACCTAAATGTAAACCGGCGTGGTCTCTGGTGTGTTTAACCAGCATGGTCTCTCTTGCGTTTAACCAAAACCAAATCAGGCGTGGTCTCTTGTGCGTTTAACCAAAACTTAATCCAGCATGGTCTCTCGTGCGTTTAACCAAAAACTCAAACCGTTGTGGTCTCTCGTGCGTTTTACCAAAACTTAAACCGGCGTGGTCTCTCGTGCATTTAACACAAACTTAAACCGTTGTGGTCTCTCGTGCGTTTTACGAAAACTTAAACCGGCGCGGTCTCTCGTCTCGTGCGCTTAACCAAAACGTAAACCGGCGTGGTCTCTTGTGCGTTTAACCAAAACTTAAACCGGCCTGGTCTCGTGGGTTTAACTAAAACTTAATCCGAAGTGTTCTCTCGTGGGTGGGCGTGGTCTCTCGTGCGTTTTACCAAAACTTAAACTTGTGTGGTGTCTCATGCATTTAACCAAAACTTAAACGGGCGTGGTCTCTCGTGCGTTTAGCCAAAACTTAAACCGCCGTGGTCTCGTGCGTTTAACCAAAACTTAATCCACCGTGGTCTCTCGTGGGTTTAACCAAAACTTAAACCGGCGTGGTCTCTTCTGCGTTTAACCAAAACTTAATCCAGCGTGGTCTCTCGTGCGTTTAACCAAAACTTAAACCAGCGTGGTCTCACGTGCGTTTAACCAAAACTTAAACCGGCGTGGTCTCTCGTACGTTTTACCAAAACTTAAACTGGTGTGGTGTCTCATGCATTTAACCAAAACTTAAACGGGCGTGGTCTCTCGTGCGTTTAGCCAAAACTTAAACCGCCGTGGTCTCGTGCGTTTAACCAAAACTTAATCCACCGTGGTCTCTCGTGGGTTTAACCAAAACTTAAACCGGCGTGGTCTCTTCTGCGTTTAACCAAAACTTAATCCAGCGTGGTCTCTCGTGCGTTTAACCAAAACTTAAACCAGCGTGGTCTCACGTGCGTTTAACCAAAACTTAAACCGGCGTGGTCTCTCGTACGTTTTACCAAAACTTAAACTGGTGTGGTATTTAATGCGTTTAACCAAAACTTAAACCGGCGTAGTCTCTCGTGCGTTAAACCAAAACTTAAACCGGCTTGGTCTCGTGCGTTTAACCAAAACTTAACCCGTGGTCTCTTGTGCGTTTAACCAAAACTTAAACCGGCGTGGTCTCTCATACGTTTAACCAAAACTTAAACCGGCGTGGTCTCTCATGCATTTAACCAAAACTTAAACCAACGTGGTCTCTAGTGCGTTTAACCAGCGTGGTCTCTCGTGCGTTTAACCAAAACTTAAACCAGTGTGGTCTCTCGGCTCGTGCGTTTAGCCTACACTTAAACGGGCGTGGTCTCTCGTGCTTTAAACCACAACCTAATCCAGCGTGGTCTCTCGTGGGTTTAACCAAAACTTAAACCTGCGTGGTCTCTCGTGCGTTTAACCAAAAGTTAAACCGACGTGGTCTCTCGTGCGTTTTACCAAAACTTAAACCGGCGTGGCATTTCGTGCGTTTTACCAAAACTTAAACCGGAATGGTCTCTCGTGCGTTTAATCAGCACGGTCTCTCTTGCGTTTAGCCAAAACTTAAACCAACGTGGTCTCTAGTGTGTTTAACCAGCGTGGTATCTTGTGCGTTTATCCAAAACCTAAACCGGCGTGGTCTCACGTGCGTTTAACCAGAACTTAAACCGGAGTGGTCTCACGTGCGTTTAACCAAAACTTAAACCGGCGTGGTCTCTCGTGCATTTAACAAAAACATAAACCGGCGTAGTCTCTTGTGCGTTTAACTAAAACTTAAACCAGCGGGGTCTCTCGTGCATTTAACCAAAACTTGGTCTCTTGTGCATTTAACCAAAACTTAAACCAGCGTGGTCTCACGTGCGTTTAACCAAAACTTAAACCGGCGTGGTCTCTCGTGCGTTTTACCAAAACTTAAACTGGTGTGGTATTTAATGCGTTTAACCAAAACTTAAACCGGCGTAGTCTCTCGTGCGTTAAACCAAAACTTAAACCGGCTTGGTCTCGTGCGTTTAACCAAAACTTAACCCGTGGTCTCTTGTGCGTTTAACCAAAACTTAAACCGGCGTGGTCTCTCATACGTTTAACCAAAACTTAAACCGGCGTGGTCTCTCATGCATTTAACCAAAACTTAAACCAACGTGGTCTCTAGTGCGTTTAACCAGCGTGGTCTCTCGTGCGTTTAACCAAAACTTAAACCAGTGTGGTCTCTCGGCTCGTGCGTTTAGCCTACACTTAAACGGGCGTGGTCTCTCGTGCTTTAAACCACAACCTAATCCAGCGTGGTCTCTCGTGGGTTTAACCAAAACTTAAACCTGCGTGGTCTCTCGTGCGTTTAACCTAAAGTTAAACCGACGTGGTCTCTCGTGCGTTTTACCAAAACTTAAACCGGCGTGGTATCTCGTGCGTTTAACCAAAACTTAAACCAGTGTGGTCTCTCGTCTCCTGCGTTTAGCCTTAACTTAAACGGGCGTGGTCTCTCTTGCTTTAAACCAAAACTTAATCCAGCGTGGTCTCTCGTGCGTTTTACCAAAACTTAAACCGGCGTGGTCTCTCGTGGGTTTAACCAAAAGTTAAACCGACGTGGTCTCTCGTGCGTTTTACCAAAACTTAAACCGCCGTGGTCTCTCGTGCATTTAACAAAAACATAAACCGGCGTAGTCTCTTGTGCGTTTAACTAAAACTTAAACCAGCGGGGTCTCTCGTGCATTTAACCAAAACTTGGTCTCTTGTGCATTTAACCAAAACTTAAACCAGCGTGGTCTCTCGTCTCCTGCGTTTAACCAAAACTTAAACCAGCTTGGTCTCTCGTGCGTTTATTCAAAACTTAAACCAGTGTGGTCTCTCGTCTCGTGCGTTTAACCAAAACTTAAACCGCCGTGGTCTCTCGTCTCGTGCGCTTAACCAAAACGTAAACCGCTGTGGTCTCTCGTCTCGTGCGTTTAACCAAAAGTTAAACCGGCGTGGTCTCTCGTCTCGTGCGTTTAACCAATACTTAAACTGGCGTGATCTCTCGTGCTTTATACCAAAACTTAATCCAGCATGGTCTCTCGTGCGTCTAACCAAAACTAAAACCGGCATGGTCTCTCGTGCGTTTAACCAAAACTTAAACCGGCCTGGTCTCGTGGGTTTAACTAAAACTTAATCCGGCGTGTTTTCTCGTGGGTTTAACCAAAACTTAAACCAGCGTGGTCTCTGGCCTCGTGCGTTTAACCAAAACTTAAACCAGCGTGGTCTCTCGTCTCGTGCGTTTAACAAAAACTTAAACCAGCGTGGTCTCTCGTCTCCTGCGTTTAACCAAAACTTAAACCAGCTTGGTCTCTCGTGCGTTTATTCAAAACTTAAACCAGTGTGGTCTCTCGTCTCGTGCGTTTAACCAAAACTTAAACCGGCGTGGTCTCTCGTCTCGTGCGCTTAACCAAAACGTAAACCACCGTGGTCCCTGGTCTTGTGCGTTTAATGAAAAGTTAAACCGGCGTGGTCTCTCGTGTCGTGCGTTTAACCAATACTTAAACGGGCGTGATCTCTCGTGCTTTAAACCAAAACTTAATCCAGCATGGTCTCTCGTGCGTCTAGCCAAAACTTAAACCGGCGTGGTCTCTCATGCGTTTAACCAAAACATAAACCGGCCTGGTCTCGTGGGTTTAACTAAACCTTAATCCGGCGTGTTCTCTCGTGGGTTTAACCAAAACTTAAACCAGCGTGGTCTCTCGTCTCGTACGTTTAACCAAAACTTCAACCGGCGTGGTCTCTTCTGCGTTTAACCAAAACTTAATCCAGCGTGGTCTCTCGTGCGTTTAACCAAAACTTAAACCAGCGTGGTCTCACGTGCGTTTAACCAAAACTTAAACCGGCGTGGTCTCTTGTGCGTTTTACCAAAACTTAAACTGGTGTGGTATTTAATGCGTTTAACCAAAACTTAAACCAGCTTGGTCTCTCGTGCGTTTATTCAAAACTTAAACCAGTGTGGTCTCTCGTCTCGTGCGTTTAACCAAAACTTAAACCGGCGTGGTCTCTCGTCTCGTGCGCTTAACCAAAACGTAAACCACCGTGGTCCCTGGTCTTGTGCGTTTAATGAAAAGTTAAACCGGCGTGGTCTCTCGTGTCGTGCGTTTAACCAATACTTAAACGGGCGTGATCTCTCGTGCTTTAAACCAAAACTTAATCCAGCATGGTCTCTCGTGCGTCTAGCCAAAACTTAAACCGGCGTGGTCTCTCATGCGTTTAACCAAAACATAAACCGGCCTGGTCTCGTGGGTTTAACTAAACCTTAATCCGGCGTGTTCTCTCGTGGGTTTAACCAAAACTTAAACCGGCGTGGTCTCTTGTGCGTTTTACCAAAACTTAAACTGGTGTGGTATTTAATGCGTTTAACCAAAACTTAAACCGGCGTGGTCTCTCGTGCGTTAAACCAAAACTTAAACCGGCTTGGTCTCGTGCGTTTAAACCAAAACTTAAACCAGCGTGGTCTCTCGTACGTTTAACCTAAATGTAAACCGGCATGGTCTCTGGTGTGTTTAACCAGCACGGTCTCTCTTGCGTTTAACCAAAACCAAATCAGGCGTGGTCTCTTGTGCGTTTAACCAAAACTTAATCCAGCGTGGTCTCTCGTGCGTTTAACCAAAAACTTAAACCGGCATGGTCTATCGTGCTTGAAACCAAAACTCAAACCGCCGTGGTCTCTCGTGCGTTTTACCAAAACTTAAACCGACGTGGTCTCTCGTGTGATTAACCAATACTTAAACCGGTGTGGTCTCTCGTGCATTTAACCAAAACTTAAACCAACGTGGTCTCTAGTGCAGTCTTTAACTAAAACATAAACCGGCGTGGTCTCTCGTGCATTTAACCAAAACTTAAACCGTTGTGGTCTCTCGTGCGTTTTACGAAAACTAAAACCGGCGTGGTCTCTCGTCTCGTGCGCTTAACCAAAACGTAAACCGGCGTGGTCTCTCGTGCGTTTAACCAAAATTTAAACCGGCCTGGTCTCATTGGTTTAACTAAACCTTAATCCGGCGTGTTCTCTCGTGGGTGGGCGTGGTCTCTCGTGCGTTTTACCAAAACTTAAACTTGTGTGGTATCTCATGCGTTTAACCAAAACTTAAACCGCCGTGGTCTCTCGTGCGTTTAGCCAAAACTTAAAACGGCATGGTCTCGTGCGTTTAACCAAAACTTAATCCGGCGTGGTCTCTCGTGGGTTTAACCAAAACTTAAACCAGCGTGATCTCTCGTGCGTTTAACCAAAACTTAAATCAACGTGGTCTCTAGTGCGTTTAACCAGCGTGGTCTCTTGTTTGTTTAACCAAAACTTAAACCGGCGTAGTCTTGTGCGTTTTACCAAAACTTAAACCGGCGTGGTCTCTCGTGCGTTTAACCAAAACTTAAACCGGCGTGGTCTCTCATGCATTTAACCAAATCTTAAATCAACGTGGTCTCTAGTGCGTTTAACCAGCGTGGTCTCTTGTTTGTTTAACCAAAACTTAAACCGGCGTAGTCTTGTGCGTTTAACCAAAACTTAATCCGGCGTGGTCTCTCTTGCGTTTAACCTGAAGATAAAACGGCATGGTCTCTTGTGTGTTTAACCAGCGTGGTCTCTCGTGCGTTTAACCTAAACTTAAACCGCCATGGTCTCTCGTGCGTTAAACCAAAACTTAAACCAGCATAGTCTCTCGTGCGTTTAACCTAAATGTAAACCGGCGTGGTCTCTGGTGTGTTTAACCAGCATGGTCTCTCTTGCGTTTAACCAAAACTTAATCCGGCGTGGTCCCTTGTGCGTTTACCCAAAACTTAATCCAGCGTGGTCTCTCGTACGTTTAACCAAAAACCTAAACGGGCATGGTCTATCGTGCTTGAAACCAAAACTTAATCCAGCGTGGTCTCTCGTGCGTTCAACCAAAACTTAAACCAGTGTGGTCTCTCGTGCGTTTTACCAAAACTTAAACCGGCGTGGTCTCTCGTGTGTTTAACCAATACTTAAACCGGCGTGGTCTCTCGTGCATTTAACCAAAACTTAAACCAACGTGGTCTCTAGTGCGTTCGCTCTTACCAAAACTTAAACCGGCGTGGTCTCTCGTGCGTTTAACCAAAACTTAAACCGTTGTGGTCTCTCGTGCGTTTTACCAAAACTTAAACCGGCGTGGTCTCTTGTGTGTTTAACCAAAACTTAAACCGGTGTGGTCTCTCGTGTGTTTAACCAAAACTTAAACCGGCGTGGTCTCTCATGTATTTAACCAAAACTTAAACCGTTGTGGTCTCTCGTGCGTTTTACCAAAACTTAAACCGGCGTGGTCTCTTGTCTGTTTAACCAAAACTCAAACCAGCGGGGTCTCTCGTGAGTTTAACCAAAACTTGGTCTCTCGTGCATTTAACCAAATACTTAAACCAGCGTGGTCTCTCATCTCCTGTGTTTAACCAAAACTTAAACCAGCGTGGTCTCTCGTCTCCTGCGTTTAACCAAAACTTAAACCAGTGTGGTCTCTCGTCTCGTGCATTTAACCAAAACTTTAAACCGGTGTGGTCTCTCGTCTCGTGCGCTTAACCAAAACGTAAACCGCCGTGGTCTCTCGTCTCGTGCGTTTAACCAAAAGTTTAACCAATACTTAAACGGGCGTGATCTCTCGTGCTTTAAACCAAAACTTAATCCAGCATGGTCTCTCGTGCGTCTAACCAAAACTTAAACCGGCGTGGTCTCTCGTGCGTTTAACCAAAACTTAAACCGGCCTGGTGTCGTGGGTTTAACTAAAACTTAATCCGGCGTGTTCTCTCGTGGGTTTAACCAAAACTTAAACCAGCGTGGTCTCTCTTCTCGTGCGTTTAACCAAAACTTAAACCAGCCTAGTCTCTCGTCTCCTGCGTTTAACCAAAACTTAAACCAGCTTGGTCTCTCGTGCGTTTATTCAAAACTTAAACCAGTGTGGTCTCTCGTCTCGTGCGTTTAACCAAAACTTGAACCAGCATGGCCTCTTGTCTTGTGGGCTTAACCAAAACTTAAACCGGAGTGGTCTCTCGTCTCGTGTGTTTAACTAAAACTTATACCGGCCTGGTCTCTCGTGCGTTTAACCAAATCTTAATCCACCGTGCTTTCTTGTCTAGTGCGTTTAACCAAAAATTAAACCGGCATGGTCATCTTGTGTGTTTAACCAAAACATAAACTTGTGTGGCCTCTCGTGCGTTTAACCAAAACTTATACCAGCATGGTCTCTCGTCTCGTGCATTTAACCAAAACTTGAACCAGCATGGCCTCTTGTCTTGTGGGCTTAACCAAAACTTAAACCGGAGTGGTCTCTCGTCTCGTGTGTTTAACTAAAACTTAAACCAGCGCGGTCTCTCGTGCGTTTAACCAAAACTTAAACCGGCGTGGTCTCTCGTCTCGTGTGTTTAACCAAAACTTAAACCGGGGTGGTCTCTCGTGTGTTTAACCAAAACTTAAACCGCCGTGGTCTCTGGTGCGTTTAACCAGCGTGGTTTCTTGTGCGTTTAACCTAAACTTAAACCGGCATGGTCTCTCGCGCGTTTAACCAGCTTGGACTCTGTTGCGCTTACAAAAGCTTAAACCAGTGTGGTCTCTTGTGCGTTTAACCTAAACTTAAACCGGCGCGGTCTCTCGTCTCGTGCATTTAACCAAAACTTAAACCAGCATGGCCTCTTGTCTCGTGGGCTTAACCAAAACTTAAACCGGCGTGGTCTCTCGTCTTGTGTGTTAAACTAAAACTTCAACCGGCGTGGTCTCTCGTGCGTTTAACCAAATCTTAAACCGGCGGGGTATCTCGTGCGTTTAACCAAAACTTAATCCACAGTGCTCTCTCGTCTTGTGCGTTTAAACAAAACTTAAACCAGCGCGGTCTCTCGTGCGTTCAACCAAAACTTAAACCGGCGTGGTCTCTCGTCCCGTGTTTTTAACCAAAACTTAAACCGGGGTGGTCTCTCGTGCGTTTAACCAAAACTTAAACCGTTGTGGTCTCTCGTGCGTTTTACCAAAACTTAAACCGGCGTGGTCTCTTGTGTGTTTAACCAAAACTTAAACCGGTGTGGTCTCTCGTGTGTTTAACCAAAACTTAAACCGGCGTGGTCTCTCATGTATTTAACCAAAACTTAAACCGTTGTGGTCTCTCGTGCGTTTTACCAAAACTTAAACCGGCGTGGTCTCTCGTGCGTTTAACCAAAACTTAAACCGTTGTGGTCTCTCGTGCGTTTTACCAAAACTTAAACCGGCGTGGTCTCTTGTGTGTTTAACCAAAACTTAAACCGGTGTGGTCTCTCGTGTGTTTAACCAAAACTTAAACCGGCGTGGTCTCTCATGTATTTAACCAAAACTTAAACCGTTGTGGTCTCTCGTGCGTTTTACCAAAACTTAAACCGGCGTGGTCTCTTGTCTGTTTAACCAAAACTCAAACCAGCGGGGTCTCTCGTGAGTTTAACCAAAACTTGGTCTCTCGTGCATTTAACCAAATACTTAAACCAGCGTGGTCTCTCATCTCCTGTGTTTAACCAAAACTTAAACCAGCGTGGTCTCTCGTCTCCTGCGTTTAACCAAAACTTAAACCAGTGTGGTCTCTCGTCTCGTGCATTTAACCAAAACTTTAAACCGGTGTGGTCTCTCGTCTCGTGCGCTTAACCAAAACGTAAACCGCCGTGGTCTCTCGTCTCGTGCGTTTAACCAAAAGTTTAACCAATACTTAAACGGGCGTGATCTCTCGTGCTTTAAACCAAAACTTAATCCAGCATGGTCTCTCGTGCGTCTAACCAAAACTTAAACCGGCGTGGTCTCTCGTGCGTTTAACCAAAACTTAAACCGGCCTGGTGTCGTGGGTTTAACTAAAACTTAATCCGGCGTGTTCTCTCGTGGGTTTAACCAAAACTTAAACCAGCGTGGTCTCTCTTCTCGTGCGTTTAACCAAAACTTAAACCAGCCTAGTCTCTCGTCTCCTGCGTTTAACCAAAACTTAAACCAGCTTGGTCTCTCGTGCGTTTATTCAAAACTTAAACCAGTGTGGTCTCTCGTCTCGTGCGTTTAACCAAAACTTGAACCAGCATGGCCTCTTGTCTTGTGGGCTTAACCAAAACTTAAACCGGAGTGGTCTCTCGTCTCGTGTGTTTAACTAAAACTTATACCGGCCTGGTCTCTCGTGCGTTTAACCAAATCTTAATCCACCGTGCTTTCTTGTCTAGTGCGTTTAACCAAAAATTAAACCGGCATGGTCATCTTGTGTGTTTAACCAAAACATAAACTTGTGTGGCCTCTCGTGCGTTTAACCAAAACTTATACCAGCATGGTCTCTCGTCTCGTGCATTTAACCAAAACTTGAACCAGCATGGCCTCTTGTCTTGTGGGCTTAACCAAAACTTAAACCGGAGTGGTCTCTCGTCTCGTGTGTTTAACTAAAACTTAAACCAGCGCGGTCTCTCGTGCGTTTAACCAAAACTTAAACCGGCGTGGTCTCTCGTCTCGTGTGTTTAACCAAAACTTAAACCGGGGTGGTCTCTCGTGTGTTTAACCAAAACTTAAACCGGCGTGGTCTCTGGTGCGTTTAACCAGCGTGGTTTCTTGTGCGTTTAACCTAAACTTAAACCGGCATGGTCTCTCGCGCGTTTAACCAGCTTGGACTCTGTTGCGCTTACAAAAGCTTAAACCAGTGTGGTCTCTTGTGCGTTTAACCTAAACTTAAACCGGCGTGGTCTCTCGTCTCGTGCATTTAACCAAAACTTAAACCAGCATGGCCTCTTGTCTCGTGGGCTTAACCAAAACTTAAACCGGCGTGGTCTCTCGTCTTGTGTGTTAAACTAAAACTTCAACCGGCGTGGTCTCTCGTGCGTTTAACCAAATCTTAAACCGGCGGGGTATCTCGTGCGTTTAACCAAAACTTAATCCACAGTGCTCTCTCGTCTTGTGCGTTTAAACAAAACTTAAACCAGCGCGGTCTCTCGTGCGTTCAACCAAAACTTAAACCGGCGTGGTCTCTCGTCCCGTGTTTTTAACCAAAACTTAAACCGGGGTGGTCTCTCGTGCGTTTAACCAGCGTGGTCTCTCATGCGTGTAACCTAAACTTAATCCAGCGCGGTCTCTTTTGCGTTTAACCAAAACTTAAACTGGCGTGTCTCTTGTCTTGTGCGTTTCACAAAAATTTGGTCTCTCGTGCGTTTAACCAAAACTGAACCCGGCGTGGTCTCTCGTCTCGTGTGTTTAACCAAAACTTAAACTGGCGTGGTCTCTCGTGCGTTTAACCAAAACTTAAACCGGCGTGGTCTCTCGTGCGTTTAACCAAAACTTCAACCGGCCTGGTCTCGTGGGTTTAACTAAACCTTAATCCGGCGTGGTCTCTCGTGGGTTTAACCAAAACTTTAACCCGCGTGGTCTCTCGTCTCGTGCGTTTAACCAAAACTTTTACCGGCGTGGTCTCTCGTCTCGTGCGCTTAACCAAAACGTAAACCGCCGCGGTCTCTCGTCTCGTGAGTTTAACCAAAAGTTAAACCGGCGTGGTCTCTCGTCTTGTGCGTTTAACCAAAACTTAAACGGGCGTGATCTCTCGTGCTTTAAACCAAACCCTAGTCCAGCATGGTCTCTCGTGCGTTTAACCAAAACTTAAACCGGCGTGTTCTCTCGTGAGTTTAACCAAAACTTAAACCGGCGTGGTCTCTCGTGCGTTTTACCAAAACTTAAACTGGTGTGGTATCTCATGCGTTTAACCAAAACATAAACCGCCGTGGTCTCTCGTGCGTTTAACCAAAACTTAAACCGGCCTGGTCTCGTGGGTTTAACTAAAACTTAATCCAGCGTGGTCTCTCGTGGGTTTAACCAAAACTTAAACCAGCGTGGTCTCTCGTCTCGTGCGTTTAACCAAAACTTAAATACGGCATGGTCTCTCGTCTCGTGCGTTTAACCAAAACTTAAACCAGCGTGGTCTGTCGTCTCCTGCGTTTAACCAAAACATAAACTTGTGTGGCCTCTCGTGCGTTTAACCAAAACTTATACCAGCATGGTCTCTCGTCTCGTGCATTTAACCAAAACTTGAACCAGCATGGCCTCTTGACTTGTGGGCTTAACCAAAACTTAAACCGGAGTGGTCTCTCGTCTCGTGTGTTTAACTAAAACTTATACCGGCCTGGTCTCTCGTGCGTTTAACCAAATCTTAATCCACCGTGCTTTCTTGTCTTGTGCGTTTATACAAAACTTAAACCAGCGCGGTCTCTCGTGCGTTTAACCAAAACTTAAACCAGCGCGGTCTCTCGTGCGTTCAACCAAAACTTAAAGCGGCGCGGTCTCTCGTCCCGTGTTTTTAACCAAAACTTAAACCGGGGTGGTCTCTCGTGCGTTTAACCAGCGTGGTCTCTCATGCGTGTAACCTAAACTTAATCCAGCGCGGTCTCTTTTGCGTTTAACCAAAACTTAAACTGGCGTGTCTCTTGTCTTGTGCGTTTCACCAAAATTTGGTCTCTCGTGCGTTTAACCAAAACTGAACCCGGCGTGGTCTCTCGTCTCGTGTGTTTAACCAAAACTTAAACTGGCGTGGTCTCTCGTGCGTTTAACCAAAACTTAAACCGGCGTGGTCTCTCGTGCGTTTAACCAAAACTTCAACCGGCCTGGTCTCGTGGGTTTAACTAAACCTTAATCCGGCGTGGTCTCTCGTGGGTTTAACCAAAACTTTAACCCGCGTGGTCTCTCGTCTCTTGCGTTTAACCAAAACTTTTACCGGCGTGGTCTCTCGTCTCGTGCGCTTAACCAAAACGTAAACCGCCGCGGTCTCTCGTCTCGTGAGTTTAACCAAAAGTTAAACCGGCGTGGTCTCTCGTCTTGTGCGTTTAACCAAAACTTAAACGGCCGTGATCTCTCGTGCTTTAAACCAAACCCTAGTCCAGCATGGTCTCTCGTGCGTTTAACCAAAACTTAAACCGGCGTGTTCTCTCGTGAGTTTAACCAAAACTTAAACCGGCGTGGTCTCTCGTGCGTTTTACCAAAACTTAAACTGGTGTGGTATCTCATGCGTTTAACCAAAACATAAACCGCCGTGGTCTCTCGTGCGTTTAACCAAAACTTAAACCGGCCTGGTCTCGTGGGTTTAACTAAAACTTAATCCAGCGTGGTCTCTCTTGGGTTCAACCAAAACTTAAACCAGCGTGGTCTCTCGTCTCGTGCGTTTAACCAAAACTTAAATACGGCATGGTCTCTCGTCTCGTGCGTTTAACCAAAACTTAAATACGGCATGGTCTCTCGTCTCGTGCGTTTAACCAAAACTTAAACCAGCGTGGTCTCTCGTCTCCTGCGTTTAACCAAAACTTAAACCAGCTTGGTCTCTCGTCTCGTGCGTTTAACCAAAACTTAAACCGGCATGGTCTCTCGTCTCGTGCGTTTAACCAAAACTTAAACCAGCGTGGTCTCTCGTCTCCTGCGTTTAACCAAAACTTAAACCAGCTTGGTCTCTCGTGCGTTAATCAAAACTTAAACCAGTGTGGTCTCTCGTCTTTTGCGTTTAACCAAAACTTAAACCGGCGTGGTCTCTCGTCTTGTGCGCTTAACCAAAACGTAAACCGCCGTGGTCTCTCGTCTCGTGCGTTTAACCAAAAGTTAAACCGGCGTGGTCTCTCGTCTCGTTTGTTTAACCAAAACTTAAACCGGCGTGGTCTCTCCTGCGTTTAACCTAAACTTAAACGGCCGGGGTATCTCGTGCTCTAAACCAAAACTTAATCCGGCGTGGTCTGTCGTGCGTTTAACCAAAACTTAATCCGGCTTGGTCTCTCGTGCGTTTAACCAAAACTTAATCCGGCGTGGTCTCTCGTGGGTTTAACGAAAACTTAAACCAGCGTGGTCTCTCGTGCGTTTAACCAGAACTTAAACCGGCGTTGTCTCACGTGCTTTTAAGCAAAACTTAAACCAGCGTGGTCCCTCGTGCGTTTAACCAAAACTTAAACCAGCGTGGTCTCTCGTCTCCTGCGTTTAACCAAAACTTAAACCCACGTGGTCTCTCGTGCGTTTAACCGAAACTTAAACCAGCGTTGACTCTCGTACGTTTAACCAAAACTTAAACCGGCGTGGTGTCTCATGCGTTTAACCAAAACTTAAACCAGCGTGGTCTCTCGTGCGTTTAACCAGAACCTAAATCAGCATTGTCTCACGTGCTTTTAACCAAAATTTAAACCAGCGTGGTCCCTCGTGCGTTTAACGAAAACTTAAACCAGCGTGGTCTCTCTTGCGTTTAACCAAAACTTAAACCGGTGTGGTCCCTCGTGCGTTTAACCAGCGTGGTCTCTTGTGCATTTAACCTAATCTTAAAAAGGCGTTGTCTCTCATGCTTTTAACCAAAACTTAAACCGTTGTGGTCTCTCGTGTGTTTAACCAAAACTTAAACCGCCGTGGTCTCTCGTGCGTTTAACCAAAACTTAAACCGGCGTGGTCTCTCGTGCGTTTATCCAAAACTTAAACCAGCGTGGTCTCTCGTGCGTTTAACCAAAACTTAAACCAGTGTGGTCTCTCGTGCGTTTAACCAGCGTGGTCTCTTGTGCATTTAACCTAATCTTAAAAAGCCGTCGTCTCTCATGCTTTTAACCAAAACTTAAACCGGCGTTGTCTCTCGTGCGTTTAACCAAAACTTAAACCGGCGTGGTCTCTCGTGCGTTTAACCAAAACTCAAACCGGCATGGTCTCTAGTGCGTTTAACCAAAAATTAAACCGGCATGGTCATCTTGTGCGTTTAACCAAAACATAAACTTGTGTGGCCTCTCGTGCGTTTAACCAAAACTTATACCAGCATGGTCTCTCGTCTCGTGTGTTTAACTAAAACTTATACCGGCCTGGTCTCTCGTGCGTTTAACCAAATCTTAATCCACCGTGCTTTTTTTTCTTGTGTGTTTATACAAAACTTAAACCAGCGCGGTCTCTCGTGCGTTTAACCAAAACTTAAACCGGCGTGGTCTCTCGTCTCGTGTGTTTAACCAAAACTTAAACCGGGGTGGTCTCTCGTGTGTTTAACCAAAACTTAAACCGGCGTGGTCTCTGGTGCGTTTAACCAGCGTGGTTTCTTGTGCGTTTAACCTAAACTTAAACCGGCATGGTCTCTCGCGCGTTTAACCAGCTTGGACTCTGTTGCGCTTACAAAAGCTTAAACCAGTGTGGTCTCTTGTGCGTTTAACCTAAACTTAAACCGGCGTGGTCTCTCGTCTCGTGCATTTAACCAAAACTTAAACCAGCATGGCCTCTTGTCTCGTGGGCTTAACCAAAACTTAAACCGGCGTGGTCTCTAGTCTCGTGTGTTAAACTAAAACTTCAACCGGCGTGGTCTCTCGTGCGTTTAACCAAATCTTAAACCGGCGGGGTATCTCGTGCGTTTAACCAAAACTTAATCCACAGTGCTCTCTCGTCTTGTGCGTTTAAACAAAACTTAAACCAGCGCGGTCTCTCGTGCGTTCAACCAAAACTTAAACCGGCGTGGTCTCTCGTCTCGTGTTTTTAACCAAAACTTAAACCGGGGTGGTCTCTCGTGCGTTTAACCAGCGTGGTCTCTCATGCGTGTAACCTAAACTTAAAGTGCGGTCTCTTTTGCGTTTAACCAAAACTTAAACTGGCGTGTCTCTTGTCTTGTGCGTTTCACCAAAATTTGGTCTCTCGTGCGTTTAACCAAAACTGAACCCGGCGTGGTCTCTCGTCTCGTGTGTTTAACCAAAACTTAAACTGGCGTGGTCTCTCGTGCGTTTAACCTAAACTTAAACGGCCGTGGTCTCTCGTGTTTTAAACCAAAACTTAAACCAGCGTGGTCTCTCGTGCGTTTAACCAGAACTTAAACCGATGTAGGTACTTTGGGTTTAATTGGATCAATAGTGTGACTATCAAATGAAATATTTGATAAAGAAAATTAATAAAGAAAAATTACTAAAAATTAATAACTTTAATTCATTAAAACTTCACACGGAGAACCAATCAAATGTAGGGCCTTGACTCACGTTCAGATTATGAGATTGAGTATTCTCAATAAACTTATCGTTAATCAAGTAAATATTAGTTATCACCAATAATTATTAAAGATAATAATAAAAATGATTCTAGTCAAACCAGAGTTCCTCGGGGCACCACCGTCATAGACAGAGTGATAACTAATATTAAAGTCTCATTAAATATATTAAACTACTAATTAAGGGTTGAACACCGATAAATGTAATTGTTTAATTAGTTGAAGGATTTAAAAGTTATTTTCTTAGTAGAAGCTGACTCATTCATCTTTGTGTAATATTAAATAATCAGACATATGGTAAACACAAACATTTATTAACAGATTAATAAATGCAACAAACAAAACACAATAAACTAACTAAAGCTAACAGCAAACGTATGTTTGTGTGTATGTGTGTGTGTGTGCGTGTTTGTGTGTGTGTGTGTGTGTGAGAGAGAGACAAAGAGAAGAGGTGGGGGGCTCGGACCCCTGCAGAGAAGGTGTGAACACTTAAGTTACATGAAGCACCAAAAGCCTGATCTCTCGGTTCTTATGACAAAGTTACAATTGTTTCTAGCCGTTCATAAAGTCCTATAACATGTAGTAATGCCCAGTTGGCGATTAGTTACCAGTCCATGAGATGGGAGATGTTTTGCGTTGCTTGATGCCAGCGGCTGGGTTGAAGAAAGGAAGCTGGAAGCTTGTCTTAGTTGTTCTTAGGCAAAAGAGGACTCGGATCGCTCTGTGCTGTGCTCAGTTGAGGATAACCGGTTGGTTAACCTTTGTGGTGATCCTACGCCATAGGCCAGGTCCAGGGCAGAGGGGACAGCTGGAAGCTGGTCTCCTGGATCCGCAGGATCGCGTCAAGTTGAGTGATCCGGGAGAGAGAGCAGGAGGAAGATCCGGGAGAAAGAGAGCGAGAGATTGTGTGCTTCACTTTATATAGGCCCAGGTGATGTCATAGTCAGTGGTCAATTCAGCCAATGAACAGTTTGGGTGCCTTGGAGAATTCACACCTGGGTGTGACCTGTTGTGGGGGAGATGGCATGGCAGCCAGGCTTTTGGGCCTAGTCTTTGAGCTCTTTGTTTCAGCAGGCTGTGGGCCCAGGCCCGGAGTGGCTAATCGGGAGGACCGGGACAATTCCCGGTGGGCCGGTCTGACTTTTGGGCCGCGAGGGCCGGTGTTCAATTATTATTTTTATTTATTTTGTGCCGGTGTTCAGTCATGGCACTGAGTGGAGTGGGGATCACGTGTATGCTGTTACCGCTGTCCCTGGTCATATCAGGGAGCTGGCGGTCTGTTAGATCATGCCAATGAAACTGGGACGCGGACGCACGTTAAGGGCACGGCCACCAACAAGACACAGACGCAGACGCAGCCTGATGTAACGTACGTGTCGTGCACTAGTCCGCACACTTCAGTGGTGTTTGCCTAGCTCCAACCACAGATGTACAAGGAAAATAAAAACCCAAAATGGAAAATAAAAAGAGCAAGGGTGGCGCAGAAAAAGCGAGGATTAAAAAGAGAAAAGCCCTGGAGACAGATGCAGCCAAATGTGCAAAAATCGGCAACTCTCCTCTCACACTCGGTGACAGCGTCTGGCAGCGCGCAAATTCTCGGTGACAGCGTCTTATAACGATCATATAATAGTATAATATAATTTTATATATAATATCACGGCCAAAAGCTCTGTGCGCCTCCGGATGGCCGTAGCACGGGGAGCTCTCGTAGGGATTGGGCTTCGCGGGGTTTGTTTACCGGCGTTGCTGTGTGGAACCGGTCTTCCGCGTTCCACACAAGACCGGATTTTTTTTTTTATTACTGGAAAAAAATAATACAAAATAACTCGGTGTTGGCCTCAACCACTGGTAATACCGCATACCGTGGCAACCCTGAATGTTACTAATAATTGGCATAATAATTTCTTATAGCCTGTCTAACCTAACGTTACATAATTTAAATAATATTATGATGCAACGCCACATAACTGGCCACAAACTTTAGGGGATTTGTAGCCCCTCAGATACAAGATGCATCACCAAGCACCAGCCATCAGCCCACAGGTCCAGAGTGTGCAGGTAGGATTGCTCATTAAGTGAATATTGAGGTGGTTCAGGATCATCTAGTAAGGATGCCCCCTGGGCGCCTCCCTAGGGAGGTGTTCCAGGCACATCCAGCTGGGAGGAGGCCTCGGGGAAGACCCAGGACCAGGTGGAGAGATTATATCTCCACACTGGCCTGGGAACGCCTCAGGATCCCCCAGTTAGAGCTGGTTAATGTGGCCCGGGAAAGGGAAGTTTGGGGTCCCCTGCTAAAGCTGCTGCCCCTGAGACCTGATCCAGGATAAGCGGATGAAGATGAGATGAGATGAGATGAGATAATGAAGAGTATAGTTTAGACCTAGCCTGGTCCTACCAGACTCGTACTTCATTTCATTTGCACAGAGAGTCTGGACCTACTCAATTGATAGACTTTAACTAACTTGGAAGGCAGGTGTCTGTTGAAATTTAAAACTATTGGATCTGCCCAGTGCCACTCTGGATCTGCCATAACCAATCGCTAACGTTTGGCCGGGAATCACGTTGCACGCAGGCTGTAAACAAACCAAACACTGCATGAAGATGTAAACGAGAGCTGATTGGACCCAGATTGCAATTGATGATGATAGAGGATTCAGCACTACAATAATGAAACTGACTTGAATTTTTGACTTGAAAAAGGGGAGATTTGTGACGAGATTTATGAACATTTTTATGATTTAGAGTCAGAGGCAGAGCCAGGAGCCAGTGGTGAGGAAGAAACAGGTGAGCTAGTGTGTGAACAAGCAAGCATCAGTTCCAATAAAACCACTTTCTTTGCCCCAATGATAGTAGTGGCCAGTTATACTTTTGATCATAAGTAATAGTAAGAATTACAGTAGGAATTACAAGGCTTTAGAGAACAGTGCGCTATTGTTTGCTTAACATGTAAAGTTATAATTACATTATTTTAATATAATAGGTCGTGATCTAAAGTGGGCCGGTCTGAGGTATGAAACTCCAGGGCTGAAAATGAGTCCCACTCCGGCCCTGTGTGGGCCTACTTTTAATCAAACTGACAGTTCGAGTTGAACAATGGGTGCAGGTTGCACCTACACCGGCGTTGTCTCACGTGCTTTTAACCAAAACTTAAACCAGCGTGGTCTCTCGTGCGCTTAACCGAAACTTAAACCAGCGTTGACTCTCGTACGTTTAGGCAAAACTTAAACCGGCGTGGTCTCTCGTCTCGTGTGGTTAACCAAAACTTAAAACAGTGTGGTCTCTCGTCTCGTGCATTTATCCAAAACTTAAACCAGTGTGGTCTCTCGTCTCGTGCGTTTAACCAAAACTTAAACCGGTGTGGTCTCTCATGCGTTTAACCAGCATGGTCTCTTGTGCATTTAACCTAATCTTAAAAAGCCGTTGTCTCTCATGCTTTTAACCAAAACTTAAACCGCCGTGGTCTCTCGTGCGTTTAACCAAAACTTAAACCGGCATGGTCTCTTTTGAGTTTAACCAAAACTTAAACCGGCGTGGTCTCTTGTGCGTTTAACCAAAACTTAAACCGGCGTGGTCTCTCATGCTTTTAACCAAAACTCAAACCGGCGTGGTCTCTAGTGCGTTTAACCAAAACTTAAACCAGCATGGTCATCTCGTGCGTTTAACCAAAACTTAAACAGGCGTGGTCTCTCGTGCGTTTAACCAATACTTAAACCAGCATGGTCTCTCGTGTGTTTAACCAAAACTTATACCAGCGTGGTCTCTCGTCCCATGCGTTTAACCAAAACTTAAACCAGCATGGCCTCTCGTGCGTTCAACCAAAACTTAAACCGGCGTGGTCTCTCGTGCGTTTAACCAAAACTTAAACCGGCGTGGTCTCTCGTGCGTTTAACCAAAACTTAAACCAGCGTGGTCTCTTGTGAGTTTAACCTAAACTTAAACCGGCATGGTCTCTCGTGCGTTAACCAAAACTTAAACCAGCGTGGTCTCTCATGCGTTTAACCAAAACCTAAACCGGTGTGGTCTCTTGTGCTTTTAACCAGCGTGGTCTCTTGTTTATTTAACCTAAACCTAAACCGGTGTGGTCTCTCGTGCGTTTAACCAGTGTTGTGTCTTGTGCATTTAACCTAATCTTAAACCGCCGTTGTCTCTCATGCTTTTAACCAAAACTTAAACCGGCGTGGTTTCTCATGCGTTTAACCAAAACTTAAACCGGCGTGGTCTCTCGTGCGTTTAACCAAAACTTAAACCGGCGTGGTCTCACGTGCTTTTAACCAAAACTCAAACCGGCGTGGTCTCTCGTGCGTTTAACCAAAACTTAAACCGGCGTGGTCTCTCGTGCTTTTAACCAAAACTCAAACCGGCGTGGTCTCTAGTGCGTTTAACCAAAACTTAAACCGGTGTGGTCTCTCGTGCGTTAAACCAAAACTTAAACCAGCGTGGTCTCTAGTGCGTTTAACCAAAACCTTTACCAGCATGGTCTCTCGTGCGTTTAACCAGCGTGGTCTCTTGTGCGTTTAACCAAAACTTGGTCTCTCCTGCGTTTAACCAAAACTTAAACCAGCGTGGTCTCTCGTGCGTTTAACCAAAACTTAAACGGGCGTGGTCTCTCGTGCGTTTAACCAGCGTGGTCTCTTGTGCGTTTAACCAAATACATAAACCGGCGTGGTCTCTCGTGCGTTTTACCAAAACTTAAACTGGCGTGGCCTCTCGTGCCACTTCTTCCGGACGTTATGAACTGACCGCTCGAACCAAAACAGACGTTTTAACCATCATGCTCGTGATAGATCATGTGCCGGACGATGGCTTCGTTAATTGTTGATGAATCTGAATCCCGGGGTTTTAACCTTGTGTCGCGATCGGTCCGGGTAAAAACCACAACGATCACCTTGAGGTTTATTCTGAGGAGACAGGAAGGACGGAGAGAGGAGGAGGAGGAGAACAGAAAACCAATAAAGGGAAGAATAAAAATAGAGGACAGAAAGGAGCGATTGAGGGGGGCCGGTTGTTCTGCCCCTCATGAATAATGCAGGTTAGTGCTTTTCCACCACATGGTTCGATGAAGCTTTATAACATTGATCCGGCTGAAGAACGCACCAGAAAAGACAAAAAATATAACATTAAAATACCGTTTATCCATCTTAATACTTTCCCCGCGCGGTGAGTGAAGCCAAAACATCACTGAGCCAACGTGTTTTTTTTACCACATTAGGAAAACATCTGGAAGCCAAATACACAAATAGCACAGCAGACGGATCTAAAATTAAACGCAGTCAGCGTGAAGCTGTCAACGAGCTGCCTCAGAGTATTCGATGAATCCCTCCTGAGTGAAGCCGGATTTTACTCCGAACGCACGCGGATGTTTTACTGTTTTACGTAAATACATTTAAATCCTGCGTCCTCAGTGGATTGCTTACTCCAGGTAGGGAATGAGTCCTGTCCCTAAGTGAAGGAGTTCAAGTACCTCAGGATAAGCTCACAAGTGAGGGGGACGATGGAGCATGAGTTTGGCCAAAGAATCGGAGCAGCGGGGGGCAGTGTTGCGGTCACTCTACCGCACCGTTGGGACGAAAAGAGAGTTGAGGAAGGCAAAGCTCCTGATCTACCGGTCAGTCCTGGTTCCTCTCCTCACCTGTGGTCATGAAAGCTGGGTCAGGACCCAAAGAACCAGGTCGCAGGTACAAGTGGCCGAAATGTGTTCCTCAGGAGGGGGGCTGGAGTCCGTGAGGAACTCGGACTAGAGCCGCTGCTCCTTTGCGTTGAAAGGAGCCAGTTGAGGTGTTCCAGGCACGTCCAGCTGGGAGGAGGCCTCGGGGAAGACCCAGGACCAGGTGGAGAGATTATATCTCCACACTGGCCTGGGAACGCCTCGGGATCCCCCAGTTAGAGTTAGTTGATGTGGCCCGGGAAAGGGTAGGTTTGGGGTCCCCTGCTAAAGCTGCTGCCCCCCCGACCCGACCCCGGATAATAGGCTGAAGATGTGATGAGATGTCCTCGTGTTAAATATTCATTTATATCTCTTGTTACTGGCCGGATATGTGTCAGAGAGGATCAGCTGAACTTACAGAGGTCACACGAAAAAATGCACTTCGGTGTCTGCGGGTGGAGACGGAGACGTGCGTTTGGAGATCTTAACATTTTCATTTCCAAAAACAGGGTTTGATTTAGGGCCCGTCTACACAGAGACATGTTTCCCTGTAACCACTCAACTTTTGGATCGCTCTGGCCGACCATCCACACGGAGCCGGCGTTATCGGAGCCTGAAAACAGGATCTTCTGAAAAACCAGGTCCCAGAGTGTGACCTCTGACCTCTAGGATTTTGGAAGTCTCAAGATTTGGCAAGAAACTCTCCGGTGTTATTGGAGTCAGTTTCACTGGTTTTGTGTGGACGTAGACGGAGATCGTGTGAACATACCCCTAAGGGCGCACGCCCACTGTGCATCCGTCCCGTGCCCCATGCTTTAGGGTCCTTGTCCCCCCCTCCAGGCCCGTTTGTACCCACACTACCTGGGCCTCGGCGAATGCTTCTTGCTGCCTATACGTCATTACGCCGTAACATGTCACACGCATTGATGACGTAATCGCGATGTGTTTGTTTCTTTCCATAGACCATAGATCGTTGTAGCTCCAGTCTGAAATGATGGAGTCAGCTGAAAGACTCTCTTAGGGCAATCTCACACTGTGCCTCCATACCGTGCCCCAGCAAGTTTCACGGCTAAAGTCTAGTTCCTTTGACCAGTGTGAGTGCAACCGTACCGCGTCTAGGAGCGGCACAGTCGCCGTCCACGGGCCGTTTTGGAGAGGTGGGCTTTTGTAAAGCACGTTTGCACGTGTGCGAGCACGAACGTGCGCACGTGTACAAGCATGAGGCCTACGGCGGTTCTGAGGTCATTTTATGTGCGCCTGTTGGGACATAGAAAAAAGAAGGAGGCACCATGCGCAGACATTTAAAACAATGCCGGCAAAAGGTTCACGTTGGTGTGATGCGGAGGTGGAGTGTTAAATGCCGATTTTCTTCACAGATGAAAATATTCCAAAACAGTCGACAAGACGCACAAAAACTCTGAGGTCTATGGAAAGATTTGGAAACAAAGCGTGTGACGTGTGACGTATTACGGTGTGATGACGTATAGGCAGCAAGAAGCATTCGCCGAGGCCCAGGTAGTGTGAGTACAAACGGGCCTGGAGGGGGGGACAAGGACCCTAAAGCACGGGGCACAGAACGGATGCACAGTGGGAGGGCGCCCTAAGAGATCAATTCAGGAGGAGTGTGTGTGTGTGTGTGTGTGTGTGTGTGTGTGTGTGTGTGTGTGTGTGTGTGTGTGTGTGTGTGTGTGTGTGTGTGTGTGTTTGTGTGTGTGTGTGTGTGTGTGTGTGTGTGTGTGTGTGTGTGTGTGTGTGTGTGTGTGTGTGTGTGTGTGTGTGTGTGTGTGTGTGTGTGTGTGTGTGTGTGTGTGTGTGTGTGTGTGTGACGTCTATTAAACCTGACAGTGTAGTGTCACATCAGTGTGTGATACTCCTAACTGTGTGTGTGTGTGTGTGTGGGTGACACAGCATGCATGTTCAGTATTAAAGATCCACGGGAACACAAGTGAAAATCGGGGTCATGCAGTGGTTATCTGTCACTTTTGTTGTTTTTATAGAAGCACACGCTGACGTGGCATTCAACAGCACTACTTCATCACCAATGACAGCTGTACGGATCCAATTCTGTTCCTTTTAAAAACCAAACGATAAATAACCAGCTTCCTTGTTTGTTTGTTGTGATGTCCCTTTAAAAAAAGACGAGGCTTCGGTGCCCCGTGTATATCTAAACCTCTACACGCAGCTGCCGGGTTGTCTGGTAAGAGAAACCACCTCGTATTTTAAAAGGTCACATATTAAATATTTAATTCCAACAGCAGCAGCCCTAACCCTATCCCCTAACCCTAACTCCTAACCCCTAACCCCCAACCCTAACTCCTAACCCTAACCCCCTAACCCTAACCCTAAACCCTAACCCTAACCCTAAACCCTAACCCATTTGTTTAACCTGCTCCTTCACTCACTGTTATGTGTTTGAGTGAGTGTTTTCACCACTATCAACAAAACTACAGACAGTTTATACAGTATATAATTAAATAATGTTATTTTAACACCGTACAAAGCTTTAAATTTAAATTACTTGAGGAATCACAATCGGAACAGCCCCGATCCACGTTTCCATCCACCTGTATTGTTAATGTTAATGTGTTGTTTCCTTCCACTACTGTTATGAGTTTATTAGGAGTTGGTTCATCAAAACCATCAAAACCATCGCAGAAGAAGAGGCTGCAGCGAGATGATGTCATAGAAAGAGCAGTTTGAGTGCAACCGTACCTTGTCTGGGAGTGGCGCGGTCGCTGTCCACGGCCCGTTTGGGAGAGGTGGGCTTTTGTAAAGCACGTTTGCACATGAACGAGCACGAGCGTGCGCACGTGTACGAGGCCTATGGCGGCGGACGGACCATAGCATCATTAAACTGTTTAAGGACAAAAGAACATTCTAGTCTGTGTGTTTAGCTCATATCTCCATGACAACACTGGGGGGAGGGGCTAGTTTTTATTTTATTGGAGGTTAAAGTCTATGAATAATTGGGGGTGTGGTCTCTTGAGTGACAGCTAGCCTCTGGCCCTCACTTCTCCTCGGAGGTAAACGTCAGCCAGATGGACGTACGCCCCTCCCCCCCAACGTCACATACATGCCCTTTTTTGGTAAGAGGAAATTGAGTGAAAAATGGCGTCCATTTGTTATACAGTTTATGGTGAGGAGCCACCCGGTGAAGCAAGTCATTAGAAGCCCCGACGGACATCCTGAAATACTGAAAGTGACTTTTGTCGTCTGTCAAACCAATGTCTGGATGTCCACTGCCGTCTACAGCGCTGCCCGCCATTTTGCCTCCTTCTCAACAGACGCAGGATGGTTCTCTCCCCCATCGTCGCCATGTTTGTTGTTGTCAATCTTAATTGGAGTAACTTTTGAATCTAAGCGGCGCCCTCCAGAGGATGTTTTGCTCCACGTCCATTACAACGTAAAGGACGCGTGAAAGCATGAGGACAGAGAGAATGTACGTCTCTATTTACGCATGAAATATGAGTATGAATCAACCTTCACTCACAACTTCAAGGTCTCCTTCGGCGGGCAGTTTGCGGTTGTCTGCGTTGTTTTCCCCTCTTCCTCTTCCGTCATTGTGACTGTTTGCCTCCTTCTCTTTCTGCTCAAAGTACTGGAGAAAGGCCGGCTTGGCCGGCTGCATCGTCTCGTCTCTCCCTGTAAGAAGCACAATAACAGTCAACAATCAACAGGTTCACGTTGGTTTGATGCGGAGGCGAAGTGTTTACTGCAGATTTGGTCGCTGAAAAGATTCAAAAACAGTCGACAAGACGCACAAAAACTCTGAGGTCTTTGGAAACAAAGCGACGCAGCGCCATGATGTCATCAATGCGTGTGACGTGTTACGGCGTGATGACGTATAGGCAGCAAGAAGCATTCGCCGAGGCCCAGGTAGTGTGAGTACAAACAGGCCTGGAGGGGGGGACAAGTACCCTAAAGCACGGGGCACGGGACGGACGCACACGTCAGACGCGTTCTCATTTACTGGTAATACTGGTTTAGGCGAGGGGCGGCGCCTAGTAGAGCAGGAGGAAGGAAGTGACGAGGACACAGCTGACGGAGACGATTCTTTGTTCACAAACAACACTCTCTTGCCGTTCTTTGAATTTGTCTGATGATCTTAGTCGCCATGATCTCGTCGTCTCTCCAGTTACACATTTTCGTTCTCATCTATAAATGTCATCAAGACGTCATGTCTCCGTGGATACACTGGAGAATACCAGCTGTATTAACTTTGTTTGATGTCTGGCTGTCACATACAGCCCTGCCGGCTAACGTTTAGATCATTTCAGGTTTGCAGTGCATGTGTTAAAGGGGCTCCAGTCGACTAAGAAACTGTTTAATCGAGGTCACGTCATTTTGAGGTGACAGAACAGAAGGATTCAAACAATCACAGAGCCTTTGAAAGTCTCCCTTGTCTTGTGTCCGTGCTCAATTTAAAACACTCAGTGGAGATCTATTTGAAGTTCTTTGGCATTCATTCTCTGTATGTTTATTTCAGGTGTTACAACCTGAGCCATGCTGTGCGCAACGATAAAGATGATATAAGACTCGAGTCGCACCAAACTGCAGCGGACAACGCAGCATAAATCAAGTTAAGGGAGCCTTTTTGCCATCTGTATGTAGGTAATGAGTGGGAAGAGCTACTGTCTGTGTGTCAAAGTAACAGCGTGAATGTGTTAGTATGTTATGCATTATGTATAATTAGTGTGTGGAGTTACTGCAAGTGCATCAGTGTGGCTCAGCGTTTGAGTCACGACTTCAATAAAACAGAGACTCCTGCAGAACAGATCTCACGGGGTTTACAGTCAGACACACTGAATACAATTCACTTTCTTCACTTCATATTACGCAGTATTATGTAACTGTTTTATGTGTTATTCAAAAATACATCGGCACAGACTTCTGGTTTGGCTGAGATGGAGTAGACGCGTCGAGTCTTGCTCCTGAAACTTTTGATAATTCCATGTTTCAGGACCCCGAAAGTCACTACAAATGGTAATATTCGTCTTGTGAGATGGATACACCGCCGAAACATGTCATTGCATGCGACCAGACAGACTGTAAAAGACCACGGGGTGAAGGCTAGTACTCTCACCCTTGTTTAACATAACTATCGAGCCATTAGCCATGTGGCTTAAAAACCAGAATGAGTTTGAAGGCATTACTCGTTTCAGTCTAGGCCACAAACTCTCCTTATATGTAGATGACCTCCTCTTATTTATTCAGTTTTATCAATTCTGGATCAGTTCGGGCACCTCAGGGTAAAGGTTAGATACTCAGAAAAGTGAGTTATTTTATGTTAACAATTTGAACCGTAAGACCGTCCACAGGCTGAGGCTACTTCCAGAATAATTTATTTAAAAATCGCACATCTTTTGCTAAATTTACACCTCGCATTGACACAACTCCGGCGTTTTTGATCCCTTAAGGGCCAGTCCACACAAGGACATGTTTTCCTGTAACCGCACATGTTTAGTATCGGTTAGGCCGACCATCTACACGCAGCCGGCGTTATCGGAGCCTGAAAGCGTTTTTTTTTGTTACCAGGTCCCAGAGTGGGAATATTGGAGAACGCCCCTGTGGCGTTGTCGTCTGGACGGCGAAACCGTCATCTCCCCACCTTGGACCTTTAACCCCCACAGGGTCACATAACAACAACAGTGCTGCTGAGTGAGAGGAGAGAGATGGACCCAGAGACTGTTTACTGAACTGGACTCTGAGCCACATGCATGGGAATGAATGAGGCCCAGCACAGATTTCTCCCTTTTCCCTGATGCTCTGAACAAGGAGCTAAACTGCTCTCTAGTCTCTGTTTCTAAATCCGGTTCTAAGAAGGTGTGAAAAGTCTCTAAATGTAGTGAGAAAGTGGCGCCTGTGAGTGCTTGGGGACGGGGAAGGGGCTCCCAGCAGCACCCTCTGCTAAGTGAGGACACTAACTGCAGAGTGATCCGTGCATCAGAGTCCAGAACAGCACCAAAGTCTCCACTAACACCAGAAACAGGGACACATTTGTCTCTAGGATGGAGGAGGATTTGGAGAGAAACTCTCCGGTGTTTGGATTCTCCACAGCATCTCCCCGTTTCTTCTTCGTTGTTGGTGTATTTCTGTGGCAGTTACAGCGCCACCTCCAGGCCTGGCATGTGTACTACAGCGTTTTTAGCTGGTTTCACGTAGACGTAGATATTTCTTGATCCGAGTCCGTGTGGACGGGAAAAAAAGGTTGTTTTTGATCGTGTGGACGTACTCTAAATCTGCTTTCACGCCACCGCAATGTAACTCGTTGCCTCCTGTCATTTCAATGAGGGCAGGTGGTAGAAGGGAAGAGTTTTTGACCAAGGCGACAGGGGTATGCAGCGGTTCCCGAACACATCTTTAAACATTTCTGTGTGTAAACGCTGCTTAGGCCATTTCAGTGTTAAACTCTAGGTTGTGTTTAAGTCTGTACGTTTGTAACCACAGACGTTTGTAAGGGGGAACGCAGAAACCCACATCAGTCGGTCTTATCAGTTAGGTAGGCTGACAGACCTGACGGTGTGGCTACTCCTTTCCCTTTGCCGTAGCTTCCTCTGGACACTGAGAATGCTCGGTACACCTCTTATATGTCCGCTCCCAATCTGGATTTTCCGCCGCAGTCACCACCTTATACTCATGTGTTACTGTTACAGGAACAGTTCCACCTCGTCGTCGCTCCAACACAAAGAATCTCTGCTCTGGCTTTTCATATTTTGCTGTTCTTCGGTTGAAGGATTTCCTGTGTTTCAACTACATCCATGATCTTCAACTGCAGAGTTATACAACCTGAATCCTACACCAATGACAGGGATCATTTTTGTTTTGAATATGGGTTCAATTCTGGCCCTTCCCTCTTTGTTTGCAGACATGGAGCGAATCCTGGTTAGGGTTAATGGTCAGAGAGTCTTTAATGTAACTGTAAACTTTTCTTAGGGAAACAAGCCGGGTGATCCTGTTAATGATGATTAATGCCGACACTACAGTTGTTGGCACACGTTAGCTCCCTTTAGCATAGCCCAAACATGGCATCACCGATCTCACTGGTGGTTCTGTAGTTTGTTTTTTCCATTCAGGCACAAAATCAGTTCATAGTCTAGTATTCCCCCCTGACAGTAACATAATTAATGTCTGCCTCCGCACAGGCCTTTGAGAAGTCACTGTTTAACGAAAACCAGCGTCGGTGTCCCCAATATGGATAGCATGATCAGAAGAAAGAAGGTCAGACCCGTATCAATCCGTCCTCCAACGTCTCTTTGATTCCAGTTTGGTTTGTGGTGTTGTTGAGCAATTATCCGACTGGTCAAAGACTTTCCAACTGGGCTTCCTGTAAACTATGACCTGCTGTGCTTTAGTTGTTGCTATGCCAACCCCCATGTGGAGGCCAGCGAGCGTTTCCTCCATTTTTAAAACTTCTGCATGTGAACATTGTTGTTGTGCAAGTGTTCTCATTACCGTGGTGATACGTATCACAACTGGATCAATCTCACACACACAAAAACATCTTACTTTTTTAAGGCACTCTGAGATTTTGGGCTATTTTGCTTCTATAACATTTTCAGACTGGTGTAAAGAAAACATTTATTTGAATTCACTGTGTCTGTTTGTGTCTGTAGATTAAATTCACCAAAGGTTAGCATGAGATAATGCCTCATTTGCATATTTCTGGAATTTTTACACTTTTCTTTTGTAAAATTAAAATGCTCCTTATAAGCGTATAGCTAAGAAATCCACCAGGTGTTGAAACTCATCAATATTCACTTCACATATATTTCTGATAAAATGCTCATCAATCATTTTATCCGGTCTTAACCACAGACTGTATAAAAAATGGACGTAGCGTCTCCGCTGAGTTCCGTTCTCTCAACTTCATCCAATCGTCCTCGCCTACGGGAGTCTCCATCTTGTCAGACTTTGACTCCGCCTCATTTCCTCTGACCAAAAAAGGGCATGTATGTGACGTCGGGGGGAGGGGCGAACGTCCATCTGGCGTCGTTTTCCCTCCGAGGAGAAGTTAGGGTCAGAGGCTGGCTGTCACTCAAGAGGCCACGCCCCTAATTATTCATAAACTTTAACCTCCGATAGAAGAAAAACTAGCCCCTCCCCCTCAGTGTTGTCATGGAGATATGAGCTAAACATACAGACTAGGATGTTCTTTTGTCCCAGGCCTTAAACAGGTTTAATGATGCTGTGGAAACGGCTTGTTTAACATGGGGGTCAATGAGAAACTGCTTTGTTATGAAACCTGCCCCTAGTGGACACTCAGAGAACTGCAGTTTTGGGCACTTCCTGATTGGATCAAACAAGAAGTCGCTGGGGTGGGGGCCTGGTCTGAATACAAAGATTTGCCAATCTTCCTGCCTGTCATCGTCGCTGCGTCCCTTCCAGCTGCCTACCGCTGGCACGCCTCTCTGCAGAGCAACATAGCATTCTGTGAGAGATAGCAAGGAACGGCAAAGGCGAGGCACGAGCCAAAAATGCTTTTGTGCAATGGCAGAGTTTCTGCTGGACAGGAACTTTAAGTTTGACTGATCCTAGAACGCAGCATCCAGATGCTATCAGTTATCAGTTACTATAGTTCTGGAATACTATGATATTTGTGCAAGGAAGATTAGCATTAGCGTCAGCGCTAACGTCAGCGGTAGTGGAAACAAACCAACCGTTTCACTTGAGCTGCTCACTTCCTCAGCGCACACGGCGGGGGAGGAGGGAGCATCAGAGGTCAGGTGGGGGGAAGATTGCGAGACTTTGGAGGGAGGTGGAGTTGATCATGAAAACCTAAAAACCTTCAAATGTCTCAGTGCGCCTTATAATCCGTTGCGCCTTATATATGGACCAATATTGAGCCACAACAGGTCTCGCAACTATGGTAAGCAGCCGCCGACTCTATTTTCCCCCGTAGAAGAAGTAACGCACGGTGCATGTTGAGATATCTGACTGCGCGAAGCGTGCCGTTTCATTTCCATTTGTGTGTTTGTGTAAAGAGCCCAAAATGGCTCCTATTAAGAGACACGCTTACGATGCAGAGTTTAAACTCTAGTCACGCAGTAGATTAGTCACGCAGTAGAACACAGGAATAGAGCAGCAGCCAGAGAGTTGAACATGAACCAATTAATGGTGCGTAAGTGGAGGAAGCAACAAGACGACCTGCGCCGAGTAAAGAAGACTAAACAGGGTTTCTGAGGGAACAGAGCGAGACGGTTACAGTTGGAGGACAAACTCCAACAGTGGGTTGTTGAACAGAGAGCAGCAAGTAGAAGTGTCCGTACAATCACTATTCGACTGAAGGCAACAGCGCTAGCCAATACTATCCAGCTGCAGACCCGGAGCACAAGCCCCTTACTTGACACAAGCCCCTTGCTTGTCACAAGCCCCTCACTTGACACAAGTCCTTCCTTTGGTCGAACAGTGGGAGGGCGCCCTTAGAAACCACCTAACGACTTCTCCTTCAGGCCAAGGCTACACCCATTTAAAAATGGTTGCACTGCGGCATCTTTGACATGATGCAAACCTAACTAGAACCCTTACAAAAAGCATAACAGAAAGTACACCAGTTATATTCAGTTGACTTTGCTGTTTGAACTTCTAAACTGCACAAAAGAACTTGCAGAATAAAGACGGTGTTCAGAGTGTCAAGCTTTTGCGTTGTTAAGGCTCAGAGATGGAAAAGTCCATTCAAATAACTCATTTAAGTCAACATAATGGGGCCATCTTAATGCATTTCAAACGACAAATGGAAAGTTTGAATGACTCACTTCAGATTGCCAGCTGCTGTTTGTACAAGACACATCTAAATTTTGCCACTGTTCTATGTGTCAGCGAGAGTAGGAGAACAAACTACATTTTGAAATAAAGGTCTATAAATACATCATAAGCACAGCTGCCGTGAATGTCTTAACTGCATAAATACTCTTATAAATCAGAGACTGAAAAGAAATTAGAATCTCTCTGACTCGAGCAAAGAGACGAGATCTCCATCAAAGATCTGTGACGACAATCTGAGAAAGCTTCGAGCGTGAGGCGGGGTCCACCCTGGACAGTACGCCAGTCTATCACAGGACACATAGAGACGAACAGAGACAGACAAACACTCACACCTACGGGCGATTTAGAGTCATCAAAGAACCTAACACCTGCACGTCTTTGGACTGTGGGAGGAAACCGGAGAACCCGGAGAAAACCCACGCAGACACGGGGAGAACATGCAAACTCCACACAGAAGGGCCCCAGCCGGGATTCGAACCAGATCAGACTTCAACGCATTCTTGCATAAGAAGCTCCAATGGAGCAGAAATGTATTTACATGTGATATCAGCTCAGAGATCTTCCTGTTGCGGCCTCCCACTATGCGTCCGTTCCTTGCCCCATGCTTTAGGGTCCTTGTCCCCCCTCCAGGCCCGTTTGTACTCACACTACCTGGGTCCTCGGCGAATGCGTCTTGCTGCCTATACGTCATCACGCCGTAACACGTCACAGGCATTGCTGACGT
The DNA here is from genome assembly GCF_963691815.1 of Echiichthys vipera. Lineage (NCBI taxonomy): Eukaryota > Metazoa > Chordata > Actinopteri > Perciformes > Trachinidae > Echiichthys > Echiichthys vipera. Next base: position 437,258 of record NC_139826.1, read on the forward strand.
CATGGCGATGCATGGCTTTGTTTCCAAATCTTTCCATAGACCTCAGAGTTTTTGTGCGTCTTGTCGACTGTTTTTGAATATTTTCATCGACCAAATCTGCAGTAAACACTCCACCTCCGCATCACACCAACATGAACCTTTAGCCGCCATTGTTTTAAATGTCCACGCATGGTCCCTCCTTCTTTTTTCTATGTCCCAACAGGTTCACACAAAATGACCACAGAACCGCCGTAGGCCTCGTGCTCGTACACATGCAAACGTGCTTTACAAAAGCCCACCTCTCCCAAACGGACCGTGGACGGCAAGCGTGCCGCTCCTAGACACGGTGCGGTTGAACTCCCACTGGTCAAAGGCACTACACTTTATCCGTGAAATGTGCTTGGGCACGTTTCGGATGGACAGTGGGAGTCCGACCTTAGAGACACTGAAACAGGACTTTAACCAATTTAATGTGTATGAAACTGTTTCTATAAAGAGCATTTTGAACTGTAATGAACACCTCTGAAGTGCGGGACACGGACACCAAGCAGTAACCACCAGGGCTGAAAAATAAAGCTATCATGCCAAAAACTGCAGTTCCCCAAACAGCCACTTGAGGCTGGCTCTACAAGAGTCAATCCCCAAAGACCTCTATGTTGGTGAGGCGCGAACTGCAAGTAATTAATCCTTCAACCAGGTGGATGGGTCTAAATCACATTCTGATTAACAGCAGGTGTGATGCGGGTTTGGGAAATAAAGCATCAATAAAGGAAAATATTAACGGTTGAATATAGAGAATGAGATGGTGACTTTTGCTAGAAGTCACCATCTAGCAAAATAAATAAATAATTCCAGGTAAAGTCGGGTCGTTGCCGAGTGTGTCAAGTGAGGAGACAGGAGACCGGAGTCTGTTTGAGTCTGTTTGAACCCGTCCCCTAAAAAACAAGGATTAAAGGAGTTTGACTGACAGTTAACATTAGCCGTTAGCTTTAGCCATTCCAGCTAAGTGCAGATGAAAGTTATGTTAGCATCAAGGAGAAGCGTAGCCATGTGGGCGTGCGTTTGAATGGCGTTTCTCTCCTTTCACTCAGTCCATGGAGTGAATGCTCGGCCTATAGTGACTCTGGTTTTTGCCCGTCTCCGCTCACTCAGCTGCTGGGACAAAAAAACATTTCCCACAGTAGCTGCACCCAACAACAGACAACCCTGGCAACCAGCAATGCACGCTGCTGCAGCAACCAGGAGAGCGAACAGAGCAGAAGAAGAAGAGGCTGATAACCAGAAACAAAACAAGTTGCCTCGGTCATCTCAGCGCATCAACGGGAGAAAAATGCACAGATGTCTTCAGGAATTTGTTTAAGTTGTTCTTTAATGTTAACAGCCATGTTTTCACGACGAAGACGTTACGGGAATAACCGTGAGAGCATGAGTTAAATGTCCACTAAGTCAGTACTAATTTGGTTTCCATAACCTGTTTAAAGCTACATCTCATCTCATCTTTAGCCTCTGATTCTGGATCAGGTCTCGGGGGCTCCAGCAGGTGACCCCAAACTTCCCTTTCCTGTTTCCCCAACTGTCTTGAATCCTACATCGTCTTTCCCAGACTTTACAACCAATGTCACAAATTGAAGCTCTTTATTTTGTTCGTTCGTTCGTTTCATTTCCATTTGTGTGTTTGTGTAAAGAGCCCAAAATGGCTCCTATTAAGAGACACGCTTACGATGCAGAGTTTCAACTCAAGGCCATTAGTTACGCAGTAGAACATGGGAATAGAGCAGCAGCCAGAGAGTTTAACATGAACTGATCAATGGTGCGGACGCAGCTGGACTGCGTTCACCGGTGCTGGCAGTCTGTGGGTTTCTCAGAACACTGAGTCTGGATGTGCGTTCGTTTGCTTTTGCTCTGTGTGACTAAGTATTAAACCTCCTTCGCCACATGTAGTGAGATTTGTTAGAGCCACGGGAGCCATTACTGTGAATCAGATTTACCTTCAGGAAAGTTTTATGCATACACAGAATTTGCCTCTTTATTTGGTGCATTATATTAAACACAGAAAGCGACACAGTGGGAGTGGTGGTTAGCACTGTCGCCTCACAGCGAGAGGATTCCTTGTTCAAATCCCGGCTGGGGCCCTTCTGTGTGGAGTTTACGTGTTCTCCCCGTGTCTGCGTGGGTTTTCTCCGGGTTCTCCAGTTTCCTCCCACAGTCAAAAGATGTGCAGGTGTTAGGTTCATTGATGACTCTAAATTGCCAGTAGGTGTGAATGGTTGTCTGTCTCTGTTTGTCTCTATGTGTCCTGTGATAGACTGGCGTCCTGTCCAGGGTGGACCCCGCCTCACGCCCGATGTAAGCTGGGATCGGCTCTAGCCCCCCCGCGACCCCGACAGGGACAAGAGGCTGAAGATGAATGAATGAATGAATGAGTACTGCAAAAGTCAAGAACCATAATAAGAAATGTACGATATTAAGTTGTCACAAATGTGCGGAAGCCCCGACAGGATGACAACATAAACTCAAAGTGGTCAAAATATAATAATAGTAAAGAAGTCACGCCTATTCCCAACATAAAAACAAACATAACACTGGTAAATTAAGCTGACATTAACCTGTTTTATGAAACTAAAACTACGGTATTTTCCGCACTATAAGGCGCACCTTCAATGAATGTCTTATTTTGAGACTTTTTTCATATATAAGGCGCAACACATTATAAGGCGCATAGAATAGACGCTACAGTAGAGGCTGGGGTTACGTTCTGCATCCATTAGATGGAGCTGCGCTAAAGGGAATGTCAACAAGACAGTCAGGGGAGGTAGTCTTGTTGCTTCCTCCACTTCCGCACCATCGATTGGTTCATGTTAAACTCTCTGGCTGCTGCTCTATTCCCGTGTTCTACTGCGTGACTAATGGCCTTGAGTTTAAACTCTGCGTCGTAAGCGTGTCTCTTAATAGGAGCCATTTTGGGCTCTTTTTGTCATGAACGGTACGGGGATAACACAAAGGTGGACTCAAAGCAGACACGGACAAAAGAAAGTTACAAATTAAACGTTTAATAATACAAATGGAAACAAACTACAGATAATCAAACAAAAGACTAACTAAACAAACACGGAAATACAAGTACAGGGAGACGTCGGGAGATCGGGAGACGGACGGGGAAAACGGGAACACGGGAAACTACGGAGAGAAAACAAAATACAAAACACGCTTACAACGGGGGAGCGTGAAAATCACTACGAGAAAGGGGATGCCAGTCCGGGGGGAATAGTTTTACGAAGGTTGGGTTGACGGTCCGGCGCTGCATACCTGCCAGCTTCAGGCTTTTAAGGTGTTGTAGTAATTAGCTAACAGGCTGCAGCTTTGGAGGCACGCCTACCGGACCTACTGACAGACAGGGAGAAGCACATGCAGGGAAACGCAGACAGAGGAAGACAAACACACACAAGACAAAGGAGAGGAGGGCACTGACAGAACCAGATCTTGACACTTTTACACAAACACACAAATGGAAATGAAACGGCACGCTTCGCGCAGTCATATATCTCAACATGCACCGCGCGTTACTTCTTCTACGGGGGAAAATAGAGTCGGCGGCTGCTTACCGTAGTTGTGAGACCTGTTGTGGCTCAATATTGGTCCATATATAAGGCGCACTGGATTATAAGGCGCATTGATACATTTGAAGGTTTTTAGGTGCGCCTTATAGTGCGGAAAATACGGTAGGTTAGTGTTTAACGCGGACAGACGGTGATCTGAGCAGGAACACAATACGACTCCACGGATGCATCTAGAACACAAGATTCACTCTCTGTGTTTTCTGTGACATGAAAAATACTTTTATAATGTTCAAAAATACAAAAATGCGCAGTTACTATTGAGCTACAGCCCTGAAAAGCTGCGTCAGTGGTGTAGGAGCAATGCCGTGCCGGTACCATACTGTGGAATAACGTCTATAAATGCACACTCACACACACACTCTGTCTCCTGTCTGATGTCCCACTATTGAGTTAGTGTGGATCTCCACTGCTGGCAGTTTAAACCGCATTAACACAGGAACATTTAGAGTTTATAATTACATTAGTACCCTAATATCCTTCGATTGTGCGTTTGTGTGAGTCTGTGCATCTCTGCTGCGTCCTTTAATGCCTGTGTGAGCATCTGTGTGTGTGTGTGTGTCTCAAACTAATGACCACAGCCTGATGCTTAAGGGGGGTGGGGGGGGGGGGTCAGATATTGATCCTCTTAATGGTGCTGGATAATAAATAGCCTTTTAAAACGCTCACGCTGATTAGCCACCAAGCCTTCCTCACTGGAACCCATTAGAAACCTCTGTCGCTCTCGTCTCTCAGAGTCTTAGGATGTATTTACCAAGTACATTTGGCGTCTCTCTGAGTCTTATGATTTATTTATCAAGTACATTTGGCGTATACAAAGGTTGTATCCTCTGAATTAAATGGAGCTGTGGGCGGAGTGGCAGACGTTGTCTTGCATGGATGTCGTTTATGGTTTGTGGGGGAAACCTGATCACCCGGAAGAATCCCACGCAGACACTGAGCGCACATGTTCGCACCCAGTGCCCTCTAGCTGTGTTTCCTTAAATGTAATTGAATGTTCGCATTAGAGAAAAATGTTTTGGACACAGAAAAATACAAATAGTTACTTACTCAAATGCACATAAAAGTTATTTTTTTCCTTTTCCAAAATGGAGTTGTAGCTTACCCCGAGTGAAGGAGTTCAAGTACCTCGGGATCTTGTTCACAAGTGAAGGGACGATGGAGCGTGAGTTTGGCCGGAGAATCGGAGCGGGGGCGGAGCTGCAGTCGCTCTACCACACCGTTGTGACAAAAAGAGAGCTGAGGAAGGCAAAGCTCTGGATCTACCGGTCAGTCCTGGTTCCTACCCTCACCTGTGGCCATGAAAGCTGGGTCAGGACCCAAAGAACCAGGTCGCGGGTACAAGTGGCCGTAATGGGTTTCCTCAGGAGGGGGTCTGGAGTCTCCCTTAGAGAGAGGGGGAGAAGTTCAGCCATCCGTGAGGAACTTGGAGTAGAGCTGCTGCTCCTTTGCGTTGAAAGGAGCCAGTTGAGGTGGTAAGGATGAACCCTGGGCGCCTCCCTAGGGAGGTGTTCCAGGCACGTCCAGCTGGGAGGAGGCCTCGGGAAAATCCCAGTACCAGGTGGAGAGATACGATCTCCACACTGTTCTGGAAACGCCTCTGGATCCCCCAGTTAGAGCTGGTTAATGAGGCCTGGCCCTAGTTGTTTCCCAGTGGGTCAACGGTAAGTTTTGTTTTTGAGAGAGGTAAGCAAACATGCACGTGGGAGAAACATGTAGAGGAACAAAGCTAAGTCCATGTGGATTGTGTTTGAAGAGCAGCACCACAGGGAACACTTACCAAGTCATTACTGAAGATGACCTTCTGCACGTTTTCTCAGTAGATGGTGATGCAGGACTTGTTTTTTTCTTTATTTTACACAAACATGACCAAGAATTACAATATTATTTACTTATATAACTTCTTATTTCATGCAATGACTGATCTAAACTACTATCTTTAACAAAGTTCTGTTAAATCCATCCTGTCATTCAGTTTTTTATGTCACTTGTAACATACATCGACTGATGCAACCTGGACACATCATCAGTGATGTTACCAGGGGTCACAGAGTGTTTCGGGTCTCTCAAGCATCATACACTCTCACCCAAGCAACCCAGCTGGGGTTGATCAGGCCCTAGCTTGTGTCCAGGTAGTGCTACTGCACCCATGGTTCTCCTCTCCTTAACCACAGCCACCTTGAAGCAACCTCTGCTGCCTCAATGACCTCCTTAATGGCCCTTCGCATACTGGCCCCTGTGATGCCCAAGATGCTGTAGGCCCAGCAGAGAGACTGGCCAGCGAACCCTCTGCATCCCACCTTGATGGGCTCACACCGTGCTCTCCACCCGTTACTCCGACACTCCTCCACTAGCTCAGCATATTTTGCCCTCTTCCTCTCATTAGGCTCCTCGATACGGTCCTCCCAGGGTACAGTGAGTTCCCGGAGAACGATCTGCTTGGAGGCCTCAGAGATAAGCAGCAAGTCAGGCCGCAGTGTTGTGGTGGGGACGGACTCTGGGAATTTCAGTTGCGTCCCCAGGTCAACTTTCATCTCCCAGTCTTGTGCTGTCACTAGCAGGCCAAATGAGGTAGCCCTGGCACAGTTGTCTATGATTTAAAGTTATCGGACATAAAAATGATTGAGATATATGACTGCGCGAAGCGTGCCGTTTCATTTCCATTTGTGTGTTTGTGTAAAGAGCCCTAAAATGGCTCCTATTAAGAGACAAGCTTACAACGCAGAGTTTCAACTCAAGGCCATTAGTCACGCAGTAGAACATGGGAATAGAGCAGCAGCCAGAGAGTTTAACATGAACCGATCAATGGTGCGGAAGTGGAGGAAGCAACAAGATGACCTGCGCCAAGTAAAGAAAGCTAAACAGAGTTTCCGAGGAAACAGAGCGAGATGGCTGCAGTTGGAGGACAAAATCCAACAGTGGGTTGTTGAACAGAGAGCAGCAAGAAGAAGTGTCCTTACAATCACTATTCAACTGAAGGCAACAGCGCTAGCCAATACTATCCAGCTGCAGACCCGGAGCACAAGCCCCTCACTTGACACAAGCCCCTCACTTGACACAAGCCCCTCACTTGTCACAAGCCCCAAGTGACTCAAAAGGTTTTTTTTCAAGTGAGGGGCTTGTGCTCCGGGTCTGCAGCTGGATGCTACTCCTGCTAGCACGCGAACTTCACATCAATGAATTTAGAGGCGGTCCTTAACGTAACCCCAGCCTCGACTGTAGCGTCTATTCTATGCGCCTTATAATGCGGAAAATACGGTAGTTTTGTTTTCATTTCATTCTGGTTTGTTGATGTTGTGTCAAACTGATCCAGTAAAGGGCCGCTGTCGCTGTAGGTTTCCATTCCAACTAAGCAAGAACACACCTGACTCATTCATTCATTCATCTTCAACCTCTTGGTGCCAGTGTACGGTTTTATCAAACTAACTACATTTGTCTAATAACTCCCGCCGTAAAGGGGGTGTTAAACCGGTGAAACAGTGTCACACTCAAACTCCGACATCCGATCACTGTCGTTGCGTAAGCTTTCCTTTACACACATGCTAAGCTAACTAGCACTTGAACAGTAACCGTGCCGTTTGCCAGGTAATCAACTGAAATGACGCAAAATAAACCAAAACCACAATATTAATGACATGGACGTTTTATTCATTCATTCACTCATCTTCAACCTCTTGTCCCTGTCGGGGTCGCGGGGGACTGGAGCCGATCCCAGCTGAGATCGGGCGTGAGGCGGGGTCCACCCTGGACAGGACGCCAGTCTATCACAGGACACATAGAGACAAACAGAGACAGACAACCATTCACACGGGCAATTTAGAGTCATCAATGAACCTAACACCTGCATGTCTTTGGACTGCGGGAGGAAACCGGAGAACCCGGAGAAAACCCACGCAGACACTGGGAGAACATGCAAACTCCACACAGAAGGGCCCCAGCCGGGATTTGAAACTGGAACCTTCTCGCTGTGAGGCGACAGTGCTTTAAGAGTGTGAAATGATGCAACAACTTCACAGGAAAGTTATGATCTTCACAAACTTTGAATGAACCTTTCTGTTAATTCATGTTGACTTGTCAAAAGAAAGTCAGATGTGTAATGACTGAAGATGTTCTCATGTGGATTAGCAGCTGATAAAGAACACGTCCATAGAGAACATTATTTTGTTTTTATCACCCATGTTAATGTCCATGAACCTAATCACCTGTTCTCCATTGGGAATGCTGCAACTTGTTTTTAACTTAAGCAATGTAAAACCACAGCTAACTGAGTGTAACTACACACTCTTCTAATGACACTGATTAGAAGAGTGTGTGCTGCCTGCTACACAACAAGCTGTCCCAGCCTCACCTTATCGTGGTGGAGAGGTTTGTGTGTCCCTGTGAACCTGAGGGCTGTGTTGTCTGGAGCCTAGTGCTCCTGGTAGGGTCTCCCATGGCAGGGTGGTCTCAGGCGAGGGGCCGGACTAAGAACGGTTCACAAAGACTCAATGGACAAACGAGGAAGAAGAAGAGAGACCCTGCCCGGAGGAAGCCCGGGGCCCCCGTCTGGAGCCAGGCCCAGACGGAGGGCTCGCCGGCGAGCGCCTGGTGGCCGGGTTTGCCATGGAGTCCGCACAGCCAGAAAAAGTGACGTGGCACCTCCCTCCTCCCCACCACTCGCAGGAGGAACCCCTTGGGTCCGGTGCACTGCTGCACGGGTGGCAGTGAAGGTGAGGGGCCTCGACGGTCCAGTCACGCTTTTTGTTGAACAGAAAACAATTTCCAAACTACATTTTTTAACAGAGGAATATTTTTCCACAGGCATACTTGCCCTCCAATATTACAATGCCCAGTCATTATAATCACATATGAAAAGAAAGATATTATGACAATTGAAAGAGCTGAGGCAGATCAAGATTCTTAGGCAGAGGGATTACTGTGTCTGCCACATACCACAACGACTACGCGTTTTTCTTTCTTCCTAATTTCTGTATCAAATTTTGTAGATATCAAAACAAGAAAAAGTACAGTATTGGTGCAGTGTATCAACATATCTCCCTAAAGTAAAAAAAGAAACGGGCATAAAAAGAAAAAACCTCAACATAAATCCCACCATCCCTCCGAACAACCCGTGTCAGACGTGGTCACAGTGACCAACCAGAAAACTGAACAACATATAACACAAGTAGACAAATAAGGTGCAATGAAACCAATTAGAGAAAAAAACAGAGTCAACAGCAAAAATAAAAAAGGTAGTTCAAGAACAACAAAAGGAGAAAAGAGAGAAAAATCTCATCTCATCTCATCTTCAGCCTCTTATCCGGGGTCGGGCCGCGGGGGCAGCAGCTCCAGCTGGGGACTCCAAACTTCCCTTCCCCTGGCCACATTAACCAGCTCTAACTGGGAGATCCCGAGGCGTTACCAGGCCAGTTTGGAGATCTAATCTCTCCACCTAGTCCTGGGTCTTCCCCGAGGCCTCCTCCCAGCTGAACGTGCCTGGAACACCTCCCTAGGGGCATCCTTAATAGATGTCCGAACCACCTCAACTGGCTCCTTTCAACGCAAAGGAGCAGCAGCTCTACTCCGGCCGGGCTCCATGGCAAACCCGGCAACCAGGCGCTCCCCTGCGAGTCCTCCGTCTGGGCCTGGCTCCAGATGGGGGCCCCGAGCTTCCTCCGGGAAGGGTCTCTCTTCCTCTTCCTTGTTTGTCTATTGAGTCTTTGTGAACCATTCTTAGTCCGGCCCCTCGCCTGAGACCACTCTGCCATGGGAGACCCTACCAGGAGCACTAGGCTCCAGACCAAACAGCCCTCAGGTTCACAGGGACAAACAAACCTCTCCACCACGATAAGGTGATGGTAATAAGAAAAATAAATCAATACATTTTAAGGGGGGGGGGGTTCTCTCCTCACAGTGAGTCTGTTACTAATAAGAGCAAGAAGTGGGTCCCAAGTTTTGTGGAATGTCAAAGATCCCCTCTGTGAAAACCTTAACTTCTCTGGTCATAGACATTGTAGAATTTTGACTGTTGTGAGTCGGAAGAGAAACGTGTTTCCAATCTAGGAGAGTGTTGCGTCTGGGGAGCAGGTTGGTAAAGGCCATGACACGTTGGGTAGTAATGGGAAGATTTTGCGAGTGAGGGAGCCAAAAAAGAGCAGTCAGGGGATTGGGTTCCAAATTTGTGTTAAGAGCCTGTTTGAGGGTTTGAAATATATCGGACCACAACTCAGCAATCTTCGGGCACGTCCAGAACATGTGTGCGTGGTCGACTGGGGACTGCTTTCAATGGATACAAGCATCACTGTGACTAAGGTATATCTTAGCCAGTTTAGCGTTGGTGAAATGGGCTCTATGGAGCACCTTCCAATGTAATGGGCCGTGCCTGGCACAAATCGAAGATGAGTGGACCAGTTTCAGAATGTCCCTCCACTGGACATCAGTGATGTCTACCCCCAAATCCTTTTCTGATGCATTTTTAGGTGAGGCAGTGGGGACTGGGCTTGGAAAAACAATCTTATTATAAATGACAGATATCAGTGGTTTGTGTTGTACGTTGAGAGCCAAGAATTGGTCCATCGCAGCTTCAGGGGGGCGTTTCAGAAAATGTGGGAATTGCTTTTGGATAAAATGTCTCATTTGAAGGTACCGAAAGAAGTGGCTATTAGACAGGCTGTATATGACAAAACATAAATGCAAAGGACACAAAAACACCTTTGTCATACAGGTCATTAAGCGTTCTGAGGCCCTTATCTGACCATATGTGGAACGCAGGGTCGGTGCAGACGGGAGAAACGCATAGTTATTCAAAACTGGGGCAAGGCTGGAAGCCCTTTGCAATTTTGATGGTATTACCAAAAACCGGAATAGATGAGACCTTGTGGGGCAGTTATTGGGAGCTGTGAGCAAATCGTAGGAGTGCAAAGAGCAGGAGGGAGATGTTATCTCAGTATGAACCCAGGGCAGACAGGCGTCTACAACTCCACCACAGAGCCAATATAAAAGTTTAAGAATGTTGCAGGCCCATAAGTAGTGGTGGAAATTAGGGAGTGCTAGTCCCCTTCAGGTTAAGTGTTTCTTGATACAGAAAAGGTCCCTGAAGGAGCTGGGGATGAACACCCCCAAATACTTGAACCCCTTGTCAGCTGTTTTAAAAAGGAATATGGATTGTTGGAGTGATCTTGCCAAGGTAGGTTGAAATCATTTGCTGACAGCTTGCCCCCCCCCCCCCCCCCAGTTCAAAAACCTCATCTGCATCATCCACACGGTAAAGCTAAAACGCAAACGGCGAGTATCGTTTGATCAGACATGTGTTTAGATGGTACAGACTAATTTTGAAGTAGGTAAAGACCACTGTGAGAAATAACCAAAGATTTGACCTACCTTATTTATCTATGATTGTAAATCCTTGATTAGCATAACAGTCAAGCTGAGAATGAGTGCTGGGGGATTGTGGATAGGAGTCACATGAGATTGCAAATGGTAACAAAGGGGGGTCGTAAACACTGATAACACCCACTGGGGTCATAAATATGGGGTAGTGTGTTTTTGATTGCTTTGATGTGCCTTGTGTTTGTAAGGACCTTTTGATGTCATGGCTTTAAATGTTGAAGTGACTGGAGGAGAGGGAGAGATGATAGAGACCCGGCTGTTGGTCTGATCTCTCCTGTCTGCAGCAGTATTTAGTAAAGATATGATTTGAGAAACACTGAAGACTCCAGAGAATTTCTTTCACATTTTGGCGACGAGGATGGGATGGACGATCTGCTGATCAGGCCTGAGTCCTGACTGAAGGTTAAACCGGTAAGGAAAAATTCCGCTCCACCAAAGGAGGACAGGATTCCGCCTGATGTCAGGAACGGGTGCTGGACAGCAGACGCTCCATCCATTTTAAACGTGAGTACAGTGTTTTTTTTAGATCATATCTCGTGTGTAATTTTGAAGACAAGCTTCATTTACTTGTGGGGTTTTTGAAGCTCAGAAGAAGGAAGTAAACCTAGGCGACAGTTCGAGAACCTGTGTGTGGTCTGCTGTCAAGATATTCTGTAATTCCTGTGAGTTTGAATATAAGGTCTGACGAGTCTATTTGTAGAGGTCGGATCGTCTTCATGTCCTTTGTGGTTTTGAAGACTAGTTTCATTTTCTGTGTGATTTTGAGGCTCTGAGAAGGCGAGGTATCCTAGGTGACAGTTCGAGACAATGTGGTCTGCTGTCTGATATTCTATAAATCCTGTAGGGTTGAATATCGAGGTCCAATGAGTCCCGTTTGGAGATTGGACCGTCTTCATATTTTCTGTGTAATTTTATTTTGTAGACTAGTTTAATAAAAATATATATATGCACTTAAAGCTATATAAGTGATGTCTTGAATAGACATAAATGAATATAATGTGTTGTGAGAGGTTGGTGCAACCTAACAAATGAGAGAAGTGTTTTGGAAAATACACAAGCATTTAGGGAAAAAAAAAAAAAAATTTATGAATCAATTATTTAAAGGAGTAGAAATTTTTGAAATGCAAATATAATTTGCATGAGTGTAGGGATTCCCAACTACAATAAAATGGGCCTATGAATGTGGTAAGAAAAAATAAACTTTGGGGTAACTCATTTCAGTGTCTGAATATCCGGTTTGGATATTAAACGGTGCGTTGCTCTGAACGAATGTGTCGTATAAACCACCTGGCTGAAAGATTATCCAAAGTTAGTGTATGTGTGATAAGATCTAACCATGTTCGGATGGAAAGATCAGCATGTGTGAAATCTGTCTGAGTGAACAATAAGCCCATTGAAAGTAAAAGCACATCCCAGTGGGTCAACAGAAAAATGGTAAACAAAATGGGAAATTTTTACAGATCCTGCTAAATTTATAGCAGATAAATGGATTCCCAACTACAATAATGTTCAATGTGGTTGAGAGCTTCCATTTTGGCATTACTAGACTAAGAGTTTTTTTTTTTGTTTGTTTGTTTGTTTTTTCGTCTTTTATTAGGCACATATTTAGGTACATATATAGTGAAGAGGGTAAAGTGATGAGAGAGAAAGGGACAGGAGGAAAGCAAACTCAGTTATAGAAAGACAAGAAAGAGATTAGGGATAAAAGACAGGTCCTCCTCATGCTGTCCCCAGGCCATGCAGCCCTCCATCAAGCCCATATGCATATTCCCAGAAGGACTCTGACAATGAGGGGGAGGGGAGACTGAACCTGCATTTGATGTGTCAGTTGTCACAAAACCAGTGACGGAGGAAAACAGACTGAAACAAAGAAAAAGATAACTTTGCTTCTCCAGAAAGTTCTCTCTCCAAACAGCAACTTCTTTTCGACTACTGGCCTGAAGAAAAGGAAACGGATGTCCACGGCACCAGATGTTCAGTTGAATTGAACACTGAAGAGCTTGTGTTCAGGACGTGGCAGCCAGAGGAACTAAAAGATTGCAAGGAGGGGGAGCGAGAGAGGTGTGAACTCCGATGGGGCAACATTCGGCTGGCCATTTGGTTCACCATACAAGCAGAATGAGGCACAGAATCCTGGACAAAGATGGCCTCATGGAGAGAACATCAGAAGGAGAGAAAGAAGGAGACTGGGACAATGGCTCAATGCTGAAGATCCAGAGAAGTCCTGGTTGCGTGTTTTTTCATCGTTCCCCAGTGAACAGGCCATACAGACAGCGGAGGAAGGTCAGAGCATTTGAAAATCACAAATTAGAAATTAAAGATAAAAACATACACACTAAATGACACCGTTAGTTGAACTTAGAATGAACATGATGATAATGTTCAACACATACATACACTTGCATATACATATAGGAACATTTATTAAGAATAAGTATTGGTGTCAATAGGGAAAATTAGGGTTTTGCAGTAAGAGTTGATCATCAGACAAACAGAAAGTTAAGGTTTTGATTGATATGCCCAGACAAAATCTTTTTTAGCTCACATAAGAAAAAATTCAAGTTATTGAAAGCGACACTGATTATTTCTTATAAAACAAACATGCCATTGTGGAATGTCTCAAATATACCTCCCATTTTACCTGAAGAGGCATCATAGATGTCACAAGTTTAAGTTTCTGATGATTGATTTTAGAAAATGCAATATTGATGCATCACTGTAAATCCTAACTCATTATTCTGGGTTTTTTGCTTTCACTCTCAATGGTATTTGAATTTTTGGAATTTAATGGTATAGTTTTCTGGGATAACCTGGTTTAAAAAACTGCCATAGTGATGGTGAAGTTTTCAGAAACATACGTCTTGTTTTTGCAAATTGAAGCATTAGATATAACAATAATAATAAGGATAATATTATTAATAATGATAATAAGTGGGTCCTGACTGCATCCATAAAAACTGGATGGGTTTTTAAAATAAATAAATAGATTAAATTCTATTGTCACTTATGGATTATTATTATGTTTCTGTGGAGATCTCCCCCTGTATAAAGAAACTTGGCCAATGACTGACTTTTAGACTGTGACTGCTGAGGCAAACAGCCTGTACCGACTTAAAATGACCTACCCGATCGAGCTCTGATTGTTTCTTTTTAATTTTTGCATGATAATTGTATGTCAATAGTTTTATGTCGATTAACAAACACTAACATCTGACCCTATTGTATTTTCAAAGTGTGCACGTTCTGCATGATACTAACACTACACACTAATGTTTAATGTCAGCCTGAAGCGCTGTACTGTCTTAATTTTTGAGCTTTTGATCCAACAGCTGAAGATGGAGAACCATTCTTGAATGGAAATGTTTAACAGTGGATCAAAACCATGGAAAGCATTGTTTGATACATAGTGTCTAACGATAATTCTGTTTTTCTTCATAGATGGTTCTGCGAGGAGTCCATCTAACTGCTCTTTCTGTGTTTGCCTTTGAACTAAACTGCTAAATAACTCGTCTGCTAAAGCGAAGAGTTATTTGTGTTAATCTGTACTTTTCTTTCTAGGGGCAACAGATGATACAGTGTCAGAGTCACAATATGCTTTAATATTGTCCCTTACTTTCACACTCTGGGAAAAACTGTGGCATTCTCACTCCTACAGGAAAACCTTTTGTTCTTAACCTTTTGTCTCTAACACTTTTACCTGTTTACAGTTAAAAGAGTTCACGCTGATTATAACAACTCAGTTTTCACAGGGCAACGCCATTGCAGATGATGGTGCTAAAGAAGAACATGGGACAGTGGTAAAGACTGTTTCCGACGGTGTGTTAAGTGCTAGTAACCTCTGACACCAGGACATGGAAGAGAGAAGAAATTGGCATCCATGGCATCGAATGAGGCAAAATAAAGCAAAGAAACCTATATAGTGGTTCAGATGAAGAAACGGTGTGAATAGAATTGTGTTTGTTATAATGTTTTTCGTTGTTTTTATTTTTCCTTGTCATATTCGGAGAGTTAAGAGTGAATCTCTACTAATGTTTGTAGTGTGTAGTCACACTTTGTGTCAAAAGGGGGGAATGTGAGAAATAACCAAAGATTTGACCTACCTTATTTATCTATGATTGTAAATCCTTGATTAGCATAACAGTCAAGCTGAGAATGAGTGCTGAGGGATTGTGGATAGGAGTCACATGAGATTGCAAATGGTAACAAAGGGGGGTCGTAAACACTGATAACACCCACTGGGGTCATAAATATGGGGTAGTGTGTTTTTGATTGCTTTGATGTGCCTTGTGTTTGTAAGGACCTTTTGATGTCATGGCTTTAAATGTTGAAGTGACTGGAGGAGAGGGAGAGATGATAGAGACCCGGCTGTTGGTCTGATCTCTCCTGTCTGCAGCAGTATTTAGTAAAGATATGATTTGAGAAACACTGAAGACTCCAGAGAATTTCTTTCACACCACACTCCCTTTAACAGACAGGAACATCAGACAGACCCAGCTCTGTGGAGGACGGACATCTGTCTGCACCGGAGAGAGGGAGAAAAGGAGAGAGAAAAGACAGACAGATGGACAGAGAGAGAGAAAGACAGACAGATGGACAGAGAAAGACAAAGAGAGACACAAAGAGAGAGAGAGACAAAGACGGACGGATGGACAGAGAAAGACAAAGACAGATGGACAGAGAGAGACAAAGACAGAGAGAAAGACGGACAGATGGACAGAGAAAGACAGAGAGAGAGAAAGACAGACAGAAGGACAGAGAGACCTGCACACAGGACCACGGCAGCAGGCACCACCACCATCAGCAGAGACCTACACACAGGACCACGGCAGCAGGCACCACCACCATCAACAGAGACCTGCACACAGGACCACGGCAGCAGGCACCACCACCATCAGCAGAGACCTGAGAGACGACAAAGCGCAAACAACTCCGGGGTAGAAGTTGAATTAGTAACATGCATTGATTAGACATGAATGATACAAACAGAGAGGAGTATCAAGAAAAGCATTAGCACACTAGCACACACACCTAGCAGACAACATACCCTGGGAACCCTAGGACCTTTGCCATCAGGCCACATATAAAGTTTGAGATTTGACGGAGCCATATTGTTGGTGCCCTGGTCTCAGGTCCTGGTCTCCATGCAGTAACTAAGGTAAGTCCCACCTGCTGTGAACTACATGAAGACTTTGAACTGTGCATTGATATTTGATCGCTGTGGTTTGTCTGTGCTGTGGTTTTCACTTGCGGTTTCTAGGATTGTTCAGTGTTAATGTTTTTTACCTGCTGACCTTTTGTATTTTCAGTTCCCTGATACTCAGAGCGTCATTTCAGCCTTCCCGTCTCCCTGTCTTTGCTCTAGATCGAAATATAATATGCAATGAAGACGTTGTTTGTCTTAACCCTCCTGTTGCCCTCAAATTTCCCTAACACCATTTTTTCTCCGTGTAGATTTGACCGTTAAACATCTCGAAAATGATCATAATCAATTTGTTACTTAAGTTAAGTCGGGTACTTTATGTATTTATTTAACATAATGAAATATATTACTGATCTAAAATTGCATCGAGGGATTTCCGTCTGTGTGTTTTAAAGTAAGTATGTTATTTTAAGTGCTATTTTGTGTTATTTGTAACATCTGGAATGAAAGTAACGGCCATTATCAAGGACAGTAGCATGAATTTGACCTCATATAATATTTGAATTGTAAAATAGACAATAATAATAATGATTAAATCATCCAGATTATCAAATTGACCCAAAGGAACACCGATGCGACAAGTACAAATATATATAATCATGCCAATTTTAGTTTTTTTATGAGTTGTCCCCATAAAAATAAATCTAAATATTATTTAGAGTTGTTAAACATTAAATGGGGTCAAATTGACCCTTAGTATAACAGGAGGGTTGAACATCTTTTAATACGTCAATGCTGATAAAGATGGTTAAAGTGGTCTGCAGGTGTTCAAATTGACCGTGTGTTGCTTACATAACTACATTTTCAAATTATAACATTTGAAAATGTAGTTATGTAAGCAACACACGGTCTTATAGATTCATGTCACATTATTGATTTAGAGTAAGGTTGGCTCTGAACATGCAGATATGCTGTTTGTTTGTATTCTGCCTCCTTTGTATTTGATCTCTGTTTTAGTATTATTAGCATTTTTATGAGTAGTAGCTCAAGTAGCTCAAACTACAAAAGGCCTATATTTTGTAACTCATTATAACGAATAAGGATAATTACAATGTGTGATGAAGATTTCCTCCTTGGGGGTTTAACCCTCCTGTTCCCCTGCAACTGTACTAACGATGTTTGTCCTTGGGGTCAATTTGAACGTCCAGAAAATGATCATAATCAAAGTTTTTATATCTTATGTACTCTCTGTGTATTTGTTGACGACCTAAATAGCGTTTTAAATTAAACACAGCACCGCACACACCTTCTTATACTTGTATTTGGAAATATACAGGAAAAAAAACCAAATATCTCACTATTTTACCTAAAACTGGATTGAAGGATATTAGCGTGTGTTTTATAGTAAGTATATTTCCATTATCAAGGACAGTAGCATGTATTTCTCATCTCATCTTCTCTTCAGCCTCTTATCCGGGGTCGGGTCGCGGGGGCAGCAGCTTTAGCAGGGGACCCCAAACTTCCCTTTCCCGGACCTCATTAACCAGCTCTAACTGGGGGATCCTGAGGCGTTCCCAGGACCAGTGTGGAGATCTAATCTCTCCACCTGGTCCTGGGCCTTCCCCGAGGCCTCCTCCCAGCTGGACGTGCCTATTTCTGAATATTGTTATTGTAAAATAGATAAAAAATGATAATGATTATATCGTCCAAATTATCAACATGACCCAAAGGAACACCGATGAAGTTTGTGTACATGAAAAAACATAATCATGTCCATTTCAGGTTTTCCCAGTTGTTGTCTCCTTTCATGTCTCCTCGTCTTCTTTCATGTCTCCTTCCATGTCTCCTTTCATGTCTCCTCTCATGTCTCCTTCCATGTCTCCTCGTCTCCTTCATCTCTCCTCGTCTTCTTTCATGTCTCCTTTCATGACTCCTCATCTCCTTTCATGTCTCCTCTCATGTCTCCTTCCATGTCTCCTCATCTCCTTCATCTCTCCTCATCTTCTTTCATGTCTCCTTTCATGTCTCCTTCCAGAGTAAGGAGACATGAAATGAAGGAGAAGCAGAGTGGCAGTCTTACACACCTCTCTGCGCTCCCTGTGGAGCATTTTCCAGCTCAGTTTAGTATACAAACACTGTCTGCCCCACGATCATTTAAATTAAACAGATCAAAAATGAACAGAAGAGGAGCTATAAAGAAAAACTTGATACAAATCAACGCAAAATCTGCGACTATGCAACAATATCAGAAAATAAAATGTGGACTTTTAAACATCAGATCTCTGTCATCTAAAGCTGTATTAGTAAACGATCTGATATCAGATAACCATATTGATTTACTCTGTCTGACCGAAACATGGCTGCGTCCCGAAGAATATGTTAGCCTAAATGAATCCACTCCTCTCAGTTATATTAATACTCATATTCCTCGAGGCAGTGGTCGAGGAGGAGGCGTTGCAGCTATTTATGACTCTTAATAAACCCTAAACCTAAACTAAATTATAATTCATTTGAAAGTCTTGTTCTTAGTCTTTCACATTCAACCTGGAAAACTGTGCAGCCAATTATATTTGTTATAGTGTACCGTGCTTCTGGTCCGTACTCTGAATTTCTGTCTGAATTCTCAGAGTTTCTGTCAAATTTAGTCCTTAAATCTGACAAAGTAATCATTGTAGGTGATTTTAATATTCATGTGGACAGCGATAATAATAGTCTCAGTATCGCGTTTATCCCTCTATTAGATTCGATTGGTTTTAGTCAGAGTGTACATAAACCTACTCACTGTTTTAATCACACCCTCGACTTTGTTTTGGTTTATGGTGTGGAAATTAATGACTTAATAGTCTTTCCACAGAATCCTATTTTATCAGACCATTATTTAATAACTTTAATTCATATTGCAGGATTACTCACCTCTGGGTAAAAGTGTCTACACTAGATGTTTATCTGATAGTGCTATAACTAAATTTAAGAAAGCGATTCCATCTGCATTTACTTTAATGCCTTATCCTAATATTCCAGATTCCTGCACTAACGTTAGTTTCTCTGAAATTGATCACCTTGTTGACAGTGTTACAGGCTCTCTAAGAACAACACTCGACTCTGTTGCTCCTTTAAAAAAGAAGATAACAAAACCCGATAAAAAACTCGTGAATTAAAACAAATATCGCGAAAGTTGGAAAGTAAATGGCGCTCCACTAAACTGGAGGAATCTCACTTAGTTTGGCAAGAAAGTCTTAAAACCTATAGGAAGGACCTCCGTAATGCCAGAGCAGCATATTACTCATCTTTAATAGAGGAGAATAAGAACAATCCTAGATTTCTTTTCAGCACTGTAGCCAGGCTGACAGAGAGCCACAGCTCTATTGAGCCATGTATTCCTATAACCCTAAGTAGTAACGACTTCATGACCTTCTTTAATGACAAAATTATAACCATTAGAGACAAAATCAACTCGCTTGGCACCAATTTTTCATCAAACCCAGGAACCTTAGAAACTGTACGACCTGATATATTCTTGGACTGCTTTTCTACAGTCGACCTTAACAAATTAACCTCTACTATTTCAGCATCAAAACCTTCTACTTGTCTCCTAGACTCTATTCCAACTAGGTTACTTAAAGAAGTGTTACCTTTAATTAGCACTCCTGTATTAGATATGATTAACATGTCTTTATCAGCAGGTTATGTACCACAGTCTTTTAAAGTAGCTGTAATTAAACCTCTTCTTAAAAAGCCCAGGCTTGATCCTGAGGTACTAGCCAACTATAGACCTATATCTAACCTTCCTTTTCTCTCTAAGATCCTCGAGAAATTAGTTGCCAATCAGTTGTGTGACTTTTTACATAATAATGAGATATTTGAGGATTTCCAGTCAGGATTTAGAGCAAATCATAGCACTGAGACAGCACTGGTGAAAATTAACCCTTCACACCCTGCACATCACCTCTTTGAACTTCTCCCCTCTGGCAGGCGTTACAGAACTCTGTACACAAAAACAGCCAGACATAAAAACAGTTTCTACCCCCAGGCCGTCACACTGCTGAACAATTGACCCCACCCGACACATCACACACACATGCCAGACATACAAGACAAATGCACCTAATGCACCTTATGTATATCATTGTAAATAATATAACAAAGATATTTATAACAGCCTGGTCACTTTACTTTGCACAATTATTTTATCTTTCTATTTTAAATTTCTCATATTTACTTGATAACCTATTTTTAATATTACCTCTATTTTTTATCTTAAATTATTGTTCTGTGTTGTTCTGTTATTGTTATGTAAATGTTATTGTTATTGTTATGTTTAGGTTTGTCCTGTTAAATGTTTGGAAACTGTGAGAAAAGCATAAGCCGGAGTCAAATTCTCTGTATGTCCAACATACTTAGCAATAAACCTGATTCTGATTCTGATTCTGATTCTGAATTACTAACGACCTTCTAATAGCTTCAGACAAAGGACTTGTCTCTGTACTTGTTTTACTAGATCTTAGTGCTGCCTTCGACACTATTGACCATCACATCCTGCTACAGAGACTGGAGCATCTTATTGGCATTAAAGGAACCGCACTGAGCTGGTTTAAGTAATATTTATCAGATAGATCTCAGTTTGTACATGTTAATGACAAATCCTCCATGCACACTAAAGTTAGTCACGGAGTCCCACAGGGTTCTGTCCTTGGACCGATTCTTTTCACCTTATATGTGCGTCCAAAATTAGGAACATTGTGTCTGAAAGATGCAGAGAAACTTGTCCATGCATTTGTTACTTCTAGGCTGGACTATTGCAACTCCTTATTATCAGGCTGCTCCAATAAGTCTGTTAAGAGTCTCCAGTTGGTCCAAAATGCTGCAGCTCGTATACTAACTAAAACAAATAGAAGAGAACATATTTCTCCTGTATTAGCTTCTCTGCACTGGCTACCTGTAAAATCTAGAATATAATTTAAAATCCTTCTCCTTACGTACAAAGCTCTTATTGGTCAGGCGCCGTCGTGTCTTAAAGAGCTCACTGTACCATATTACCCGACTAGATCCCTGCGCTCTGAGAATGCAGGGCTACTCGTCGTTCCTAGAGTCTCCAAAAGTAGAAGCGGAGGCAGAGCCTTCAGCTACCAAGCTCCTCTCCTGTGGAACAAACTCCCAAATGTTATTCGGGAGGCAGACACTGTCCCCTTATTTAAGAGTAAACTTAAAACTTTTCTTTTTGGAAAAGCTTACAGCTAGGGCTTACGATAAGACTTTATTCTGCTTAATTATGCTGCTATAGGCCTAGTCTGCCGGGGGATGATACTTTTCCTGATACTCTGAGCTTCTCTCCTCTCTGTCTGTACCATTCATGTCTCACCAATGCATGTTACTAATTCAGCTTCTTCCCCGGAGCTGTTTGTGCTTTGTCGTCTCGCAGGTCTCTGCTGATCGTGGTGGTGCCTGCTGCCGTGGTCCTACATGACGCTTCCTGCTGCTATTATCACTGTTACTCATATATACTATCACTAGTTTAATAAACTATAGAAATTTGTAGGTGTATCGTAGCTGCTATTGCCACTACTCATCATTGATCATGTTTGCCACCATAATTATTATCATTTTCATATTCTGTCACCTTAGCTGTGCTTGTTTCTACTTCTGTTGTATTAACTGTCTTAACATATACGTTATATTCACATTACTATAAATATTATTATAGTTACTGTTAGGCTTTGCTTGCATCTCTGGAAGTGTGTCTGTCTGTCTCTCTCTGTCCATCTGTGTGTCTTTTCTCTCTTTCTCTCTCCTTTTCTTCCTCCCCAACCGGTCAAGACAGATGGCCGTCCTCCACAGAGCTGGGTCTGTCTGACATTCCTGCCTGTTATAGGGAAGGTTTTCATTGCCCCCTTACTCTACAGAGGAATTGTTGGGTCTATGTATATCATAAATAAGTCATTGAGTGTGGTCTTTACCTACTCTGTAAAGTGTCCTGAGATAACTTTTGTTATGATTCGACACTTTAACTAAAATTGAATTGAATTGAATTGAATTCCATGTCTCCTCGTCTCCTTCATTTCTCCTCGTCTTCTTTCATGTCTCCTCTCATGGCTCCTCATCTCCTGTCATGTCTCCTTCCATGTCCCTCGTCTCCTCTCATGTCTCCTCTCATGTCTCCTCATCTCTCCTCGTCTCCTCTCATGTCGCCTTCCATGTCTCCTCGTCTCCTTCATCTCTCCTCGTCTCCTCTCATGTCTCCTCACCTACCTTCATGTCTCCTTCCATGTCTCCTTGTCTCCTTCATCTCTCCTCGTCTTCTTTCATGTCTCCTTTCATGTCTCCTCATCTCCTTGCATGTCTCCTTCCATGTCTCCTCGTCTCCTTTCATCTCTCCTCGTCTTCTTTCATGTCTCCTCTCATGTCTCCTCGTCTTCTTTCATGTCTCCTTTCATGTCTCCTCATCTCCTTTCATGTCTCCTCTCATGTCTCCTCACCTCCCTCCATGTCTCCTTCCATGTTTCCTCATCTTCTTTCATGTCTCCTTTCATGTCTCCTCACCTCCCTTCATGTCTCCTCTCATGTCTCCTTCCATGTCTCCTCATCTTCTTTCATGTCTCCTTTCATGTCTCCTCATCTCCTTTCATGTCTCCTTCCATGTCTCCTTGTCTCCTTTCATCTCTCCTCGTCTTCTTTCATGTCTCCTTTCATGTCTCCTCATCTCCTTTCATGTCTCCTTCAATATCTCCTCGTCTCCTTTCATCTCTCCTCATCTTCTTTCATGTCTCCTCTCATGTCTCCTCATCTCCTTTCATGTCTCCTTCCATGTCTCCTCTCATGTCTCCTCTCATGTCTCCTCGTCTCCTCTCATGTCTCCTCGTCTCCTTTCATGTCTCCTTTTATGTCTCCAAGTCTCCTTCATCTCTCCTCGTCTTCTTTCATGTCTCCTTTCATGTCTCCTTCCATGTCTCCTCGTCTCCTTCTCTCCTCGTCTTCTTTCATGTCTCCTTTCATGACTCCTCATCTCCTTTCATGTCTCCTCTCATGTCTCCTCACCTCCCTTCATGTCTCCTCTCATGTCTCCTTCTATGTCTCCTCATGTTCTTTCATGTCTCCTTTCATGTCTCCTCATCTCCTTTCATCTCTCCTCATCTTCTTTCATGTCTCCTCATCTCCTTTCATGTCTCCTTCCATGTCTCCTCGTCTCCTCTCATGTTTTCTCGCCTCCTTTCATGTCTCCTTTCATGTCCCTTCATCTCCTCTCATGTCTCCTCATCTCCTCTCATGTCTCCTCATCTCCTCTCATGTCTCCTCTCTCCTTTCATGTCCCCTCATCTCCTCTCATTTCTTTTATTAGCGAATTTTCAGACTTTTTTATCAATTATTAACACCCCTTTTAATAGAATTTTAATAACCGTGGTCTTTACCTACTCTGTAAAGTGTCCTGAGATAACTTTTGTTATGATTCGACACTATAAATAAAATTGAATTGAATTGAATTGAATTCCATGTCTCCTCGTCTCCTTCATTTCTCCTCGTCTTCTTTCATGTCTCCTCTCATGTCTCCTCATCTCCTGTCATGTCTCCTTCCATGTCCCTTGTCTCCTCTCATGTTTCCTTTCATGTCTCCTCTCATGTCTCCTCATCTCTCCTCGTCTCCTCTCATGTCGCCTTCCATGTCTCCTCGTCTCCTCTCATGTCTCCTCACCTACCTTCATGTCTCCTTCCATGTCTCCTCGTCTCCTTCATCTCTCCTCGTCTTCTTTCATGTCTCCTTTCATGTCTCCTCATCTCCTTGCATGTCTCCTTCCATGTCTCTTCGTCTCCTTTCATCTCTCCTCGTCTTCTTTCATGTCTCCTCTCATGTCTCCTCATCTCCTTTCATGTCTCCTTTCATGTCTCCTCATCTCCTTCATCTCTCCTCATCTTCTTTCATGTCTCCTTTCATGTCTCCTCTCATGTCTCCTCACCTCCCTTCATGTCTCCTTCCATGTCTCCTCATCTTCTTTCATGTCTCCTTTATGTCTCCTCACCTCCCTTCATGTCTCCTCTCATGTCTCCTTCCATGTCTCCTCATCTTCCTGCATGTCTCCTTTCATGTCTCCTCATCTCCTTTCATGTCTCCTTTCATGTCTCCTTCCATGTCTCCTTGTCTCCTTTCATCTCTCCTCGTCTTCTTTCATGTCTCCTTTCATGTCTCCTCATCTCCTTTCATGTCTCCTTCCATGTCTCCTCGTCTCCTTTCATCTCTCCTCGTCTTCTTTCATGTCTCCTCTCATGTCTCCTCATCTCCTTTCATGTCTCCTCTCATGTCTCCTCTCATGTCTCCTCGTCTCCTCTCATGTCTCCTCTCATGTCTCCTCGTCTCCTTTCATGTCTCCTTTTATGTCTCCTCGTCTTCTTCATCTCTCCTCGTCTTCTTTCATGTCTCCTTTCATGACTCCTCATCTCCTTTCATGTCTCCTCTCATGTCTCCTCACCTCCCTTCATCTCTCCTCTCATGTCTCCTTCTATGTCTCCTCATCTTCTTTCAGGTCTCCTTTCATGTCTCCTCATCTCCTTTCATGTCTCCTCGTCTTCTTTCATGTTTCCTTTCATGACTCCTCGTCTCCTTCATCTCTCCTCGTCTTCTTTCATGTCTCCTTTCATGACTCCTCATCTCCTTTCATGTCTCCTCTCATGTCTTCTCACCTCCCTTCATGTCTCGTTTACCAGTGTTACAGGATTTTAAACTTTAAAATCTGTTTGGGTGTGATTTTTGACTCTGAGCTCACTTTTATTCCATACATCAAAAACATAGCAAAG
The DNA here is from genome assembly GCF_963691815.1 of Echiichthys vipera. NCBI lineage: Eukaryota > Metazoa > Chordata > Actinopteri > Perciformes > Trachinidae > Echiichthys > Echiichthys vipera. Next base: position 462,140 of record NC_139826.1, read on the forward strand.
ATTTGGGTTTGTTGATTTAGGTTTTTTACCATCTTAAGAATACAGCCAGAGTCCGCCTTTTTCTCTCCCGGAGGTGCTGATGCATGCTTGTATCTCTTGTTTGTTTAGATTATTGTAACACCCTGCTCTCTGGTCTTCCCAAAAAGAACATGTACAACTTACAATTACTACAGAACTCAGCCGCACGCGTGCTGATGAGGACCAGGAACATATAACAGCAGTTTTTAAATCGCTGCATTGGCTCCCCGTGCGCTTCAGGATTGATTTTAATATTCTTTTACTAGTTTTTAAATTTCTTAACGGTCTCTGGCCTTCTTATTTATCTGAAATACTTTTACCCTATCAACCCCCGCGGACCCTGAGGTCCTCCGGTGCTGGCCTTTTAACCACACCACAAGTAAGAACCAAAACACATGGGGAGGTGGCATTCAGTTATTATGACCCCCTGGAGAAACCTCAGGGCAGAAGAGAGTGTTGTTGTTTTTTAAAAAGAGGCGCAAGACCCATCTTTTTAATCAGGCTTTTAACTGACCTGTTTTATTCTTTCTAATTCCTTTTATGCTTCTTATATTTTTTATTATTTTATAGCTGAAGCCTGTGAATGTTCTCATGTGTCTAGGTCGTTGTTATCCTAAAAGCAATTTCAGTCAAAAGTAACTGGACTTGGTTGTTTGTCTAGGAAGACGTTTCACCTCTCATCCAAGAGGCTTCATCAGTTCATGTACGCATCTGACCAGGCTGGGACTGGACCAGGACCAGGACCAGGATGGGACTGGTCCAACTAACTGGTGTGGAGATCCAGGTATTTAACCTCGGACAAGGCCGATGATGTCACTGGAACCCTTTGTGCTCAAAGTGCCAACGACCATCGTTAGAGTGACAGTCGTTGGTTGGAAGTAGGTTTGGACTTCATTAGTGCTGGTTCAGTCCCAGCCTGGTCCTGGTCCTGGTCCAATGGTTGGTGGAAGTAGGTCTGGACTTCATTAGTGCTCTATTAAGTCTTAATGACAGTTTTTGGACGTTATAGTCGTTATACGACTATATCTGAAAAATGTCAGTTATGTGATATTGCTTTGCCTTCCTATGGTCAAAGTGTCTTTAAGGTGATTTGTAAATAGTCTGTGGAGTGTGATTTATTTAGTATTTAACCCCTGTATATATTTAGTTATAGAATTTATTTTTTCTCTTCAGGTTTGAAGAAATGAACGCATCGTCTGACAATGTGACGTCGGTTTCACAGTATCGAGACTCCTTCTCCAAAGCTGTGATCAAAGTTGTGATTGTTGTGGTTCTCGGGATCTTTATCAACCACATCAATGCAGGCCTCGTTCACACCTTCTGCAAACACCAGGTCTGATATTCCTTTGATATGTAGGCAGTAGGGATGGGCACGAGTAGTTAATTTAAAAATCGAGGGCTCGGCTCAATTCCTCGAGGGCCAACCGAGTACTCATCTCATCTCATCTTCAACCGCTTTTTCAACGTCGGGTCGCGGGGGCAGCAGCTTTAGCAGGGGACTCCAAACTTCCCTTTCCTGGGCCACATTAACCAGCTCTAACTGGGGGATCCTGAGGCGTTCCCAGGCCAATGTGGAGATCTAATCTCTCCACCTGGTCCTGGGTCTTCCCCGAGGCCTCCTCCCAGCTGGACGTGCCTGGAACACCTCCCTAGGGAGGTGCCCAGGGTTCATCCTTACCAGATGAGCCTGAACCACCTCAACTGGCTCCTTTCAACGCAAAGGAGCAGCGGCTCTACTCCGAGTTCCTCACGGATGGCTGAACTTCTCCCCCTCTCTCTAAGGGAGACTCCAGACCCCTCCTGAGAAAACACATTTCGGCCGCTTGTACCCACAAACTCGTTCTTTCGGTCATGACTGGTTGTCAACATGATGCATTTTATTTTGTAATTCTGTTTTGGTAACATATTTTAGATGCTATACCAATAAAGCCTTTTAAATTGAATTGAATTTGTATATTTTTCAAATGTTTTCCTTATATTCTTCTCTATGACTCCGAGACAACTGTTTTCTGTTCCATTAAATAAAAAATGATAACAGTTTTTAAGAAAAACATGGTCATATACCTGATGATATTGATTTGTCAGTTATTGTATTGTAATTTGGCACAAATATTAAAGACGCCCTCCCACTGTGCGCCCGTCCCGTGCCCCGTACTTTAGGGTACTTGTCCCCCCCTCCAGGCCCGTTTGTACTCACACTACCTGGGCCTCGGCGAATGCTTCTTGCTGCCTATACGTCATCACGCAGTAACATGTCACACGCATTGATGACATCATGGCGATGCGTGGCTTTGTTTCCAAATCTTTCCGTAGACCTCAGAGTTTTTGTGCATCTTGACGACTGATTTTGAATATTTTCATCGACCAAATCTGCAGTAAACACTCCACCTCCGCATTACACCAACGGGAACCTTTCGCCGCCATTGTTTTAAATGTCCGCGCATGGTCCCGCCTTCTTTTTTCTATGTCCCAACAGGCGCACATGAAATTACCTCAGAACCGCCGTAGGCCTCGTGCTCGTACTATGTAATATGATCTTTATGAACCGCTGGACAATTCAAAGGTTTCAAACCAGGCTAGGACATGAGCTGGGGCACTGAAACTGAGTCTTTACATCAGAATCACAATGTGAATGAGTTCAAGATATTTAGCAGCTATAGCTAACTTAAGTAGTTGTAGAATGTAAATGATTTAATATCCGTAAATACTGAGTAGCAGCTCTTATCTCAGACTACTAGGTTTCCTTTGTTCTGTTCTTCCAGATCTTCTACATATGGGATGTCAAAGTCAAATACATCAGAGGGCCAAAAAACAAATTTGCTACAAGCCGAGGGCCTGAGTGGTTCAATGTTTATTAAAACATATTAAAATGATTGCATATAACCTATTGAACCAAGACCTAACACAGTGTACCATATTATATATAATAATTAAATAAATAATCCAATATTTTTGTATGGCTCCAGCAGTAATTTCAGGTGAAAACATTTTTCAACAGGCTCACAGACAAAAACAAAATTCCTTCAAAGAGAAAACACATGTCCTGTACATTAAATTAATAAAATAAAGCAATATTTTCTTATGACCTTAGCTATTTCAAGGAAAACATTTTCAACATGCAAGCAGCAAAAAAGAAAATGTCCTTCAAAAATAAAATGTGTTCCTTAATATCATGATAAAGACACACAGCTTTGCCTTTTACCTCCGTGAACATGTGCTCTGCCCTGTTCTCATCGTCCACCTTCCGTTTAGCCATTATTGGGGGGGGTGCGGAACGTTGACATCTGCCCTGAATGCTTAAGAATATTGAAGACAGGGCGGCCCACTTGCGGCGCTACAGTGAGTTTGTGGGCTACCGTTGCATTGTGGGTAATGTAGTTTTTTGCGTGAAAAAACCAGCAGGCGGCTGTGGCGTGCGGGCTGGTTCTAATACTAATCAAATATCATCCCGGGGGCCAAGATAATTCTTTGACACCCATGCCTTAAGTCGTTTAAACTTAACCGTCACCTTTAGTGACTAAACTTAACCCTAACTAAATTTAACCGTCAACTTTTGTCGTCTAAACCTAACCGTCTCCTTTGGTCATCTAACTTAACCGTCACCTTTTGTCGTCTAAACTTAACCTAAACTTAACCGGTTAAGTCTAAACTTAACCGTCTCCTTTGGTCGTCTAAACTTAACCGTCACCTTTAGTCGTCTAAACTTAACCGTCACCTTTAGTCGTCTAAACTTAACCGTCACCTTTAGTCGTCTAAACTTAACCGTCAACTTTAGTCGTCTAAACTTTACCGTCAACTTTTGTCGTCTAAACTTAACCGTCTCCTTTAGTGACTAAACTTAATTGTTGGCTCCCTCCTCCTCAGTATGGACGTGTAGGACGGATGCTCCACGTAGCTGTAGTTGATCACGCCTCCGTCGTCCTCATTATCGATATCGTCGTCTTCCATGTCGTCCGTATCGCTGGTGTCCAGACACCTGCTGTCCCCGTCCGGCGCCTCTTCGTCGTCCTCCTCGTCTTCCTCCGGCTCGTTGTAGCAGCTCCTCCTCATCTTCCTCCGTTGGTTGTTCCTCACTGACGCCTCCAGAGCTTTCTGTGTCCGGTAGAAGTGGGAGAACTTGTTGAAGATGATGGTGATGGGCAGCGCCACCACCAGGGTGCCGCCCAGAATGCAGCCGCTTGCCGCCAGCTTCCCCGCCACCGTGACGGGCACCACATCCCCGTAGCCCACCGTGGTCATGCTGACTGTCCCCCACCACCAGCAGGCCGGGATGGTGTCCAGACCCACGTCCTGAGGAACAGACGGAGGGGCTTCATTTTATGTGGTAACATAACAAATACACTCAGGGCGCCCTCCCACTGTGCCTACGTCCCGTGCCCGTGCTTTAGGGTCCTTGTCCCCCCTGTCGACAGAAGGTGACGGTTAAGTTTAGACGACAAAAGGTGACGATTAAGTCTAGTCACTAAAGGTGACGGTTAAGTTTAGACGACTAAAGGAGACGATTAAGTTTAGTCACTAAAGGAGACGGTTAAGTTTAGACGACAAAAGGAGACGGTTAAGTTAGACGACAAAAGGTGACTGTTAAGTTTAGACGACAAAAGGTGACAATTAAGTTTAGTCACTAAAGGTGACGGTTAAGTTTAGTCTCTAAAGGAGACGGTTAAGTTTAGACTACAGAAGATGATGGTTAAGTTTAGTCACTAAAGGTGACGGTTAAGTTTAGACGACTAAAGGCGACGGTTAAGTTTAGACGATTAAAGGAGACGGTTAAGTTTAGACACTAAAGGTAACGGTTAAGTTTAGACGACAAAAGGTGACGGTTAAGTTTAGACGACAAAAGGAGACGGTTAAGTTTAGACGATTAAAGAAGATGGTTACGTTTAGACACTAAAGGTGACAGATAAGTTTAGTCTAAAGGTGATGGTTAAGTTTAGTCTCTAAAGGTGATGGTTAAGTTTAGTCTCTAAAGGTGACGGTTAAGTTAAGACGACTAAAAGAGACGGTTAAGTTTAGACGACAGAAGGTGACGGTTAAGTTTAGTCAGTAAAGGTGACGGTTAAGTTAAGACGACTAAAAGAGACGGTTAAGTTTAGACGACAGAAGGTGACGGTTAAGTTTAGTCAGTAAAGGTGACGGTTAAGTTTAGACGACTAAAGGCGACGGTTAAGTTTAGACGACAAAAGGTGACGGTTAAGTTTAGACGACAAAAGGAGACGGTTAAGTTAAGACGATTAAAGAAGATGGTTAAGTTTAGACACTAAAGGTGACAGTTAAGTTTAGTCTAAAGGTGACGGTTAAGTTTAGTCGACAGAGGGTGACGGTTAAGTTAGACGACAGAAGGTGACGGTTAAGTTAGACGACAGAAGGTGACGGTTAAGTTCAGTCACTAAAGGTGATGGTTAAGTTTAGACGATTAAAGGAGACGGTTAAGATTAGTCTCTTAAGGAGACGGTTAAGTTTAGACACTAAAGGTGATGGTTAAGTTTAGACGACAAAAGGAGACAGTTAAGTTTTGACGACAAAAGGAGACGGTTAAGTTTAGACGATTAAAGAAGATGGTTAAGTTTAGACACTAAAGGTGAAAGTTAAGTTTAGTCTAAAGGTGATGGTTAAGTTTAGTCTAAAGGTGATGGTTAAGTTTAGTCTCTAAAGGTGACGGTTAAGTTTAGACGACTAAAAGAGACGGTTAAGTTAAGACAACAAAAGGCGACGGTTAAGTTCAGTCGACAAAAGGAGATGGTTAAGTTTAAACAACTAAAGGAGACGGTTAAGATTAGACGACTAAAGAAGATGGTTAAGTTTAGACACTAAAGGTGACGGTTAAGTTAGGCGAATAAAGGAGACGGTTAAGTTTAGTCGACAAAAGGAGACGGTTAACTTTAGACAACATAAGAAGACGGTTAAGTTTAGACGGCTCCTAGCGCGGTACGGTTGCGTTCACACTGGTCAAAGGAACTAGACTTTAGCCGTGAAACCTGTTTGAGCACAGTACGGAGGCACAGTGGGAGTGCGCCCTCGAACTAAAAATGCCTTTTGACTTTCAGGACATAAAACTTCCCCTCCTGAATAACAACAAACAACAAACACAAAAAAATAAACAGAAACCATAAAGTTGTGACGACACTTGAGAATTTAGCAATAATTGACTTTTAGAACCAAAAACATTGTTATTATCACTTATATTAATTATTATGTTGACTATTCATTTCTAAATCATGGTAATAGATCACCAGATTCATGTTTTCCTTTCTTTATGTGAGCACTGTATGTTATTTATTTATTTTAATAATAATATATAATTAAGCTCTGTGCAGCAGAGTCATGTTAATCAGGACCCAACTAAAAAAGACAAAAACCCACTAAAAAAACCCACTAAAAAGACACAAAATGACACAAAACAACTAAAAACGACACCAAAAAGACACAAAATGACACAAAACAACTAAAAAAATACACAAAACCACTAAAAAAGACACAAAAACACTAAAAAAAAGACACAAAACAACTAAAAAAAGATACAGAATGACGACTAAACGACACAAAATGACAAAAAGACACAGAACAACTAAAAAAGAGACAAAACAACAAGAAAAGGACACAAAACAACGAAAAAAAGGACACAAAACAATGAAAAAAAGACACAAAACAACTAAAATAAGACACAAACAACTAATAAAGACACAAAACAATTAAAAGAAGACACAAAACAACTAAAAAAGACACAAAACAACTAAGACACCAAAAAGACACAAAACAACTAAAAAAGACACCAAATGAGACAAAACAACTAAAAAAGACACCAAATGACACACAATGAAACAAAAGAACTAAAAAAATGACATAAAGACACCAAAGACACACAATGACACAAAACAACTAAAAAATTGACATAAAGACACCAAAGACACACAATGACACAAAACAACTAAAAAAGACACCAAAAAGACACCAAAATGACACAAAACTAAAAAAAGACACAAAACCACTAAAAAAGACATCAAAATGACACAAAAGACACAAAACAACTAAAAAAAAATGACATAAAAAGACACCAAAAAGACACAAAACAACTAAAAAAAGGACACCAAAATGACACAAAAAGACACAAAACAACTTTAAAAAAATGACATAAAAAGACACAAAATGACACAAAACAACTAAAAAAGACACCAAAAAGACACAAAATAACACAAGACAACTAAAAAAGACACCAAAATGACACACAACAACTAGAAAAGTCAACAAAAATGAACATTTAGCACCCATGTTAGCATGTTAGCAAAGCACGCCACAAACATGCATTAAAACACCAACAAAAGAGACACACAATCCAGATTGACTCTCCCTGTCAAGGGTACTTCGCCGTAAAGACTCGCGGCATCGAACATTAACCCGCGAGAGAGCGAAAGAACGACTCTTTAAGTCAGGAAGAACACGGACAGGACGGGTTGGCAGTGGGGGCTGTCCTCCGCCAAAGAAGCTCTCGACGCTAACGACGTTAATGTAACAGTCAGACGGAACCTCTTCGTACTCGGCACAAAACAACTAAAAAAATACACAAAACCACTAAAAAAGACATAAAACCACTAAAAAAAAGACACAAAACAACTAAAAAAAAGACGAAACAACAAGAAAAGGACACAAAACAACAAAAAAAGGACATAAAACAACAAAGAAAGACACAAAACAACTAAAAAAAAGACACAAACATCTAAAAAAGACACAAAACAACTAAAAGAAGACACAAAACAACTAAAAGACACAAAGCAACTAAAAGACACCAAAAAGACCCACAATGACACAAAACAACTAAATAAGACACCAAAATGACACAAAAAGACACAAAACAACTAAAAAAAAGACATTAAAAGACACAAAAAAGACACACAATGACACAAAACAACTAAAAAAGACACCAAAAAGACACACAATGACACAAAAAAACTAAAAAAGACACCAAACAGACACCAAAATGACACAAAATGACACAAAACTAAAAAAAGATACAAAACCACTAAAAAAAGACACCAAAATGACACAAAAAGACACAAAAAACCTAAAACAATGACATAAAAAGACACCAAAAAGACACAAAATAACTAAAAAAGACACAAAACCACTAAAAAAAGACACCAAAACAACTTAAGAAAATGACATAAAAAGACACAAAATGACACAAAACAACTAAAAAAGACACCAAAAAGACACAAGACAACTAAAAAAGACACCAACAAGACACAAAGACACAAAACAACTTAAAAAATGACATAAAAAGACACAAAACAACTAAAAAAGACACCAAAATGACACACAACTAAAAAAAAGACACAATAAAGACACAAAACAACTAGAAAAGACAACAGAAAGGAACATTTAGCACCCATGTTAGCATGTTAGCATGTTAGCAAAGCGCGCCACAAACATGCATTAAAACACCAACAAAAGAGACACACAATCCAGATTGACTCTCCCTGTCAAGGGTACTTCTCCGTAGAGACTCGCACTGTACGCTTAGACTAAAGGCCTCATATCGGGAACGGCATCGAACATTAACCTGTGAGAGAGCGAAAGAACAACTCTTTTAGTCAGGAAGAACACGGACAGGACGGGTTGGCAGTGGGGGCTGTCCTCCGTCAAAGAAGCTCTCGACGCTAACAACGTTAATGTAACAGTCAGGCGTTACCTCTTCGTACTCGGCGGTGTAAGCGATCCCAGAGAAGACGGACACTCCGACAGCCAGGTACAACAGCAGGATGCCCACCTCACGGTAACTGTGCTGCACAAACGAGACGGAGGAGCGCTCGTTAGAGGTTCTCAGTATTACTCCGGGTCGGCAATGAGTCCTGACCCCAACTGAAGGAGTTCAAGGACCTCGGGATCTTGTTCAGATGGAGCGTGAGTTTGGCCGGAGAATCGGAGCAGCGGAGGGCGGTGCTGCGGTCGCTCTACCGCACCGTTGTGACGAAAAGAGAGCTGAGGAAGCCAAAGCTCTGGATCTACCGGTCAGTCCTGGTTCCTACCCTCACCTGTGGTCATGAAAGCTGGATCAGGACCCAAAGAACCAGGTCGCGGATACAAGCGGCCGAAATGTGTTTCCTCAGGAGGGGAGCTGGAGTCTCCCTTAGAGAGAGGGGGAGAAGTTCAGCCATCCGTGAGGAACTCGGAGTAGAGCCGCTGCTCCTTTGCGTTGAAAGGAGCCAGTTGAGGTGGTTCAGGATCATCTGGTGAGGATGAACCCTGGGCGCCTCCCTAGGGAGGTGTTCCAGGCACGTCCAGCTAGGAGGAGGCCTCGGGGAAGACCCAGGACCAGGTGGAGAGAGTAGATCTCCACACTGGTCCTGGGAACGCCTCGGGATCCCGCAGTTGAGCTGGTTAATGAGGCCCAGGAAAGGGAAGTTTGGGGTCCCCTGCTGGAGCTGCTGCCCCCGAGACCCGACCCCGGAGAAGAGGTTGAAGATGAGATAAAAAAATATGTCTATGTCACCAAACCTGCGTAACAAATGGCGTCGACCCAAAAAAGGCTGCACAAACCGAACGAAGACGTAATAGAACACATCAACTTAAATCATAACGTTACGGTGCAAACCCTTTTACACTTTAACCTTTCAACATTTGCCCGGACGCCGTACATCCGCTGTCCCCAGCCCTCACCCTAGGCTGCAGTCGCCGAGTCTGACAGATCGAGCTGACTCTGTCAAATTTTGAATGTTTACAACTCTCACGCCCCTCCCCCTCTACCGCCGAGCTCCTCCGCTCCCTCCCATCGAGTGCTCGTCAGTGCACGTGCACCAGCGTCCTGTGAACACACCCGTGTCTTCGCTCATTGATAAACAGCATGGAGTACATGCTACATGGAGGTAGGCTGGCTGACTTACTCGAAGATAGCAACTGCTAACGTCATTTAGCATATGCCTAGCTTTAGGTGTGCTAGCTTGTAGCATGCGCGAATAGGGGGGAGGGGGGTTCTGTGGCCTGTGATGCGGACGCGGCGGATTTTTGAAAGACAAAAAACAAGCTCTAGGTGCACATAGAGGCGCTTTTTCCCCCCTCACACCGGATGATTTATCGGAGAATAGTGTCATCTTCAGTGAATATTCCCAAACAAATGTTGCCGAGTGCAACTTTAATACGCAGGAAAGAAACCATCAGTGATGTGCATTTATTATGAAAGTGCTGCTTCACTCTGAATGTAAATTAAAATGCATCTGACTTCCGTTAACCAGTAAACAGTCAAAGGAACCAAAGATCTGTTTACAGCTCACACATGATAATGTTTCCTCTCACTATGTTATGATGGAGTAGACTGTAACGTGAGCTGCTGTAATGTAAAACAGATATTTGCGGAGTGAGGCTGACGTAATGAAACCCGAGAGGAGCTCTGTAGTTGAGTGGAGTCACCGATACTCTTCACGCGAGACAGACTGAACGATTAGATTTCAACGCAACATCTCTTTTAGACAAACTTTCCGCCGTTAAGGGTTAAAACTTGCGAGACGAGAAGTCCTCATCTCATCATCTCATCTCCAGCCGCTTATCCGGGGTCGGGTCTCGGGGGGCAGCAGCTTTAGCAGGGGATCCCAAACTTCTCTTTCCCAGGCCCATTAACCAGCTCTAACTGGGGGATCTCGAGGCGTTCCCAGGCCAGTGTGGAGATATAATCTCTCCACCTAGTCCTGGGTCTTCCCCGAGGCCTCCTCCCAGCTGGACGTGCCTGGAACACCTCCCTAGGGAGACACCCAGGGTTCATCCTCCCCAGATGATCCTGAACCACCTCAACTGGCTCCTTTCAACGCAAAGGAGCAGCGGCTCTACTCCGAGTTCCTCACGGATGGCTGAACTTCTCCCCCTCTCTCTAAGGGAGACTCCAGCCCCCCTCCTGCGGAAACACATTTCAGCCGCTTGTACCCGCGACCTGGTTCTTTGGGTCCTGACCCAGCGTTCATGACCACAGGTGAGGGTAGGAACGAAGATTGACCGGTAGATCCAGAGCTTTGCCTTCCGGCTTAGCTCTCTTTTCGTCATAACGGTGCGGTAGAGCGACTGCAGCAACGCCCCCGCTGCTCAGATTCTCCGGCCAAACTCACGCTCCATCGTCCCCTCACTCGTGAACATGAGCCCGAGGTACTTGAACTCCTTCACTTGGGGTAAGAACTACACATCTTGAACCTAAAAGCCCAAGTATCACTGCTTTAGTTTGGAAAACTTAGTTTTAGTCTCCAACGTCCTGCAGCATGTCCCTAAAGTCCAAACCTCCTCCTCCTGAAAACCCAAAACCACATCTTTAAAACAAAAAGCACAGTTTCCAGCTCTGCCCACGATCCGTCAACCTGCATCTGAGGCATTTGCGGAAAAGGTCAAATAAAAACTGATTGCATTGTTGTTTTATTTTCCCAAACAGGTTGGTTTAATGTCACTGTGAGTCACAGAGTCAAACAATAGAGTCTGCAGGAGCATCGAGACATCCTGACTCACCCGCAGTGTCGCTCCCAGTGACCGCAGTCCGGTCGAGTGTCGGGCCAACTTCAAAACTCTGAAGATCCTCATTAACCGGAACACCTGAAACAGAAGACAAAGATGCGTCATGCATTTAACTTCCGTCTCTCTCATAAAAACATTTACAGAACTCTGATTGGTTACAAGATAATTTCACATTGAGTTTCCCCAGCGTTTCCAAAGATGCTAAGCTAACCGTCCCGATACACTTCAGGTGGGCTCTTTACAGGAGTCAACCTTATTGTGTGACATATTTCTGGTGACTGCCAGAGTAACTAAACACCTATAAAGAACATATGGATGTCTGAAAGTGTAATTTCTGTATTTGTTAACCTGGACCCTATGGACCCGTGTATTTCTGCGTAAGTGACTTATGGCGACAACTCTTTAAGTGGTCCAGTATTGACAATTTAAGAGCCGAGCATCCCCATTAATCTCCAGACTGGGTATCCCCAGCCCCTTCTGCCTGCAATTTGAATTCGCCCTGCACCTGGGTCTGGAAAAGAGCAGGTCTATTCTTCCCGTTTACCTATCCAATTTTTGGATTCAATCACTAAGTGGCTGGTTAAACCTGATGACGACATAGAAGCGTCACAAGCAGCTTTGTCTTTAATATTTACCTTCAACATGGCCGCTGCAACCGCTGAAAACTGCCCTGGAGCAATTCCTCCAAAGAAAGGATATATTTGCTTTACTGCTGACTGGTTTTGGTCAAATTTTAATCTACTAGTTAGTCCTGCTGGTGGTCAAAAGCATGGAGTTTGTCAAAGATCATTGGTCTGATGGAAGAAGAACTGTTCAATCGCGTGAATGACGGCAGCCTTCCCAGACTAACGTGCAATCTACGATCTGACAATAGCCAGGCTACATAATGTCTGCAGGCTCTGGTGAATTGTGGCATACATTTGGCTCCTATACATTTGACAGTGCCAAGGGGTGGCAGACTGGGGTGGTGGTGCCTCTGTTTAAAAAGGGGGACCAGAGGGTGTGTGCTAATTACAGGGGTATCACACTACTCAGCCTCCCTGGTAAAACCTACTCATAGGTGCTGGAAATCAGGGTTCGTCCTATAGTTGAACCTCAGTTTGAAGAGGAACAATGCGGATTCCGTCCTGGACGTGGAACAACGGACCAGGTCTTCACTCTCGCAAGGATCCTGGAGGGGGCCTGGAGTATGCCCACCCGGTCTACATATGTTTTGTGGATCTGGAGAAGGCATATGACCGGGTCCCTCAGGAGATACTGTGGGAGGTGCTGCAGGAGTATGGGGTGAGGGGGTTACTTCTGTGGGCCATCCAATCTCTGTACACCCAAAGCGAGAGCTGTGTCCGGATCCTCAGCAGTAAGTTGGATTCGTTCCCCGGTGAGGGTTGGGTTGCGCTTTGTGTTTAAAGGAGCCAGTTGAGGTGGATTGGACATCTAGTAAGGATGACCCCTGGGCGCCTCCCTAGGGAGGTGTTCCAGGCACGTCCAGCTGGGAAGAGCAGGTGGAGAGATTATATCTCCACACTGGCCTGGGAACGCCTCGGGATCCCCAAGTTAGAGCTGGTTAATATGGCCCGGGAAACTGAAGTCTGGGGTCCCCTGCTAAAGCTGCTGCCCCTACAACCCAAACCAGTATAAGCGGTTGAAGATGAGATGAGATTTGGCTCTGAATACGGCTTCAAAGCTATATTGCTGTTGTATCCCTCCGTCAACCAGCCAAGTTGCAGTTTAAACCCAAACTGTCCAGACTTATATAATACATGTAGTGAACACTCATCTAATTTGTCCATCCTTGAGTCCAAGTGCCACCTTTAAAGAAATTCCCTCCAGATAATCCTAAGATATCGCATTCACAAGAGTGGTATGGACGGAAAACCCCAAAACGGAATGCTTCGTCGCTGCCTCAGAGGCATAAAAGGTGAGTATTAAGTGTAGGTTCAGTGTGTTTATATTCTTACGACACGTGACACTCTTGTCTACTACCAAGTGGTGTATGAATGTGCACTTGAGTGGTACTGGAATAAACTGAAAGTCGAGGAAACTACGAACTGCAACTTGTTTACTGAGTTTATAGAGTCTAGAACTTGACAATTGTCTGTAACTAATTTGGTATTTCTTTCTAACATAACTACATTTCGTTTACATAATGAAGAGATCTATACCTGTATGAGTCGTCCCAGATTTCCCAGTTCAGACTCTGATCCCACAGTCATGTCGAAGAGCAGCGTGACGTAGATGGGAGCCACAGACACCATGTCGATTATGTTCAGAGGGTGATGAAAGAACTTCTTCCTGTTCGGTGCAAGCAGCAGCCGCGTCACCACCTCCAAACAAAGACAACACTTTTTCTTCATTGATATCTTTGCACACTTCACTCGTATCACCACCACACTCTTATCTCCTCACCTCGAAGGTGAACCAGCAGGTGCAGAACTCCTCCAGAGCCTGCATGGTCGGGTCCTCTATCAACTTCCCTTCGTCGTCATACGTCTGAGACAAAAAAGGAGAGAGAATAGATAAAATCTCCAATTTATTTTCAATGATACTTAAAGATTTTACCCCTCATTTTACCAACAAGCGTTCTGCTTTATTGTTATTGAATTATTTGGGGAGAGAAAAAAGGGGGTCTAAAAGTCTGACACTGTGGGTCATCCCTCAGACAAAATTGAAAAACTGAGATCCATGATCCCTCCTCCTCATTTTGACACAGTGGCACTATTAAAAGTATGCCAGATTTATTGTAAGCAGCTCCTCTTTGCAGTGTACCCATAGATGTGCAGACAACTATCACTGGATTAGCCTGTGAATGTTCTCATTTGTCCAGGTCGTTGTTCTCCTCAAAGCAATTTCAGACAAAAGCAACTGGACTTGGTTATTTGTCTAGGAAGACGTTTCACCTCTCATCCAAGAGGCTTGCTCAGTTCATGTACACATCTGACCAGGCTGGGACTGGACCAGGACAAGGACCAGGACCAGGCTGAGACTGGACCAACTAACCAGTGTGGAGATCCAGGTGTTTAACCTCTCACAAGGCCGATGATGTCACTGGAACCCTTTGTGCTCCAACTGATGAAGCCTCTTGGATGAGAGGTGAAACGTCTTCCTAGACAAATAATCAAGTCCAATTGCTTTTGACTGAAATTGCTTTGAGGAGATCTGGATTACTATGAAACTGAAGAAAACTTAAAAACGTGAAGATTCTCAGGCAAGTTCTGCAGTTAGCAAGAGCATCTTTTTTCTTTGATTTCTCAGAGGATTTATGGACTTTGGACATCGATGGACATTTAAGATAACGTAAGGAATGAGTCCTTAACCCAAGTGAAGGAGTTCAAGTACCTCGGGATCATGTTCACGAGTGAGGGGAGGATGGAGCGTGAGTTTGGCCGGAGAATCTGAGCAGCGGGGGCAGTGCTGCAGTCGCTCTACCGCACCGTTGTGACGAAAAGAGAGCTGAGCCGGAAGGCAAAGCTCTGGATATACCGGTCAATCTTCGTTCCTTCCCTCACCTGTGGTCATGAAAGCTGGGTCATGACCGAAAGAACGAGGTCGCGGGTACAAGTGGCCGAAATGGGTTTTCTCAGGAGGGTAGCTGGAGTCTCCCTTAGAGAGAGGGGGAGAAGTTCAGCCATCCTTGAGAAACTCAGAGTAGAGCCGCTGCTCCTTTGCGTTGAAAGGAGCCAGTTGAGGTGGTTTGGGCATCTAGTAAGGGCGTCTCCCTAGGGGGGTGTTCCAGGCATGTCCAGCTGGGAGGAGGCCTCGGGTGAAGACCCAGGACTAGGTGGAGAGATTATATCTCCACACTGGCCTGGGAACGCCTCAGGATCCCCCAGTTAGAGCTGGTTAATGTGGCCCGGGAAAGGGAAGTTTGGGGTCCCCTGCAAAAGCTGCTGCCCCCGCGACTCGACCCCGGATAAGCGGATGAAGATGAGATGTAAGTCACACAAAATCTAAAAATATGTGTATGTTGTCTATGTGTTCAGATTTGGCCAAGTTCTGACTCCAAAAAGCAGCACGATATCTGATCAACAACTCTCGACCAGCTCCTTATAGTCTGCAAATGTGAATGTGAAGACTCTTTCCTGTTCTCCGTACCAACCTGATACTCGGGAATGCTGTTAATACACATGGTGGAGATGGATGTGAGGACCACCACGATGGAGACCAGACTGAAGAGCTTGCTTGGGATGGAGTATCCGGGGTTCTCCAGCGTCAGCCACAGACACTTCCTGATGTTCCCATAACGCACTTCCTGGAAATGCTGCATGTCTCTGTGAGGACAGAAGGATGTGAGTCGGGCCGCACGATTAACCCTTCAATTATACATTCTTCCTGGAGTCTTTTCTACCTGTTTAAGTCGGATATTTCATCCGCAGATGTGTCGATGCTGCTGACGTCGCTCTCGTCATCCCAGCTGCGTTGCCGGTTGCTTTCCAGCTTGCGATCGTGGTAACGGTAACTACAGCAACTGTCCAGGAAGAACTCATTGATGCCCCAGTACTCTATCTCCTGACTGTGGGAAATATGAGTCAAATCAAGCTACTTTTTACCACAGACTTATAAAATACAGGGACGAATCTACCGTGACGTCACCCTTTGGTCTGTGGACTACAGTCGTGCGAAACGGTTGAAGTTTTGCATGAACCTCAAATGTTATGGTTAGATGGTAAAGGTTAGTATAGGTGGTCGCGAAGCTATGGAAGTTTTTGAATCTATAGTTATTATCTAGACACAATCGCGCTAGGCACTAAAGAGAGAACGATGTCAGTGCTGGAACCGTCCGTGCTGCATTTACAGAGCTGGCTGAAAATCTGCAGTTTCCCTTAACTAACGCTAGCTAGCTAATATTTGTTTTTTATTTGAAAAATGTTCTATTGAAGTCTGATGAAGTGAAAACACACTGAGAGGGTCAAGGTCCTGAGACTCTACCCTGGCAACACTCAAAAACAAGTTCATGGCTAAAGCTTAATGTATGTATATTGCTAAAGCTTAATCCTGTCGCTAACACAGCAACCTGCCAATCGCATGGTGGCAACCGCTACTTTATGGTCTATTTTGACTCTAAATTGGACTTGGTTGAGGTTGAGACTATTAACTCGTTAGGAAAATGTTGACAGATGGAACTTCTCATAAATCAAGTGAGAAGTTCAAGCTCATTCCCTCATTGACTTCTTTACAATCACACTTCTTTTTGGAGCCAGTGGAGTCTCCCCCTTCTGGACATTAGAGAGAATGCAGCTTTAAGTGGAGTCTCCTCCTGCTGGACATGAGAGAGAATGCAGCTTTAAGTGGAGTCTCCTCCTGCTGGACATTACAGAGAATGCAGCTTTAAGTGGAGTCTTCCCCTGCTGGACATTAGAGAGAATGCAGCTTTAAGTGGAGTCTCCTCCTGCTGGACATTAGAGAGAATGCAGCTTTAAGTGGAGTCTCCCCCTGCTGGACATTAGAGAGAATGCAGCTTTTAGTTGAGTCTCCCCCTGCTGGACATTAGAGAGAATGCAGCATTAAGTAGAGTCTCCTCCTGCTGGACATTAGAGAGAATGCAGCTTTAAATGGAGTCTCCTCCTGCTGGACATTAGAGAAATTGCAGCTTTAAGTGGAGTCTCCTCCTGCTGGACATTGGAGAGAATGCAGCTTTAAGTGGAGTCTCCTCCTGCTGGAACCAGTTTGCTTCACCCAAAATGGGTTTATTCTCTTTTAACGCTCCTAACTTTAAGACATTTGTAAAGTTATTTTATCAGCTTCTGTAAAAGTTTGTCTGTGAGACAGGACAATTAAAGATTAGACTGACCTGAAGGAGAAGACACACAGCTCCTCCATGATGTGAAGTTTGCCCGTCTGGTAAAAGTGGAGGACGTAAGGGAACAGGCAGGGATTCCTATCAAAATAAAACTCCTTCTGCTGTACGTCATAATCGTCACACACCTGCGAGAGAGAGAGAGAGAGAGAGAGAGAGAGAGAGAGAGAGAGAGAGAGAGAGAGAGAGAGAGAGAGAGAGAGAGAGAGAGAGAGAGAGAGAGAGAGAGAGAATTAAAAAATGGAGATGAGGAGAAAAGAGACATAACGAAAAGTTGACCCACCTGCAGTATATCCTCCTCTGAATCACAGGCCAACAGTTTTCCCAGTCTGGTGTTCGGGAACTTCTTCAGCGTGCTGGAACAGAGGCTCTTCTTCAGACCCCCGACATTCACATGGACGAGACCCTCGTCAGAGTCCTGGTGGACCCAGCTGGGTAGACGCTCCTTCACCATGGTTACCTGCGACAACAGAGATGAGTTTGAAAATGGAGAAAAACTCATACAAGCAAGGCAAGGCATCTTTATTTATATAGCGCATTTTATACCAAGGGATGCGATACGGTGGTGTGGTGGTTAGCACTGTCGCCTCACAGCAAGAAGGTTTCCGGTTTGCGCCCCGGCTGGGGCCCTTCTGTGTGGAGTTTGCATGTTCTCCCCGTGTCTGCGTGGGTTTTCTCCGGGTTCTCCAGTTTCCTCCCACATTCCAAAGACGTGCAGGTGTTAGGTTCATTGATGACTCTAAAATCACCCGTAGGTGTGAATGGTTGTCTGTCTATGTTCGTCTCTGTGTCCTGTGATAGACTGGCGTCCTGTCCAGGGCGAACCCCGCCTCACGCCCGATGTCAGATGGGATCGGCTCCAGCCCCCCCATGACCCCAGATGAATGAATGAATTAATTTTATACCAAGGCAACTCAATGTGCTTTAAGCTTTAATGTTTATAACCTGGATTTAAAAGTGCTCACAGTTGGGGCTGATTTCAGATCTGCTGCTAGTTTGTTGCAGTTGTGTGCAGCATCACAGCTAAATGCTACTTCACCACGTCCAGTGTGAACTCTGTGCTCCACTATCTGACCCGGGTCAGTAGATCTCAGAGCTCTACTGGGTTTACACTCTACGAACATGTCCTTCATGCATTTTGGACCAAAACCATTCAGTGATTTGTAAACCAGTAGCAGAACTTTAAAATCTGTTCAGTAGCTGACTGGGAGCCAGTGTAAGGTCTTAAGAACTGGGGTGATGTGATCTGATCTCTTTGATCTGGATCAAACTCAAGCTGTTTGATCCTTTTTTGGGGGGGTCCAGTCAGAAGACCGTTACAGTAGTCGAGTCTATTGGAGATGAAAGCATGAATCAGCTTCTCCTGATTAGTTTGAGACCAAAAAAACCCCAACGTGAATTCTGCATATGTTCTTAAGTTGATAAAAGGCCGATTTGATGACGGGTTTGATGGCTGTTGAAGATCAGATCTGAGTTGATCGGCATTTCAAGGTTTCAGACTTGGTCTTTAGTTTCTCAGGGTGTTTACTGACAGCAACCCTCTTCTCTTTGTTGCCAAAAACAATTATCTAATTTTTTTCCTGATTTAACTGAAGGAAATGGAGAACGTGGGATGTATATCTGTGTGTCATCTGCACAACTATGATAGTTGTCATCAAAATTATGCAGAATTTGACCCAAAGGCAGCATATGCAAGTTGAACAGAAGGGGTCCGAGGACTGACCCCTGAGGAACTCCACATGTCATAGCCACTGGGTCAGGTTGATAACTACCAATGGTCACAAAAAAACTCCACTCCTCCAAGTAGGACCTGAACCATTGTAGGACTGTCCTGCTGAGTCCTGCCCAGGTTTCCAACCTGTTCAGCTGTATACTGGGTAGGATTCAAACATTAAAATGGTTTGAATCCTACTTGAAGGACAGGGACTACTTTGTGTTTATAGGTAGATACAGATCTGAGCGGGCAAAACTTACATGTGGAGTTCCCCATGGCTCAATTCTGGGGCCTCTTTTGTTTAATATCTACATGCTGCCACTGGCTCAGATCATGAAAAACAACATAGGTCACCACAACTATGCAGATGACACACAAATCTACATAACTATATCACCAGGTGACTGTAGTCCAATACAAGCACTGAGCAGATGCATCGAGCAAATCAACGATTGGATGGAGAAGAACTTTCTACAATTAAACAAAGAGAAAAATGAAATTATTGTTTTTGGAGCCAAGGAAGTACGATCAAAAGTCAGCACCCAACTTCAAGCAGTAATGCTAAAAACCACAAACCAAGCCAGAAATACAGTGGCCTGGGGCAAATCACTACAGCAAATAGAAAGAAACAACGCCAAATCCAAAACAACAACAAATCCCAAGCCACAACGACAAATCCAAAACCACAACGACAAATCGGAAAACACAACAACATTAACTTCTACCGGAAAGGGTAGGTCTCTCTGATCAGAGCATGGACCCTCCTGATTGGACAGACGGACTGTCTGTCTTTAAACAGGGAGAGAGAGATGGAAAACCCGGAAAAGAGCCTATTTTCAAAGCATGAGTATTTCTGAAAATACTTCCGCTATTATTAAGAATTAGTTTTGATGCAGGGCATCCGTACGGCGTGACAGATGATATGTTGTCAACCCACCTAAACATCAGGATGAGTATATCGGACTATGTGGGAAGTACTTCAGCAAAAACACTAGCTGCGTGTTAAACGCAACCTTTGCTAACGGCAGATAGCCAAGTAGCCACACTGGTCCACGCAGCTCTGTGAGGACGGCACGTCTCACCTCATCTGGATGTGAACAGTTTTTCCTTCTGTACAACTGTAGGGGTTCGGACTTTGAGCTTGATAGATGATGGCCCAGTTGACAAACTTCAGTGTGGGGAATTTTTTTATTGACACCAAAACCCCAAAAATATCCAGAGGTGGCAAAGCAAAAAGTAGCAGGATTATTTACAACAGGAAGGAGAGGAAAAATATTTACAACAAGACAGAGCGAAAAAATATTTACAACGGGACTTGCAAAAGCAATTAGGACCCACATGCCTCTCAGCCAAAATGCTCTCTCCTCAAGTGAGCAAAGCTTCCTTTATATATACCCTTTGGCCCCTCTGGGGCAAACCAATTATCCCAGCACAGGGGTTTCCACACAAACAGGGAAATAGAATACCCGACCACAAAAAAAAACCCCGTTAACTTTCATGTCAGTGTGTGGCACTAACAACCCTCCATACGGTTGTGCCATTGTTCCCACAAAACATCTCAATTCCCCATACATTCATCTTAAATCATAATATTAATAACGTCCGTGGTCAGCTGACCCATGGAAGCGCGCCAACCAGCGCTATTTAACTCAGGATCCGGAACTGCCTCGGTTCGGCCGAGACCCGAGACAGACCTCTACAGCAACATCAGGTGAGCGTGTGTGTATGCGTGTGTGTGTGTGTATGTGTTGTGTAGGCATCGAGTGTGCACCCTCGACGACCTACGGTGGGCAAACAGAGTTCAGGGAAATGGGCGAAAGTTTGTGTCACTGTTGGACCGCAAGATGCGGTCTGTTAGCAGACAGTTTGGATGGAGCATGGCTCCACCGGAACAATGAGAGCGCAGCGTGCGCTCCCAGCACCGGCACTCTCTGAGAGAAAGAGCGTGCTGGCCAGGGAGTGACGGGCGTTCAAAGGCGCTCCGTCACATTATCCCTCTCCTCCCCGAGGTTGACGATGTTGGTGGATCTCGTAGGTCACAGGGCCCATCTTCCTGAGGATGGTGTACAGGCCCTGCCGTTTGGCAAGCAGCTTGCTGTTGGAGGATGGCAGGAGGAGTAGGACCTTCTGGCCGGGCTGGTACTCTCTGAGCCTGGCCTGTCGGTCATACCATGCCTTCTGGGTCTGCTGGGCCTCGTGAAGGTTGACTTCGGCCTCGTCCCGGTACTTTGCCAACCGGTCCCTCATCTCCAACACCACGAACACCAACGCCAGTTGCGGGAGCCTCCCAGACCTTCATCAGCAGGTCCAATGGCCCCTGTACCTCCCAGCCGTACAGAAGCTCAAACGGGGAGAACCCTGTGGACGCTTGGGGGAACCTCCCGGTAGGCAAACAGCAGGTAGGGCAACCACTGGTCCCAGTCTCTCCCAGTGTCGGCCACAAACTTCTGAAGCATCTTCATCAGGGTTTGATTGAAGCGCTCGACCAGACTGTCAGTCTGAGGGTGGTATGGGGTGGTCTTGATCGCGGAAATCCCGAACTGTCGGTGGAAGAGCTGCAGGAGTCTGGAGGTGAAGTTGGTCCCCTGGTCGTTAATGATCTCGTCCGGAACACCAACCCTGAAAAACAGCTGGACAAGACAACGCAACACAGCAGGAGCAGTGACAGTGCGCAAAGGAAAAGCCTCCGGAAACCGTGTGGCGTAATCACAGATGACCAGAATGTACTGGTGCCCCCCACTGCTCTTGACCAATGGGCCAACAATGTTCATGGCTATACACCTAAATGGAGTGGAGATCACAGGCAGGGGTTGGAGGTAGGCGCGGTCGGACTGGCGGACATAGCAAGTCCTCTGACAGGTGGGACAGGTTTTGCAGAAGGTCTGCACATCAACATACATGGAAGGCCAATAGAATCTGGAGGATATGCGCAAATAGGTTTTGTTGCAGCCAAGATGACCTGTCCAAGACAAGGTGTGTGCCAGGTGCATTATCATGGGCCGACATGACCCAGGAACCACAAGGCGTTTGACACCGTCTGCTACTACATACAAAATATCACTGTCAACAACAAAACATTCTGTCTCTCCTTTTGCCATATCCAGCCCCCCAACCACCTTGGCGAACAAGGGCTTCAGAGTCCCGTCCTCCCTTTGCAATGCCCCAATGTCCCCTGGCACTTCCCACATGCCTTTTGCATAGTCCGGCTCTGGAGATTTCAGCCCCTTTTCAAACCACCGCTGACGGCGAGACTTCCTAGGCCCCTTTGTGCCCCCCTAAAACATACTGCTGTCCAGGGTTTCAAAGAGTTCGGGATCAGGCCCCTTTGCCTGCCCCGGGTCAGGCACCACCCCCGCTCTTGCCTGGGCGCGAGTGATAACATGAACGGACAAACCCTTCCCCAGGTCACTGGCTTTGGGACCGGCCTCCAGCAATAAGTCCAGTAGCACAGGTAAGTCCCAACCCAGGATAGCAGCAACGGGTAACCTTTCCACCACCCCCACAGTTAGCAGGTAAGGTTGCTCGTCCACCACCACCGTCACCTCCGCTGTGGGGTAGGAATGGCTGTCCCCATGCACACACAAAATGTCTTCCCGTCTGCTATAGTTCACAATGTCCGTTGGCACCAACTCCCTTCGGACCAGTGTCAGGAAGCTCCCTGAGTCTACCAGTGCCGTCACAGATTCACCATTAATGGTAATGTCTTTAAAACGCTGCTGCACTCTCCCAGCACTTGAAACCTCAGCCCGGGGAGTGTAACAGGCCCCGTTAAGTTTCGCTTTTCTGATAGGGCACAAAGAAGCCTTGTGCCCTGCCTGCTGGCAGTAAAAACAGATGAGCTCCTTACCGGGGGTTCGCTGGCGAGGTGCGGGCCGGTGTTCTCCAGGTGGATGCTGGCTGGCTCTGGTTGCTGGTCTGGGCTGCGATGGAACGTGACGACTGGGACCACCCTGGTAGGCGGTTGGGCCTCCCCTCCAGGCGTTGAGGTACTGCAGCGCTAGCTTGCCTGCAGCTAGCCCATCTGTCGGCTCGTGCTCCTTCACCCAGGTGCGGATGTCTGGCGGGAAGACACGCAGCAGCTGCTCCAAAATGACCTGCTCACCCATCTGCTCCTTTGTGTGTTGCTCTGGCCGAATCCATCGACGGTAGAGACCCTTTAAGCGGTGGTAAGTCCCTGTTGGGTTCTATCCCGGTGGAACTGCCAGGGACCGGAACTGCTGGCGATAAGTCTCCGGAGAGACGTCAAACTTGGTCAGGAGCGCTGCCTTCAGGTCCGGGTACGCCCTGTCCTTGCCCATTGCTGTGTATGCCTTGAGCGCCTTCCCCGTGAGCAGAGGCACCAGGCGACACGCCCACTCCCCATCTGGCCAACCCCACGTTCTCGCAATATGCTCGAAGCGGAGCAGGTAATTTCCGATGTCCTCTCCAGCTAGGTACTGTGGGCTCTTGGGGTCGCCAAAGGGTCTGCTCTCCGGCCTAGGAGGTTCTGCCCCACTGCCCACCCCAAACCTTGGTGGCCTTAAGGGGGAACTGTGGTGAGGCGCAGCAGGTGTAGGCAAGTCCATTCTCAGGCTCATTAGCGACTCAGGTAGTGATGGGGCACTGGGTGGTGCTTGGATAGGTGCGTCCGGCCTTCGCTCTGCCACTGCCTGAACCAGTTGGGGGGCTGGCCACGTAGCCCGGAGTCCCCTTAACTCTGCCAGAAACCCCTCCTCTCTTTTCTGCTGTCCCTCAAGGAAGGTCCTCATGACCGCCACCAGTTCCTCTCCTGCACTTGGAGCTCCAGGGCCGGGCCTTCAGGACTGGAGCTGCAGCAGCTCCTCCGCCTTCCTCGTCTGTGGACCAGGCTCCCTCCTCAAAATCTTCCTAACGAGCTGGTTCCTGCTTCCGTGAGGGCAGTCCAGTACGTCTTCCATTGTACCGGATGTGTGCTCCTCGTCGACTGGCCATCCCACTTCTGACACCAAATGTAGGGGTTCGGACTTTGAGATTGATAGATGATGGCCCAGTTGACAAACTTCAGTGTGGGGAATTTTTTTATTGACACCAAAACCCCAAAAATATCCAGAGGTGGCAAAGCAAAAAGTAGCAGGAGACAAGACAGAGTGAAAAAATATTTACAACGGTACTTACAAAAGCAATAAGGACCCACATGCCTCTCAGCCAAAATGCTCTCTCCTCCAGTGAGCAAAGCTTCCTTTATATATACCCTTTGGCCCCTCCCCCGGGCAAACCAATTATCCCAGCACAGGGGTTTCCACACAAACAGGGAAATAGAATACCCAACCACAAAAAAAAAAAAAACCATTAACTTTCATGTCAGTGTGTGGCACTAACAACCCTCCACACGGTTGTGCCATTGTTCACACAAAACATCTCAATCCCCCATACATTCATCTTAAATCATAATATTAATAACGTCCGTGGTCAGCTGACCCATGGAAGCGCGCCAACCAGCACTATTTAATTCAGGATCCGGAACTGCCTCGGTTCGGCCGTGAACCCGAGACAGACCTCTACAGCAACAGCAGGTGAGCGTGTGTGTGTATGTGTTGCGTAGGCACCCTCGACGGCCTACGGTGGGCAAACAGAGTTCAGGGAAATGGGCGAAAGTTTGTGTCACTGTTGGACCGCGAGATGCGGTCTGTGAGCAGACAGTTTGGATGGAGCATGGCTCCACCGGAACAATGAGAGCGCAGCGTGCGCTCCCAGCACCGGCACTCTCTGAGAGAAAGAGCGCGCCGGTCAGGGAGTGACGGGCGTTCAAAGGCGCTCCGTCACAACAACCCTGCTTCTCTCAAACGTGACTTTCATTATGTACTGCTACACTACGTGTATGGGGCTGTAACGAACAGCAGGAGAGCGAGGACAGAGAGAGAACTAATTTATTATTTTTACTTTATCACATTTTCTAGACCAAGTGAATCTAACATAAACACTGATGCTGAGTGTCCAGCAGCTTTTAAACCGAGGTTTTGTAACAAACCTCATGTTTTATATGAAATGTTGACTTATCTCTGAACTTGCAAATACAACTAAATAGATGAATAGTAACATTAAAAAAGGTTATCCTATAAATAAACCAGTAAATTTAAGACCATTTTAAAACTGAATCTGGGTTATTTTCTGTATATTTAAGTATGAGATCATCATTACCTATATCTACCTTTGAAATGTTTCTCTCATTAACTGTAGATATTGTGTCCATATAACCAGGCACGTTAGAAAGCCCTTACCTTCACTAGGTCCATCATCAGGAGACAGTTTCCAGAAGGAGGACTAGATTATGAAATGTCCCATTTAGGTGACAGTCTACAAAAATACTCCAAGTGTTATACTGTGTAAAAACCTTTTATGCAGTTAAGATCAGTTACTGCATTAATGTTAGGTCTGCATACAGAAGTGAAACTATTTACCAACATCCCAAAATATACAAACTATTAATGTATTTTTATATTCAGGAACTACAGTTAAAACAATAAGAAACATTATGCAATACAAATGTAAAATAAGTATAACTGCACCAGCAAAACTTAAAACACAAGACTGGATCTTTTTAAAATATGAATATGAATGTGCAAAATGGTCAAAAGTAATAAAAAAAACCATGTGTCCATTTAAAACTAGAAAGCACTCATTAGATTTGTACAATCCTAAATTAACTATTGTATTATTAGAAAAATGTTTTAATTGATCAAAATACATAGACAATCATGAGTTATATGGAACATTTTTTTCTCAACATAGTAAAATATGCAAACGTGAATAGTGACAATGGTAAAAACAAACATATTGCAATGTTTTAGAAAACATTTTTTTTATTCATATGAATTTTAGACTTTGCCTGACTTTTTCTTGATGAATAATAATCTTAAGCTTTAAACTTTCACACTGATGTCCTGTGTTAAACTGCACATGTTGTGTGAGAGACAGGCTGTCCAGCTGTCCCCGGTGATGTTCTGGCAGGTTGTGGAAAGGGCAGGCAGCACAGCTCTCTGGTACAGCAGTCTTTGATGAGGTGATGATGTAATGATTGCTTATTTTTGCTATTTTTTATCTTTTATCTTATTTTATCTTATTTTGTATTATGTTTCTGCTTGTAATATTATGTTGATGCTGTGATAAACGAATTTCCCCGTCTGCGGGACATTAAAGGTTTTCTGATTCTGATTAGGGGATCACTACTCCTCTGAAAAAACTGTTGTATTAAACACTGACAATAAATAATGTAGTCAAACACAAGGGCCCTGCAATGAATTCAATATGCATGACGTTTATAATGTGTTTGTTCAAACTGTTATAGAGATGATTTAACTTTATTGTCTTTTATGAGTCTGCAGTTGAATCGTATTTGAGGTGTTTATAAGTCCAGCTTTACTGAGATGAGTTCATCACATTATGTCATTAAGATTATCATATAATATTATCATTGAGGTCAGAGGGACTTGTAGAGTTGTGTCTGACTGCATTATACTCGGTGGTGTTATTTTACACAGCATCATGTCAGTGGAGTGGATCTGTTTACTATAGAACATGTACAGTTAACAGTTCATGCTAGATAGAGTAAATGCACATGTGTTTGTTCTGAATCTACAACACTAACAGCTGTGTAACTGTAGGTGCATCTGTCTCTACATTAACGTTACCGACAGCCTCTCCATTAAACTTAGAAACTGATGCTAACACACCAACATCGCTGTTAACGTTACGTGCCTGATAGCTCCGTTTTAACTGTCTATGGGCTGCTGGGCACAGGCAATAACAGTCCTTACAACCTTAAATTATAAATACATTAGCTGTTCAAACATAATCTCAAACTAACGCTCTGTAACTACACTTCAGGGTTTTAACATTAGCGAACTGATGTTACAGATTTCGCCGGGCTAACCTGTAACGTTAGGTTTGATAAAATCCGATGCTAACCGCTAATGCGGGCTAACAATAGTGTTAGCTTGTTAGCTGGTGCGTTTCGGGTGCTTTACAGCAAGAGTACTAACACTTCGGTTTTTATGACTGAAACACTCATGCTGGTTGATGTGGATGCTGACAAACATAAAGAAATTAAGCTTACGATGCACAGTTCATGTTTTCGTCCAGCTGAATCTTCCCGGCCATGACCATCCCTCCCACCGGGGCGTCGACAGCACCGGAGGCTGACGAAGCTGCTGCACTGAAGGAGGTGCAGCAGCTGTCTGCCTCACATGTGTGTCGGTGTCGGCTTCAATATCTCACTCTGAAACCCGTCATATCACCGGGAAAATAAGAGCCCCCTAACGTTACACAGGCATGTACAGCTGCAGCGGGTTTCCATCGCTCCTTCCTGTTAAAAGACAGACAGTCCGTCTGTCCAACCAGGAGGGTCCATCCTCTGATCAGAGAGACCTACCCTTTCCGGTAGAAGTTAATGTTGTTGTGTTTTCCGATTTGGCGTTGTGGTTTGGGATTTGTCGTTGTGGTTTGGGATTTGTCGTTGTGTTTTACGATTTGGTGTCGGGGTTTGGGATCTGGCGTTGTGCTTTCTATTTGCTGTAGTGATTTGCCCCTCAGGGCCACCGTACAGAAACCTAGGTGTAGTCATGGACTCATGGAGACCTGAACTTCAACAGCCACATTAAAACAATTACAGAGTCCTCCTACTATCACCTAAAGAATATATCAAGGATTTACGGACTTATGTGTCAGCAGGACTTGGAAAAAGATGTCAGTGCTTTCATCTTCATTAGGGTTGACTGGTGTAACAGTGTCTTTACAGGTCTCCCTAAAAAGTCCATCAGACAGCTGCAGTTAATTCAGACATTAGACATTAAAGAGAACACAGCTTTAAGGCACCTTACCATTGACTTCACTTTTCAGACCGAGAAGCTACGAACAAGTGTACGAGTTGTACTTTAAATTATGAAATGAAAAGTGAAAATGACAATATGACACTGTACTCAACCCAGAATCCTGTATATAAATATTTGTGGGACACTTTGTTTTTTTTTGCAGTCTTTCTCCAAGGGTTTTCAGCTTAGATTACTTTTACTCCCATGTTATCTGTATTTACTAACCAACTATATATATCAACGTAATCCTACCTAACCCAGTAGGAACCAATTAACCTAGAGCAGGGGTCTGCAACCTTTGGCTCCTGGGCCGCATGCGGCTCTTTGATCCCTCTGATGCGGCTCAGCTTTGAAAAAACTTAATGAGTATTTAATTTTAAAAATGTATTATATATTTATTTTAGTTCGTTCATTTTCAAAATGTAATTCTATGAATATTATGGCGATCTTGTAACATCAAAAATATTTTAATATTTAATATTTAAAACATTTTCGTCGCTCTTAATACACGTCTTCAGATTTCAAATGTACGATTCCCGCCAGTTTGCGGTTTCTTGAACTTTTTGACACCAGGTAGGCCAACTATGGAGAATTCAAAGAAAAGAAGAGTGTCTCATGAAAACAGGACGTTCAATGCTACGTGTGCAGATTAATTCGCTTTCACTGCTGACGAGACTGGTTTACCAGTGTGCTTAATTTGTAATGAGAAACTAGCTAACAACAAAAAATCAAATGTCGCAAGACATTTCCAGAACAAACCGCCAAACAAGCCTTTGCTCAAAAATATCCAGATGGAGATGAAAGAAAGAAAGCTGTTTCGGAACTGACACAGAAGGCTGATCTGAGCAAAAATCACTTCAAGAAGTGGATGAAGTCAGCAAATTCAAGTGCCTATGCTAGTTTTGTTGCCGCTCAGGAGGCACGGGAAGCCGTTCCCAGATGGAGAATATATAAAAGAATCTTTTATTAAGATTTCAGGACATCTATTCACAGACTTTAAAAACAAGAGTGAAATTGTTCAGAAAATCAGGGATATGCCCCTCTCTGCAAAGACCGTCAAAGACAGAACCATAAAAATTGCAGCAGACATCACCAGACAGCAAATTAAAGACATCAATACAGCTGCGGCCTACTCAATTGCCTGTGATGGATCTAAAGACAAAGGTGATATTGAACAAATAGCGCTGTTCTGCCGGAATGTAAACTCTACTGGGCCACAGGAAGAAATTATCGGGTTGATACTACTAAAAGGCCAAACACGGGGGGAGGACGTCTGTGAGGCTGTCTTGAATTGTTTAAGAGCAAAATAAATAAACACCACCCACCTGGTGTCAATGGCTACAGACGGGGCACCGAGTATAACATGAGCGCACAAGGGCTTTGTGGCTTTACTGCAGAAGTCGCTGGACAGAAAGTTGCTGACTTTTCACTGCATCCTGCACCAAGAGGCACTGTGTGCTCAAACATTTCCTCCGGAATGCACAGAAGTAATGAATGTTGTCATTCAGATTGTGAACAAAATAATGGCGAAAGGTTTAAATCACCGTCAATTCCGTTTGTTACTGGACGAGCTAGAAAGCACATATTCTGATCTCCTGCTGCACAACAAAGTCCAGTGGCTGTCCAGAGGCGAGGTGCTGAAACGCTTTGCGGTGTGTCTGGAAGAAGTGAAAACCTTCCTGGGCAGCAAAGGGCTCACATTTCCTGAGCTGGAACAGCCAGAGTGGCTGGAAAAGCTACACTTCTTGGTAGACATGACAGCGCAACTGAACACGCTGAACACAGCTCTTCAGGGTAAAGGACGCACAGCCCTGCACATGTTGGAGGAGGTTTTGGCATTCGAGCGCAAGTTGACAGTGCTTGCCAGATATTTACAGAAAGGTACACTGTCACACTTCCCCAGTTTGAGAGAGTTCAGAGAAGCTCACATGATGAATTTGGAGTATTTACATTCTGCAGTCATCGCAATGCAAACATCGTTTGGGAAACGATTCAGTGAGTTCAGAGAGGAAAAAAAACACCTTATCCTTCCCTGTCACTCCCCTAAGGCTCGATCCATCCCTGTTGAATATGACAGCCTTTCCAGGGGTGAGTGCACCTGATCTTAGTGATCACCTGATATAGCCGACAAAAAAATGTGGGTGTCCAAGTTCAAGCACTTGACAGTGGACCTTGAAGATGTTTCACGTCAGAAGGCTGTTCTGGCTCAGAATCACAAACGGCGTGAAATTGAAAACCTCCCCAAACCAGACAAACTTGGGTTCGAAACTTGGAATGCTATCCCCGACATTTATGTCAACATGAAAAAGTACGCACTTGGAGTCCTGTCGATCTTTGGATCCACATATGTATGTGAGCAGGTGTTCTCCAACATGAACTTTATTAAAAACAAACACCGCACACGCCTCACAGATGAGAGCTTCCAATCCTGTGTGAAGATGAAGGTGACCGCAAACAGCCCCAATGTGCAGGCGCTGAGGTTCAGGAGCAGAAATCACATTGACCAAGTATGATCAGTATTTTAATTGCCAATTATTTTGCATATATTTATATTTTATCATTGTTCAGTGAAATAGACATTTTATTATTCAGGTTGACGGCTGACTGCACGGCGCCAGTAAAAAGATGACTGCACGCAGAGAGAGGACGGCATTTTTTTTTGCTGCCAGTGGATCATTTAAGTTCATCCTTTTTTTTTTTCATTACTACAAGGACTCAAATAGACATTGAGTATTTTACTTAACCTTCAACCCAACGTCTTTTTTTTTCCCGGAGTTAAAAATGTTTTGTTGCATGCAGAAATGTTATTTAATTTTCTCTGCAGTCATTCATTGATTCCATAAATGTAACACAGTATAGTTTGTTTATACATAGCACAAAGGCAAAAATCAATCCAAATGGCTCTTTGAGTGGTAAAGGTTGCCGACCCCTGACATAGAGCCACTGACAGGAAGTCTGACAGTATTGAGAGACAGACTGACATGTCGTTATCTTTATGTAGCCCTGTACAAAAATCAAATAAGTTACAGAGCATAAAAAGTAATTAACAGTATAATAATGTGCTTTATTAAAAAAGTTAATAAATAGAGTTTATAATAGGTAAAAACTGTTAGAATGTGTGCTGGTTAAAAGCATAAATATAATATGTACAGTTTAATAAATAAGACTATTTACAGTTAAAAGATAAATTCATATAAAGGTCTTTAAGTTCAGTAAATCTGTAAAATATCTGTGATCCGAGATAAAAAGAGAGAGGAAGAAGCCGTACCTGTCAATCATTTCATTCCTGTTATCTTTGGTGGTTAAAACTCACGAGCCAATCAGAGTAAAGTCACCGTGTAAGGGGCGGGACTAGTGCCGCAGGTTAGTGTGGGAAGTAGTGAGCACGCATGAAGAAAGAACCAGAAGCTATCGACCAGAGAGCAAAAGAGAGGAGGCATCGTGTTGTGTGGGAAGCATTAAGTTTTATCGTGGAGGTCGACTACTCGTGGTCCTGGTATAAACTTCTGTGTGACCTGCAAGAGGTGAATATAATGTGTATGCCTGTATTTTGTGCTATATCTAACTGTTATAGTGAACCGAGACTGAATGTGTAACGAGGTTAGGGATGTGCTAGCTAGCGGTAGCATTCAGTGCTAATGTGCCTGCATATCGTAGCTTTTTCATTGTGATATTTCTGAAGCTAAAGCTAAGCTAATGCTAATTCGCCATGAGATAGCTTTTTCTGCCCTGTTCTGCGTTCGGCTGTGTCGTGCCGAGTCCTGCTGCTGCTGTGTTTTCTTCTTTCGCTACGCCATTGCCCGCGAGTGTGTGTTTGGATCATCACTGCCACCGCCATTGCCATTATCATCGTGAGACTTTCATCCCCCATCCCCCTTCGACCCCTACTAACTAAAACCCTGGATTCGTGAGTACTAACATACACATGCATGTGCTTTTATTTTGTGCTCAGCTTTGAGTGAAGCGGCCATTACAGTTTTTAGGCCAAATGTTAGAATAATTGTACATAAAGTAATCCCATATTTACTCTAATTATCTTTACATTTAAACTAACATTACTTGGTGTGTGTGTATAGCCAATTCGTGCTGAGTGGATGCAGGTCAAGGAAATCAGATAAGCGTGACTGTTGAGGAGTCACCAAAAGGGGGGGTCTGTGAAAACACAGACCCTGCTCAACTGATTAATGACAAGACATGTTTTAAGGCTTCTTTAGAGTTGTAAAGTCATAAAGACAATGAATTGTCCATATGTCTTGAGTTGCAGCTATGTGACCCTCACCTTAAGAATGGTAATTCATTGTGAACATTGTAACCACCAAAAGCCAATAAAATCAAGGGGTCCGGCAGAGATTACCTCAGATCGGTAGGAGATTTGTAACTGAGCAGATCTCTGTCCGTTCTCCTTACAAGTAAAATAACTCTTGTCTTTCTCTCTTTTGTTAAGTTTTGGGTGTTTTAGGTTGCTTAAACCTGACATTTATTTGGTCCTTCGAGCCGGATACCAACACGCCTGAAGGATTCCAGCGGGTGTGGGGGACTCCAGGAAAGACTGTGGCCACGGCAGACTCCATAGCGTGAGTCTTTTAAGATACTTTTCCAGGACTGGAAATCAGCTCACCTGCTGGGATCCGACGGCTGACGGTAATCCGTGAAGGGGAAAGACAACAGTGGTGCCACAGTGGTGAGTGAAGTTTCATTTAAAAAGAGGACGAATGACTGAGGATCATTGCGTGTTTAAAGCCCTGACAATTCTAGACACTATCAGGTAAAAGCGATCACTTAAATACCGTAGAGGCAACGGAGGTCCGCAAAAAAATAAATAAAACTAAAAATAAAAAAGGATAATAAATGAAAATTAAAAACTCTGTGTAAAGGACGGCGGGGTCCTGTGAACGCTAAACACACTGGGAGACAGAGACCCGAAAGCTCTGTGTAAAAGGACAAGTGGGGTCCGGACGTCTTAAAAGCTCAAAAGAAAAAACGGTAAAATTGTGCTATTGAAAGTGTGATTGTGAGTGTAATTGGAGATCAAAATACCACTAGGTATTTTACCTCATGCAAAACAGTAGGAATACAAGTAGCGAGCCTATTGTGGATGCAAAGGCAAGAATTCTCCACTCGAAAGAGTTGAAGTGAGAGTTACCACAAAAGGTAGTTTAATCGCTACCCTACTGATTAAAACCAGTTTTTAGAACACCCTATGTGTTAACAGGACTGGGCCAAAATTTCAAAAATGGGAAAAGGGGGAAGCAAAATCGAACCAAAACATGAATTTTCCA
This sequence comes from Echiichthys vipera, assembly GCF_963691815.1. NCBI lineage: Eukaryota > Metazoa > Chordata > Actinopteri > Perciformes > Trachinidae > Echiichthys > Echiichthys vipera. The sequence continues at coordinate 495,248 of NC_139826.1, forward strand.
GTAAAGATTAGAAGTTTATAGAGAAACAGGATCCTGATAAAATTAAACATCTCAATGAATGGATAGAAAAATACAAATTTGAAGGCCGGCTGAACACACAAAAAATAACTGCATTACAAGATGCAATAAAAACAAAGACCAAAAAGAATCTAAAAAAAATGAAACAAGAAGGGTATGGGGATACGGAATATTGGATGAAGGCAGCGGAAAAAAGAGAAGAGGGACACAGAAAAAGTAAAAGGCAGGTATTTGAAAGTGGAGAGAAAGCTAAAGCAAAAGGTGTTCTGTTTTATAGGAAGGAGGATGATGAGACAGGGCCAGTTACAGGAAGAAAGGAGAGACATAGGGATGAGGAAAGTGAAGAAAAAGAAGCTGCTGCAAAGCCAATGGTTGCTGCAGGGCCAAAGGTCGTAGTGCAAGGATTATGTTAGTATTTTCTTTCAGGACAGGAAGAGGAGATTTACAACCAAGGAGGTTACAGAGGGAGCAGAACAGACAGGGACACAGGGAAAGTGCTGTTACATGATCAGGACCTGCTCTATATGCATAGTATAAAACCAGAGGTCATTTTGTATGTGAACGTTAAACCTTTTACCTTTTTATGTGACATAGGTGCCTGCAGGACTACCTGCAGAGAACTAATACCAGGGTTAAAACCAAATCAAACAAGTGTCACTGTGAGATCTGCCAGTGGAAAGCTGACTCAAGTGCCAGAGACAGAACCCGTGTGGATAAGAGACCCAGATCCAACTGGACTGTCTTGTCAGCTGTCCATCTTAATGTTTCCAGAATGTCCAGTCAACCTTTTAGGCAGAGACGGTTTGTTGTTGTTAGGACTAGCACTAATGCCTACATCTGAGGGACAGGTTGTGGTAAAAAGAAAAGCAGAACTAAAGAATGGAAACCTTTTTGTTCTCCAAGGGACAGGACAGCCGCACTATTATTACACCCTCGACGTACCTAACAAACCTCCCCACCAAACGGCATCCGCCTTGATGGCTGAAGGCAGAAATACAATTCCAAAACCCCAAGATAAAAAGACAGAAAGTGCTCTACACGTTACTCTCTGGTATAAATCCACATTTGGACCAGATAGAGAATACGAAGCTAAGCTAGGGAAAGCCACTCCTGCTAAAATCATTGTAACTTATTTGTATGGAGATACAGAAAGTACAGCAGTAGCGAGTGTAACTTTGTCTGATGAAACCTTGAAGCTGTATCGAATGTGGACCCCACCTTACATCTCCCTGTATAAAAGTTAAAATCAACAATGGAAAGATCTGGGTAAAATAGTGCAAATGGGGGAGAGTGCAACAGACTGGATTGCCACATCAGTGAACACGTGGTATAGCTCAAATACAGGTCTGACCAGAAAAGCATTGTTTTGGACAGTCCAAGTACAGGGAGGTACTCATCTGGACCAAACAGCTCAGTAAAACATTGTTAGTGGAAAATGAGGAAGAACTGCTAAAAAGTATTCCAAATAAATGATGGTCTAAAGGACCAACTGATGTGGGATTAGTAAAAGGAGCATTACCAGTGCAAATAAGACCTAAAACTGAGTATAGACCATGTGTGAGACAATATCCATTAAAACAGGATGCACAAGAGGGAATAAAACCTGTAATTGAGGATTTAATTGCTGCAGGAGTAATTATTAAATGCGAAGACTCCCCCTGCAACACTCCTATTTTTCCAGTAAAAAAGCAAGCACCATCTGAAGGATGGCGCATGGTGCAAGATTTACAAGCAGTTAATAATGCTGTAATTCAAAGAGCTCCGTGTGTTCCTGACCCTCATACGCTGCTAAATACTTTAAGACCAGATGCAAAAGTGTTCACTGTAGTAGATATCAGTAACGCATTCTTTTTGGTGCCAGTAGAAAAAAAAAGTCAATTATGGTTCGCCTTCACCTTTGAGGGGAAAAGATACACATATACCAGACTTCCCCAAGGATATTGTGAAAGTCTGACTATTTACTCTCAAGTGATGAGTGCAAGTATGGCTAAATTCCAACCTCCAGGGGGAAGCCAAGTGCTCCTGTATGTAGATGATATTTTACTGGCCTCCCCTGATATGGAAACATGTAAAAAAGACACAATAGCACTCCTAAAATATTTAGCTGAAGAAGGTCACAAAGCAAGCAAAAACAAGCTTCAGATGTGCAAAGAGCAGATAAAATACTTGGGACACAATCTTAGTGCAGGAGGACGAACAATAGTGGAAGACAGAAAAACTGCAATCCTCCAAGCTCCTAAACCAGTGACTAAAAAACAGATGTCCTTTTTTGGATTGACAAATTATTGTAGAACTTGGGTGCCTAACTATGCAGAAATAACAGCACCCTTGAGTAAATTAATGTATGAAGAAGATCTAAAAATGACATCTCCATTATGCTGGAATGCAGAGGCTGAAGAAGCATTCTGCAAAATAAAATATCTAGCACAGCACTAGCATTACCAGATTATGGGAAACCTTTTGTTCAAATGGTAGATTGCAAATTACATTTTATTACCTTTGTATTAGCTCAACAACATGGAGACAAATTGAAACCTATAGCATATTTTTCATCTAAACTAGACAGTGTAGGAAGTGCACTGCCTCACTGTGTAAGAACAGCGCCACGGCTGTAGAAACAAGTGCAACAATACAATAGCAAACCAGACCACATTTGCCAACTTCTGGATTTGTGCCTGAATACCACATATTTCCAGTTTAATGGCATTTTTTACAGACAGAAACACGGCTGTGCCATGGGTTCACCAGTATCCCCTATTGTGGCAAATCTGTACATGGAGGAGGTAGAGGGCAAGGCTTTGAACTCCTTTAAAGGAGTAACCCCAAGCCATTGGTTCAGATATGTGGACGACACATGGGTTAAGATCAAATCCAAAGAGGTGCAAACTTTTACTGAACATATCAACTCAGTGGACAGAAACATCAAGTTCACCAGAGAGGAAGTTAAGGACAACAGCTTGCCCTTCTTGGACTGTGACGTCCATATGGAGAATGACAGGAGCCTCCACATAGGGGTATACAGAAAACCCACTCACACGGATCAATATCTACTTTTTGACTCTCACCACCCTTTGGAACACAAGCTTGGCGTTATCAGAACACTGCAGCATAGAGCTTATAACGTACCCACTAGCTCACAAGCTCAAGGGGAAGAACGCAAGCACCTGAGAGGCGCCCTCACAACTTGTGGCTACCCCAGCTGGACCTTTGTTAAAACGGCAGCTGCCTCCAGAAAGAAAACCAAAGTGGTTGAGAAAGAAAAAGATAACAGGAGAAACAACATAGTCATCCCATATGTGGCTGGGGTATCGGAGAAACTCAGGAGGATTTTCAACAAACACTGCATCCCTGTGTATTTCAAACCCGGTAACACACTCAGACAGAGACTAGTACATCCGAAGGACAGAACACCACACCACCACAAAAGCAACCTGGTTTATGCTGTCCAATGCAACGAGGAATGCAAAGATCTTTACATTGGAGAAACAAAACAACCACTGCATAAACGCATGGCCCAACACAGGAGAGCTAACTCCTCAGGCCTGGACTCGGCTGTCCACTTACACCTCAAGGCGAAAGCCCACTCCTTTGATGACAGCAATGTCCAAATCTTGGACAGAGAGGACAGATGGTTTGAAAAAGGAGTAAAAGAAGCCATCTATGTAAAAGTGGAGAAACCATCGCTAAACAGAGGAGGGGGTCTGAGACACCACTTATCTCCAATTTACAATGCTGCCCTTTCATCCCTTCCCAGGAGATTCAACAATCTAACCTCAAAGGACAACTGTTCACACATGGCCCGGGTGACCCCAACGACTGTCGTTCAGACTCAATAGAGCACTAACAAAGTCGAAACCAACTGCCCACCAACGACTGTCACTCTAACGGCGGGCGTGGGCATTTGGAGCACAAAGGGTGTCAGTGACATCATCGGCCTTGTGAGAGGTTAAATACCTGGATCTCCACACCAGTTAGTTGGACCAGTCCCAGCCTGGTCAGATGCGTACATGAACTGATGAAGCTTCTTGGATGAGAGGTGAAACGTCTTCCTAGACAAACAACCAGTCCAGTTGTTTTTGACTGAAATTGCTTTGAGGATAAGTGCAACAATAGTTTTGTTTCATCCACTGGTTTTCGAAAGTACCACATGCTGTGTTTGTGCTACTACCACAAACAAATATGACATTCCTGTCACCGGCTAGACATCTGTCTTGCATGTCTACTTTGCTGTCACAACCCCATCTGACCATTGAAAGATGTACAACTCTGAATCCTGCTACGTTGTTACCCCTCCCAGAGGATGGTATACAACATGATTGCCAAGAACTAGCAGAACAGACAGCTAAAAGCAGAGCCGATCTGAGAGACCAACCACTACAAAAGGGAGAGGTGATATTTGTAGATGGTTCTTCTAAAAAGAATGAACTAGGTAAAACCCTGACAGGATATGCAGTTGTAACTCACACAACGGTGTTAAAAGCAGAACAACTCCCATCACATTATTCAGCACAGGCTGCTGAATTAACAGCACTAACCGAAGCATGTAAATTAATGAAAAACAAAGAAGTAACTATCTATACTGATAATCAATATGCATATGCTACAGTTCATACTTTTGCACAATATTGGAAGAACAGAGGCATGATAACCTCAACGGGGAAACTAGTAACACATGTTGAACTTTTAACAAGTCTATTGCAAGCAGTGCAACTTCCAAAAGCATTAGCAATATGTAAATGTGCAGCACATACGTCTGGCACAGATAGTGTTTCCCTAGGAAATGCATTTGCAGACGAAACAGCAAAAGCGTCAGCAACAGGTGACACAACTGTGTTGACAGTGCAAGAATGCACAACTCTAGATCAAACTACCTTAAAAGAAATGCAAGAACAAAGTCCACAAACTGAAAGAGAAGTTTGGATTAAAAAAGGAGCAAATTTACAAGACAACATATTCAAATGACCAGACAGCAAACCTATCCTACCAAGAAACTTGGTAATAAATGAGCGGCAATATTGAGCCATGGGTTAACACATCTCAACAGGAGGGATGGTAGGGCAGATACACCAATATTATACGACCAATGGATTCAACTCTTATTCAAAAAATTTCTGTAGAGCATGTCTCACATGTGCCAGGCACAATCCACAAGGTAATCTAAGACCGCGTAGAGGAACGTTTCCTACACCTAAATATCCATTCCAAATAATCCACATGGATTTTATAGAATTAAACCAAAGTGAAGGAAAAAGTGGGAAAAAGTATTGTCTAGTCATAATAGATGCATTTTCTAAATGGATTGAACGTTTTCCAACTAAACATCCAGATGCTTTGACAGTGGCAAAGGCACTCTGTAAAGACATCATTCCCAGGTACGGGATACCTGAGAAAATCTATAGTGATAACGGAACTCATTTTGTAAACCAGATAGTAAAGAAGATTGGGATAATGTTCCATATTGATCTAAAGAATCATTGTTCTTACCACCCGCAAAGTGCTGGTGTAGTAGAAAGAATGAACGGAACTATTAAAAACAGACTTAAAAAGTGTATTGAAGAAACAGGAAGACCATGGACACAATGTTTAGATTTAGTGAAATTATACATAAACATTACCTGTACTTCTGGATTGACACCTTATGAAACGTTGTTTGGAAGACCATATAGACTACCCCAATTTAAAAATCAATGGGAAACAGATGATGAGGCTAATTTAGCTGACTATATGAGGTCCATGTTGGAAAAACAGAAACAAACTAACGAAATCCCTTCTGTCCCCCAGCAGGAACTCCAAATAGTGGAACTAGGAGACTGGGTGCTAATAAGAAGCATAAAGAAGAAACATTGGTATTCACCTAAGTGGGAAGGACCGTATTAGGTATTGCTAACAACTCCCACAGCAGTAAAGATAGCAGAAAGATCAACGTGGATCCATCTAACACACTGCAAAAGGGTCATTTCTGTTAAAGACTCCGTTAGGGGAGGTGAGCAAAAATCTGATAATAGGACGGATTCAGACGTATAGAGGCTGGATAGACCGGAAAGTCAGTGAAGCGTTTATAAGACACCAAACCAAGTAGAGGAGATAAATTTAGCCAAAATGACCCAAAGATGGTTAGAAGATGCCATCCGGTGCTGGGTGGCATCTACCTGTCTAATAATAATGATCCTGTTCATGTGGAACCTATGGGAACCACCTAGACTAAATTCAAATATAACAACCTCAGCTTTAGAGCGTCCTAAACGTGGAAGGGTAGACACACAGGCTGATTGTGAGGTGAAAACAACACGAATGCACTACTCCATTCCTCAAATATATTTACCAGCAAACCAAACATCCGCAATAGTCATCCCAGTAGATAGACTCTCACATCAAGGACATAGCGGAACAGGTTATACGCAATGGTACATGACTAATGACCAACAAGACACAAGGTGGGACACGTTGGTAGATGATCCAGATAACCAAAACTGGAGTACTTATACCACCACAGCATGGGCTACATACCATAGGAATATAGTTAGCCTAAAGGATCCTGGAAAGGATAACAAACTAATAATAACAGTGAACCTCACAGAGGGGAAAACATTGTTCCCTCACGACTTTAGGGGAACAGGAGAGCAATGCTGGCTGTTTCTGATATGGGGATGGTCTTCCAGCAAAGATCCTTCATTCCTAATAATTCTATGCATGTATGATTGTGGTGAACATGAAAGTGCACCAACTGAACCACAGGTCTCTCCGGCAGGAAAACCGAAAGGAGTTTTTGCATTTGAAGAACCTACAGTAGCGTATACTCCAGAAAAATGGTTCCAGGCAGCAACAGGGGTATCTGGACATAATAACAATTGGTTATTAATGGTTGAACAAGCTGCTAACATGTCTAAACAGAATTGTGTAGTGTGTATGGGTCCTAGACCTCTCTTACAAATAATCCCAGCTATAATTCCCCAAATATCTGTAGCTGACGTAAGGACTAACACAAATCCTAGGGAAAATTGTAGATACTGGGATTCTATTTTCCCGATCACTGTGGTCGATCTTAAGAAACCAATGTTTTCTAAAAAAAGTAGCACCAGGCAACTTTACATGTATAAACATGACAGAAGGATCAAAAGGACTAGGCAATCTCTCAAATGAATGGTGTCAAGTAATTGTGCCCGTAGATGGACAATTTAAACCTGTGTCACGGAGCGACATCTGGTGGTGGTGTGGGGATGAGAGATTGTTTGATAAATTACCGAGAGATGTGACGGGATACTGTGCTCTCATAACATTGCTCTTACCAATATCTATTCATCCTATGTCTGCTGCAGATTTAGCAGCTGTTCGATACAACGAAATGCCTGAACAGTGGCAACGTGTGAAAAGATCTGCAAAATGGATAGATAGATAGAGATGGATAGATTGATGCTATAGGAGTTCCACAAGGGGTGCCGGATGAATATAAAATAGCTAACCAGATATCTTCAGGTTTTGAATCTATTTTTTGCTTGTGGTGTACAGTTAACAAGAACGAATGTCTTGAGTTGCAGCTATTTGACCCTCACCTTAAGAATGGTAATTCATTGTAAACATTGTAACCACCAAAAGCCAATAAAATCAAGGGGTCCGGCAGAGATTACCTCAGATCGGTAGGAGATTTGTAACTGAGCAGATCTCTGTCCGTTCTCCTTGCAAGTAAAACAACTCTTGTCTTTCTCTCTTTTGTTAAGTTTTGGGTGTTTTAGGTTGCTTAAACCTGACACCCCACCGCACACATGCTTCAATAAACAGGCCTGCAACGAGTTTAACTCTCATTTAAAGTGTATTTCATATGAGTGTGTGGGCCCACAGGTACAATTTTTGAGGTTTTGTGTTGTTGTGAATTAAAGAGTACTGTTTGAAGGTAACTTAAAGATTCTGAAAAAGGGATTAATATTTATTTTTCAAGTATAAAAACAAAAGGTTTTCTTTTGAAGAGTAACTGTTTTTTGATTGTAACAAAAGTATTTAAAAAGGTACTAAAGGTATTTTATTTTGGAAAGTATCTAACAAAAAGGGTTTATTTTAAGTTAAAGGAAAGTGTGAAACCAAAAGAAAGAAACTGAAGTCTATTTTCAAAATCTCTTTATTCATACTGTGAATAATTCTGTGCTTTTTTATTTTATATATTTTTCCTAAAAATCATTCAACTCTTATTTCATTTTCTGTCAATAAATACCTGTGAAAGGACTATTTTTGCATTTAAAGTACAGTTGTGGTGGTCATTATTAGTAAAGTAGTAAACATTATTAAAGGTACACATTATAAAAGTAACATAAAAAAGTTGTATTTTTCCTACAACGAGCCCAGGCCCAGTCTCATAGTATTAACCACTCTAGCTTTATTTTTAACTACATGGGACCTGGGTTACATTTAGAATAACATCTTCCCTTTGCTACAGATTCAGGGTACTTGTCATTGAATTTTGAATGGAAAGTGTTGTCCTCTCTACTCAAGCTGAGTCAGCAATCACCAACAAAAAAAAAAAAAACCCATGACAACATTTTGGCAAGGAGGAGCCTGAATTTATGTGAGCTTCTCTTTTGTGATGTTGGCAGTCCTTTTTCATCTCTGCTAAATGCAGCAGACAACCAGATGCTAATTCAATGTTCCAGATTTCCTGATGTTGCTGTAAAAACACAGCGTGCATTGATTGTGAGCCAAAAAGCTTTTACTGGATTTCAGATCTTTGTAGAAAATAAATCTACGTTTGGGTGTTTTTCTGTGTCGCAAACCATAACGTAGACTTTAACGAGATTACTCTGAGAGGTCAGAAACATTTGAGTCATGATTTATTTCCCATCAACATTAACCACGATTGCAAGCAACGTGTCTCAATGCGATGAAAAAACAACAACACGCATATACAGTATATGCAGCCAAAACAGAAACTTACTCCCACACATCTACTATCCTCTCCGCACAAATACCCACATGGCTCACACACTTTCCCAATAAAACACTCAACAGATGAGTAAATAAAGTTCACATCAAACTCTAAATCTGTGAAAAGTATTGTGAAGTTTGTAGTCGCTATTCTGCCTCAAAGGCCTCGAGTGGTCCCACTGTTGCCTCAAATATTGTTTTGTTAATATTAGTGCCAGGAAACAAAGATAAAAGATTTAGTCTAATATTGCTTAGCAACAAGTGCAGAGAAATATTTCCCAACTGCTTTTCTATCTTAACTAAGGGCGCACTCCCACTGTACCTCTATACCGTGCCCAAACAGGTTTCACGGCTAAAGTCTAGTTCCTTTGACCAGTTGTGAGTGCAACCGTACCGTGTCTAGGAGCCGCACGCTTGCCGTCCACGGCCCGTTTGGGAGAGGTGGGCTTTTGTAAAGCACGTGCACGTGTACGAACACGAGCCCTACGGCGGTTCTGAGGTAATTTCATGTGCGCCTGTTGGGACGTAGAAAAAAGGAGGGACCATGCGCGGACATTTAAAACAATGGTGGCGAAAGGTTGACGTTGGTGTTATGCGGAGGTGGAGTGTTTACTGCAGATTTGGTCGATGAAAATATTCCAAAACAGTCGACAAGATGCACAAAAACTCAGAGGTCTACGGAAAGATTTGTAAACAAAGCCACGCATCGGGATGATGTCATCAATAGGTGTGACGTGTTACGGCGTGATGACTGTTGCTGAAGGAGCTGCCCAGTGCTGTGAGAGTGACCTGCAGGGACTCCTGTACCAGCAGGGATGACAGCTTGTCCAGCATCCTGCTCTCTCCAACCACCTGCACTGAGTCCACAGGGCATCCCAGGATGGAACCGGCCTTCTTGATAAGTTTATCAAGTCTCCTCCTGTCTGCTGCTGATATGCTGCTGCTCCAGCAGACTACTCCATAGAAAATGGCTGATGCCACCACAGAGTCATAGAAGGAGGTAAGGAGTGCCCCTTGCACTCCAAAGAACCTGAGCTTCCTCAGAAGGTACAGTCTGTGTGTGTCTGTTCTCCGGATGTTCACCTGTGTGCAGGGTTGTTTGTGCCTGCGGAAATCCACCACCAGCTCTTTGGTCTTCCCAGCGTTGAGCTGGAGGTGGTTCCGCCGGCACCAGTCCACAAAGTCCTGAATAAGTTCTCTGTAGGCTCCGTCGTCACTGTCCCTGATGAGGCCGACGATAGCAGAGTCGTCAGAGAACTTTTGTAGATGGCAGTGAGGGAATTGGTGGTAGAAGTTTGCGGTGGGGTTAGAGGAAAGGAGCCAGGACCGTTCCCTGTGGGGCCCCCGTACTGCAGATTGTGTCCGACACGTAGTCCCGAGTCCTCACATACTGTGGCCGGTTAGTGAGGTAATCCAGGATGTGAGGTGTTGGTTCACCCCTGCCAGCTCCAGCTTGTCCCCCAGAAGTGCAGGCTGGATGGTGTTAAAGGCACTGAAGAAATCAAAGAACATAATCCTCAGTGTTTCCAGCCTTCTCCAGGTGAGACAGCGATCTGTCCAGGAGGAAGATGATGGCGTCGTCCACTCCGATGCTGGGTTGATATGCGAACTGGAGAGGGTCCAAAAAGGGGCCCACCAGAGGGCGGAGATGGATCAGGACCAGCCGCTCCAGGGTCTTCACCAGGTGTGAAGTGAGAGCAACTGGTCTGTAGCTGTTGAAGTCTTTTGGGTGAGGGATCTTTGGTACAGGTACCACGCAGGAGGTTTTCCACAGCAGTGGCACTTTTCCCAGCTTCAGGCTCATGTTAATGATGTGCTCTACAATCCTGCACAGCTGGTCTGCACAGGACTTGGGCAGCCTGGAGCTGATCCCATCTGGACCTGTAGCCTTCTTCACCTTCATCTTGCTGAGCTCATTCCTCACCTGGAGAGACGAGAGGGACAGAGTGGAGCAGGGGGGCTGAGTGTCGGGTATGGGGGAAGGGTGAATGTCAGGGGGGGCGGTGGGAGGAGTCTGTGGCATGAAAGCCGTGGAGATGGAGGTAGAGGTGATAACGGGGCAGTGAGTGTCGGATATGGGGGGAGGATGAATGTCATGGGGGGCGGTGGGAGGAGTCTGTGGCATGAAAGCCGTGGAGAGGGAGGTAGAGGTGATAACGGGGCAATAAACAGGAGGGATGGGAGAGGTTGGGGGGGGGGGCAGCAGAGATGGCTGGGCAGGGGAGTCTGGTGTCCTATGCCCTGAGAAAGTTTTTAGGCTTTTCCAGACTCCACTGACGTTTCTCTGCTGCAGCTGGTTTTCCATCTTCCTCCTGTATCTGTTCTTCCCCTCTCTGATGTTCTTCCTCAGCTCCCTCTGTGCAGCCTTCAGCTCCTTGTTTCCTGACCTAAAGGCCTTCTTTTTCTCCTTAAGAAGGGCCTTTATGTCAGGATTAATCCAGGTTTTGCTGTTTGAAAAACATTGTACAGTCCTGGTGGGTACAGTGTTATCAACACAAAAGTGTATGCAGTCTGTTAAGCTGTCAATGTCCTCCCCATGAGAAACACACAGTTCTTCCCACACAGTTGAGTCAAAGCAGTCCCTCAGAGCCTCCTCAGACTCCTTAGTCCATGCTTTAACTGTGCGGACTTGTACACAGGCAGAAGATGCACCAGGTTGTGGTCAGATCTTCCCAGGGGAGGGAGGGGGGATGAGTTGTATGCCTCCTTGATGTTGACGTACATTAAGTCCAGCGTCTTATTGTCTCTGGTGTGGCAGGTGACATACTGTGTGAATGCGGGCAGAGTAGAGGACAGAGGGGCATGATTAAAGTCCCCAGAGATGAGGAAGAGGGCCTGTGGGTGCTGTGTCTGCAGTGAGCTTGAGACTGAATGAAGAACATCACAAGCTGCATCAGTGTTAGCAGAGGGGGGGGGTGTACACATCTAACACAATCACCTGGAGGTAGTACGGCCTCATGCTAACAGCTAAAAGTTTGATGTCCTTATTGCAGACTTGCTCTTTAACAGTGATGTGCCCAGAGTTGCACCAACTGTCATTAACAAACACAGCCAGCCCTCCTCCTTTCCTCTTACCGCTCTTTGCCGTCCTGTCTGCCCGCCGTAATTGAAGCCCGTCCAGGTTAGCGTCCGTGTTGGGGGTCAGCTCCGTTAGCCCATCTCAGTGAGCACTCGCGGTAGTCCCTCTGATGCTGGGTTAGTGCCGTTAGCTCGTCCATCTTGTTGGGAAGAGATCTTACATTACCCATGATGACGGACGGGTCTGTAGCGTGTCCTCCTGCGACGGCGAGCGGCTCCGGAACGGCACACGCGTCTCCTCCTCCTCAGCTTGCGTGGGACATCAGGCCGCTCGTGCGGCTACACCGTAGCGCTACTGAGGTCCAACAGCTGATCCCTACTGTAAACAACAGGGCTGCGTACAGGCTCCCCGGACACAACGGAAAAAGTTTAAAAAATAAGTATTGAGACCAGAACTAGGTACGCTAGTCTAGTCTCCATACTGCCAAAGAGAGAGCTCAAAAGAATGTTAAGAAAGAATAGTTAAAAAAAGTGCAAAAGAAATATAAAAGAAGGAAAAAGCTCAAAAGTGAGCGAGAGCTGCTGTAACAGGCTGCCACTCACGCAGCACCATCTTACCAAACGCTATGCACGAAATTCTACGATATATGATATATTACATTCTATTAAACACCGGAAGTGGGCGGTTACAGTTACGTTTAGGAAACGAGGTGAAAGTCAGGTTTGGTCGTGTCAAGATGGTAACCCTAGATTTGCAAAACAAACCCACAAGAACTCTTATCCTAACCGTTACCATTAGAGGTTAATGCCTAACCTTAACCATATCCCAAGACTTTCAGTAATCTTGTAAGTACTACCATTTAGGATTAGAAAAAAGGTTGTGGTTTGGCTTTGTAGACTACTAGACTACTTATGGGACACGAACCCCGGTCCCCCGAATGAGAGTCCACCACCCGACTTGCCTCCTGATGCAGTTTAGCGCTCTTATACTCTAATTTCGTATTTCCTTCTTTACTCTGGACATAATTTCGACAGTAAAACATATGTGGTATACACACAAATTAAAGTGCATGACTTGAAGTTATACGCTTATACATGAGACTGCCTGTATCCATGACAGCAGCTCAAGTCTCACTTCACTTGTCACTAGCTAGCTAGCTGTAATGCACAAAAGAGTCTTAGGGCGCACTCCCACCGTGTGTCCGTCCCGTGCCCCGTGCTTTAGGGTCCTTGTCCCCCCCTCCAGGCCTGTTTGTATTCACACTACCTGGGCCTCGGCGAATGCTTCTTGCTGCCTATTCATCACGCCGTAACACGTCACACGCATTGATGACGTCATGGCAATGCGTGGCTTTGTTTCCAAATCTTTCCATAGACCTCTGAGTTTTTGTGCGTCTTGACGACTGTTATTGAATATTTTCATCGACCAAATCTGCAGTAAACACTCCAACTCCGCATCACACCAACGTGAACCTTTGGCCGTCATTGTTTTAAATGTCCGCGCATGGTCCCTCCTTCTTTTTTCTATGTCCCAACAGCACGGCCTAGAACTAGACTTTACCCCTAAAACCTATTTGGGCGGTACAGATGGACGGTGTGAGTGCACCCTTAAGAGAGCTTTCCTCCGTATAGATCTTTCTAAGTCTCTGTACTCCGATAACAACTGTGCAAGCTTTGGTACCTGTCAGAACCTCCGTCAACTTTCCCCTTGTTAGCTAATGTTAGCAAAACATTAGCTGCCCTACATCGAGAAGAGTTAGCCTTGATCTTTTCTGACTTATCTTAAAAATATGTCAGCAATCAACCTCTTTCTCTGACAATAGCACAGACATAAGGATGAAGCACATCTGGCGAATATTAATCAGGCATTAAGCTAACAGTCATGATCCCTGTCCTGTCAGGCCTGTTCCCTCTTCCTTTTGTGTTGGTTTGTCTCCCTCTGTCTGTGTTTCCCTGTATGTGTCTTTCCTCTCTGTTTGTTTGTCTGGTAGGCGTGGTCCCGCCCAGCTGTGGCTGATTCCCTAATCAGCGGTCGCAGCATAAAGAGCCGGATGTGGGACACATTCGGCGCCATACCGTTGTCCTCATTTACGTGGTAACTTCTCGTCGGTTGGCTCCCGTACTTTTTTTGTTGATATTTCCGCTCCTAGTAGTTTTGTTCACTAATTATTGTTTCTTTGTTCCCTTTTGTTATAGTTTCCCGAGATCCCGTTCCTGCCTCCCCTCGACCGTCTCGTCACGTTTTTGTTTTGTCCCTGTTCCCCTGGTTTTGGATTCCCTTGTTTTCTTTATGAAATATTTGTTTAAACGGTTCTCTGTGTCCTTGGGTCCGGTTCACTGTGTTATTCCCTGAACCGTTCATGACACCAACTCCCTTTTAAGAAGCTATATATTAACAGGGTCATCCCCATGTTCCCCGGGTCCTTTGCTCCCCGGGTCCAATGTTCCCTGGTGGCATAAGCCTCTGCCTCGGGGTTGCGGTCAGGGTTAGGGGGTAGTGTTATGGTCTCATTCATTCATCATCTACCTCTTGTCCCTGTCAGGGTAGCCGGGGGGTTGGGGCCGATCCCAGCTGACTTTGGGCGTGAGGCGGGGTCCACCCTGGACAGGACGCCAGTCTATCGCAGGGCGTGTTAGGGTCTACTTAAGCCTATTTGCCGTGGAATTTGGCGCTGATTTTGGAAAATAAAGAATAGACCGAGGAACATAACAACACAAAACTGACAGGACTCGGCTGAGAGCTCGCGGACTCTAAGTCCTTGCACGACGCAGGCTGTGAAGGGATGACCTCTTCCTTTGTGACCGGCTGTTTTCATCAAAGCGGCCCAGACACAGCAGATCACCTCCGGGGCTGTCCAGAGGAATGTCAGGCGGGTCCAGTGCTCTCTCAGGGGTGAGCGTCTGAAACTTGTCCTTCCTTATGACAATCAATCAATCAATCCTTTATTTGTTAGGGACAGTGCACATTAATGAACAACGATAACGTATCACTGTAAAAGTGCCGGATTATAGCAAAGATGCTAATTTGCATCCGTAGTCCCTGCTAAAAAACATACAAATACTACTAAATACATAAATAAAATACAAATAGAAGAGATAAGACACACTGCACAATACATTAGATACTCACCAGACTCACACAGGATAAAACAATGAAATAAGACTTCATGTGCAATATGATACAGACGAGTCAGTGGTCGCACTTTTGATTTGATTTAAGCCACTTTTTGAGCTGACCTTTAAAAGAGGAATATGTGGGGCATTCCCTTATTGTGGAGGGAAGACTATTCCAGGTCCCCCCCCCCCCCCTACAACAGACAGCAGATTCTTCCCATATGCGGTGCGCCTGTGGGGGATCTCACAGTCTCCTCTGACATGAGCCCTGGTGCTCAGATCAAATGTTCGTTGGCCGGCAAGCGTGCAGCAGCTAGGCCCGGTACGGTTGCACTCACACTGGTGAAACGAACCAGATCTGGTACCTGTCAGAACCTCTGGCAACTTTCTCCTTGTTGGCTAATGTTAGCAATAACATTAGCTAGCCTGCATCGAGAAGAGTTAGCCTTGATCTTTTCTGACTTATCTTAAAAATATGCGCCTATGGGGGATCTCACAGTGTCCTCTAACACACGCCCTGGTGCTCAGACCTTCCAGAGTCCTTTTCTTTATGAATTCAGTCAGTGGTGGTGGAGCGAGACCATGGAGACTTTGCAGATGTGGTAGGAGAAGGGTTTTGTAGCCAGAGTCTTTACGGCTCTTTTATAGAGAGTGTCTATTGGTTTAAGTGTTGTCGTACACACCGGTGACCAGCTGACGGTGACATCAGCTCCCGTGTCAATCTTAAATTCTATTGGAGAGGGATGAACTTGTAGTTACACAGTCAACCGTTCACTTTTCTGATTGGCTTCACGCACTGAACCCAGGAAATAGGAGTTCTGCTCAGCTCTCTCAGACCTCATTCACTGACCTGCTGCTACATACTCTGGCCCAGTGTCCCTCGACTTGCCTCGATGCGCTGTTTTGGTTCCCAGTTCGTGCTTTTACGTTTAAACCGCCTCTCTTGTACTGATCCCGCGGTATCTCCTTGAAGACTCACTTGTGCCACGACCTCCTGCGACTGTCTGACGGTCTTTATCGTGTGCGTCAGCGTCAGGTCCTCCATCAACTGCAGCGACCAACTGCAGGTGAGCTCTTTATCCATCTTCCTTTAAATTACAATTACATAAACTATATACGACAAAGCACATGTGTTGAACGTTAAACAGACATTAAGCTAACTCCCCTGAAGCTATATATTAACTACATTGTGAGCTAATGTTTCGCTAACAATAGCTAACAGGGAAGGGGGAAAGTTGCTAGGCACCAAGCTTGTCATTTTTCAACAGATCTAACAACAATGGGGGTGGGATTTTTGGTACCGTATTTTCCACACTATAAGGCGCATAGAACAGACGCTACAGTTGAGGCTGGGGTTACGTTAAGGACCGCCTCTAAAATCATTGATGTTAAGTTTGCGTGCTAGCGCGAGTAGCATCCAGCTGCAGACCCGGAGCACAAGCCCCTCACTTGACACAAGCCCCCCACTTGACACAAGTCCCTCATTTGAAAAAAAACCTTTTGAGTCACTTCAGTCAAGCAACGGGCTTGTGTAAAGCGAGGCGCTTGTGACAAGTGAGGGGCTTGTACTCCGGGTCTGCAGCTGGATAGTATTGGCTAGAGCTCTTACCTTCAGTCGAATAGTGATTGTACGGACACTTGCCGCTCTATTCCCGTGTTCTGCTGCGTGACTAATGGCCTTGAGTTTAAACTCTGCGTCGTAAGCGTGTCTCTTAATTGGAGCCATTTTGGGGCTCTTTACACAAACACACAAATGGAAATGAAACGGCACGCTTCGCGCAGTCGTATATCTCGACATGCACCGCGCGTTACTTCTTCTACGGGGGAAAATGGAGTCGGCGGCTGCTCGCTGTAGTTGCGAGACCTGTCGTGGCTCAATATTGGTCCATATATAAGGCGCACCGGATTATAAGGCGCACTGAGACATTTGAAGGTTTTTAGATGCTCCTATAGTGCGGAAAATAAGGTATTTTTAACTTAGGACAGACATCCTTATATAGGGAATTCTTCAGGTAGAATAGTTCTGTAATGGCTAAATTATTAAGATCAGATTCCTAAATGCAGTTAGAAAACATGTTTCTGTTATACCTTAACATCCTAAACTGAGATAAGATATGATTTCAGACAGAGGAACATCATTTAAGTGTTTTTTATTGTTTATTTCAGACCTCAGCAGCTGATAGAGCCGCTCACTGCAGGTAAAGTGTATCTGTAACGTAATAACGTTCCCTCGTCTCTGATTGCAGAGTGGAGGAAATGGCCCAGCGGAATCCCAGACAGGTTAACACTTAATGGTGTTTGAAGCAGAGCAGTCTGACTTCATCTGCCTCTGGATCTCTCACTCTCTTCCTGCTGGTGTTTAATCTGGTTTATGGACACATGCGTACAGTTACTGCAGCGGCTGATCTCCGTAGAGGTGGAGGAGGGTGGTGGGTGTGTATGTGGAAAGCATGTTGGTTTATAAATGCCAGTGGTAGAAAGTACATTAACTCAAGTGCTGTATTTACTTTTTGTGTCGTTTTGTCCACTAAATAAGTCACATATTGCTGAAAAAAGTGTTTAAGGGCGCACTCCCACTGTCCTTCCGTCCCGTGTCCAAACAGGTTTTACAGGTAAAGTCTGGTTAGTTTGACCAGTGTGAGTGCAACCGTACTGCGTCTAGGAGCGGCACGCTTGCCGTCCACGGCCCGTTTGGGAGAGGTGGCCTTTTGTAAAGCATGTTTGCACGTGTACAAGCACGAGCGTGCGCACGTGTACGAGCACGAGGCCTACGGGGGGGGGGGAGACAAGCACCCTAAAGCACGGGGCACGGGACGGCGGAACAGTGGGAGGGCGCACTAAAAGATCCCCTCCAGACATTAATAAAACATTAATCGTCTACTTGGAACATTAATTTGTGTCCGATGTGTTTTTGTTTGTTTTTTGGCAGTTTTTCAAGCCTTTTATTTTGATAGGACAGACAGGAAATGGGGTGAGAGAGAGAGGGGGGGGAGACTGTTTTACTTCACTGTAAAGTCTCAGTGTAAATGAACTGGCAGCTTCGAGTTTCTACATCACACAAGTTAAATGGACCAGGATTGACTTCCTGACTACATGTGATGTCACAAATCATGCTCACAGGCTCCGCCCTTTTAGAAAGTCAGGGTGTTTTTAAAGGGCGCAGAAAAACCTTCAGCAGATAAATGTGAAAACATCTTTTTCGGGTCAAACTCTGCATGAATATGTCATTTTGCAGAGTGAAGCTCAAATAATAATAATAATTGATACTATAAATGATTAAATACTAATATTTATGGAGATTGAAGTTCTTCTCACTCCGTCAAATATGTGAATTTAGCTTGAATTATTCTTGTTTTTCTATGTTTTATGTATTATTTTGTGTCTGCGTACAATGGTACAATAATTTTGCTATATAGAATTATCATTTTGTATTGTTTTTGTTTTCTGTTTTAATCTCATTTACATATATGCAATAAACTTCTTCTGTAAGAACGAAAATAAAAATATATTTTTGAGTGGAGGGGACATTTTTTAAAAGACACACACTAGAAAACATGAAAAAAAAGCCACTTTTTGTACATTTTAATGCAGAAAAGTAACAAAATAGTCCCTTTAATGTTCTTTTTCCGATGAGTAATTCCTTTGTTGTTTGTTGTGTGTGTGTGTGTGTGTGTGTGTGTGTGTGTGTGTGTGTGTGTGTGAGAGAGAGAAATTACATGTCGGGTCCATGCTGAGCTCTCAGGGGAGCTGCACATGCAGAAATGAAAGTTGATCTATAATTCAGCACCTCCATTAACAACAAACTCTGCACAACATGAAGCACAGAGCTGCAAAATAACAGGTATTTGCAAATGATGCAAGAGTCTAATTTAAGTGTCTTTAATTTAGACTTACCTGTGAGTTTGCTCGCGACACCCTCTCATCACTGCATCAGCATCCATCTCCCAGGTCACATTCACCCCATGATGCGTTTATAAGTTGGATACTTTCACGCCTGAAATGCCCCAAACATGTCGGACATGCATCCGAAAACACAGCTGCAAACACGGGGAACCTTTAAAGACAACGACCGTCTGCCTGAGACAATGAACCGTGAAGGAGGAACAACGGAGTCCGCTGTGGACGCGCAGGTTTCGTCCATCTGAGCCGCTGCTGCTTCGTCGGGTCTCCGAGGGGAGACTTCGGCTTCTTCCGGCACATTCCGGAAAAGGATCGACTTTCCGAGCCAGAAATACCTTTAAGCTTTATTTAAAAGGAGTTGACATGGAAACAAATGGTAAACAATGGTATTTAACAACATGTTACACAAGTGTATGGTTTAATAACATGTTACTAACGCCTATAGTTTAATATGTTACTAAAGTCTATAGTTTTAATAACATGTTACTAAAGTCTATAGTTTTAATAACATGTTAAAAAGTCTATAGTTTAATAACATGTTACAAAAGTCTATAGTTTAATAACATTTTACTAAAGTCTATAGTTTTAATAACATGTTACCAAAGTCTATAGTTTAATAACATGCTACCAAAGTCTATAGTTTTAATAACGTGTTACTAAAGTATTTAGTTTAATAACGTGTTACTAAAGTCTATGGTTTTAATAACATGTTACTAAAGTATATAGTTTTAATAACATTTTATGAAAATCTATAGTTTAATAACATGCTACAAAAGTCTATAGTTTAATAACATGTTACAAAAGTCTATAGTTTAATAACATGCTACAAAAGTCTATAGTTTTAATAACATGTTACAAAAGTCTATTGTTTTAATTACATGTTGCTTAAGTCTATAGTTTAATAACATGTTACTAAAGTCTAAAGTTTTAATAACATTTTATAAAAATCTATAGTTTAATAACATGCTACAAAAGTCTAGAGTTTAACAACATGTTACAAAAGTCTATAGTTTTAATTACATGTTGCTTAAGTCTATAGTTTAATAACATGTTATAAAAAATCTATAGTTTAAATAACATGTTAAAAAGTCTATAGTTTAATAACATGTTACAAAAGTCTGTAGTTTAATAACATGTTATTTAAGTCTATGGTTTTAATAACATGTTACAAAAGTCTATAGTTTAATAACATGTTACAAAAGTCTATAGTATAATAACATGCTACAAAAGTCTATAGTTTTAATAACGTGTTACTAAAGTCTTTAGTGTAATAACGTGTTACTAAAGTCTATGGTTTTAATAACATGTTACTAAAGTCTATAGTTTAAAAACATGCTACAAAAGTCTATGGTTTTAATAACATGTTATAAAAGTCTATAATTTAAAAACATGTTACAAAAGTCTATAGTTTAATAACATGCTACAAAAGTCTATAGTTTAATAACATATTACTAAAGTCTATAGTTTAATAACATGTTATTAAAGGCTATATTTTAATAACATGTTATAAAAGTCTATAGTTTAATAACATGCTACAAAAGTCTATAGTTTAATAATAAATTACTAAAGTCAATAGTTTAATAACATGTTACTAAAGGCTATAGTTTTAATGACATGTTATAAAAGTTTATATTTTAAATAACATGTTATAAAAGTCTATAGTTTAATAAAATGTTACTAAAGTCTATAGTTTAATAACATGTTACTAAAGTCTATACTTTAATACAATGTTACAAAAGTCTATAGTTTCATAACATGTTACAAAAGTCTATAGTTTAATAACATGTTACAAAAGTCTATAGTTTAATAACATGTTACTAAAGTCCATAGTTTAATAACATGTTACTAAAGTCTATAGTTTAAAAACATCTTACTAAAGTCTATAGTTTTAATAACATGTTACTAAAGTCTATAGTTTAATAACATGCTACAAAAGTCTATAGTTTTAATAACATTTTACTAAAGTCTATAGTTTTAATAACATGTTACCAAAGTCTATAGTTTATTAACATGCTACAAAAGTCTATAGTTTTAACAACATGCTACTAAGGTCTATAGTTTTAATAACATGTTACTAAAGTCTATAGTTTAATAACATGCTACAAAAGTCTATAGTTTTAATAACGTGTTACTAAAGTCTTTAGTTTAATAACGTGTTACTAAAGTCTATAGTTTTAATAACATTTTATAAAAGTCTATAGATTAATAACATGCTACAAAAGTCTATAGTTTTGATAACATGTTATAAAAGTCGATAGTTTAATAACATGTTACAAAAGTCTATAGTTTAATAACATGCTACAAAAGTCTATAGTTTAATAATATGTTTTAAAAGTCTATAGTTTAAATAACATGTTAAAAAGTCTATAGTTTAATAACATGTTACTAAAGTCTATAGTTTAATAACATGTTAATAAAGTCTATAGTTTAATAACATGTTATTTAAGTCTATGGTTTTAATAACATGTTACAAAAGTGTATAGTTTAATAACCTGTTACACAAGTGTATGGTTTTAATCACATATTACAAATGTCTATAGTTTAATAACATATTACTAAAGTCTATAGTTTAATAACATTTTAGTAAAGTCTATAGTTTATAAATAGTTTTAATAACATGTTATATAAATAAATACATGAATACACAAATAAATACAAAAATAAATGAATAAATACTTAAATAAATAGATAAATACATAAATAAATAGATAAATAAATAAATAAATACATTTATAAATAAATAAATAAATACATAAATAAATAGATACATAAATGATTAATAATAAGACATACAGTAAATTGATATTTAATAATTTGATGGTTCTGTTAGTCTTTTATTTAATTATGTATTATAAATATTATTAGTTTTTGCTTTTATTCATATCGGCCACAAACTGTTTTTATGTGAAAAGGGTTTGAAATATAAAATGATAATAACTCCCATACCTTCTGTAATGTTTATGTTTATTAATTAATATTTAATTTTAGGGAGTATTTCAAAGACCTCCGCATTTGAGTGACGTAGCTCCATCTAGTGGCCAAACTCTGGTATTACATCGGTGCAGCTTTTATCAACATTTAACTTCTTCTGCTTCTTCTGCCCTCTAGGAGCCAAACGTGTGCTAAAGTGCCCTCTAGGAGCCAAAATGTGTGCTAAAGTGCCCTCTAGGAGCCAAAATGCATGCGTAAGTGCCCTCTAGGAGCCATAATGCGTGTTAAAGTGTCTTCTAGAGCCAAAACGTGTGCTAAAGTGCCCTCTAGGAGCCAAAACATGTGCAAAAGTGCCCTCTAGGAGCCAAAACGTGTGCTAAAGTGCCCTCTAGAAGCCAAAGGCCCAATTTCAGGAGCCCGGTCCATATTCAACAGAAGGATCCAGAGAACAAAGAGTTAGTGAGCAGCTTGCTCCATAGCTGCTCATCTCCTCCGTGGAAGCCTCCATGTTGCTTAAACGTATCGTCACTTAAATCCGCCTCAAAACCAACTGATCTGAGAATGAAATTAAAAATAAAGCATCTGTCTATCACCAACATACGGGTATGACGTACTAACAGCGTCGGGTCAAAGCTCATAAAGTAAACATGTCACCAAAGGATATAATATGAGCGGACTGAGCAGTTAATATTTCATCTTGGGGAGTATTTCATAGACATCTGCATTTGTCTGACAGTACCTCCATCTAGTGGCCAAACTCTGGTATTACATCGGTGCAGCTTTTATCAACATTTAACTTCTTCTGCTTTGTTTTCTGTATTTTCATGAGGTTTGAATGTTTAATACAGGTACTGAGAGTTAAAACCACTAAGTTTATCATCCAGGAGTCTAGATCAGCTGTTCCCAACATTATTATTTAAATAATGGAGTAACGATTACCCCTAAGTGACATGTTTTATGGATATTTCTAAATTATTTGCGATGCATAACCATAACGGTGCAGAAAACACGGACAAACTGTTCAATTAACCCGAACGGTGAACACAAGAAATGCAGGAAGTTTGTGTAAAACGAAGGATATTGGATATAAGTATAAAAATAATAATACTAATAAGTCTGTGAATGTTCTCATGTGTCCAGGTCATCGTTCTCCTCAAAGCAATTTCAGTCAAAAGCAACTGGACTCGGTTATTTGTGTAGATAGACGTTTCACCTCACATCCAAGAGGCTTCATCAGTTCATGTACGCATCTGACAAGGCTGGGACTGGACCAGGACGAGGACCAGGACCAGGCTGGGACTGGTCCAACTAACTGGTGTGGAAATCCAGGTATTTAACCCCTCACAAGGCCGATGATGTCACTGGAACCCTTTGTGCTCCAATGACCGTTGTTAGAGCGGCAGTCGTTGGTGGAAGTTGGTTTGGACTTCGTTAGTGCTGGTCCAGTCCCAGCCTGGTCCTGGTCCTGGTCCAGTCGTTGGTGGAAGTAGGTCTGGTCTTGGTTAGTGCTCTATTGAGTCTTAACGACAGTCGTTGGACTCACAGGAGGACATTTGTGAACAATTGTTCTTTGAGGTTAGATTGTTGGGTCTGGGAAGAGGAGTCCAACGACTGTCCTTAAGACTCAATAGAGCGCACTAACCAAGTCCAAACCTACTTCACACCAACGACTGGACCAGGACCAGGACCAGGCTGGGACTGGACCAGCACTAACGAAGTCGAAACCAACTTCCCACCAACGACTTGACCAGGACCAGGACCAGGACCAGGCTGGGACTGGACCAGCACTAACCAAGTCCGAACCTACTTCCCACCAACGAGTGTCACTCTAACGATGGTCGTTGGCACTTGGAGCACAAAGGGTTCTAGTGACATCATCTGCCTTGTGAGAGGTTAAATACCTGGATCTCCACACCAGTTAGTTGGACCAGTCCCAGCCTGGTCCTGGTCCTGGTCCTGGTCCAGTCCCAGCCTGGTCAGATGTGTACATGAATTGATGAAACCTCTTGGATGAGACTGAAATTGCTCTGTAGAGAAATTTGGATGAATTTTGAGATCATTATTACTGTGAATGTTGAGTTTTCATGTTTTTTTTTCTATTTTAATGTTAAACAATTTATAATATATGTAACGAGTCTTTACTAGGGCTGCAACTAACATTATTTTCAGTGTAGATTAATTTGTCGGTCATGTTCATGATTCATTGATTCGGTAAACGGCAGAAAATGGTAAAATGCTGATCAGTGTTTCCCAAAGTCCAAGATTAGACGACGTCTTAAAGTGTTTTGTTCACAACTCAAAGATATTCAGTTTCACCTCTCAAAGGCTTCATCAGTTCATGTACGCATCTGACCAGGCTGGGACTGGACCAGGACCAGGACCAGGACCAGGACCAGGACCAGGCCAGAACTGGTCCAACTAACTGGTGTGGAGATCCAGGTATTTAACCTCTCACAAGGCCGATGATGTCACTGGAACCCTTTGTGCTCCAAGTGCCAATGACCGTCGTTGGAGTCACAGGAGGCCATTTGTGACCAGGCTGGGACTGGACCAGGACCAGGACCAGGACCGGGACCAGGACCAGGCTCGGACTGGACCAACTCACTGGTGTGGAGATCGAGGTATTTAACCTCTCACAAGGCCGATGATGTCACATCTTGATTTTATGGATATTTTTCACTCTCTGTTTATTTGTTTATTGTGTTTTCCAGTAAAAGTACAAAATTAGATTAGACGACGTCTTAAAGTGTTTTGTTCACAAATCAAAGACATTGAGGTCACTGTCAAAGACAAAAGAAACCAGAAAATACTTAAATTTATTAAATTTAGTTTAATTAAGAAGCTGAATTTGGAGATTTTTTATTTATTTATGGCTAAAAAAGAAGTCAAGCTGATGAATTATCAAAAGGCGTTTCTTTTGTTTGTTGTTTAATTTTTTTATTTTAAACATCATATAATTTATCAGTGTAATTTTCTAACGGTGGATTGTTACTCCAGGTAGGAGATGAGTCCTGACCCCAAGTGAAGGAGTTCAAGTACCTCAGGATCTTGTTCACGAGTGAGGGGACGATGGAGCGTGAGTTTGGCCGGAGAATCAGAGCAGCGGGGGCGGTGCTGCAGTCACTCTACCGCACTGTTGTCATGGAAAGAGAGCTGAGGAAGGCAAAGCTCTGGATCTACCGGTCAATCTTGGTTCCTACCCTCACCTGTGGTCATGAAAGCTGGGTCAGGACCCAAAGAACCAGGTCGCGGGTCCAAGCGTCTGAAATGTGTTTCCTCAGGAGGGGGGCTGGAGTCTCCCTTAGAGAGAGGGGGAGAAGTTCAGGCATCCGTGAGGAACTTGGAGTAGAGCCGCTGCTCCTTTGCGTTGAAAGGAGCCAGTTGAGGTGGTTCAGGATCATCTGGTAAGGATGAACCCTGAGCGCCTCCCTAGGGAGGTGTTCCAGACACGTCCAGCTGGGAGGAGGCCTCGGGGAAGACCCAGGACCAGGGGGAGAGATTAGATCTCCACACTGGCCTGGGAACGCCTCAGGATCCCCCAGTTAGAGCTGGTTAATGAGGCCCGGGAAAGGGAAGTTTGGGGTCCCCTGCTGGAGCTGCTGCCCCCAAGACCCGACCCCGGATAAGAGGCTGAAGATGAGAATTTTCCCAGGACGAGTCTGTTTATATCTTAATTAATAATCCAAATGTACCTTTTATTAACTTTCTCATTTCAATTCCCCCATTTTTTAAATTTATTCTAAATTTTGAAACGTGTGTGTCTATTTATGAATTTCTTTATTTTGAAATTAAATAAATAAAAGGAAAGTTAGTAGTTTAATAGGAAAGTAAATAAAAAGGAGGAATTAATACAAAGGCAAATAAATAAAGAAGCTAATTAAAACAATTAAGAGATTTAATTAATTAATTATTGTCTTGATTTATTTTCCATTTTATTTCCAGTACATTAAAAAGCATATTGTTTTATACAACAAGTACCGTATTTTCCGCACTATAAGGCGCACCTAAAAACCTTCAAATGTCTCCTTATAATCCGGTGCGCCTTATATATGGACCAATATTGAGCCACAACAGGTCTTGCAACTACAGTAAGCAGCCGCCGACTCTATTTTCCCCCGTAGAAGAAGTAACGCGCGGTGCATGTTGAGATATACGACTGGGCGAAGCGTGCCGTTTCATTTCCATTTGTGTGTTTCTGTAAAGAGCCCAAAACGGCTCCTATTAAGAGACACGCTTACGACGCAGAGTTTCAACTCAAGGCCATTAGTCACGCAGCAGAACACGGGAATAGAGCAGCAGCCAGAGAGTTTAACATGAACCAATCAATGGTGCGGAAGTGGAGGAAGCAACAAGATGACGTGCGCCAAGAAAAGAAAGCTAAACAGAGTTTTCGAGGGAACAGAGCGAGATGTGTTCGTACAATCACTATTCGACTGAAGGCAACAGCGCTAGCCAATACTATCCAGCTGCAGACCTGGAGCACAAGCCCCACACTGGACACAAGCCCCTTGCTTGACGGAAGAGACGCAAAAGTTTTTTTTTCAAGTGAGGGGCTTGTGACAATTGAGGGGCTTGTGTCAAGTGAGGGGCTTGTGCTCCGGGTCTGCAGCTGGATGCTACTCGCGCTAGCACGCAAACTTAGCATCAATTAATTTAGAGGCGGTCCTTAACGTGACCCCAGCCTCGACTGTAGCGTCTATTCTATTCTTCCTTATAGTGCGGAAAATACAGTAATGTATTAATTTATTTTGGCAGGTTCAGCCTCCCCATAAAAATATGGTAAAATCCCAGGTGTCGCCTCAGTGTGACCCCTGTTTGGATCTTCTCCGGAATCCCACCTTCAACTTTGCCCTTTTCTCCACAGAAATGCAGCTTTTACAGCAGAAGTGCAGCCTGATGTGGCTGCTGAACTTCTGGTCTCTGACGCCGTAGATGAGCGGACTGAGCAGACGCGGGAGCACGTTGGCCAACAGGAACACGGTGAAGAGGATGTTGGTGCGTTGCCGGGGCCAGGTGGTGAGTAGAATAAGGTTGATGAAGGGAGAGATGGAGGTCAGCATGCAGAGGAGGAACTGGACCCCGTGTAGCAGGATGGTGTTCCTGGCTTTTTTGGCCACAGCCTGGTTAGAACCAGAAACTGCCCAGGCAGCGCAGAGGACCTTCAGGTAGGTGATGAACACAGTAAGGAAGACGAAGGAAAACACAAGGACCTGAGGGGAAGACGTGAAGACACGTAACATCTGTAAAGTCAATAAAACTACTGCACGTGGACCAAGTGTCGCCTCCTGAGACCATCCTGATCTCTGAGCTCTGTTGTATTTTACTCTCAGATCAGTCTGGTAACGTGCGGCTGAGAAAATTTGGAGAAGTTTGCCAAGCGACCGACCAATCAGTGTTGGTTTGGAGGCGGATTTAAGCGACGAAATGTTTAAACAACATGGAGGCTTCCACGGATGAGATGAGCGCAGCTATCGAATAGACTTAAGCTAAGAGAACCCAAGTTAATAAAAGGTACGATTGGATTAGTACCGTATTTTCCGCGCTATAAGGCGTATTTTCCGCGCTATAAGACGCATTATAAGGCGCATTGAATAGACGCCAAAGTCGAGGCTAGGGTTACGTTAAGGACCGCCTCTAAATTCATTGATGTTAAGTTTGCGTGCTAGCCCGAGTAGCATCCAGCTGCAGACCCGGAGCACAAGCCCCTCACTTGACAAAAAACACTTTTGCGTCACTTCCGTCAAGCAAGGGGCTAATGACAAGTGAGGGGCTTGTGTCAAGTGAGGGGCTTGTGTCGGGGGGGGGGGGGCTTGTGACAAGTGAAGGGCTTGTGACAAGTGAGGGGCTTGTGTCAAGTGAGGGGCTTGTGACAAGTGAGGGGCTTGTGACAAGTGAGGGGCTTGTGTCAAGTGAGGGGCTTGTGTCAAGTGAGGGGCTCGTGACAAGTGAGGGGCTCGTGTCAAGTGAGGGGCTTGTGACAAGTGAGGGGCTTGTGTCAAGTGAGGGGCTTGTGACAAGTGAGGGGCTTGTGACAATTGAGGGGCTTGTGTCAAGTGAGGGGCTTGTGCTCCGGGTCTGCAGCTGGATGCTACTCGCGCTAGCACGCAAACTTAGCATCAATTAATTTAGAGGCGGTCCTTAACGTGACCCCAGCCTCGACTGTAGCGTCTATTCTATTCTTCCTTATAGTGCGGAAAATACAGTAATGTATTAATTTATTTTGGCAGGTTCAGCCTCCCCATAAAAATATGGTAAAATCCCAGGTGTCGCCTCAGTGTGACCCCTGTTTGGATCTTCTCCGGAATCCCACCTTCAACTTTGCCCTTTTCTCCACAGAAATGCAGCTTTTACAGCAGAAGTGCAGCCTGATGTGGCTGCTGAACTTCTGGTCTCTGACGCCGTAGATGAGCGGACTGAGCAGACGCGGGAGCACGTTGGCCAACAGGAACACGGTGAAGAGGATGTTGGTGCGTTGCCGGGGCCAGGTGGTGAGTAGAATAAGGTTGATGAAGGGAGAGATGGAGGTCAGCATGCAGAGGAGGAACTGGACCCCGTGTAGCAGGATGGTGTTCCTGGCTTTTTTGGCCACAGCCTGGTTAGAACCAGAAACTGCCCAGGCAGCGCAGAGGACCTTCAGGTAGGTGATGAACACAGTAAGGAAGACGAAGGAAAACACAAGGACCTGAGGGGAAGACGTGAAGACACGTAACATCTGTAAAGTCAATAAAACTACTGCACGTGGACCAAGTGTCGCCTCCTGAGACCATCCTGATCTCTGAGCTCTGTTGTATTTTACTCTCAGATCAGTCTGGTAACGTGCGGCTGAGAAAATTTGGAGAAGTTTGCCAAGCGACCGACCAATCAGTGTTGGTTTGGAGGCGGATTTAAGCGACGAAATGTTTAAACAACATGGAGGCTTCCACGGATGAGATGAGCGCAGCTATCGAATAGACTTAAGCTAAGAGAACCCAAGTTAATAAAAGGTACGATTGGATTAGTACCGTATTTTCCGCGCTATAAGGCGTATTTTCCGCGCTATAAGACGCATTATAAGGCGCATTGAATAGACGCCAAAGTCGAGGCTAGGGTTACGTTAAGGACCGCCTCTAAATTCATTGATGTTAAGTTTGCGTGCTAGCCCGAGTAGCATCCAGCTGCAGACCCGGAGCACAAGCCCCTCACTTGACAAAAAACACTTTTGCGTCACTTCCGTCAAGCAAGGGGCTAATGACAAGTGAGGGGCTTGTGTCAAGTGAGGGGCTTGTGTCGGGGGGGGGGGGGGGGGGGCTTGTGACAAGTGAAGGGCTTGTGACAAGTGAGGGGCTTGTGTCAAGTGAGGGGCTTGTGACAAGTGAGGGGCTTGTGACAAGTGAGGGGCTTGTGTCAAGTGAGGGGCTTGTGTCAAGTGAGGGGCTCGTGACAAGTGAGGGGCTCGTGTCAAGTGAGGGGCTCGTGACAAGTGAGGGGCTTGTGTCAAGTGAGGGGCTTGTGACAAGTGAGGGGCTTGTGACAAGTGAGGGGCTTGTGTCAAGTGAGGGGCTTGTTACAAGTGAGGGGCTTGTGACAAGTGAGGGGCTTTTGTCAAGTGAGGGGCTTGTGTCAAGTGAGGGGCTTGTGACAATTAAGGGGCTTGTGACAAGTGAGGGGCTTGTGTCAAGTGAGGGGCTTGTGCTCCGGGTCAGCAGCTGGATAGTATTGGCTAGCGCTGTTGCCTTCAGTCGAATAGTGATTGTACAGACACTTCTCCTTGCTGCTCTCGGTTCAACAACCCACTGTTGGAGTTTGTCCTCCAGCTGCTGTCCAGCCATCTCGCTCTGTTCCCTCGGAAACTCTGTTAAGTCTTCTTTACTTGGCGCAGGTCGTCTCGTTGCTTCCTCCACTTCCGCACCATTGATTGGTTCATGTTAAACTCTCTGGCTGCTGCTCTATTCCCTTGTTCTACTGCGTGACTAATGGCCTTGAGTTAAAACTCTGCGTCGTAAGCGTGTCTCTTAATAGGAGCCATTTTGGGCTCTTTACACAAACACATGATTGGAAATGAAACGGCACGCTTCGCGCAGTCAGATATCTCAACATGCACCGCGCGTTACTTCTTCTACGGGGGAAAATAGAGTCGGCGGCTGCTTACCGTAGTTGCGAGACCTGTTGTGGCTCAATATTGGTCCATATATAAGGCGCACCGGATTATAGGGCGCACTGAGACATTTGAAGGTTTTTAGGTGTGCCTTATAGCAAGGACATTTAAGGTATTTAAGTTATAAACAGGATGAGGGCACGATAAACAGTCTTGTCCTGGGTAAGAACATTTACACTGATAAAACAACAAACACGCTGAAAAGAAACGCTTGTTATATGATGTTTAAAATCTTTTAAAAAACATGAAAACTCAACATTCACAGAAATAATGATCTCAAAATTCACCCAAATCCTTTGTTTTACCCAAACTTCTTGCAGTTCTTCTGTTCACCGTTCGGGTAAATTGAACAGTTTGTCCGTGCTTTCTGCACCGTTATGGTTAAGCATTGCAAATCATTTAGAAATATCCACAAAACATGTCACTTGGGGGTCATTCGTTACTCTGTTATTTAAATAATAATGTTGGGAACAGCTGATCTAGACTCCTGGATGATAAACTCAGTGGTTTTAACTCTCAGTACCTGTATTAAACATTCAAACCTCATGAAAATACAGAAAACAAAGCAGAAGAAGTTAAATGTTGGTAAAAGCTGCACCAATGTAAGACCAGAGTTTGGCCACTAGATGAAGCTACGTCACACAAATGCAGAAGTCTATGAAATACTCCCCAAGATGAAATACTGCTCAGTCCGCTCATATAATATCCTTTGCCGACATGTTGTTTACTTTATGAGCTTTGCCCCGCCGCTGTTAGTACGTCATACCCATATGTTGGTGATAGACAGATGCTTTATTTTTAATTTTATTCTCAGATCAGTTGGTTTTGAGGCGGATTTTAGTGACGATACGTTCAGTGTAAACAACATGGAGGCTTCCACGGATGAGATGAGGAGCTATGGAGCAAGCCGCTCACTAACTCTTTGTTCTCTGGATCCTTCTGTTGAATATGGACCGGGCTCCTGAAATTGGGCCTTTGGCTCCTAGAGGGCACTTTAGCACATGTTTTGGCTCCTAGAGGGCACTTGAGCACGCTTTTTGGCTCCTAGAGGACACTTTAGCACATGTTTTGCCTCCTAGAGGGCACATTAGCACGCATTTTGGCTCTAGAGGACACTTTAACACGCATTTTGGCTCCTAGAGGACACTTTAGCACATGTTTTGCCTCCTAGAGGG
Organism: Echiichthys vipera; assembly: GCF_963691815.1. Lineage (NCBI taxonomy): Eukaryota > Metazoa > Chordata > Actinopteri > Perciformes > Trachinidae > Echiichthys > Echiichthys vipera. The sequence continues at coordinate 526,448 of NC_139826.1, forward strand.
CACATTAGCACGCATTTTGGCTCTAGAAGACACTTTAACACGCATTTTGGCTCCTAGAGGCCACTTTAGCACACGTTTCGGCTCCTAGAGGGCACTATAGCACACATTTTGGCTCCTAGAGGGCACTTGAGCATGCATTTTGGCTCCTAGAGGACACTTTAGCACATGTTTTGCCTCCAAGAGGGCACATTAGCACGCATTATGGCTCTAGAAGACACTTTAACACGCATTTTGGCTCCTAGAGGACACTTTAGCACATGTTTTGCCTCCTAGAGGGCACATTAGCACGCATTTTGGCTCTAGAAGACACTTTAACACGCATTTTGGCTCCTAAAGGCCACTTTAGCACACGTTTCGGCTCCTGGAGGGCACTATAGCACACGTTTTGGCTCATGGAGGGCACTTGAGCATGCATTTTGGCTCTGGAAGACACTTTAACACGCATTTTGGCTCCTAGAGGGCACTTTAGCACACGTTTTGACTCCTGGTTTCGTGGCAGATTTAAGTGAGGAAACAAGAAGAGACTGTTGAGTGTAAACAACATGGAGGCTTCCACGGACGAGATGAGCAGCTATGGAGCAAGCCGCTCACTAACTCTTTTGTCTCTGGATCCTTCTGTTGAATATGGACCGGGCTCCTAGAGGGCACTTTTGCACATGTTTTGGCTCCCAGAGGGCACGTTAGCACACATTTTGGCTCTAGAAGAAACTTTGGGCGCATTTAACATGCATTTTGGCTCCTAGAGGGAGCTTTAGCACACGTTTTGGCTCCTAGAGGGCACTTTAGAACACGTTTCGGCTCCCAGAGGGCACTTAAGCACACGTTTCGGTTCCTGGTTTCGTGGCAGATTTAAGTGAGGAAACGAGAAGAGACTGTTGAGTGTAAACAACATGGAGGCTTCCACGGATGAGATGAGCATCTATGGAGCAAGCCGCTCACTAACTCTTTGTTCTCTGGATCCTTCTGTTGAATATGGACCGGTCTCCTGAAATTGGGCCTTTGGCTCCTAGAAGGCACTTTAGCACACGTTTTGGCTCCTAGAGGGCACTTTAGCACATATTTTGGCTCCTAGTGGGCACTTGAGCATGGATTTTAGCTCCTAGAGGGCACTTTAGCACATGTTTTTGGCTCCTAGAGCTTACAGCGTGGAGGCAAAGCTCAGAAAGTAAACAACATGTGGGTAAAGGATATTTGCCCTTTGTGTAACGTGAATTTACGGATCAAAGGCCCAATTTCAGGTGCTTGGTCCATCTTCAACAGAAGAATCCAAAAGAAAAAAGCGTTAGCCTCCATTTTGTTTACACTGAACAGTCAGTCTCCGTTGCGTCACGCTTCGACCCGCATCAAAACCAACGCTGATTGGTTTGGCCGCTGGTCAAACATCCAAATTTTCTCCGCCGCAAGTTACCAGACTGATCTAAAGGAGAAAATACAATGGAGCTCACGAGATCAGGACGGTTTCATGAGGCAAACCAATAATTCACTTCACCCTAATGTGAAGATATACCTTGTTACAGCCTTAAAAAATACTACACAGCTCTTTAACAGGGGTGGTCAATCAGAAAAAAACACCCCTGCACTAAAGGTCAGGAAATTAAAAGAGAAACAGAAATGCATCTATGAAATAATCCATATTCAACCTGGACGACAACCCTCTGCGCCTTGTGGTGCAATGTGTTGTACACAGAGTCAGTGTAACAGATGACAGTCCTGGACAAGATGGACCGGGGCTGGGTGGCGAGGATGATGACAACATCTGTGAAGGCCGGGATGAAGGAGAAGACCCAGATCAGTGCGATGAGAGCATAGGCTCGCTGCACAGTGCAGATCTGGATGTGATGAAGAGGCCGACAGACAGCAATGTAACGCTCCATCGCCATGCCGGCGAGGTTCAGAGGGCTGGTCCTACATGAAGACAAAGATTTGTTTATCCCTGTATTTCCTACCGTTGCAGATAACACTTTTGTCCCTAACTTCTCCACCCAAATAGAGATAATATGACGGTAAATCTATGTACATGTGCAAGAACCTTGAGAGAAACACATTTCATAGGTAATAATGTGTAGAATGTAATAAGGAAAGTTCCCAGTTCCCAGATCAGCCTGTTCTTCAGAATAAAAGTCCTCTACTGTGTGCGTATGGGTGCTAGTTTCATGTTTTTATCGCTGCATCCCCCCATTTTTTTTTTTTTAGCTTAAAAACAATCCATTATCACATTTTTTATATCAATCTCGTAATTTTGTTGTGATATTTCTCTCATCTCTCTCTCATCTTCATCCGCTTAACCGGGGTCGGGTCGTGGGGGCGGCAGCTTTAGCAGGGGACCCCAAACTTTCCTTTCCCGGGCCACATTAACCAGCCCTAACTGGGGGATCCCGAGGTGTTCCCAGGCCAGTGTGGAGATCTAATCCCTCCACCTGGTCCTGGGTCTTCCCCGAGGCCTCCTCCCAGCTGGACGTGCCTGGAACACCTCCCTAGGGAGGCTCCCAGGGTTCATCCTTACTAGATGCCCAAACCACCTCAACTGGCTCCTTTCAACGCAAAGGAGCAGCGGCTCTACTCTCTACTAATTTACTCAGGTTTCTTGCTTTAATTTGATGCTCTACTCGTGGTCTATTTAAACCGTCATAGGTCCTGCCCGCCGCTTTTGGACCTTTATTGGTCGGCTGTGTATAGTCTTAGTGACTGAATAACATAATTCAACATAAATAATAACCATTATTTTACAAGTGGGCACAGTTGCTTTAAGTCTGTCGCCCATTATTTCAGATTCTAATTCTGAAAGTGTCAGAAAATTCAGCAAGGAGACTGTGGGAACATGGGCAGGCCGTTTGCTTGTGACCTTCTTGGGGTCGTCCTCGTCCTTTTCAAAGTGATCCCAGATTATAGACGCCTTTCCCGACATGATTGGATATTAGTTAGTAACTTTCTAACGGTGATGTACATCCAAGGGTAGGGATATGTTATCCCAGAGGACTCCGGGGGGAGTTGCAAGGTACCGACAGTCACTGAGATGTCAAAAAACTCCGCAGTGGGAAAGCCCCAGAGATTGATGAGATTCATCCTGAAATGCTGTAAGCTTTGGGTTTGGAGGGGCAGTCCTGGTTGACACGTCTCTTCAAAATTGCGTGGACGTCTGGGACAGTGCCAAGGGAGTGGCAGACTGGGGTGTGCCAATTTACAGGGGTTTCCCACTACTCAGCCTCACAGGTAAAGTCTACTCCAAGGTGCTGGAAAGTAAGGGTTCGTCCTATAGTCAAACCAAGGATCCTCTCCCAAGGATCCTGGAGGGGGCCTGGTAATATGCCCATCCAGCCTACATGTGCTTTGTGGATCTGGAGAAGGCATATGACCGGGACCCCCGGGAGATACTGCAGGAGGTGCGACCCGACCCCAGATAAGCAGTTGAAGATGAGTGAGTGATGAGGGTTTGACACTCACAGTTGCCAGGCTGCTATTGGCAACCCTCTAAGAAATTGTCAACAGATCTTTGACATTAAGTTTCCATCAGTGGCAACCACTTGTTAACATATATACAAACAACAAAATGTGCACTCAAAAGATCTCTTAAAAAAATATTTGTTTCATTAGTGATTTTTAAATTTTACTGTCTAGAACATGGGTGTCAAAGTCAAGGCCCGCGGGCCAGATCCGGCCCGCGAATGAATTATCTTGGCCCCCGGGATGATATTTGATTAGTATTAAAACCGGCCCCCACGCCACAGCTGCTGGTGTTTTTCACGCACCAAAACTACATTACCCACAATGCAACGGTAGTCTGCGAACTCACTGCAGCGCAGCAAGTGGGCCGCCTCTGCTTCATTATTCATCAGCATTCAGGGCAGATGTCAACTTTCAGCATCCCTGGTCTAGAACATCTCATCTCATCTTCAGCCTCATATAAGGGGTCGGGTCGCGGGGGCAGCAGCTTTAGCAGGGGACCCCAAACTTCCCTTTCCCGGGCCATATTAACCAGCTCTAACTGGGGGATCCTGAGGCGTTCCCAGGACCAGTGTGGAGATCTAATCTCTCCACCTGGTCCTGGGTCTTCCCCGAGGCCTCCTCCCAGCTGGACTTGCCTGGAACACCTTCCTAGGGAGGTACCCGGGAGAAACCAGAAAATATTGATGCCTGTGCATTGTTGCATTTATTTAGTAGCGTCTTCATAGTCTTTGTTTCAAGCTGCACATCTTTTAAGCCTATTGTTGAAACAGAACAGCTAACTACAATAACCAAATACCTACCCAATGAACAAATACTCGAATATTCAGGTCCAGCCCTAATTCCAAATCGAGTCGTGTCAGAAACAGGCTTAAATCATACAGAGTATGACCAGCTTCAGTTAAACACCTACCTGTTGGTGGCGACTAAGATGACCAGCATAATGCAGCAGGAAGTAAAGCTCGTTGGAATGGTGTAGGTCATGACTTGCAGAGCCAGAGAAACGGTCAGCATAATCATGTCGTTTATCACCAAATGGATGTAGAGCACATACCTGCAGAAAAGTTAGACGAAGGAGATAAAAGGAGACGAGGAGGGAAAGGAGCAGAAAGATAAACATGATGACGACAAAGGAGAGAAGAGAGAGAGAGTCATGTTGATCAAGACTAAACTTTGGCCGATTCAGCAGAGCTGTCTGAAAGAAAGCTCATGGATCGAAGTCACGGCGGGTCTGTCGTTCACCTGGGGTCTTCTGGGAGACCTGGCTCTTAAAATAGGTGTAGACAAAAGCTCCATTCACGCAGTTGATGATGGAGCCAAGAGCAAAGGATGACGAAGTTCTTTACGTAAGCGCTTTTGTAACTGTCCAGACGGCCGGTCAAGTTCATGTCGCACCTCCGTCTGCTCGGTGCCTCAGCAGAGCCCCACGCGTCCTCGGGAACCTGGAAATTGATTCAAATGACTGGATATCCTAGTTCAGGGGTGTCGAAGTGATCCGGTAAAGGGGCTGCTGTGGCTGCAGGTTTTCATTCCAACCAAGCAAGAACACACCTGATCAAACAAATCCAACTGTCTGAAGGGGATTCAGGTGATTGCATGACTCAAGTCAGGTGTGTTGTTGCTTAGTTGGAATGAAAACCTGCAGCCACAGCGACCCTTTACAGGTTTGCTGTGACTTTCGTTAAGACTCAATAGAGCACTAACCAAGTCCAAACCTACTTCCCACCAACAACTGGACCAGGACCAGGCTGGGACTGTACTAGGACAAGGACCAGGCTGGGACTGGTCCAACTAACTGGTGTGGAGATCCACGTATTTAACCTCTCACAAGGCCAATGATGTCACTGGAACCCTTTGTGCTCCAGGTGCCAACGACCATCGTTAGAGTGGCAGTCGTTGGTGGAAGATGGTTTGGACTTCGTTAGTGCTGGTCCAGTCCCAGCCTGGTCCTGGTCATGGTCCAGTTGTTGGTGGGTTGTAGGTTTGGACTTCGTTAGTGCTCTATTGAGTCTTAACGACAATCGTTGGACTCCCCTGCCCAGGAGATTCAACAATCTAACCTTTAAAGAATAACTGTTCACAAATGTCCTCCTGTGACTCAACGGCTGTTGTTAAGACTCAATAGAGCACTAACGAAGTCCAAACCTACTTCCCACCAACGACTGGACCAGGACCAGGCTGGGACTGTACTAGGTCTTTGTCTCTCTCTGTCCATCCGTCCATCTTTGTCTCTCTCTGTCCACCTGTCCGTCTTTGTCTCTCTCTGTCCATCTGTCCGTCTTTGTGTCCATCTTTGTCTCTCTCTGTCCACCTGTCTGTCTTTGTCTCTCTCTGTCCATCTGTCTTTCTTTGACTCTCTCTGTCTTTGTGTTTGTCTTCATCTGTTTTTAGTCGTTTTGTCATGTTTTTGTGGTGTTTTCATCTGTTTTTAGTTGTTTTGTCATGTTTTTGTGGTGTTTTCATCTGTTTTCAGTCGTTTTGTAATGTTTTGCGTCTGTTTTTAGTCGTTTTGTCATGTTTTTGTGGTGTTTTCATCTGTTTATAGTCGTTTTGTCATGTTTTGCGTCTGTTTTTAGTCGTTTTGTCATGTTTTTGTGGTGTTTTCATCTGTTTTTAGTCGTTTCATCACGTTTTTGTGTTGTTTTCGTCTGGTTTTTAGTCGTTTCATCACATTTTTGTGGAGTTTTGCGTTTTGAGTCGTTTTCTTGTGGTGTTTTCATCTGTTTTTAGTCGTTTTGTTATGTTTTTGTGGTGTCTTCATCTTTTTTAGTCGTTTCATCACGTTTTTGTGGTGTTTGCATCTGTTTTTAGTCATTTTGTCATGTTTTTGTGGAGTTTTGAGTCTGTTTTTAGTCGTTTTGTCTCGTTTTTGTGGTGTTTTCATCTGTTTTTAGTCGTTTCATCACTTTCTTGTGGTGTTTTCATCTGTTTTTAGTTGTTTCATCAAGTTTTTGTGGAGTTTTGCATCTGTTTTTAGTCGTGTTTTTGTGGAGTTGTGCGTCTGTTTTTAGTCGTTTCGTCATGTTTTTATGGTGTTTTCAGCTGTTTTGAGTCGTTTCATCACATTTTTGTGGTGTTTTGCGTCTGTTTTTAGTTGTTTCATCACGTTTTTGTGGTATGTTCAACTGTTTTTAGTCGTTTCATCACATTTTTGTGGAGTTTTGCGTTTTTAGTCGTTTTCTTGTGGTGTTTCCAACTGTTTTTAGTCGTTTTGTCACATTTTTGTGGAGTTTTGCGTCTGTTTATAATCGTTTTGTCATGTTTTTGTGGAGTTTTGAGCCTGTTTTTAGTCGTTTTGTCTCGTTTTTGTGGTGTTTTCATCTGTTTTAGTCATTTCATCACGTTTTTGTGGTGTTATTATCAGTTTTTAGTCGTTTCATCACATTTTTTTGGTGTTTTGCGTCTGTTTTTAGTCGTTGCGTCACGTTTTTGTGGAGTTTGTGTCTGTTTTTAGTCGTTTTGTAATGTTTTTGTGGAGTTTTGCGTCTTTGTTTAGTCGTTTTGTCATGTTTTTGTGGTGTTTTCATCTGTTTTTAGTTGTTATGTCATGTTTTTGTGGTGTTTTCATCTGTTTTTAGTCGTTTTGTGATGTTTTGCGTCTGTTTTTAGTCGTTTCATCACGTTTTTGTGATGTTTTTCATCTGTTTTAAGTTGTTTCATCACGTTTTTGTGGTGTTTTCGTCCGTATTTAGTCGTTTTGTCATGTTTTTGTGGTGTTTTCATTTGTTTTTAGTCGTTTCGTCATGTTCTTGTGGAGTATTGCGTCTGTTTTTAGTCGTTTCATCACATTTTTGTGGAGTTTTGCGTTTTTAGTCGTTTTCTTGTGGTGTTTTCATCTGTTTTTAGTCGTTTTGTCACATTTTTGTGGAGTTTTGCGTCTCTTTATAATCGTTTTGTCATGTTTTTGTGGAGTTTGAGCCTGTTTTTAGTCGTTTTGTCTCGTTTTTGTGGTGTTTTCATCTGTTTTTAGTCGTTTCATCACGTTTTTGTGGTGTTTTAATCACATTTTTGTAGTGTTTTGCGTCTGTTTTTTGTCGTTTCGTCACGTTTCCATGGTGTTTTCATCCGTTTTTAGTCGTTTCATCAAGTTTTTGTGGAGTTTTGCGTTTGTTTTTAGTCGTTTTATAATGTTTTTGTGGAGTTTTGCGTCTTATTTTAGTCGTTTTACCACGTTTTTGTGGTGTTTTCATCTGTTTTTAGTTGTTTTGTCATGTTTTTGTGGTGTTTTCATCTGTCTTTAGTCGTTTTGTCATGTTTTTGTGGTGTTTTCATCTGTTTTTAGTCGTTTCATCACATTTTTGTGGTGTTTTGCGTCTGTTTTTAGTCGTTTCGTCACGTTTTTATGGTGTTTTCATCTGTTTTTAGTCGTTTCATCAAGTTTTTGTGGAGTTTTGCGTCTGTTTTAAGTCGTTTTGTAATGTTTTTGTGGAGTTTTGCGTCTTATTTTAGTCGTTTTACCACGTTTTTGTGGTGTTTTCATCTGTTTTTAGTTGTTTTGTCATGTTTTTGTGGTGTTTTCATCTGTTTTTAGTCGTTTTGTCATGTTTTGCGTCTATTTTCAGTCGTTTTGTCATGTTTTTGTGGTGTTTTCATCTGTTTATAGTCGTTTTGTGGAGTTTTGCGTCTGATTTTAGTCGTTTTGTCATGTTTTTGTGGTGTTTTCATCTGTTTTTAGTCGTTTCGTCATGTTCTTGTGGAGTATTGCGTCTGTTTTTAGTCGTTTCATCACATTTTTGTGGAGTTTTGCGTTTTTGCTTCTATGCCCGCTATGTTTTAGACTGAACCCAGGATATGATCACCTTCCAGGAATCGGACCGTGACAGTGTTGAAGTTGTGGAATCACACTGATTGGTTGATGGCCAATCACGTGACTTAAAGGAAGTGACGCAATTGGCCGTCGACCAATCGGTGGTCGCTAACCCTGGAAGTGGGCGTCAACCAACCGTGGTTGCCACATGTGTGCACGGCACACGTGGTCAGTTGATTTGGGACTTCGATGTTGCAAGGTGCTAACAGGAAAGCTTCTAAGGTAGGTTTTGTGGAAGTCTTGTTCTTGTCTTGTCATATATATATCATGTAATATAGAGTTTATTTTTCCTTCGTTCCGGGTTAGCGATGCAGCAACCTGAGCTATGGACACCGGAGGATGTGGAGATGCATCGGATGAATGTACAGAATTCGGGCAACTTACACCAGGCCAGAGAACAAAGACAAGTGTAATTTTAAAGATTTAAAGACGCCAGGTCTACTTCCAGGAAAGTTACCAAAAAATGAGTTAAAGACAACGTTCAATTCTTGGAATTATACGTTCATCAATGTAACCCTAACCTGTAGCTAAGTGATACGGTTTTTTATAGATTGAGATGCGCTTGCCACTTGCCAGGAGAGAGCAGCCTTCTCATATTCCTTGTGGTCATGGGTCTTCTTGGAATCGTGTACACAGTCATCATTTCATGTCTCCATTTTTTTAAATATATTTAAAAATAAACCCTGAATCAAAGAAATGCTTTTCTGAGTCTTATTGGACTGGAGTAGAATATATGGAAGTGTATGTTGAAATTGTGGAACTAAGGGTTGATTCCTGGAAGTCGATTTGGAAATGCATTCATCCACCCACCGTGGCGCCACAGACATATGCCCAGGGCCTTTGCCTGAAATAGGGCAAGTAGCATTCATCCTTGTCGATATTGTGGAAGTGATGATCCATGGCCATGTCTTACGTTTGGTATGTTGTTGTTGTTTCTCTATAGTTGGACTTGTCCACAAGTGACGAGGAGGAACGCCTGGAACGACGGCTCTCAAAGGAGCACCACATGGATTTGGTGAGTAGAATTCCTGTAATGTGGTGGTTCAGTCAGTGTAATATACGGAAATGCAATACTTAACCCCAAATATAACACACTCTTTCCATAGGATTGTCATACCGTTGGACCAGTCTCCCCGTCTGGGAAGAGGAAGAAGAAGAAGAGGAAGCTGAAGCTCCGTCGCAGAAAGGCCAAGGTGACTACGAGGGATGACGGATCTTCCTCAGAAGAAGTCGCACTTCCGGAAAGAATACCCACTTTTGGTCGACGAAGAGTACTGAACTTCAGCCCCAAATTACTTGCGATGCTCGAGCTGCTTTTCCAGACAGAAATCTAGACCAAAGTCATCATGAGACGTCGAATTAGACAGGTCCTGGCCTCTAACCCAGCATTCCTCCGTATTTGCAGCAAACTGCATTTATCTGTTGAAAATGTGAGAAATCATATTAGAATAATGATAAGAAATGATGGCTCTACTTAAATGTGATGTATCATGTTGTATCCAAGTGTATAATATTGTATTTGGAGAAAATAATACAAATAAAGGCTCAAGGTTGAATTCCTGAAAATGAACCTCCATGCGGTACATATGTCAGACACATGCCCGGGGACAGGTGCTTCACTTGGGGGGACGGTTCCAATGAGAACCGGGGGTAAAAGTATAATTTGTGGAAGTTGACCACCATATGGTAAAGATGTCAGACACATGCCCGGGGACAGGTGCTTGACTCAGGGGGAGGTTTCAATGAGAACCGGGGGGGTAAAGTATAACTCCTGGAAGTGGACCTCCATACGGTACATACCTCAGACACATGGCGGGGATAGGTGCTTTTCTGCCCGCAATGATTTTAGAGTGAACCGTGGATGTGATCACCTTCCAGGAATAAAACCACCATGCGGTAAGTATCTAAGATAAATGCCCGGGATATGTGCTTCTATGCCCGCTATGTTTTTAGAGTGAACCATGGATGTGATCACCTTCCAGGAATAATACCACTATGCGGTAAGTATCTAAGATAAATGCCCGGGATATGTGCTTCTATGCCCGCTTTGTTTTTAGAGTGAACCGTAGATGTCATCACCTTACAGGAATAATACCACCATGCGGTAAGTATCTAAGATTAATGCCCAGGATATGTGCTTCTATGCCCGGAATGTTTAACAGCTAAAGGTCTGTATGGTCACCTTCCAGGAATTTAACCTCTATGGTAATGAATGAAACATTATTGTTTAAACAGTCTTTTATTTACATAATTACAGAACTTAGATTCAATACAAATAATTTTCAACAAGACTTATTAGACAATCATTATTACACACTATTATTACACACTATTCACATATTATTCAAATATTATTCGTCATTGGACTCGGACGACAACGATGTCTCCGAAGACGACGACGAGGTGGAGGAGTCAGAGTCCGAGTCCGAGTCAGTGAGCGTCAAAATTTTGGAACGCCCAGGTTGGGGCTCTGGCTCTACCTCCATCGCCTCTGCCGGAGCCTGGCTCTCCTCTTTATGATGATATTAGAAGAAATGAATTTGGGTTAGGGCTGGCAAACAAGAATGTGCATTGGCTACAGAGCTATCATTACACATTGAAAGGCTCACCAGTATTTCCATCAGGATCCGTCAGTCCAGGAGGCCGCACAGGATGGAGAGTCGGACCATCATGACCTCCGTGGGAGTCCTCTCCCCCATGACGTAAAACCTTTTTGCGGTTTTTGGGTCATGGCACATGCTGTTGTTCACGAGGCGGATCTCCTCCAGGGAGAGCATTCTGTCCGCCTGTAGGAGAGTAGGTGAAGATTTTTTTCATTTTATGCATATGACGGTACATTATAGCCTCATGTCGTTATTCCGGAATAGACACTATTGATAAGACTGACATACAATTGTTGCCACGGCCGTGCGGATGTCCCGCAGCTTGGGGGCCCCTGGCAACCCAGGGTCGGTCCAGCTGCGGGTGAAGTACTCCCCCAGCTTGTGCATCTCTGCCCCAGCACCGTTAAAGAAGAGGGTTTCTGGCTGCATGTAGAAGCCGGGGAGGAACTTCCTCAATTTCCTTCTCCGTAATCCCGAGCATGGCCGGCCCGAACGCCCCGACGGTCTTGTGTTCCATGACCTGGGAAAGTAAGAAGCAGAAGAAATGTTACTGTAAAGCAAGTTACGGTAGATCAACTTCCACCATGCGGTATCTACCTCAGACACATGCCGAGGATAGGTGCTTCTATTCCCGCTATGTTTTAGAGTGAACCGGGGATATGATCACCTTCCAGGAAGCTGACCACCATACAGCATCTACTTCAGACACATGTCGGGGATAGGTGCTTCTATGCCCGCTATGTTTTAGAGTGAACCGTGGATGTGATCACCTTCCAGGAAGATGACCACCATGCGGTAAGTATCTAAGATAAATGCCCGGGATATGTGCTTCTATCCCCGCTATGTTTTTAGAGTGAACCGTGGCTGTGATCAACTTCCAGGAATAGTACCACCATGCGGTAAGTATCTAAGATAAATGCCAGGGATATGTGCTTCTATGCCCGCTATGTTTTTAGAGTGAACCGTGGATGTGATCAACTTCCAGGAATAGTACCACCATGCGGTTAGTATCTAAGATAAATGCCCAGGATAGGTGCATGACTTGGGGGAAAGTTTCGATGAGAACCGGGGGCAAAGTCTCATTCCAGGAGTTTGACCTCCATGCAAAGTTACATTCCAGGAATAAGACCCCCATGCGATACTTACCAGAACCACATGCCGAGAACAGTTGCCTGACTGAGGACAAAGATTGTGAGTGAACAGTGGGTAAGTTCAAGTTCCGGAAAAGGGACTATGGATTCCAGGTATTCTACTTCACGAAACTGTCATCATCAATAACTAAACAAACTCACCCCGATTGTGTACGTCCCGTACAGCCGGGCCTGCCGGACCTCCACTTCCGTCATTGAAAGGAACACACCCTTCCAGTGGCCCGTCGACACCGCCATCATGCCGACCATCATCCCCACCACTGCGCCCAGCTTGGCGGAGCTTTTATAGTCCCCCTCCAAGGCGGTGAAGGCCTTCGGGATTCTCTTCCTGGCCGCCCTGAGGTATGCCAGGATTTGGCCAGGTGTCACCAGAGAATCTTTAGGGGAAAAAAAAACACGACATAAATGACACAGTGACAACAGAATTATCAGAGTATCAACCTTTGAAACCTACATTGGAACGCACCTGATTTTCTACGTTTGTATTCCAACCTTTGGACTACAACCTGTGCACCCAACCCCTTTTTCCACCCCCGCAACCTCTCCAGAATCGAGCCGAGGATTTTGCCAGTTACGCGAACCTTAGGTATGGAGGAGGCCATGATAAACCTCAGGAACGCTTCTATGTCGATGAGGACATGTTTCTGGCTCGAGGGCTTCAATTTTGTCCTCAGGTGATTTAGGTAGCTGATGGTCGAAAAAATGGTAGTCATGAGCTCCGCAAATATGGAAATGAATTCCATCACTTGAATTTGGAGAGGACAAAGCAGAGCTACATACCCATTGAGTTTGACCGTGTTGTTTAGAAAAAGAAGGCTCTTATTTATGTCCGTGCCCCCATCGGACATGTAAAGCAGGAACTTCTTAGCATAAGATATTCGCTGCTTTAAGTTTTTCTTGGCTTTCTCGGTCTGGTTAGGCCCCAAGAGGTTTGCCTCAAAGGAGTCCAAGAGAAAGTCTAATAACAAAAGAAAAGAAAAGAAAATTCCGGAAAAACAACGTCAGATTCCTGGCAGAGTATGCATTTGTCCAGGAATTGAACAATTTCATATTACGGACAAACATCATCTGATTCCAGGAATTCAACTCACCCAGGTTGGGGCTGAGGATGCCGGACTTGGAGGAGGAGGAACCAGGCAGGGGAGCGGATGCTGCTGCGGGTGGGGATGAGACTCCGCGGGGAGGAGGATCCTCTGGACTGGCGGGAGGAGGTGGAGGAGGAGACCCTGGGCTCGCAGGAGCAGGAGGCGGAGGAGACTCTGGGCTGGCAGGTGAAGGAGGCGGAGGAGGAGGTGCTGGACCGGCGGGATGAGTACTAGTAGACACCGGAGAGGGAGAAGGAGGTGCAGGCGCTCCTGGAGGAGGGAGACGGGTCAGGTTTTTGACCATACCCTGCAGTATGTCCATCTCCCCCAAAAGCAACCCCATGGCCTCCTTTGCCCTCTCCAGGCGTGTCACGTTTCCTCCACCGATGGAGACGCCGGGTTGTGCGTCGGTGGAGCCGCCACCGATGGAGCCGCCACCGATGGAGCCGCCACCGATGGACACGCCACCGATGGAGACGCCACCGATGGAGACGCCACCGATGGAGACGCCACCGATGGAGACGCCACCGATGGAGACGCCACCGATGGAGACGCCACCGATGGAGACGCCACCGATGGAGACGCCGGGGTGTGCGTCGGTGGAGCCGCCACCGGCGTAGTCGCCGGGGGTGGTGTCGGCGGGGCCGCCGGGGATAGTGTCGGCGCGGCCGCCGGGGGCGGTGTCAGCGGGTCCGCCTTCTCACTGAGGCTATAATTTATAGCCCGACGTTTGGCCTTCTCCAATAGCCCCGACAAGCGCTTCCCCCTGTGGGTTGAGCATTATATTATTGAATGAAAATCGAAGAAAGAACACAGGTTATGTTTTGCACTGATTTGTATCGTACCGGTCTATGGCCATGGGTAGCGATGAGGTGCTTATCCAGTCGGACATATGCTTTCCGGCCCTGGCACCCCTCGATGGGACAACAGAGCTTCCCTCCGTATCGCAGTGTCCTCTGGCTGATTATTAGCCGGCGCTGTTCAGAGTCCTGGACCCCGTGTTGGTTACAGATGTGCCGGGAGAGGCTGGCATACCGTTTGCCACATACGGGGCAATTTTTCTTCTTTTGTTCCTAAGGTAGTAATATTCAGGAAAAAATATGTCTAATTCCAGGAATTTAACACGTTTAAAACAACTAATAATTCAAACCATTATAAAGTAATTGTCATGATTGACGGCGGAGGATAGAGGATACACGGAGGAGGGGACCCAAATGCAGACACGGAACTCAGGAGACGGTATTAACAAATTTAATAAAACTAATTTACAAAAAGGTGCACTAACACAAAGGAAAAACACAAAGAACTAGATACTAACTCACACGGAGAATGGACACACGAGGAACAGGTACACAGGGAGACATCAGGGTAGGCTCAGTACCAGATTATATACAGAGTGGCAGGTGATTAGTGCCAACAAGAATCATCTGCCAGGAAAACAAACTCAAACTAGAAAAACAGAAAGAAAGCACATATAAAAAAACACCTACAGAGGGAGACAAAAACAACGAATAAAAAGAGGGAGAGACTGTCCAGGACCAATCACAACAGTACCCCCCCCCCCCCCCCTCAACGAGTGCCTCCTGGCTCTCTACTTGGCCTCCCCGGACAGAACCTCCCGGCACACGGAAGGACTGGTCTATAGATGTCGAAACGGGCCGCCGACTGGAACTGGTGTCGGACCGGGCCGCCGACTGGAATGAGTGACGACCGGGCCGGGGGTTAGGGTTAGGGTTTGAGATCAGGGTTAGGGTTTTGGGGTTAGGGTTAGGTTAGAGACTTGAAACTTGGGGTAGCCCCCCCCCCCCTATTTGGTGGGTGCTGAGCGCACCGGTTCTGGTTCTGTTGCGATCGGACATCGGGAACCCTTGGATTTAAACAATTGTGTGCCTTTTTTTCCCCCTTAGGTGCTCTCATGTGCTGAGACTTTGCTTACCCCCCTGTTTATGGCCACGCGCTTTCCATTGGTACCAGGATGGAGTCTCTACAACGTTCCTATCAAAAGTTATGGCCGATGTAAAACTAAGGCTAAGGTCTGGGGTTAGGGTTAGGGTCTGAGATTAGGGTCAGGATTTCGGGGTTACGGTTAGTTTAGAGACTTGAAAATTGGGCTATCCCCCTATTTGGTGGGTGCCTAGCGCACCGGTGCTGGTTTCGTTGCGATCGGACATCTGGAACCCTTCGATCTTAAACAAATGTGTGCCTATTTTTTCCCCATTAGGTGCGCATGTGCTGGGACTTCGCTTAGTCCCCTATTTAAGGCCCAGGCGCTTTCCATCGGTACCAGAATGGAGTCTCTATGACGTTCCTATCAAAAGTTATGGCCGATTTAAAACTAGGGCTAAGGTCTGGGGTTAGGGTTAGGGTTTGAGATAAGGGTTAGGGTTTTGGTGTTAGGGTTAGTTTAGAGACTTGAAACTTGGGCTACTCCCCCTATTTGGTGGGTGCTGAGTGCACCGGTGCTGGTTTCGTTGCGATCGGACATCGGGAACCCTTGGATCTTAAACAATTGTGTGTCTTTTTTTTCCCCCTTAGGTGCTCATGTGCTGAGACTTCGCCTACAACCCTATTTATGGCCACGCGCTTTCCATCGGTACCAGGATGGAGTCTCTACGACGTTCCTATCAAAAGTTATGGCCGATTTAAAACTAGGTATAAGGTTTGAGATCAGGGTTAGGGTTAGGGTTTCGGGGTTAGGGATAGTTGAGAGACTTGAAACCCGGGCTACCCCACCCCCCCTATTTGGTGGGTGCTGAGCGTACCGGTGCTGGTTTTGTTGCGATCGGACATCGGGAACCCTTTGATCTTAAACAACTGTGTGCCTATTCATTCCCCCTTAGGTGCTCATGTGTTGAGACTTCGCCTACCCCCCTTTTTATGGCCACGCGCTTTCCAACGGTACCAGGATGGAGTCTCTACGACGTTCCTACCAAATGTTATGGCCGATTTAAAACAAAGGCTAAGGTCTGGGGTTAGGGTTAGGGTCTGAAATTAGGGTTAGGGTTTGAGATTAGGGTTAGGGTTTCGGGGCTAGGGTTAGTTTAGAGACTTGAAACTTGGGCAACCCCCCTATTTGTTGGGTGCCGAGCGCACCGGTGCTGGTTTCGTTGCGATCGGACATCTGGAACCCTTCGATCTTAAACAAATGTTTGCCTATTTTTTCCCCCTTAGGTGCGCAAGTGCTGGGACTTCGCTTACACCCCTATTTATGGCCACGCGCTTTCCATCAGTACCAGGATGGAGTCTCTATGACGTTCCTATCAAAAGTTATGGCTGATTTAAAACTAGGGCTAAGGTCTGGGGTTGTGGTTAGGGTTTTGGGGTTAGGGTTAGTTTAGAAACTTGAAACTTGGGCTACCCCCCCCCCCCCCCCTATTTGCTGGGTGCTGAGCGCACTGGTGCTGGTTTTGTTGCGATCGGACATCGGGAACCCTTGGATCCTAAACAATTGTGTGCCTTTTTTTTCCCCTTTAGGTGCACATTTGCTGAGACTTCGCCTACTCCCCTATTTATGGCCTCTCGCTTTCCATCTGTACCAGGATGGAGTCTCTACGACGTTCCTGTAAAAAGTTATGGCCGATTTAAAACTACGGCTGAGGTCTGGGGTTAGGGTTAGGGTTTTGGGGTTAGGGTTTGTTTAGAGACTTGAAACTTGGGCTACCCCCCTTATTTGGTGGGTGCTGAGCGCACCGGTTCTGGTTTCGTTGCAATCGGACATCGGGAACCCTTGGATCTTAAACAATTGTGTGCCTTTTTTTTCCCCCTTAGGTGCTCATGTGCTGAGACTTCGCCTACCCCCCTATTTATGGCCACGCGCTTTCCATCGGTACCAGGATGGAGTCTCTACGGCGTTCCTATCAAAAGTTATGCCCGATTTAAAACTAGGGCTAAAGTCTGGGGTTAGGGTAAGGGTCTGAGATTAGGGTCAGGGTTTCGGGGTTAGAGTTAGTTTAGAGACTTGAAACTTGGGCTAGCCCCCCCCCCCCCCCTATTTGGTGGGTGCTGAGCCCACCGGTGCTGGTTTCGTTGCGATCAGACATCGGAAAGCCTTGGATCTTAAACAATTGTGTGCCTTTTTTTTCCCCCTTAGGTGCGCATGTGCTGGGACTTCGCTTACCCCCCTATTTTTGGCCACGCGCTTTCTTTCGGTACCAGGATGGAGTCTCTACGATGTTCCTATGAAAAGTTATGGCCGATTTAAAACTAGGGCTAAGGTATGGGGTTAGGGTTAGGGTTTGAGATTAGGGTTAGGGTTTGAGATTAGGATTAGGGTGTCGGGGTTAGGGTTTGTTTAGAGACTTGAAACTTGGGCTACCCCCCCTATTTGGTGGGTGCTGAGCGCAACGGTCCTGGTTTCGTTGCGATCGGACATCTGGAACTCTTCGATCTTAAACAATTGTGTGCCTATTTTTTCCCCCTTAGGTGCGCATGTGCTGGGACTTCGCTTACCCCCCTATTTATGGCCACCGGCTTTCCATCGGTACCAGGATGGAGTCTCTACGACGTTCCTATCAAAAGTTATGCCCGATTTAAAACTAGGGCTAAGGTCTGGGGTTAGGGTAAGGGTCTGAGTTTAGGGTCAGGGTTTCGGGGTTAGAGTTAGTTTAGAGACTTGAAACTTGGGCTACCCCACCCCTCCCCCCCTATTTGGTGGGTGCTGAGCGCACCGGTGCTGGTTTCGTTGCGATCAGACATTGGAAACCCTTGGATCTTAAACAATTGTGTGCCTTTTTTTCCCCCCTTAGGTGCGCATGTGCTGGGACTTCGCTTACCCCCCTATTTTTGGCCACGCGCTTTCTTTCGGTACCAGGATGGAGTCTCTACAACGTTCCTATGAAAAGTTATGGCCGATTTAAAACTAGGGCTAAGGTATGGGGTTAGGGTTAGGGTTTGAGATTAGGGTTAGGGTTTGAGATTAGGATTAGGGTGTCGGGGTTAGGGTTTGTTTAGAGACTTGAAACTTGGGCTACCCCCCCTATTTGGTGGGTGCTGAGCGCAACGGTGCTGGTTTCGTTGCGATCGGACATCTGGAACTCTTCGATCTTAAACAATTGTGTGCCTATTTTTTCCCCCTTAGGTGCGCATGTGCTGGGACTTCGCTTACCCCCCTATTTATGGCCACCGGCTTTCCATCGGTACCAGGATGGAGTCTCTACGACGTTCCTATCAAAAGTTATGGCCGATTTAAAACTAGGGCTAAGGTCTGGGGTTAGGGTTAGGGTCTGAGATTAGGGTTAGGGTTTCGGGGTCAGGGTTAGTTTAGAGACTTGAAACTTGGGGTACCCAACCCCCCCCCCCTATTTGGTGGGTGCTGAGCGCACCGGTGCTGGTTTCGTTGCGATGGGACATCTGGAACCCTTTGATCTTAAACAATTGTGTGCCTATTTTACCCCCTTAGGTGCTCATGTGCTGAGACTTCGCCTACCACCCTGTTTATGGCCACGCGCTTTCCATCGGTACCAGGATGGAGTCTCTACGACGTTCCTATCAAAAGTTATGGCCGATTTAAAACTAGGTATAAGGTTTGAGATCAGGGTTAGGGTTAGGGTTTCGGGGTTAGGGTTAGTTGAGAGACTTGAAACTTGGGCTACCCCCCCCCCCTATTTGGTGGGTGCTGAGCGTACCGGTGCTGGTTTTGTTGCGATCGGACATCGGGAACCCTTTGATCTTAAACAACTGTGTGCCTATTCATTCCCCCTTAGGTGCTCATGTGTTGAGACTTCGCCTACCCCCCTTTTTATGGCCACGCGCTTTCCAACGGTACCAGGATGGAGTCTCTAAGACGTTCCTACCAAATGTTATGGCCGATTTAAAACTAGGGCTAAGGTCTGGGGTTAGGGTTAGAGTCTGAGATTAGGGTCAGGGTTTCAAGGTTAGGGTTAGTTTAGAGACTTGAAACTTGGAATACCCCCCCTATTTGGTGGGTTCTGAGCGCACCTGTGCTGGTTTCGTTGCGATCGGACATCGGGAACCCTTCAATCTTAAACAATTTTGTGCCTATTTTTTCCCCCTTAGGTCCTCATGTGCTGAGACTTCGCCTACCCCCCTATTTATGGCCACTCGCTTCCCATCGGTACCATAATGGAGTCTCTATGACGTTCCTATTAAAAGTTATGGCCAATTTAAAACTAGGGCTAAGGTCTGGGGTTAGGGTTAGGGTCTGAGATTAGGTTATGGTTTGAGATTAGGGTTAGGGTTTCGGGGTTAGGGTTAGTTTAGAGACTTGAAACTTGGGCTACCCCCCCTATTTGGTGGGTACTGAGCGCACCGGTGCTGGTTTCGTTGCGATCGGACATCGTGAACCCTTCGATCTTAAACAATTGTGTGCCTATTTTTCCCCCTTAGGTCTGCATGTGCTGAGACTTCGCCTACCCCCCTATTTATGGCCACGTGCTTTCCATCGGTACCAGGATGGAGTCTCTACGACGTTCCTATCAAAAGTTATGGCCGATTTAAAACTAGGGCTAAGGTCTGTGGTTAGGGTTAGGGTCTGAGATTAGGGTTAGGGTTTCGGGTTTAGGGTTAGTTTAGAGACTTGAAACTCGGGCTACCCCCCCCCTATTTGGTGGGTACTGAGCGCACCGGTGCTGGTTTCATTGAGATCGGACATCGGGAACCCTTTGATCTTAAACAATTGTGTGCTTATTTTTTTCCCTTAGTTCCTCATGTGCTGAGACTTCGCCTACCCCCCTATTTATGGCCATGCGCTTCCCATCGGTACCATAATGGAGTCTCTATGACGTTCCTATCAAAAGTTATGGCCAATATAAAACTAGGGCTAAGGTCTGGGGTTAGGGTGAGGGTCTGAGATTAGGGTTAGGGTTTCGGTGTTAGGGTTAGTTTAGAGACTTGAAACTTTGGCTACCCTCTCTATTTGGTGGGTGCTGAGCGCACCGGTGCTGGTTCTGTTGCGATCGGACATCGGGAACCCTTCAATCTTAAACAATTGTGTGCCTATTTTTTCCCCCTTAGGTCCTCATGTGCTGAGACTTTGCCTAGCCCCCTATTAATGGCGACGCGCTTTCCATCGGTACAAGGATGGAGTCTCTACGACGTTCCTATCAAAAGTTATGGCCGATTTAAAACTAGAGCTAAGGTCTGGGGTTAGGGTTAGGGTCTGAGATTAGGGTTAGGGTCTGAGATTAGGGTTAGGGTTTCAGGGTTAGGGTTAGTTTAGAGACTTGAAACTTGGGCTACTCCCCCTATTTGGTGGGTGCTGAGCGCACCGGTGCTGGTTTCGTTGCGATCGGACATCGGGAACCCTTCGATCTTAAACAATTGTGTGCCTTTTTTTCCCCCTTAGGTCCTCATGTGCTGAGACTTCGCCTACCCCCCTATTAATGGCCACACGCTTTCCATCGGTACCAGGATGGAGTCTCTACGACGTTCCTATCAAAAGTTATGGCCGATTTAAAACTAGGGCTAAGGTCTTTGGTTAGGGTTAGAGTCTGAGATTAGGGTCAGGGTTTCAAGGTAAGGGTTAGTTTAGAGACTTGATACTTGGAATACCCCCCCTATTTGGTGGGTGCTGAGCGCACCGGTGCTGATTCTGTTGCGATCGGACATCGGGAACCCTTCGATCTTAAACAATTGTGTGCCTTTTTTTCCCCCTTAGATCCTCATGTCCTGAGACGTCGCCAACCCCCCTATTTATGGCCACGCGCTTTCCATCGATACCAGGATGGAGTCTCTACGACGTTCCTATCAAAAGTTATGGCCGATTTAAAACTAGGGCTAAGGTCTGGGGTTAGGGTTAGGGTCTGAGATTAGGGTTAGGGTCTGAGATTAGGGTTAGGGTTTCAAGGTTAGGGTTAGTTTGGAGACTTGAAACTAGGGCTACCCCCCCTATTTGGTGGGTGCTGAGCGCACCGGTGCTGGTTCTGTTGCGATCGGACATCGGGAACCCTTCGATCTTAAACAATTGTGTGCCTTTTTTTCCCCTTTAGATCCTCATGTGCTGAGACTTCGCCTACCCCCCTATTTATGGCCACGTGCTTTCCATCGGTACCAGGATGGAGTCTCTACGACGTTCCTATCAAAAGTTATGGCCGATTTAAAACTAGGGCTAAGGTCTGGGGTTAGGGTTAGGGTCTGAGATTAGGGTTAGGGTCTGAGATTAGGGTTAGGGTTTCAAGGTTAGGGTTAGTTTAGAGACTTGAAACTTGGGCTACCCCCCCTATTTGGTGGGTGCTGAGCACACCGGTGCTGGTTTCGTTGCGATCAGACATCGGGAACCCTTCGATCCTAAACAATTGTGTGCCTATTTTTTTCCCCCTTAAGTCCTCATGTGCTGAGACTTTGCCTACCCCCCTTTTTATGGCCACGCGCTTTCCATCGGTACCAGGATGGAGTCTCTACGAGGTCCTATCAAAAGTTATGGCCGATTTAAAACTAGGGCTAAGTTCTGGGGTTAGGGTTAGGGTCTGAAATTAGGGTTAGGGTTTCGGGGTTAGGGTAAGTTTAGAGACTTGAAACTTGGGCTACCCCCCCCCCCCCTATTTGGTGGGTGCTGAGCGCACCTGTGCTGGTTTCGTTGCGATCGGACATCGGGAACCCTTCGATCTTAAACAATTGTGTGCCTATTTTTCCCCCTTAGGTCCTCATGTGCTGAGACTTCGCCTACCCCCCTATTTATGGCCACTCGCTTCCCATCGGTACCATAATGGAGTCTCTACGACGTTCCTATTAAAAGTTATGGCCGATTTAAAACTAGGGCTAAGGTCTGGGGTTAGGGTTAGGGTCTGAGATTAGGGTTAGGGTCTGAGATTAGGGTTAGGGTTTCAAGGTTAGGGTTAGTTTGGAGACTTGAAACCAGGGCTACCCCCCCCTATTTGGTGGGTGCTGAGCGCACCGGTGCTGGTTCTGTTGCGATCGGACATCGGGAACCCTTCGATCTTAAACAATTGTGTGCCTTTTTTTCCCCTTTAGATCCTCATGTGCTGAGACTTCGCCTACCCCCCTATTTATGGCCACGTGCTTTCCATCGGTACCAGGATGGAGTCTCTACGACGTTCCTATCAAAAGTTATGGCCGATTTAAAACTAGGGCTAAGGTCTGGGGTTAGGGTTAGGGTCTGAGATTAGGGTTAGGGTCTGAGATTAGGGTTAGGGTTTCAAGGTTAGGGTTAGTTTAGAGACTTGAAACTTGGGCTACCCCCCCTATTTGGTGGGTGCTGAGCGCACCGGTGCTGGTTTCGTTGCGATCAGACATCGGGAACCCTTCGATCCTAAACAATTGTGTGCCTATTTTTTTCCCCCTTAAGTCCTCATGTGCTGAGACTTTGCCTACCCCCCTTTTTATGGCCACGCGCTTTCCATCGGTACCAGGATGGAGTCTCTACGCGGTCCTATCAAAAGTTATGGCCGATTTAAAACGAGGGCTAAGTTCTGGGGTTAGGGTTAGGGTCTGAAATTAGGGTTAGGGTTTCGGGGTTAGGGTTAGTTTAGAGACTTGAAACTTGGGCTACCCCCCCTATTTGGTGGGTACTGAGCGCACCGGTGCTGGTTTCGTTGCGATCGGACATCGTGAACCCTTCGATCTTAAACAATTGTGTGCCTTTTTTTTCCCCCTTAGGTCCTCATGTGCTGAGACTTCGCCTACCCCCCTATTTATGGCCACGTGCTTTCCATCGGTACCAGGATGGAGTCTCTACGACGTTCCTATCAAAAGTTATGGCCGATTTAAAACTAGGGCTAAGGTCTGTGGTTAGGGTTAGGGTCTGAGATTAGGGTTAGGGTTTCGGGTTTAGGGTTAGTTTAGAGACTTGAAACTCGGGCTACCCCCCCCCTATTTGGTGGGTACTGAGCGCACCTGTGCTGGTTTCGTTGCGATCGGACATCGGGAACCCTTCGATCTTAAACAATTGTGTGCCTATTTTTTCCCCCTTAGGTCCTCATGTGCTGAGACTTCGCCTACCCCCCTATTTATGGCCACTCGCTTCCCATCGGTACCATAATGGAGTCTCTATGACGTTCCTATTAAAAGTTATGGCCAATTTAAAACTAGGGCTAAGGTCTGGGGTTAGGGTTAGGGTCTGAGATTAGGTTATGGTTTGAGATTAGGGTTAGGGTTTCGGGGTTAGGGTTAGTTTAGAGACTTGAAACTTGGGCTACCCCCCCTATTTGGTGGGTACTGAGCGCACCGGTGCTGGTTTCGTTGCGATCGGACATCGTGAACCCTTCGATCTTAAACAATTGTGTGCCTATTTTTCCCCCTTAGGTCTGCATGTGCTGACACTTCACCTACCCCCCTATTTATGGCCACGTGCTTTCCATCGGTACCAGGATGGAGTCTCTACGACGTTCCTATCAAAAGTTATGGCCGATTTAAAACTAGGGCTAAGGTCTATGGTTAGGGTTAGGGTCTGAGATTAGGGTTAGGGTTTCGGGTTTAGGGTTAGTTTAGAGACTTGAAACTCGGGCTACCCCCCCCTATTTGGTGGGTACTGAGCGCACCGGTGCTGGTTTCATTGCGATCAGACATCGGGAACCCTTCGATCCTAAACAATTGTGTGCCTATTTTTTCCCCCCTTAAGTCCTCATGTGCTGAGACTTTGCCTACCCCCCTTTTTATGTCCACGCGCTTTCCATCGGTACCAGGATGGAGTCTCTACGACGTTCCTATCAAAAGTTATGGCCGATTTAAAACTAGGGCTAAGGTCTTTGGTTAGGGTTAGAGTCTGAGATTAGGGTCAGGGTTTCAAGGTAAGGGTTAGTTTAGAGACTTGATACTTGGAATACCCCCCCTATTTGGTGGGTGCTGAGCGCACCGGTGCTGATTCTGTTGCGATCGGACATCGGGAACCCTTCGATCTTAAACAATTGTGTGCCTTTTTTTCCCCCTTAGATCCTCATGTCCTGAGACGTCGCCAACCCCCCTATTTATGGCCACGCGCTTTCCATCGATACCAGGATGGAGTCTCTACGACGTTCCTATCAAAAGTTATGGCCGATTTAAAACTAGGGCTAAGGTCTGGGGTTAGGGTTAGGGTCTGAGATTAGGGTTAGGGTCTGAGATTAGGGTTAGGGTTTCAAGGTTAGGGTTAGTTTGGAGACTTGAAACTAGGGCTACCCCCCCTATTTGGTGGGTGCTGAGCGCACCGGTGCTGGTTCTGTTGCGATCGGACATCGGGAACCCTTCGATCTTAAACAATTGTGTGCCTTTTTTTCCCCTTTAGATCCTCATGTGCTGAGACTTCGCCTACCCCCCTATTTATGGCCACGTGCTTTCCATCGGTACCAGGATGGAGTCTCTACGACGTTCCTATCAAAAGTTATGGCCGATTTAAAACTAGGGCTAAGGTCTGGGGTTAGGGTTAGGGTCTGAGATTAGGGTTAGGGTCTGAGATTAGGGTTAGGGTTTCAAGGTTAGGGTTAGTTTAGAGACTTGAAACTTGGGCTACCCCCCCTATTTGGTGGGTGCTGAGCACACCGGTGCTGGTTTCGTTGCGATCAGACATCGGGAACCCTTCGATCCTAAACAATTGTGTGCCTATTTTTTTCCCCCTTAAGTCCTCATGTGCTGAGACTTTGCCTACCCCCCTTTTTATGGCCACGCGCTTTCCATCGGTACCAGGATGGAGTCTCTACGAGGTCCTATCAAAAGTTATGGCCGATTTAAAACTAGGGCTAAGTTCTGGGGTTAGGGTTAGGGTCTGAAATTAGGGTTAGGGTTTCGGGGTTAGGGTAAGTTTAGAGACTTGAAACTTGGGCTACCCCCCCCCCCCCTATTTGGTGGGTGCTGAGCGCACCTGTGCTGGTTTCGTTGCGATCGGACATCGGGAACCCTTCGATCTTAAACAATTGTGTGCCTATTTTTTCCCCCTTAGGTCCTCATGTGCTGAGACTTCGCCTACCCCCCTATTTATGGCCACTCGCTTCCCATCGGTACCATAATGGAGTCTCTACGACGTTCCTATTAAAAGTTATGGCCGATTTAAAACTAGGGCTAAGGTCTGGGGTTAGGGTTAGGGTCTGAGATTAGGGTTAGGGTCTGAGATTAGGGTTAGGGTTTCAAGGTTAGGGTTAGTTTGGAGACTTGAAACCAGGGCTACCCCCCCCCTATTTGGTGGGTGCTGAGCGCACCGGTGCTGGTTCTGTTGCGATCGGACATCGGGAACCCTTCGATCTTAAACAATTGTGTGCCTTTTTTTCCCCTTTAGATCCTCATGTGCTGAGACTTCGCCTACCCCCCTATTTATGGCCACGTGCTTTCCATCGGTACCAGGATGGAGTCTCTACGACGTTCCTATCAAAAGTTATGGCCGATTTAAAACTAGGGCTAAGGTCTGGGGTTAGGGTTAGGGTCTGAGATTAGGGTTAGGGTCTGAGATTAGGGTTAGGGTTTCAAGGTTAGGGTTAGTTTAGAGACTTGAAACTTGGGCTACCCCCCCTATTTGGTGGGTGCTGAGCGCACCGGTGCTGGTTTCGTTGCGATCAGACATCGGGAACCCTTCGATCCTAAACAATTGTGTGCCTATTTTTTTCCCCCTTAAGTCCTCATGTGCTGAGACTTTGCCTACCCCCCTTTTTATGGCCACGCGCTTTCCATCGGTACCAGGATGGAGTCTCTACGCGGTCCTATCAAAAGTTATGGCCGATTTAAAACGAGGGCTAAGTTCTGGGGTTAGGGTTAGGGTCTGAAATTAGGGTTAGGGTTTCGGGGTTAGGGTTAGTTTAGAGACTTGAAACTTGGGCTACCCCCCCTATTTGGTGGGTACTGAGCGCACCGGTGCTGGTTTCGTTGCGATCGGACATCGTGAACCCTTCGATCTTAAACAATTGTGTGCCTTTTTTTTCCCCCTTAGGTCCTCATGTGCTGAGACTTCGCCTACCCCCCTATTTATGGCCACGTGCTTTCCATCGGTACCAGGATGGAGTCTCTACGACGTTCCTATCAAAAGTTATGGCCGATTTAAAACTAGGGCTAAGGTCTGTGGTTAGGGTTAGGGTCTGAGATTAGGGTTAGGGTTTCGGGTTTAGGGTTAGTTTAGAGACTTGAAACTCGGGCTACCCCCCCCCTATTTGGTGGGTACTGAGCGCACCTGTGCTGGTTTCGTTGCGATCGGACATCGGGAACCCTTCGATCTTAAACAATTGTGTGCCTATTTTTTCCCCCTTAGGTCCTCATGTGCTGAGACTTCGCCTACCCCCCTATTTATGGCCACTCGCTTCCCATCGGTACCATAATGGAGTCTCTATGACGTTCCTATTAAAAGTTATGGCCAATTTAAAACTAGGGCTAAGGTCTGGGGTTAGGGTTAGGGTCTGAGATTAGGTTATGGTTTGAGATTAGGGTTAGGGTTTCGGGGTTAGGGTTAGTTTAGAGACTTGAAACTTGGGCTACCCCCCCTATTTGGTGGGTACTGAGCGCACCGGTGCTGGTTTCGTTGCGATCGGACATCGTGAACCCTTCGATCTTAAACAATTGTGTGCCTATTTTTCCCCCTTAGGTCTGCATGTGCTGACACTTCACCTACCCCCCTATTTATGGCCACGTGCTTTCCATCGGTACCAGGATGGAGTCTCTACGACGTTCCTATCAAAAGTTATGGCCGATTTAAAACTAGGGCTAAGGTCTATGGTTAGGGTTAGGGTCTGAGATTAGGGTTAGGGTTTCGGGTTTAGGGTTAGTTTAGAGACTTGAAACTCGGGCTACCCCCCCCTATTTGGTGGGTACTGAGCGCACCGGTGCTGGTTTCATTGCGATCAGACATCGGGAACCCTTCGATCCTAAACAATTGTGTGCCTATTTTTTCCCCCCTTAAGTCCTCATGTGCTGAGACTTTGCCTACCCCCCTTTTTATGTCCACGCGCTTTCCATCGGTACCAGGATGGAGTCTCTACGAGGTCCTATCAAAAGTTATGGCCGATTTAAAACTAGGGCTAAGTTCTGGGGTTAGGGTTAGGGTCTGAAATTAGGGTTAGGGTTTCGGGGTTAGGGTTAGTTTAGAGACTTGAAACTTGGGCTACCCCCCCTATTTGGTGGGTGCTGAGCGCACTTGTGCTGGTTTCGTTGCGATCGGACATCGGGAACCCTTCGATCTTAAACAATTGTGTGCCTATTTTTTCCCCCTTAGGTCCTCATGTGCTGAGACTTCGCCTACCCCCCTATTTATGGCCACTCGCTTCCCATCGGTACCATAATGGAGTCTCTACGACGTTCCTATTAAAAGTTATGGCCGATTTAAAACTAGGGCTAAGGTCTGGGGTTAGGGTTAGGGTCTGAGATTAGGGTTAGGGTCTGAGATTAGGGTTAGGGTTTCAAGGTTAGGGTTAGTTTGGAGACTTGAAACTAGGGCTACCCCCCCTATTTGGTGGGTGCTGAGCGCACCGGTGCTGGTTCTGTTGCGATCGGACATCGGGAACCCTTCGATCTTAAACAATTGTGTGCCTTTTTTTCCCCTTTAGATCCTCATGTGCTGAGACTTCGCCTACCCCCCTATTTATGGCCACGTGCTTTCCATCGGTACCAGGATGGAGTCTCTACGACGTTCCTATCAAAAGTTATGGCCGATTTAAAACTAGGGCTAAGGTCTGGGGTTAGGGTTAGGGTCTGAGATTAGGGTTAGGGTCTGAGATTAGGGTTAGGGTTTCAAGGTTAGGGTTAGTTTAGAGACTTGAAACTTGGGCTACCCCCCCTATTTGGTGGGTGCTGAGCGCACCGGTGCTGGTTTCGTTGCGATCAGACATCGGGAACCCTTCGATCCTAAACAATTGTGTGCCTATTTTTTTCCCCCTTAAGTCCTCATGTGCTGAGACTTTGCCTACCCCCCTTTTTATGGCCACGCGCTTTCCATCGGTACCAGGATGGAGTCTCTACGAGGTCCTATCAAAAGTTATGGCCGATTTAAAACGAGGGCTAAGTTCTGGGGTTAGGGTTAGGGTCTGAAATTAGGGTTAGGGTTTCGGGGTTAGGGTAAGTTTAGAGACTTGAAACTTGGGCTACCCCCCCCCCTATTTGGTGGGTGCTGAGCGCACCTGTGCTGGTTTCGTTGCGATCGGACATCGGGAACCCTTCGATCTTAAACAATTGTGTGCCTATTTTTTCCCCCTTAGGTCCTCATGTGCTGAGACTTCGCCTACCCCCCTATTTATGGCCACTCGCTTCCCATCGGTACCATAATGGAGTCTCTACGACGTTCCTATTAAAAGTTATGGCCGATTTAAAACTAGGGCTAAGGTCTGGGGTTAGGGTTAGGGACTGAGATTAGGGTTAGGGTCTGAGATTAGGGTTAGGGTTTCAAGGTTAGGGTTAGTTTGGAGACTTGAAACTAGGGCTACCCCCCCTATTTGGTGGGTGCTGAGCGCACCGGTGCTGGTTCTGTTGCGATCGGACATCGGGAACCCTTCGATCTTAAACAATTGTGTGCCTTTTTTTCCCCTTTAGATCCTCATGTGCTGAGACTTCGCCTACCCCCCTATTTATGGCCACGCGCTTTCCATCGGTACCAGGATGGAGTCTCTACGACGTTCCTATCAAAAGTTATGGCCGATTTAAAACTAGGGCTAAGGTCTGGGGTTAGGGTTAGGGTCTGAGATTAGGGTTAGGGTCTGAGATCAGGGTTAGGGTTTCAAGGTTAGGGTTAGTTTAGAGACTTGAAACTTGGGCTACCCCCCCTATTTGGTGGGTGCTGAGCGCACCGGTGCTGGTTTGGTTGCGATCAGACATGGGGAACCCTTCGATCCTAAACAATTGTGTGCCTATTTTTTTCCCCCTTAAGTCCTCATGTGCTGAGACTTTGCCTACCCCCCTTTTTATGGCCACGCGCTTTCCATCGGTACCAGGATGGAGTCTCTACGCGGTCCTATCAAAAGTTATGGCCGATTTAAAACTAGGGCTAAGTTCTGGGGTTAGGGTTAGGGTCTGAAATTAGGGTTAGGGTTTCGGGGTTAGGGTTAGTTTAGAGACTTGAAACTTGGGCTACCCCCCCTATTTGGTGGGTACTGAGCGCACCGGTGCTGGTTTCGTTGCGATCGGACATCGTGAACCCTTCGATCTTAAACAATTGTGTGCCTATTTTTTCCCCCTTAGGTCCTCATGTGCTGAGACTTTGCCTACCCCCCTTTTTATGTCCACGCGCTTTCCATCGGTACCAGGATGGAGTCTCTACGAGGTCCTATCAAAAGTTATGGCCGATTTAAAACTAGGGCTAAGTTCTGGGGTTAGGGTTAGGGTCTGAAATTAGGGTTAGGGTTTCGGGGTTAGGGTTAGTTTAGAGACTTGAAACTTGGGCTACCCCCCCTATTTGGTGGGTGCTGAGCGCACCTGTGCTGGTTTCGTTGCGATCGGACATCGGGAACCCTTCGATCTTAAACAATTGTGTGCCTATTTTTTCCCCCTTAGGTCCTCATGTGCTGAGACTTCGCCTACCCCCCTATTTATGGCCACTCGCTTCCCATCGGTACCATAATGGAGTCTCTACGACGTTCCTATTAAAAGTTATGGCCGATTTAAAACTAGGGCTAAGGTCTGGGGTTAGGGTTAGGGTCTGAGATTAGGGTTAGAGTCTGAGATTAGGGTTAGGGTTTCAAGGTTAGGGTTAGTTTGGAGACTTGAAACTAGGGCTACCCCCCCTATTTGGTGGGTGCTGAGCGCACCGGTGCTGGTTCTGTTGCGATCGGACATCGGGAACCCTTCGATCTTAAACAATTGTGTGCCTTTTTTTCCCCTTTAGATCCTCATGTGCTGAGACTTCGCCTACCCCCCTATTTATGGCCACGCGCTTTCCATCGGTACCAGGATGGAGTCTCTACGACGTTCCTATCAAAAGTTATGGCCGATTTAAAACTAGGGCTAAGGTCTGGGGTTAGGGTTAGGGTCTGAGATTAGGGTTAGGGTCTGAGATCAGGGTTAGGGTTTCAAGGTTAGGGTTAGTTTAGAGACTTGAAACTTGGGCTACCCCCCCTATTTGGTGGGTGCTGAGCGCACCGGTGCTGGTTTCGTTGCGATCAGACATCGGGAACCCTTCGATCCTAAACAATTGTGTGCCTATTTTTTCCCCCCTTAAGTCCTCATGTGCTGAGACTTTGCCTACCCCCCTTTTTATGGCCACGCGCTTTCCATCGGTACCAGGATGGAGTCTCTACGCGGTCCTATCAAAAGTTATGGACGATTTAAAACGAGGGCTAAGTTCTGGGGTTAGGGTTAGGGTCTGAAATTAGGGTTAGGGTTTCGGGGTTAGGGTTTGTTTAGAGACTTGAAACTTGGGCTACCCCCCCTATTTGGTGGGTACTGAGCACACCGGTGCTGGTTTCGTTGCGATCGGACATCGTGAACCCTTCGATCTTAAACAATTGTGTGCCTTTTTTTTCCCCCTTAGGTCCTCATGTGCTGAGACTTCGCCTACCCCCCTATTTATGGCCACGTGCTTTCCATCGGTACCAGGATGGAGTCTCTACGACGTTCCTATCAAAAGTTATGGCCGATTTAAAACTAGGGCTAAGGTCTGTGGTTAGGGTTAGGGTCTGAGATTAGGGTTAGGGTTTCGGGTTTAGGGTTAGTTTAGAGACTTGAAACTCGGGCTACCCCCCCCCTATTTGGTGGGTACTGAGCGCACCTGTGCTGGTTTCGTTGCGATCGGACATCGGGAACCCTTCGATCTTAAACAATTGTGTGCCTATTTTTTCCCCCTTAGGTCCTCATGTGCTGAGACTTCGCCTACCCCCCTATTTATGGCCACTCGCTTCCCATCGGTACCATAATGGAGTCTCTATGACGTTCCTATTAAAAGTTATGGCCAATTTAAAACTAGGGCTAAGGTCTGGGGTTAGGGTTAGGGTCTGAGATTAGGTTATGGTTTGAGATTAGGGTTAGGGTTTCGGGGTTAGGGTTAGTTTAGAGACTTGACACTTGGGCTACCCCCCCTATTTGGTGGGTACTGAGCGCACCGGTGCTGGTTTCGTTGCGATCGGACATCGTGAACCCTTCGATCTTAAACAATTGTGTGCCTATTTTTCCCCCTTAGGTCTGCATGTGCTGACACTTCACCTACCCCCCTATTTATGGCCACGTGCTTTCCATCGGTACCAGGATGGAGTCTCTACGACGTTCCTATCAAAAGTTATGGCCGATTTAAAACTAGGGCTAAGGTCTATGGTTAGGGTTAGGGTCTGAGATTAGGGTTAGGGTTTCGGGTTTAGGGTTAGTTTAGAGACTTGAAACTCGGGCTACCCCCCCCTATTTGGTGGGTACTGAGCGCACCGGTGCTGGTTTCATTGAGATCGGACATCGGGAACCCTTTGATCTTAAACAATTGTGTGCTTATTTTTTTCCCTTAGTTCCTCATGTGCTGAGACTTCGCCTACTCCCCTATTTATGGCCATGCGCTTCCCATCGGTACCATAATGGAGTCTCTATGACGTTCCTATCAAAAGTTATATCCAATATAAAACTAGGGCTAAGGTCTGGGGTTAG
Source organism: Echiichthys vipera (assembly GCF_963691815.1). Classification (NCBI taxonomy): domain Eukaryota; kingdom Metazoa; phylum Chordata; class Actinopteri; order Perciformes; family Trachinidae; genus Echiichthys; species Echiichthys vipera. Next base: position 557,949 of record NC_139826.1, read on the forward strand.
GGTGAGGGTCTGAGATTAGGGTTAAGGTTTTGGGGTTAGGGTTAGTTTAGAGACTTGAAACTTTGGCTACCCTCTCTATTTGGTGGGTGCTGAGCGCACCGGTGCTGGTTCTGTTGCGATCGGACATCGGGAACCCTTCAATCTTAAACAATTGTGTGCCTATTTTTTCCCCCTTAGGTCCTCATGTGCTGAGACTTTTCCTAGCCCCCTATTAATGGCCATGCGCTTTCCATCGGTACAAGGATGGAGTCTCTACGACGTTCCTATCAAAAGTTATGGCCGATTTAAAACTAGAGCTAAGGTCTGGGGTTAGGGTTAGGGTCTGAGATTAGGGTTAGGGTCTGAGATTAGGGTTAGGGTTTCAGGGTTAGGGTTAGTTTAGAGACTTGAAACTTGGGCTACTCCCCCTATTTGGTGGGTGCTAAGCGCACCGGTGCTGGTTTCGTTGCGATCGAACATCGGGAACCCTTCGATCTTAAACAATTGTGTGCCTTTTTTTTCCTCCTCATGTGGTGAGACTTCGCCTACCCCCCTATTAATGGCCACACGCTTTCCATCGGTACCAGGATGGAGTCTCTACGACGTTCCTATCAAAAGTTATGGCCGATTTAAAACTAGGGCTAAGGTCTTTGGTTAGGGTTAGAGTCTGAGATTAGGGTCAGGGTTTCAAGGTTAGGGTTAGTTTAGAGACTTGAAACTTGGAATACCCCCCCTATTTGGTGGGTGCTGAGCGCACCTGTGCTGGTTTCGTTGCGATCGGACATCGGGAACCCTTCGATCTTAAACAATTGTGTGCCTATTTTTTCCCCCTTAGGTCCTCATGTGCTGAGACTTCGCCTACCCCCCTATTTATGGCCACTCGCTTCCCATCGGTACCATAATGGAGTCTCTACGACGTTCCTATTAAAAGTTATGGCCGATTTAAAACTAGGGCTAAGGTCTGGGGTTAGGGTTAGGGTCTGAGATTAGGGTTAGGGTCTGAGATTAGGGTTAGGGTTTCAAGGTTAGGGTTAGTTTGGAGACTTGAAACTAGGGCTACCCCCCCTATTTGGTGGGTGCTGAGCGCACCGGTGCTGGTTCTGTTGCGATCGGACATCGGGAACCCTTCGATCTTAAACAATTGTGTGCCTTTTTTTCCCCTTTAGATCCTCATGTGCTGAGACTTCGCCTACCCCCCTATTTATGGCCACGCGCTTTCCATCGGTACCAGGATGGAGTCTCTACGACGTTCCTATCAAAAGTTATGTCCGATTTAAAACTAGGGCTAAGGCCTGGGGTTAGGGTTAGGGTCTGAGATTAGGGTTAGGGTCTGAGATTAGGGTTAGGGTTTCAAGGTTAGGGTTAGTTTAAGGACTTGAAACTTGGGCTACCCCCCCTATTTGGTGGGTGCTGAGCGCACCGGGGCTGGTTTCGTTGCGATCGGACATCGTGAACCCTTCGATCTTAAACAATTGTGTGCCTATTTGTTCCCCCTTAGGTCCTCATGTGCTGAGACTTCGCCTACCCCCCTATTTATGGCCACGTGCTTTCCATCGGTACCAGGATGGAGTCTCTACGACGTTCCTATCAAAAGTTAAGGCTGATTTAAAACTAGGGCTAAGGTCTGTGGTTAGGGTTAGGGTCTGAGATTAGGGTTGAGGTTTCGGGTTTAGGGTTAGTTTAGAGACTTGAAACTCGGGCTACCCCCCCCCCCCCCTCTTTGGTGGGTACTGAGCGCACCGGTGCTGGTTTCGTTGAGATCGGACATCGTGAACCCTTCGATCTTAAACAATTGTGTGCCTTTTTTTTCCCCCTTAGGTCCTCATGTGCTGAGACTTCGCCTACCCCCCTATTTATGGCCACGTGCTTTCCATCGGTACCAGGATGGAGTCTCTACGACGTTCCTATCAAAAGTTATGTCCGATTTAAAACTAGGGCTAAGGCCTGGGGTTAGGGTTAGGGTCTGAGATTAGGGTTAGGGTCTGAGATTAGGGTTAGGGTTTCAAGGTTAGGGTTAGTTTAGAGACTTAAAACTTGGGCTAACCCCCCTATTTGGTGGGTGCTGAGCGCACCGGTGCTGGTTTCGTTGCGATCAGACATCGGGAACCCTTCGATCCTAAACAATTGTGTGCCTATTTTTTTCCCCCTTAAGTCCTCATGTGCTGAGACTTTGCCTACCCCCCTTTTTATGGCCACGCGCTTTCCATCGGTATCAGGATGGAGTCTCTACGCGGTCCTATCAAAAGTTATGGCCGATTTAAAACTAGGGCTAAGTTCTGGGGTTAGGGTTAGGGTCTGAGATTAGGGTTAGGGTTTCGGGGTTAGGGTTAGTTTAGAGACTTGAAACTTGGGCTACCCCCCCCCTATTTGGTCGATTCTGAGCGCACCTGTGCTGGTTTCGTTGCGATCGGACATCGGGAACCCTTCGATCTTAAACAATTGTGTGCCTATTTTTTCCCCCTTAGGTCCTCATGTGCTGAGACTTCGCCTACCCCCCTATTTATGGCCACTCGCTTCCCATCGGTACCATAATGGAGTCTCTATGACGTTCCTATTAAAAGTTATGGCCAATTTAAAACTAGGGCTAAGGTCTGGGGTTAGGGTTAGGGTCTGAGATTAGGTTATGGTTTGAGATTAGGGTTAGGGTTTCGGGGTTAGGGTTAGTTTAGAGACTTGAAACTTGGGCTACCCCCCCTATTTGGTGGGTACTGAGCGCACCGGTGCTGGTTTCGTTGCGATCGGACATCGTGAACCCTTCGATCTTAAACAATTGTGTTCCTATTTTTCCCCCTTAGGTCTGCATGTGCTGACACTTCACCTACCCCCCTATTTATGGCCACGTGCTTTCCATCGGTACCAGGATGGAGTCTCTACGACGTTCCTATCAAAAGTTATGGCCGATTTAAAACTAGGGCTAAGGTCTATGGTTAGGGTTAGGGTCTGAGATTAGGGTTAGGGTTTCGGGTTTAGGGTTAGTTTAGAGACTTGAAACTCGGGCTACCCCCCCCTATTTGGTGGGTACTGAGCGCACCGGTGCTGGTTTCATTGAGATCGGACATCGGGAACCCTTTGATCTTAAACAATTGTGTGCTTATTTTTTTCCCTTAGTTCCTCATGTGCTGAGACTTCGCCTACTCCCCTATTTATGGCCATGCGCTTTCCATCGGTACCATAATGGAGTCTCTATGACGTTCCTATCAAAAGTTATATCCAATATAAAACTAGGGCTAAGGTCTGGGGTTAGGGTGAGGGTCTGAGATTAGGGTTAAGGTTTTGGGGTTAGGGTTAGTTTAGAGACTTGAAACTTTGGCTACCCTCTCTATTTGGTGGGTGCTGAGCGCACCGGTGCTGGTTCTGTTGCGATCGGACATCGGGAACCCTTCAATCTTAAACAATTGTGTGCCTATTTTTTCCCCCTTAGGTCCTCACGTGCTGAGACTTTGCCTAGCCCCCTATTAATGGGGACGCGCTTTCCATCGGTACAAGGATGGAGTCTCTACGACGTTCCTATCAAAAGTTATGGCCGATTTAAAACTAGAGCTAAGGTCTGGGGTTAGGGTTAGGGTCTGAGATTAGGGTTAGGGTCTGAGATTAGGGTTAGGGTTTCAGGGTTAGGGTTAGTTTAGAGACTTGAAACTTGGGCTACTCCCCCTATTTGGTGGGTGCTGAGCGCACCTGTGCTGGTTTCGTTGCGATCGGACATCGGGAACCCTTCGATCTTAAACAATTGTGTGCCTATTTTTTCCCCCTTAGGTCCTCATGTGCTGAGACTCCGCCTACCCCCCTATTTATGGCCACTCGCTTCCCATCGGTACCATAATGGAGTCTCTACGACGTTCCTATTAAAAGTTATGGCCGATTTAAAACTAGGGCTAAGGTCTGGGGTTAGGGTTAGGGTCTGAGATTAGGGTTAGGGTTTCAAGGTTAGGGTTAGTTTGGAGACTTGAAACTAGGGCTACCCCCCCATTTGGTGGGTGCTGAGCGCACCGGTGCTGGTTCTGTTGCGATCGGACATCGGGAACCCTTCGATCTTAAACAATTGTGTGCCTTTTTTTCCCCTTTAGATCCTCATGTGCTGAGACTTCGCCTACCCCCCTATTTATGGCCACGCGCTTTCCATCGGTACCAGGATGGAGTCTCTACGACGTTCCTATCAAAAGTTATGTCCGATTTAAAACTAGGGCTAAGGCCTGGGGTTAGGGTTAGGGTCTGAGATTAGGGTTAGGGTCTGAGATTAGGGTTAGGGTTTCAAGGTTAGGGTTAGTTTAAGGACTTGAAACTTGGGCTACCCCCCCTATTTGGTGGGTGCTGAGCGCACCGGGGCTGGTTTCGTTGCGATCGGACATCGTGAACCCTTCGATCTTAAACAATTGTGTGCCTATTTTTTCCCCCTTAGGTCCTCATGTGCTGAGACTTCGCCTACCCCCCTATTTATGGCCACGTGCTTTCCATCGGTACCAGGATGGAGTCTCTACGACGTTCCTATCAAAAGTTAAGGCTGATTTAAAACTAGGGCTAAGGTCTGTGGTTAGGGTTAGGGTCTGAGATTAGGGTTGAGGTTTCGGGTTTAGGGTTAGTTTAGAGACTTGAAACTCGGGCTACCCCCCCCCCCCCCCTATTTGGTGGGTACTGAGCGCACCGGTGCTGGTTTCGTTGAGATCGGACATCGTGAACCCTTCGATCTTAAACAATTGTGTGCCTTTTTTTTCCCCCTTAGGTCCTCATGTGCTGAGACTTCGCCTACCCCCCTATTTATGGCCACGTGCTTTCCATCGGTACCAGGATGGAGTCTCTACGACGTTCCTATCAAAAGTTATGTCCGATTTAAAACTAGGGCTAAGGCCTGGGGTTAGGGTTAGGGTCTGAGATTAGGGTTAGGGTCTGAGATTAGGGTTAGGGTTTCAAGGTTAGGGTTAGTTTAGAGACTTAAAACTTGGGCTAACCCCCCTTTTCGGTGGGTGCTGAGCGCACCGGTGCTGGTTTCGTTGCGATCAGACATCGGGAACCCTTCGATCCTAAACAATTGTGTGCCTATTTTTTTCCCCCTTAAGTCCTCATGTGCTGAGACTTTGCCTACCCCCCTTTTTATGGCCACGCGCTTTCCATCGGTATCAGGATGGAGTCTCTACGCGGTCCTATCAAAAGTTATGGCCGATTTAAAACTAGGGCTAAGTTCTGGGGTTAGGGTTAGGGTCTGAGATTAGGGTTAGGGTTTCGGGGTTAGGGTTAGTTTAGAGACTTGAAACTTGGGCTACCCCCCCCCCTATTTGGTCGATTCTGAGCGCACCTGTGCTGGTTTCGTTGCGATCGGACATCGGGAACCCTTCGATCTTAAACAATTGTGTGCCTATTTTTTCCCCCTTAGGTCCTCATGTGCTGAGACTTCGCCTACCCCCCTATTTATGGCCACTCGCTTCCCATCGGTACCATAATGGAGTCTCTATGACGTTCCTATTAAAAGTTATGGCCAATTTAAAACTAGGGCTAAGGTCTGGGGTTAGGGTTAGGGTCTGAGATTAGGTTATGGTTTGAGATTAGGGTTAGGGTTTCGGGGTTAGGGTTAGTTTAGAGACTTGAAACTTGGGCTACCCCCCTTATTTGGTGGGTACTGAGCGCACCGGTGCTGGTTTCGTTGCGATCGGACATCGTGAACCCTTCGATCTTAAACAATTGTGTTCCTATTTTTCCCCCTTAGGTCTGCATGTGCTGACACTTCACCTACCCCCCTATTTATGGCCACGTGCTTTCCATCGGTACCAGGATGGAGTCTCTACGACGTTCCTATCAAAAGTTATGGCCGATTTAAAACTAGGGCTAAGGTCTATGGTTAGGGTTAGGGTCTGAGATTAGGGTTAGGGTTTCGGGTTTAGGGTTAGTTTAGAGACTTGAAACTCGGGCTACCCCCCCCTATTTGGTGGGTACTGAGCGCACCGGTGCTGGTTTCATTGAGATCGGACATCGGGAACCCTTTGATCTTAAACAATTGTGTGCTTATTTTTTTCCCTTAGTTCCTCATGTGCTGAGACTTCGCCTACTCCCCTATTTATGGCCATGCGCTTTCCATCGGTACCATAATGGAGTCTCTATGACGTTCCTATCAAAAGTTATATCCAATATAAAACTAGGGCTAAGGTCTGGGGTTAGGGTGAGGGTCTGAGATTAGGGTTAAGGTTTTGGGGTTAGGGTTAGTTTAGAGACTTGAAACTTTGGCTACCCTCTCTATTTGGTGGGTGCTGAGCGCACCGGTGCTGGTTCTGTTGCGATCGGACATCGGGAACCCTTCAATCTTAAACAATTGTGTGCCTATTTTTTCCCCCTTAGGTCCTCATGTGCTGAGACTTTGCCTAGCCCCCTATTAATGGCGACGCGCTTTCCATCGGTACAAGGATGGAGTCTCTACGACGTTCCTATCAAAAGTTATGGCCGATTTAAAACTAGAGCTAAGGTCTGGGGTTAGGGTTAGGGTCTGAGATTAGGGTTAGGGTCTGAGATTAGGGTTAGGGTTTCAGGGTTAGGGTTAGTTTAGAGACTTGAAACTTGGGCTACTCCCCCTATTTGGTGGGTGCTGAGCGCACCGGTGCTGGTTTCGTTGCGATCGAACATCGGGAACCCTTCGATCTTAAACAATTGTGTGCCTTTTTTTTCCTCCTCATGTGGTGAGACTTCGCCTACCCCCCTATTAATGGCCACACGCTTTCCATCGGTACCAGGATGGAGTCTCTACGACGTTCCTATCAAAAGTTATGGCCGATTTAAAACTAGGGCTAAGGTCTGTGGTTAGGGTTAGAGTCTGAGATTAGGGTCAGGGTTTCAAGGTTAGGGTTAGTTTAGAGACTTGAAACTTGGAATACCCCCCCTATTTGGTGGGTGCTGAGCGCACCTGTGCTGGTTTCGTTGCGATCGGACATCGGGAACCCTTCGATCTTAAACAATTGTGTGCCTATTTTTTCCCCCTTAGGTCCTCATGTGCTGAGACTTCGCCTACCCCCCTATTTATGGCCACTCGCTTCCCATCGGTACCATAATGGAGTCTCTACGACGTTCCTATTAAAAGTTATGGCCGATTTAAAACTAGGGCTAAGGTCTGGGGTTAGGGTTAGGGTCTGAGATTAGGGTTAGGGTCTGAGATTAGGGTTAGGGTTTCAAGGTTAGGGTTAGTTTGGAGACTTGAAACTAGGGCTACCCCCCCTATTTGGTGGGTGCTGAGCGCACCGGTGCTGGTTCTGTTGCGATCGGACATCGGGAACCCTTCGATCTTAAACAATTGTGTGCCTTTTTTTCCCCTTTAGATCCTCATGTGCTGAGACTTCGCCTACCCCCCTATTTATGGCCACGCGCTTTCCATCGGTACCAGGATGGAGTCTCTACGACGTTCCTATCAAAAGTTATGTCCGATTTAAAACTAGGGCTAAGGCCTGTGGTTAGGGTTAGGGTCTGAGATTAGGGTTGAGGTTTCGGGTTTAGGGTTAGTTTAGAGACTTGAAACTCGGGCTACCCCCCCCCCCCCCTATTTGGTGGGTACTGAGCGCACCGGTGCTGGTTTCGTTGAGATCGGACATCGTGAACCCTTCGATCTTAAACAATTGTGTGCCTTTTTTTTCCCCCTTAGGTCCTCATGTGCTGAGACTTCGCCTACCCCCCTATTTATGGCCACGTGCTTTCCATCGGTACCAGGATGGAGTCTCTACGACGTTCCTATCAAAAGTTATGTCCGATTTAAAACTAGGGCTAAGGCCTGGGGTTAGGGTTAGGGTCTGAGATTAGGGTTAGGGTCTGAGATTAGGGTTAGGGTTTCAAGGTTAGGGTTAGTTTAGAGACTTAAAACTTGGGCTAACCCCCCTATTTGGTGGGTGCTGAGCGCACCGGTGCTGGTTTCGTTGCGATCAGACATCGGGAACCCTTCGATCCTAAACAATTGTGTGCCTATTTTTTTCCCCCTTAAGTCCTCATGTGCTGAGACTTTGCCTACCCCCCTTTTTATGGCCACGCGCTTTCCATCGGTATCAGGATGGAGTCTCTACGCGGTCCTATCAAAAGTTATGGCCGATTTAAAACTAGGGCTAAGTTCTGGGGTTAGGGTTAGGGTCTGAGATTAGGGTTAGGGTTTCGGGGTTAGGGTTAGTTTAGAGACTTGAAACTTGGGCTACCCCCCCCCTATTTGGTCGATTCTGAGCGCACCTGTGCTGGTTTCGTTGCGATCGGACATCGGGAACCCTTCGATCTTAAACAATTGTGTGCCTATTTTTTCCCCCTTAGGTCCTCATGTGCTGAGACTTCGCCTACCCCCCTATTTATGGCCACTCGCTTCCCATCGGTACCATAATGGAGTCTCTATGACGTTCCTATTAAAAGTTATGGCCAATTTAAAACTAGGGCTAAGGTCTGGGGTTAGGGTTAGGGTCTGAGATTAGGTTATGGTTTGAGATTAGGGTTAGGGTTTCGGGGTTAGGGTTAGTTTAGAGACTTGAAACTTGGGCTACCCCCCCTATTTGGTGGGTACTGAGCGCACCGGTGCTGGTTTCGTTGCGATCGGACATCGTGAACCCTTCGATCTTAAACAATTGTGTTCCTATTTTTCCCCCTTAGGTCTGCATGTGCTGACACTTCACCTACCCCCCTATTTATGGCCACGTGCTTTCCATCGGTACCAGGATGGAGTCTCTACGACGTTCCTATCAAAAGTTATGGCCGATTTAAAACTAGGGCTAAGGTCTATGGTTAGGGTTAGGGTCTGAGATTAGGGTTAGGGTTTCGGGTTTAGGGTTAGTTTAGAGACTTGAAACTCGGGCTACCCCCCCCTATTTGGTGGGTACTGAGCGCACCGGTGCTGGTTTCATTGAGATCGGACATCGGGAACCCTTTGATCTTAAACAATTGTGTGCTTATTTTTTTCCCTTAGTTCCTCATGTGCTGAGACTTCGCCTACTCCCCTATTTATGGCCATGCGCTTTCCATCGGTACCATAATGGAGTCTCTATGACGTTCCTATCAAAAGTTATATCCAATATAAAACTAGGGCTAAGGTCTGGGGTTAGGGTGAGGGTCTGAGATTAGGGTTAAGGTTTTGGGGTTAGGGTTAGTTTAGAGACTTGAAACTTTGGCTACCCTCTCTATTTGGTGGGTGCTGAGCGCACCGGTGCTGGTTCTGTTGCGATCGGACATCGGGAACCCTTCAATCTTAAACAATTGTGTGCCTATTTTTCCCCCCTTAGGTCCTCATGTGCTGAGACTTTGCCTAGCCCCCTATTAATGGCGACGCGCTTTCCATCGGTACAAGGATGGAGTCTCTACGACGTTCCTATCAAAAGTTATGGCCGATTTAAAACTAGAGCTAAGGTCTGGGGTTAGGGTTAGGGTCTGAGATTAGGGTTAGGGTCTGAGATTAGGGTTAGGGTTTCAGGGTTAGGGTTAGTTTAGAGACTTGAAACTTGGGCTACTCCCCCTATTTGGTGGGTGCTGAGCGCACCGGTGCTGGTTTCGTTGCGATCGAACATCGGGAACCCTTCGATCTTAAACAATTGTGTGCCTTTTTTTTCCTCCTCATGTGGTGAGACTTCGCCTACCCCCCTATTAATGGCCACACGCTTTCCATCGGTACCAGGATGGAGTCTCTACGACGTTCCTATCAAAAGTTATGGCCGATTTAAAACTAGGGCTAAGGTCTTTGGTTAGGGTTAGAGTCTGAGATTAGGGTCAGGGTTTCAAGGTTAGGGTTAGTTTAGAGACTTGAAACTTGGAATACCCCCCCTATTTGGTGGGTGCTGAGCGCACCTGTGCTGGTTTCGTTGCGATCGGACATCGGGAACCCTTCGATCTTAAACAATTGTGTGCCTATTTTTTCCCCCTTAGGTCCTCATGTGCTGAGACTTCGCCTACCCCCCTATTTATGGCCACTCGCTTCCCATCGGTACCATAATGGAGTCTCTACGACGTTCCTATTAAAAGTTATGGCCGATTTAAAACTAGGGCTAAGGTCTGGGGTTAGGGTTAGGGTCTGAGATTAGGGTTAGGGTCTGAGATTAGGGTTAGGGTTTCAAGGTTAGGGTTAGTTTGGAGACTTGAAACTAGGGCTACCCCCCCTATTTGGTGGGTGCTGAGCGCACCGGTGCTGGTTCTGTTGCGATCGGACATCGGGAACCCTTCGATCTTAAACAATTGTGTGCCTTTTTTTCCCCTTTAGATCCTCATGTGCTGAGACTTCGCCTACCCCCCTATTTATGGCCACGCGCTTTCCATCGGTACCAGGATGGAGTCTCTACGACGTTCCTATCAAAAGTTATGTCCGATTTAAAACTAGGGCTAAGGCCTGGGGTTAGGTTAGGGTCTGAGATTAGGGTTAGGGTCTGAGATTAGGGTTAGGGTTTCAAGGTTAGGGTTAGTTTAAGGACTTGAAACTTGGGCTACCCCCCCTATTTGGTGGGTGCTGAGCGCACCGGGGCTGGTTTCGTTGCGATCGGACATCGTGAACCCTTCGATCTTAAACAATTGTGTGCCTATTTTTTCCCCCTTAGGTCCTCATGTGCTGAGACTTCGCCTACCCCCCTATTTATGGCCACGTGCTTTCCATCGGTACCAGGATGGAGTCTCTACGACGTTCCTATCAAACGTTAAGGCTGATTTAAAACTAGGGCTAAGGTCTGTGGTTAGGGTTAGGGTCTGAGATTAGGGTTGAGGTTTCGGGTTTAGGGTTAGTTTAGAGACTTGAAACTCGGGCTACCCCCCCCCCCCCCTATTTGGTGGGTACTGAGCGCACCGGTGCTGGTTTCGTTGAGATCGGACATCGGGAACCCTTTGATCTTAAACAATTGTGTGCTTATTTTTTTCCCTTAGTTCCTCATGTGCTGAGACTTCGCCTACCCCCCTATTTATGGCCACGCGCTTTCCATCGGTACCAGGATGGAGTCTCTACGACGTTCCTATCAAAAGTTATGTCCGATTTAAAACTAGGGCTAAGGCCTGGGGTTAGGGTTAGGGTCTGAGATTAGGGTTAGGGTCTGAGATTAGGGTTAGGGTTAGTTTAGAGACTTGAAACTTGGGCTACCCCCCCTATTTGGTGGGTGCTGAGCGCACCGGTGCTGGTTTCGTTGCGATCACACATCGGGAACCCTTCGATCCTAAACAATTGTGTGCCTATTTTTTTCCCCCTTAAGTCCTCATGTGCTGAGACTTTGCCTACCCCCCTTTTTATGGCCACTCGCTTTCCATCTGTATCAGGATGGTGTCTCTACGCGGTCCTATCAAAAGTTATGGCCGATTTAAAACTAGGGCTAAGTTCTGGGGTTAGGGTTAGGGTCTGAGATTAGGTTAGGGTCTGAGATTAGGGTTAGGGTTTCGGGGTTAGGGTTAGTTTAGAGACTTGAAACTCGGGCTACCCCCCCCCCCCCCCCCTATTTGATGCGTACTGAGCGCACCGGTGCTGGTTTCGTTGAGATCGGACATCGGGAACCCTTTGATCTTAAACAATTGTGTGCTTATTTTTTTCCCTTAGTTCCTCATGTGCTGAGACTTCGCCTACCCCCCTATTTATGGCCACGCGCTTTCCATCGGTACCAGGATGGAGTCTCTACGATGTTCCTATCAAAAGTTATGTCCGATTTAAAACTAGGGCTAAGGCCTGGGGTTAGGGTTAGGGTCTGAGATTAGGGTTAGGGTCTGAGATTAGGGTTAGGGTTTCAAGGTTAGGGTTAGTTTAGAGACTTGAAACTTAGGCTACCCCCCCTATTTGGTGGGTGCTGAGCGCACCGGTGCTGGTTTCGTTGCGATCACACATCGGGAACCCTTCGATCCTAAACAATTGTGTGCCTATTTTTTTCCCCCTTAAGTCCTCATGTGCTGAGACTTTGCCTACCCCCCTTTTTATGGCCACGCGCTTTCCATCGGTATCAGGATGGAGTCTCTACGCGGTCCTATCAAAAGTTATGGCCGATTTAAAACTAGGGCTAAGTTCTGGGGTTAGGGTTAGGGTCTGAGATTAGGTTATGGTTTGAGATTAGGGTTAGGGTTTCGGGGTTAGGGTTAGTTTAGAGACTTGAAACTTGGGCTACCCCCCCCTATTTGGTGGGTTCTGAGCGCACCTGTGCTGGTTTCGTTGCGATCGGACATCGGGAACCCTTCGATCTTAAACAATTGTGTGCCTATTTTTTCCCCCTTATGTCCTCATGTGCTGAGACTTCGCCTACCCCCCTATTTATGGCCACTCGCTTCCCATCGGTACCATAATGGAGTCTCTATGACGTTCCTATTAAAAGTTATGGCCAATTTAAAACTAGGGCTAAGGTCTGGGGTTAGGGTTAAGGTCTGAGATTAGGTTATGGTTTGAGATTAGGGTTAGGGTTTCGGGGTTAGGGTTAGTTTAGAGACTTGAAACTGGGGCTACCCCCCCTATTTGGTGGGTACTGAGCGCACCGGTGCTGGTTTCGTTGCGATCGGACATCGTGAACCCTTCGATCTTAAACAATTGTGTGCCTATTTTTCCCCCTTAGGTCTGCATGTGCTGACACTTCGCCTACCCCCCTATTTATGGCCACGTGCTTTCCATCGGTAACAGGATGGAGTCTCTACGACGTTCCTATCAAAAGTTATGGCCGATTTAAAACTAGGGCTAAGGTCTATGGTTAGGGTTAGGGTCTGAGATTAGGGTTAGGGTTTCGGGTTTAGGGTTAGTTTAGAGACTTGAAACTCGGGCTACCCCCCCCCTATTTGGTGGGTACTGAGCGCACCGGTGCTGGTTTCATTGAGATCGGACATCGGGAACCCTTCGATCTTAAACAATTGTGTGCCTTTTTTTTCCTCCTCATGTGCTGAGACTTCGCCTACCCCCCTATTTATGGCCACGCGCTTTCCATCGGTACCAGGATGGAGTCTCTACGACGTTCCTATCAAAAGTTATGTCCGATTTAAAGCTAGGGCTAAGGCCTGGGGTTAGGGTTAGGGTCTGAGATTAGGGTTAGGGTCTGAGATTAGGGTTAGGGTTTCAAGGTTAGGGTTAGTTTAAGGACTTGAAACTTGGGCTACCCCCCCTATTTGGTGGGTGCTGAGCGCACCGGGGCTGGTTTCGTTGCGATCAGACATCGGGAACCCTTCGATCCTAAACAATTGTGTGCCTATTTTTTTCCCCCTTAAGTCCTCATGTGCTGAGACTTTGCCTACCCCCCTTTTTATGGCCACGCGCTTTCCATCGGTATCAGGATGGAGTCTCTACGCGGTCCTATCAAAAGTTATGGCCGATTTAAAACTAGGGCTAAATTCTGGGGTTAGGGTTAGGGTCTGAGATTAGGTTATGGTTTGAGATTAGGGTTAGGGTTTCGGGGTTAGGGTTAGTTTAGAGACTTGAAACTTGGGCTACCCCCCCTATTTGGTGGGTTCTGAGCGCACCTGTGCTGGTTTCGTTGCGATCGGACATCGGGAACCCTTCGATCTTAAACAATTGTGTGCCTATTTTTTCCCCCTTAGGTCCTCATGTGCTGAGACTTCGCCTACCCCCCTATTTATGGCCACTCGCTTCCCATCGGTACCATAATGGAGTCTCTATGACGTTCCTATTAAAAGTTATGGCCAATTTAAAACTAGGGCTAAGGTCTGGGGTTAGGGTTAAGGTCTGAGATTAGGTTATGGTTTGAGATTAGGGTTAGGGTTTCGGGGTTAGGGTTAGTTTAGAGACTTGAAACTTGGGCTACCCCCCCTATTTGGTGGGTACTGAGCGCACCGGTGCTGGTTTCGTTGCGATCGGACATCGTGAACCCTTCGATCTTAAACAATTGTGTGCCTATTTTTCCCCCTTAGGTCTGCATGTGCTGAAACTTCGCCTACCCCCCTATTTATGGCCACGTGCTTTCCATCGGTACCAGGATGGAGTCTCTACGACGTTCCTATCAAAAGTTATGGCCGATTTAAAACTAGGGCTTAGGTCTATGGTTAGGGTTAGGGTCTGAGATTAGGGTTAGGGTTTCGGGTTTAGGGTTAGTTTAGAGACTTGAAAGTCGGGCTACCCCCCCCCCCCCTATTTGGTGGGTGCTGAGCGCACCGGTGCTGGTTTCATTGAGATCGGACATCGGGAACCCTTCGATCTTAAACAATTGTGTGCCTTTTTTTTCCTCCTCATGTGCTGAGACTTCGCCTACCCCCCTATTTATGGCCACGCGCTTTCCATCGGTACCAGGATGGAGTCTCTACGACGTTCCTATCAAAAGTTATGGCCGATTTAAAACTAGGGCTAAGGCCTGGGGTTAGGGTTAGGGTCTGAGATTAGGGTTAGGGTCTGAGATTAGGGTTAGGGTTTCAAGGTTAGGGTTAGTTTAAGGACTTGAAACTTGGGCTACCCCCCCTATTTGGTGGGTGCTGAGCGCACCGGGGCTGGTTTCGTTGCGATCAGACATCGGGAACCCTTCGATCCTAAACAATTGTGTGCCTATTTTTTTCCCCCTTAAGTCCTCATGTGCTGAGACTTTGCCTACCCCCCTTTTTATGGCCACGCGCTTTCCATCGGTATCAGGATGGAGTCTCTACGCGGTCCTATCAAAAGTTATGGCCGATTTAAAACTAGGGCTAAGTTCTGGGGTTAGGGTTAGGGTCTGAGATTAGGTTATGGTTTGAGATTAGGGTTAGGGTTTCGGGGTTAGGGTTAGTTTAGAGACTTGAAACTTGGGCTACCCCCCCTATTTGGTGGGTTCTGAGCGCACCTGTGCTGGTTTCGTTGCGATCGGACATCGGGAACCCTTCGATCTTAAACAATTGTGTGCCTATTTTTTCCCCCTTAGGTCCTCATGTGCTGAGACTTCGCCTATCCCCCTATTTATGGCCACTCGCTTCCCATCGGTACCATAATGGAGTCTCTATGACGTTCCTATTAAAAGTTATGGCCAATTTAAAACTAGGGCTAAGGTCTGGGGTTAGGGTTAAGGTCTGAGATTAGGTTATGGTTTGAGATTAGGGTTAGGGTTTCGGGGTTAGGGTTAGTTTAGAGACTTGAAACTTGGGCTACCCCCCCTATTTGGTGGGTACTGAGCGCACCGGTGCTGGTTTCGTTGCGATTGGACATCGTGAACCCTTCGATCTTAAACAATTGTGTGCCTATTTTTCCCCCTTAGGTCTGCATGTGCTGACACTTCGCCTACCCCCCTATTTATGGCCACGTGCTTTCCATCGGTACCAGGATGGAGTCTCTACGACGTTCCTATCAAAAGTTATGGCCGATTTAAAACTAGGGCTAAGGTCTATGGTTAGGGTTAGGGTCTGAGATTAGGGTTAGGGTTTTGGGTTTAGGGTTAGTTTAGAGACTTGAAACTCGGGCTACCCCCCCCTATTTGGTGGGTACTGAGCGCACCGGTGCTGGTTTCATTGAGATCGGACATCGGGAACCCTTTGATCTTAAACAATTGTGTGCTTATTTTTTTCCCTTAGTTCCTCATGTGCTGAGACTTCGCCTACCCCCCTATTTATGGCCATGCGCTTCCCATCGGTACCATAATGGAGTCTCTATGACGTTCCTATCAAAAGTTATGGCCAATATAAAACTAGGGCTAAGGTCTGGGGTTAGGGTGAGGGTCTGAGATTAGGGTTAAGGTTTCGGGGTTAGGGTTAGTTTAGAGACTTGAAACTTTGGCTACCCTCTCTATTTGGTGGGTGCTGAGCGCACCGGTGCTGGTTCTGTTGCGATCGGACATCGGGAACCCTTCAATCTTAAACAATTGTGTGCCTATTTTTTCCCCCTTAGGTCCTCATGTGCTGAGACTTTGCCTAGCCCCCTATTAATGGCGACGCGCTTTCCATCGGTACAAGGATGGAGTCTCTACGACGTTCCTATCAAAAGTTATGGCCGATTTAAAACTAGAGCTAAGGTCTGGGGTTAGGGTTAGGGTCTGAGATTAGGGTTAGGGTCTGAGATTAGGGTTAGGGTTTCAGGGTTAGGGTTAGTTTAGAGACTTGAAACTTGGGCTACTCCCCCTATTTGGTGGGTGCTGAGCGCACCGGTGCTGGTTTCGTTGCGATCGGACATCGGGAACCCTTCGATCTTAAACAATTGTGTGCCTTTTTTTTCCTCCTCATGTGCTGAGACTTCCCCTACCCCCCTATTAATGGCCACACGCTTTCCATCGGTACCAGGATGGAGTCTCTACGACGTTCCTATCAAAAGTTATGGCCGATTTAAAACTAGGGCTAAGGTCTTTGGTTAGGGTTAGAGTCTGAGATTAGGGTCAGGGTTTCAAGGTTAGGGTTAGTTTAGAGACTTGAAACTTGGAATACCCCCCCTATTTGGTGGGTGCTGAGCGCACCGGTGCTGATTCTGTTGCGATCGGACATCGGGAACCCTTCGATCTTAAACAATTGTGTGCCTTTTTTTCCCGCTTAGATCCTCATGTCCTGAGACGTCGCCTACCCCCCTATTTATGGCCACGCGCTTTCCATCGGTACCAGGATGGAGTCTCTACGACGTTCCTATCAAAAGTTATGGCCGATTTAAAACTAGGGCTAAGGTCTGGGGTTAGGGTTAGGGTCTGAGATTAGGGTTAGGGTCTGAGATTAGGGTTAGTTTAGAGACTTGAAACTCGGGCTACCCCCCCCTATTTGGTGGGTACTGAGCGCACCGGTGGTGGTTTCATTGAGATCGGACATCGGGAACCCTTTGATCTTAAACAATTGTGTGCTTATTTTTTTCCCTTAGTTCCTCATGTGCTGAGACTTCGCCTACCCCCCTATTTATGGCCATGCGCTTCCCATCGGTACCATAATGGAGTCTCTATGACGTTCCTATCAAAAGTTATGGCCAATATAAAACTAGGGCTAAGGTCTGGGGTTAGGGTGAGGGTCTGAGATTAGGGTTAAGGTTTCGGGGTTAGGGTTAGTTTAGAGACTTGAAACTTTGGCTACCCTCTCTATTTGGTGGGTGCTGAGCGCACCGGTGCTGGTTCTGTTGCGATCGGACATCGGGAACCCTTCAATCTTAAACAATTGTGTGCCTATTTTTTCCCCCTTAGGTCCTCATGTGCTGAGACTTTGCCTAGCCCCCTATTAATGGCGACGCGCTTTCCATCGGTACAAGGATGGAGTCTCTACGACGTTCCTATCAAAAGTTATGGCCGATTTAAAACTAGAGCTAAGGTCTGGGGTTAGGGTTAGGGTCTGAGATTAGGGTTAGGGTCTGAGATTAGGGTTAGGGTTTCAGGGTTAGGGTTAGTTTAGAGACTTGAAACTTGGGCTACTCCCCCTATTTGGTGGGTGCTGAGCGCACCGGTGCTGGTTTAGTTGCGATCGGACATCGGGAACCCTTCGATCTTAAACAATTGTGTGCCTTTTTTTTCCTCCTCATGTGCTGAGACTTCGCCTACCCCCCTATTAATGGCCACACGCTTTCCATCGGTACCAGGATGGAGTCTCTACGACGTTCCTATCAAAAGTTATGGCCGATTTAAAACTAGGGCTAAGGTCTTTGGTTAGGGTTAGAGTCTGAGATTAGGGTCAGGGTTTCAAGGTTAGGGTTAGTTTAGAAACTTGAAACTTGGAATACCCCCCCTATTTGGTGGGTGCTGAGCGCACCGGTGCTGATTCTGTTGCGATCGGACATCGGGAACCCTTCGATCTTAAACAATTGTGTGCCTTTTTTTCCCCCTTAGATCCTCATGTCCTGAGACGTCGCCTACCCCCCTATTTATGGCCACACGCTTTCCATCGGTACCAGGATGGAGTCTCTACGACGTTCCTATCAAAAGTTATGGCCGATTTAAAACTAGGGCTAAGGTCTGGGGTTAGGGTTAGGGTCTGAGATTAGGGTTAGGGTCTGAGATTAGGGTCAGGGTTTCAAGGTTCGGGTTAGTTTAGAGACTTGAAACTTGGAATACCCCCCCTATTTGGTGGGTGCTGAGCGCACCGGTGCTGATTCTGTTGCGATCGGACATCGGGAACCCTTCGATCTTAAACAATTGTGTGCCTTTTTTTCCCCCTTAGATCCTCATGTCCTTAGACGTCGCCTACCCCCCTATTTATGGCCACGCGCTTTCCATCGGTACCAGGATGGAGTCTCTACGACGTTCCTATCAAAAGTTATGGCCGATTTAAAACTAGGGCTAAGGTCTGGGGTTAGGGTTAGGGTCTGAGATTAGGGTTAGGGTCTGAGATTAGGGTTAGGGTTTCAAGGTTAGGGTTAGTTTGGAGACTTGAAACTAGGGCTACCCCCCCTATTTGGTGGGTGCTGAGCACACCGGTGCTGGTTCTGTTGCGATCGGACATCGGGAACCCTTCGATCTTAAACAATTGTGTGCCTTTTTTTCCCCTTTAGATCCTCATGTGCTGAGACTTCGCCTACCCCCCTATTTATGGCCACGCGCTTTCCATCGGTACCAGGATGGAGTCTCTACGACGTTCCTATCAAAAGTTATGGCCGATTTAAAACTAGGGCTAAGGTCTGGGGTTAGGGTTAGGGTCTGAGATTAGGGTTAGGGTCTGAGATTAGGGTTAGGGTTTCAAGGTTAGGGTTAGTTTAGAGACTTGAAACTTGGGCTACCCCCCCTATTTGGTGGGTGCTGAGCGCACCGGTTCTGGTTTCGTTGCGATCAGACATCTGGAACCCTTCGATCCTAAACAATTGTGTGCCTATTTTTTTCCCCCTTAAGTCCTCATGTGCTGAGACTTTGCCTACCCCCCTTTTTATGGCCACGCGCTTTCCATCGGTACAAGGATGGAGTCTCTACGAGGTCCTATCAAAAGTTATGGCCGATTTAAAACTAGGGCTAAGTTCTGGGGTTAGGGTTAGGGTCTGAAATTAGGGTTAGGGTTTCGGGGTTAGGGTTAGTTGAGAGACTTGAAACTTGGGCTACCCCCCCTATTTGGTGGGTGCTGAGCGCACCTGTGCTGGTTTCGTTGCGATCGGACATCGGGAACCCTTCGATCTTAAACAATTGTGTGCCTATTTTTTCCCCCTTAGGTCCTCATGTGCTGAGACTTCGCCTACCCCCCTATTTATGGCCACTCGCTTCCCATCGGTACCATAATGGAGTCTCTACGACGTTCCTATTAAAAGTTATGGCCGATTTAAAACTAGGGCTAAGGTCTTGGGTTAGGGTTAGGGTCTGAGATTAGGGTTAGGGTCTGAGATTAGGGTTAGGGTTTCAAGGTTAGGGTTAGTTTGGAGACTTGAAACTAGGGCTACCCCCCTATTTGGTGGGTGCTGAGCGCACCGGTGCTGGTTCTGTTGCGATCGGACATCGGGAACCCTTCGATCTTAAACAATTGTGTGCCTTTTTTTCCCCTTTAGATCCTCATGTGCTGAGACTTCGCCTACCCCCCTATTTATGGCCACGCGCTTTCCATCGGTACCAGGATGGAGTCTCTACGACGTTCCTATCAAAAGTTATGGCCGATTTAAAACTAGGGCTAAGGTCTGGGGTTAGGGTTAGGGTCTGAGATTAGGGTTAGGGTCTGAAATTAGGGTTAGGGTTTCGGGGTTAGGGTTAGTTTAGAGACTTGAAACTTGGGCTACCCTCCCTATTTGGTGGGTGCTGAGCGCACCTGTGCTGGTTTCGTTGCGATCGGACATCGGGAACCCTTCGATCTTAAACAATTGTGTGCCTATTTTTTCCCCCTTAGGTCCTCATGTGCTGAGACTTCGCCTACCCCCCTATTTATGGCCACTCGCTTCCCATCGGTACCATAATGGAGTCTCTATGACGTTCCTATTAAAAGTTATGGCCAATTTAAAACTAGGGCTAAGGTCTGGGGTTAGGGTTAGGGTCTGAGATTAGGTTATGGTTTGAGATTAGGGTTAGGGTTTCGGGGTTAAGGTTAGTTTAGAGACTTGAAACTTGGGCTACCCCCCCTATTTGGTGGGTACTGAGCGCACCGGTGCTGGTTTCGTTGCGATCGGACATCGTGAACCCTTCGATCTTAAACAATTGTGTGCCTATTTTTCCCCCTTAGGTCTGCATGTGCTGAGACTTCGCCTACCCCCCTATTTATGGCCACGTGCTTTCCATCGGTACCAGGATGGAGTCTCTACGACGTTCCTATCAAAAGTTATGGCCGATTTAAAACTAGGGCTAAGGTCTGTGGTTAGGGTTAGGGTCTGAGATTAGGGTTAGGGTTTCGGGTTCAGGGTTAGTTTAGAGCAGGAGTCTCCAACACGTCGCTCGCGAGCTACCAGTAGCTCGTAGCTACTTTCCAAGTAGCTCGCCAAAGGGTAAATGGATCGTACATAAATGTGAAAACTTGATTGGTCACACGGCCAACTGCCACCTTATATCCAATGAAATTCACAGGTGTCCCTCCCCCTTCGGACACAGAGTGATTATTTGCCAATTAGTTGTCAATCAAACGATTGCGCTGCTGTCAATCTTGATGTGTCAGTGGTGACGAAAAACAAAACAAAAGAAGAGAGACTGGCAGCAGCCATGTCCGCGGGAGCAGCTCATACGAGTAACAGGCAAAAAACTAGACCTACATATAATTTCCACGAAGAATGGGAAACAGAGTTTTGTTTTACCAACGTTAACGACAAGTGTGTGTGTCTGATCTGCGGTGCTGGCGTGTCGGTCGGTAAAAAGTGTAATGTGGAACGCCATTTCACCAAAGTCCACAGCAACTTTTCAAGAGACTTTCCAGCAGGTAGCAGTCTACGAAAAGAAAAGATAAGAGAGCTGAAAACAACGCTTCAAAGACAACAGGATTTGTTCACCAAACCGACAAAGAAGGGCAATGCAGCGACAGAGGCCTCGTTTAAAGTGGCGCACATCTTAACGAAGCACAAAAAGCCGTTCACCGATGGCGGCATCGTGAAAGAGGCAATGACTGCAGTGGCTGAAACGTTATTCAAGGACCATAAAAGTAAGACAGAAATTTTGTCTGCTATTGCCGATGTACAGCTTGGCGCTAATACGGTGGCAACGAGAGTGTCTGCGCTGTCTGCAGATGCTGCAAAACAGCTGGAGTCGGACATGAACAGGTGCAAATGGTTTTCAATTCAGTGTGATGAGTCTGTCGACTCCAGTGATACAGCCCAGCTAGCTGTTTTCATTCGCATGGTGTTTGATGACTTCTCCACCAAAGAAGAATTCTTGACCTTACTTCCACTGAAAACTACTACCAGGGGAGTGGATATTTACAACGAAGTGAAGGACTACTTTGTGGAAAAAAAGATCCCCGTTGAAAAGCTGGTGTCTGTAACAACAGACGGCGCGCCCGCAATGACAGGTCGTCACTCGGGATTTATTGCGCACTGCAAAGCGGATCCGGACTTTCCGAAGTTTCTGAACTATCATTGCATCATACACCAACAGGCTATATGTGCAAAAGTAATGGGATTTGACCATGTCATGGCGCCTGTTATTAAGATCATTAATTCCATTCGGGCAAAGGCAAAACAACACCGGAGCTTCAAGCTGTTCCTGGAGGAATGCTCTGCGGCGTATGGGGATCTCCTCCTCCACACTGACATCAGATGGCTAAGTCGAGGTAAGATACTACATCGCTTTCTTTCCTTGCTGGATGAAATCAAGGCTTTCATGGAAACGAGGGAGGAGGATACCACCCTGTTATCTGATCCAGAGTGGCTGCTGGATTTTGCTTTCCTGACTGATGTAACTGAGAAAATTAACCACCTGAACCTACAGTTACAAGGCAAAGATAAAACCATATCTGATATGATCAGTGCTGTCAAGGCATTCAGTGCAAAACTGTCATTGTACATTCAGCAAGTGAAAAACAAAAAGTTTCAGCACTTCCCCTCTGTCTCCAAGATGTTGGAAAGTCACACAGGTGCAGCCAGTGTTTTAAATGTTTCTAAGTATTGTGACCTCTTGTCAAGGCTGGGACAGGAGTTTGCAGACAGATTCAGTGACTTTGAGAGACTTGAGCCCTGTGTGACATTTATGGCCAACCCTTTCATGGATGTGGACACAAGTGAGATTTCAGGACAGATGGCAGAACTTTTCTGTGTTGATCCTGTTGAAATGGAAATTGAGGTTGTAACACTTCAAAATAATGTGCAGCTCAAGTCTCAGCAGCATTCTGAACATTTTTGGAGCTTAGTAGACCCAGACAACTACAAAAACCTTCACCAAGCAGCTTTGAAAATGTCTGCTTTGTTTGGGTCTACATACCTGTGTGAGTCAGCCTTTTCTGATATGAATGTAATGAAATCAAAATTCAGAACAAGACTGACTGATGACCATTTGAATGACTCCATAAGAGTGAACCTAAGTGGGTATACTCCAGCATACACCTCTCTTGTTGGCTCCATGCAGTGCCAATCATCTCACTAACTAAAAAAGACTGTGCATCACACATATCACTCTGCATGTGAATACTCTTGTGAAGTGTGATTCAGTGACATGGGCAGATATAACAAAATGATGACTGAATAGTTAACAATATCTGTATTTGTAATGGCATTGTTTTGTTTTGATAGCATTCTTATTTCAATTTAATGGTGTGAGATACACACCAAAAAGTATACAGAAAGACAAAATGCACATGATTTATTGTTTGTGATGTTTTGATACAAAATGTGAGCTGTGGACACTGATATTTTGTAAATGTTCAGTTAAAACAAGCGTATTGAGTTTGTCTGGGTTAAAATACAGTAATCAAAGTTCAGAACAAGACTGACTGATGACCAAATGAATGACTCCATAAGAGTGAACCTAAGTGGGTATACTCCAGCATACACATATCACTATGCATGTGAATACTCTTGTGAAGTGTGATACAGTGACATGAGCAGATATAACAAAATAATGACTGAATAGTTAACAATATCTGTATTTGTAATGGCATTGTTTTGTTTTGATAGCATTCTTATTTCACTTTCGCTAATAGTGTGAGATACACACCAAAAAGTATACAGAAAGACAAAATGCAAATGATGATTTATTGTTTGTGATGTTTTGATACAAAATGTGAGCTGTGGACACTGATATTTTGTAAATGTTCAGTTAAAAATAGCTTATTGAGTTTGTTTGGGTTAAAATACAGTATAAGAATAAATGTTACAAAACATGAGTAGCTCGCATCCATTCTGATTTTGTAAAAGTAGCTCTCAGAGGGAAAAAGGTTGGAGACCCCTGGTTTAGAGACTTGAAACTCGGGCTACCCCCCCTATTTGGTGGGTGCTGAGCGCACCGGTGCTGGTTTAGTTGCGATCGGACATCGGGAACCCTTCGATCTTAAACAATTGTGTGCCTTTTTTTCCCCCTTAGTTCCTCATGTGCTGAGACTTCGCCTACCCCCCTATTTATGGCCATGCGCTTTCCATCGGTACCAGGATGGAGTCTCCACGACGTTCCTATCAAAGGTTATGGCCAATTTAAAACTAGGGCTAAGTTCTGGGGTTAAGGTTAGGGTCTGAGATTAGGGTTAGGGTCAGAGGTTAGGGTTAGGGTTTCAAGGTTAGAGTTAGTTTATAGACTTGAAACTTGGGCTACCCCCCCCCCCTCCTATTTGGTGGGTGCTGAGCGCATCGGTGCTGGTTTCGTTGCGATCGGACATCAGGAACCCTTTGATCTTAAACAATTGAGTGCCTATTTTTTGCCCCTTAGTTCCTCATGTGCTGAGACTTCGCCTACCCCCCTATTTATGGCCACGCGCTTTCCATCGGTACCAGGATGGAGCCTCTACGACGTTCCAAGGTTAGGGTTAGTTTAGAGACTTGAAACTTGGGCTACCCCCCCTATTTGGTGGGTGCTGAGCGCACCGGTGCTGGTTTAGTTGCGATTGGACATCGGGAACCCTTCGATCTTAAACAATTGTGTGCCTTTTTTTTCCCCTTAGTTCCTCATGTGCTGAGACTTCGCCCACCCCCCCTATTTATGGCCATGCGCTTTCCATCGGTACCAGGATGGAGTCTCCACGACGTTCCTATCAAAGGTTATGGCCAATTTAAAACTAGGGCTAAGGTCTGGGGTTAAGGTTAGGGTCTGAGATTAGGGTTAGGGTCAGAGGTTAGGGTTTCAAGGTTAGAGTTAGTTTATAGACTTGAAACTTGGGCTACCCCCCCCCCCCTCCTATTTGGTGGGTGCTGAGCGCATCGGTGCTGGTTTCGTTGCGATCGGACATCGGGAACCCTTCGATCTTAAACAATTGAGTGCCTATTTTTTCCCCCTTAGTTCCTCATGTGCTGAAACTTCGCCTACCCCCATATATATGGCCACGCGCTTTCCATCGGTACCAGGATGGAGTCTCTACGACGTTCCAATCAAAAGTTATGGCCGATTTAAAACTAGGGCTAAGGTCTGGGGTTAGGGTTAGGGTCTGAGATTAGGGTTAGGGTTTCAAGGTTAGGGTTAGTTTAGAGACTTGAAACTTGGGCTCCCCCCCCCCCTATTTGGTGGGTGCTGAGCGCACCGGTGCTGGTTTCGTTGCGATCGGACATCGGGAACCCTTTGATCTTAAACATTTGTGTGCCTATTTTTTTCCCTTAGTTCCTCATCTGCTAAGACTTCGCCTGTCCCCCTATTTATGGCCATGCCCTTTCCATCGGTACCAGGATGGTGTCTCCACGACGTTCCTAGGTACTTGAAACTTGGGCTACCCCCCCCTATTTGGTGGGTGCTGAGCGCAACGGTGCTGAGCCCACCGGTGCTGGTTTCGTTGAGATCGGACATCGGGAACCCTTCGATCTTAAACAATTGTGTGCCTATTTTTTCCCCCTTAGGTCCTCATGTGCTGAAACTTCGCCTACCCCCCTATATATGGCCAAGCGCTTTCCATCGGTACCAGGATGGAGTCTCTACGACGTTCCAATCAAAACTTATGGCCGATTTAAAACTAGGGCTAAGGACTGGGGTTAGGGTTAGGGTCTGAGATTAGGGTTAGGGTTAAAAGGTTAGGGTTAGTTTAGAGACTTGAAAATTGGGCTACCACCCCTATTTGGTTGGTGCTGAGCGCAGCGGTGATGGTTTCGTTGCGATCGGACATCGGGAACCCTTCAATCTTGAACAATTGTGTGCCTATTTTTTTCCCTTTAGTTCCTCATCTGCTGAGACTTCGCTTACCCCCCTATTTATGGCCATGCGCTTTCCATTGGTACCAGGATGGAGTCTCCACGACGTTCCTATCAAAAGTTATGGCCGATTTAAAACTAGGGCTAAGGTCTGGGGTTAGGGTTCGGGTCTGAGATTAGGGTTAGGGTTTCGGGGTTAGGGTTAGTTTAGAGACTTGAAACTTGGGCTACCCCCCTATTTGGTGGGTGCTGAGCGCACCGGTGCTGGTTTCGTTGCGATCGGACATCGGGAACCCTTTGATCTTAAACAATTGTGTGCCTATTTTTTTCCCTTAATTCCTCATCTGCTGAGACTTCGCCTGCCCCCCTATTTATGGCCATGCGCTTTCCATCGGTACCAGGATGGAGTCTCCACGACGTTCCTATCAAAAGTTATGGCCGATTTAAAACTAGGGCTAAGGTCTGGGGTTAGGGTTAGGGTCTGAGATTAGGGTTAGGGTTTCGGGGTTAGGGTTAGTTTAGAGACTTGAAACTTGGGCTACCCCCCCCTATTTGGTGGGTGCTGAGCGCAACGGTGCTGAGCCCACCGGTGCTGGTTTCGTTGAGATCGGACATTGGGAACCCTTCGATCTTAAACAAGTGTGTGATTATTTTTTCCCCCTTAGGTCCTCATGTGCTGAGACTTCGCCTACCCCCTATTTATGGCCACGCGCTTTCCATCGGTACCAGGATGGAGTCTCTACGACGTTCCTATCAAAAGTTATGGCCGATTTAAAACTAGGGCAAAGGTCTGGGGTTAGGGTTAGGGTCTGAGATTAGGGTTAGGGTCTGAGATTAGGGTTAGGGTTTCAAGGTTAGGGTTAGTTTATAGACTTGAAACTTGGGCTACCCCCCCCCTATTTGGTGGATGCTGAGCGCATCGGTGCTGGTTTCGTTGCGATCGGACATCGGGAACCCTTCGATCTTAAACAATTGTGTGCCTATTTTTTCTCCCTTAGGTCCTCATGTGCTGAGACTTCGCCTACCCCCCCCCCCCCCCCCCCCCCCATTTATGGCCATGCGCTTTCCATCGGTACCAGGATGGAGTCTCCACGACGTTCCTATCAAAAGTTATGGCCGATTTAAAACTAGGGCTAAGGTCTGGGGTTAGGGTTAGGGTCTGAGATTAGGGTTAGGGTTTCAAGGTTAGGGTTAGTTTAGAGACTTGAAACTTGGGCTACCCCCCCTATTTGGTGGGTGCTGAGCGCACCGGTGATGGTTTCGTTGCGATCGGACATCGGGAAACCTTCGATCTTAAACAATTGTGTGCCTATTTTTTCCCCCTTAGGTCCTCATGTGCTGAAACTTCGCCTACCCCCTTTATATGGCCACGCGCTTTCCATCGGTACCAGGATGGAGTCTCTACGACGTTCCAATCAAAAGTTATGGCCGATTTAAAACTAGGGCTAAGGTCTGGGGTAAGGGTTAGGGTCTGAGTTTAGGGTTAGGGTTTCAAGGTTAGGGTTAGTTTAGAGACTTGAAACTTGGGCTACCCCCCCCCCCCTATTTGGTGGGTGCTGAGCGCACCGGTGATGGTTTCGTTGCGATCGGACATCGGGAACCCTTCGATCTTAAACAATTGTGTGCCTATTTTTTGTCCTTTAGTTCCTCATCTGCTGAGACTTCGCCTACCCCCCTATTTATGGCCATGCGCTTTCCATCGGTACCAGGATGGAGTCTCCACGACGTTCCTATCAAAAGTTATGGCCGATTTAAAACTAGGGCTAAGGTCAGGGGTTAGGGTTAGGGTCTGAGATTAGGGTTAGGGTTTCGGGGTTAGGATTAGTTTAGAGACTTGAAACTTGGGCTACCCCCCCTATTTGGTGGGTGCTGAGCGCAACGGTGCTGAGCCCACCGGTGCTGGTTTCGTTGAGATCGGACATCGGGAACCCTTCGATCTTAAACAATTGTGTGCCTTTTTTTCCCCCTTAGTTCCTCATGTGCTGAGACTTCGCCTACCCCCCTATTTATGGCCATGCGCTTTCCATCGGTACCAGGATGGAGTCTCCACGACGTTCCTATCAAAGGTTATGGCCAATTTAAAACTAGGGCTAACGTCTGGGGTTAGGGTTAGGGTCTGAGATTAGGTTATGGTTTGAGATTAGGGTTAGGGTTTCGGGGTTAGGGTTAGTTTAGAGACTTGAAACTTGGGCTACCCCTCCTATTTGGTGGGTACTGAGCGCACCGGTGCTGGTTTCGTTGAGATCGGACATCGGGAACTCTTTGATCTTAAACAATTGTGTGCTTATTTTTTTCCCTTAGTTCCTCATGTGCTGAGACTTCGCCTACCCCCCTATTTATGGCCACGCGCTTTCCATCGGTACCAGGATGGAGTCTCTACGACGTTCCTATCAAAAGTTATGTCCGATTTAAAACTAGGGCTAAGGCCTGGGGTTAGGGTTTGGGTCTGAGATTAGGGTTAGGGTCTGAGATTAGGGTTAGGGTTTGAGATTAGGGTTAGGGTTTCGGGGTTAGGGTTAGTTTAGAGACTTGAAACTTGGGCTACCCCCCCTATTTGGTGGGTACTGAGCGCACCGGTGCTGGTTTCGTTGCGATCGGACATCGTGAACCCTTCGATCTTAAACAATTGTGTGCCTATTTTTCCCCCTTAGGTCTGCATGTGCTGAGACTTCGCCTACCCCCCTATTTATGGCCACGTGCTTTCCATCGGTACCAGGATGGAGTCTCTACGACGTTCCTATCAAAAGTTATGGCCGATTTAAAACTAGGGCTAATGTCTGTGGTTAGGGTTAGGGTCTGAGATTAGGGTTAGGGTTTCGGGTTTAGGGTTAGTTTAGAGACTTGAAACTTGGGCTACCCCCCCTATTTGGTGGGTACTGAGCGCACCGGTACTGGTTTCGTTGAGATCGGACATCGGGAACTCTTTGATCTTAAACAATTGTGTGCTTATTTTTTTCCCTTAGTTCCTCATGTGCTGAGACTTCGCCTACCCCCCTATTTATGGCCACGCGCTTTCCATCGGTACCAGGATGGAGTCTCTACGACGTTCCTATCAAAAGTTATGTCCGATTTAAAACTAGGGCTAAAGCCTGGGGTTAGGGTTTGGGTCTGAGATTAGGGTTAGGGTCTGAGATTAGGGTTAGGGTTTCAAGGTTAGGGTTAGTTAAGGGACTCGAAACTTGGGCTACCCCCCCTATTTGGTGGGTGCTGAGCGCACCGGTGCTGGTTTAGTTGCGATCGGACATCGGGAACCCTTCGATCTTAAACAATTGTGTGCCTTTTTTTCCCCCTTAGTTCCTCATGTGCTGAGACTTCGCCTACCCCCCTATTTATGGCCATGCGCTTTCCATCGGTACCAGGATGGAGTCTCTACGACGTTCCTATCAAAAGTTATGTCCAATTTAAAACTAGGGCTAAGGCCTGGGGTTAGGGTTTGGGTCTGAGATTAGGGTTAGGGTCTGAGATTAGGGTTAGGGTTTCAAGGTTAGGGTTAGTTAAGGGACTTGAAACTTGGGCTACCCCCCCTATTTGGTGGGTGCTGAGCGCACCGGTGCTGGTTTAGTTGCGATCGGACATCGGGAACCCTTCGATCTTAAACAATTGTGTGCCTTTTTTTCCCCCTTAGTTCCTCATGTGCTGAGACTTCGCCTACCCCCCTATTTATGGCCATGCGCTTTCCATCGGTACCAGGATGGAGTCTCCACGACGTTCCTATCAAAGGTTATGGCCAATTTAAAACTAGGGCTAAGGTCTGGGGTTAGGGTTAGGGTCTGAGATTAGGTTATGGTTTGAGATTAGGGTTAGGGTTTCGGGGTTAGGGTTAGTTTAGAGACTTGAAACTTGGGCTACCCCCCCTATTTGGTGGGTACTGAGCGCACCGGTGCTGGTTTCGTTGCGATCGGACATCGTGAACCCTTCGATCTTAAACAATTGTGTGCCTATTTTTCCCCCTTAGGTCTGCATGTGCTGAGACTTCGCCTACCCCCCTATTTATGGCCACGTGCTTTCCATCGGTACCAGGATGGAGTCTCTACGACGTTCCTATCAAAAGTTATGGCCGATTTAAAACTAGGGCTAAGGTCTGTGGTTAGGGTTAGGGTCTGAGATTAGGGTTAGGGTTTCGGGTTTAGGGTTAGTTTAGAGAATTGAAACTCGGGCTACCCCCCCCCCCCCCCCCTAATTGGTGGGTACTGAGCGCACCGGTGCTGGTTTCGTTGAGATCGGACATCGGGAACTCTTTGATCTTAAACAATTGTGTGCTTATTTTTTTCCCTTAGTTCTTCATGTGCTGAGACTTCGCCTACCCCCCTATTTATGGCCACGCGCTTTCCATCGGTACCAGGATGGAGTCTCTACGACGTTCCTATCAAAAGTTATGTCCGATTTAAAACTAGGGCTAAGGCCTGGGGTTAGGGTTTGGGTCTGAGATTAGGGTTAGGGTCTGAGATTAGGGTTAGGGTTTCAAGGTTAGGGTTAGTTAAGGGACTTGAAACTTGGGCTACCCCCCCTATTTGGTGGGTGCTGAGCGCACCGGTGCTGGTTTAGTTGCGATCGGACATCGGGAACCCTTCGATCTTAAACAATTGTGTGCCTTTTTTTCCCCCTTAGTTCCTCATGTGCTGAGACTTCGCCTACCCCCCTATTTATGGCCATGCGCTTTCCATCGGTACCAGGATGGAGTCTCCACGACGTTCCTATCAAAGGTTATGGCCAATTTAAAACTAGGGCTAAGGTCTGGGGTTAGGGTTAGGGTCTGAGATTAGGTTATGGTTTGAGATTAGGGTTAGGGTTTCGGGGTTAGGGTTAGTTTAGAGACTTGAAACTTGGGCTACCCCCCCTATTTGGTGGGTACTGAGCGCACCGGTGCTGGTTTCGTTGCGATCGGACATCGTGAACCCTTCGATCTTAAACAATTGTGTGCCTTTTTTCCCCCTTAGTTCCTCATGTGCTGAGACTTCGCATACCCCCCTATTTATGGCCATGCGCTTTCCATCGGTACCAGGATGGAGTCTCCACGACGTTCCTATCAAAGGTTATGGCCAATTTAAAACTAGGGCTAAGGTCTGGGGTTAGGGTTAGGGTCTGAGATTAGGTTATGGCTTGAGATTAGGGTTAGGGTTTCGGGGTTAGGGTTAGTTTAGAGACTTGAAACTTGGGCTACCCCCCCTATTTGGTGGGTACTGAGCGCACCGGTGCTGGTTTCGTTGAGATCGGACATCGGGAACTCTTTGATCTTAAACAATTGTGTGCTTAATTTTTTCCCTTAGTTCCTCATGTGCTGAGACTTCGCCTACCCCCCTATTTATGGCCACGCGCTTTCCATCGGTACCAGGATGGAGTCTCTACGACGTTCCTATCAAAAGTTATGTCCGATTTAAAACTAGGGCTAAGGCCTGGGGTTAGGGTTTGGGTCTGAGATTAGGGTTAGGGTCTGAGATTAGGGTTAGGGTTTCAAGGTTAGGGTTAGTTAAGGGACTTGAAACTTGGGCTACCCCCCCTATTTGGTGGGTGCTGAGCGCACCGGTGCTGGTTTAGTTGCGATCGGACATCGGGAACCCTTCGATCTTAAACAATTGTGTGCCTTTTTTTCCCCCTTAGTTCCTCATGTGCTGAAACTTCGCCTACCCCCCTATTTATGGCCATGCGCTTTCCATCGGTACCAGGATGGAGTCTCCACGACGTTCCTATCAAAGGTTATGGCCAATTTAAAACTAGGGCTAAGGTCTGGGGTTAGGGTTAGGGTCTGAGATTAGGTTATGGTTTGAGATTAGGGTTAGGGTTTCGGGGTTAGGGTTAGTTTAGAGACTTGAAACTTGGGCTACCCCCCCTATTTGGTGGGTACTGAGCGCACCGGTGCTGGTTTCGTTGCGATCGGACATCGTGAACCCTTCGATCTTAAACAATTGTGTGCCTATTTTTCCCCCTTAGGTCTGCATGTGCTGAGACTTCGCCTACCCCCCTATTTATGGCCACGTGCTTTCCATCTGTACCAGGATGGAGTCTCTACGACGTTCCTATCAAAAGTTATGGCCGATTTAAAACTAGGGCTAAGGTCTGTGGTTAGGGTTAGGGTCTGAGATTAGGGTTAGGGTTTCGGGTTTAGGGTTAGTTTAGAGAATTGAAACTCGGGCTACCCCCCCCCCCCCTAATTGGTGGGTACTGAGCGCACCGGTGCTGGTTTCGTTGAGATCGGACATCGGGAACTCTTTGATCTTAAACAATTGTGTGCTTATTTTTTTCCCTTAGTTCTTCATGTGCTGAGACTTCGCCTACCCCCCTATTTATGGCCACGCGCTTTCCATCGGTACCAGGATGGAGTCTCTACGACGTTCCTATCAAAAGTTATGCCCGATTTAAAACTAGGGCTAAGGCCTGGGGTTAGGGTTTGGGTCTGAGATTAGGGTTAGGGTCTGAGATTAGGGTTAGGGTTTCAAGGTTAGGGTTAGTTAAGGGACTTGAAACTTGGGCTACCCCCCCTATTTGGTGGGTGCTGAGCGCACCGGTGCTGGTTTAGTTGCGATCGGACATCGGGAACCCTTCGATCTTAAACAATTGTGTGCCTTTTTTTCCCCCTTAGTTCCTCATGTGCTGAGACTTCGCCTACCCCCCTATTTATGGCCATGCGCTTTCCATCGGTACCAGGATGGAGTCTCCACGACGTTCCTATCAAAGGTTATGGCCAATTTAAAACTAGGGCTAAGGTCTGGGGTTAGGGTTAGGGTCTGAGATTAGGTTATGGTTTGAGATTAGGGTTAGGGTTTCGGGGTTAGGGTTAGTTTTGAGACTTGAAACTTGGGCTACCCCCCCTATTTGGTGGGTACTGAGCGCACCGGTGCTGGTTTCGTTGCGATCCGACATCGTGAACCCTTCGATCTTAAACAATTGTGTGCCTATTTTTCCCCCTTAGGTCTGCATGTGCTGAGACTTCGCCTACCCCCCTATTTATGGCCATGTGCTTTCCATCGGTACCAGGATGGAGTCTCTACGACGTTCCTATCAAAAGTTATGGCCGATTTAAAACTAGGGCTAAGGTCTGTGGTTAGGGTTTGGGTCTGAGATTAGGGTTAGGGTTTCGGGTTTAGGGTTAGTTTAGAGACTTGAAACTCGGGCTACCCCCCCCCCCCTAATTGGTGGGTACTGAGCGCACCGGTGCTGGTTTCGTTGAGATCGGACATCGGGAACTCTTTGATCTTAAACAATTGTGTGCTTATTTTTTTCCCTTAGTTCTTCATGTGCTGAGACTTCGCCTACCCCCCTATTTATGGCCACGCGCTTTCCATCGGTACCAGGATGGAGTCTCTACGACGTTCCTATCAAAAGTTATGTCCGATTTAAAACTAGGGCTAAAGCCTGGGGTTAGGGTTTGGGTCTGAGATAAGGGTTAGGGTCTGAGATTAGGGTTAGGGTTTCAAGGTTAGGGTTAGTTAAGGGACTTGAAACT
This sequence comes from Echiichthys vipera, assembly GCF_963691815.1. Classification (NCBI taxonomy): domain Eukaryota; kingdom Metazoa; phylum Chordata; class Actinopteri; order Perciformes; family Trachinidae; genus Echiichthys; species Echiichthys vipera. Next base: position 590,294 of record NC_139826.1, read on the forward strand.
TGGGCTACCCCCCCTATTTGGTGGGTGCTGAGCGCACCGGTGCTGGTTTAGTTGCGATCGGACATCGGGAACCCTTCGATCTTAAACAATTGTGTGCCTTTTTTCCCCCTTAGTTCCTCATGTGCTGAGACTTCGCCTACCCCCCTATTTATGGCCATGCGCTTTCCATCGGTACCAGGATGGAGTCTCCACGACGTTCCTATCAAAGGTTATGGCCAATTTAAAACTAGGGCTAAGGTCTGGGGTTAGGGTTAGGGTCTGAGATTAGGTTATGGTTTGAGATTAGGGTTAGGGTTTCGGGGTTAGGGTTAGTTTAGAGACTTGAAACTTGGGCTACCCCCCCTATTTGGTGGGTACTGAGCGCACCGGTGCTGGTTTCGTTGCGATCGGACATCGTGAACCCTTCGATCTTAAACAATTGTGTGCCTATTTTTCCCCCTTAGGTCTGCATGTGCTGAGACTTCGCCTACCCCCCTATTTATGGCCATGTGCTTTCCATCGGTACCAGGATGGAGTCTCTACGACGTTCCTATCAAAAGTTATGGCCGATTTAAAACTAGGGCTAAGGTCTGTGGTTAGGGTCAGGGTCTGAGATTAGGGTTAGGGTTTCGGGTTTCGGGTTAGTTTAGAGACTTGAAACTCGGGCTACCCCCCCCCCCCCCTAATTGGTGGGTACTGAGCGCACCGGTGCTGGTTTCGTTGAGATCGGACATCGGGAACTCTTTGATCTTAAACAATTGTGTGCTTATTTTTTTCCCTTAGTTCTTCATGTGCTGAGACTTCGCCTACCCCCCTATTTATGGCCACGCGCTTTCCATCGGTACCAGGATGGAGTCTCTACGACGTTCCTATCAAAAGTTATGTCCGATTTAAAACTAGGGCTAAAGCCTGGGGTTAGGGTTTGGGTCTGAGATTAGGGTTAGGGTCTGAGATTAGGGTTAGGGTTTCAAGGTTAGGGTTAGTTAAGGGACTTGAAACTTGGGCTACCCCCCCTATTTGGTGGGTGCTGAGCGCACCGGTGCTGGTTTAGTTGCGATCGGACATCGGGAACCCTTCGATCTTAAACAATTGTGTGCCTTTTTTTCCCCCTTAGTTCCTCATGTGCTGAGACTTCGCCTACCCCCCTATTTATGGCCATGCGCTTTCCATCGGTACCAGGATGGAGTCTCCACGACGTTCCTATCAAAGGTTATGGCCAATTTAAAACTAGGGCTAAGGTCTGGGGTTAGGGTTAGGGTCTGAGATTAGGTTATGGTTTGAGATTAGGGTTAGGGTTTTGGGGTTTGGGTTAGTTTAGAGACTTGAAACTTGGGCTACCCCCCCTATTTGGTGGGTACTGAGCGCACCGGTGCTGGTTTCGTTGCGATCGGACATCATGAACCCTTCGATCTTAAACAATTGTGTGCCTATTTTTCCCCCTTAGGTCTGCATGTGCTGAGACTTCGCCTACCCCCCTATTTATGGCCACGTGCTTTCCATCGGTACCGGGATGGAGTCTCTACGACGTTCCTATCAAAAGTTATGGCCGATTTAAAACTAGGGCTAAGGCCTGGGGTTAGAGTTTGGGTCTGAGATTAGGGTTAGGGTCTGAGATTAGGGTTAGGGTTTCAAGGTTAGGGTTAGTTAAGGGACTTGAAACTTGGGCTACCCCCCCTATTTGGTGGGTGCTGAGCGCACCGGTGCTGGTTTAGTTGCGATCGGACATCGGGAACCCTTCGATCTTAAACAATTGTGTGCCTTTTTTCCCCCTTAGTTCCTCATGTGCTGAGACTTCGCCTACCCCCCTATTTATGGCCATGCGCTTTCCATCGGTACCAGGATGGAGTCTCCACGACGTTCCTATCAAAGGTTATGGCCAATTTAAAACTAGGGCTAAGGTCTGGGGTTAGGGTTAGGGTCTGAGATTAGGTTATGGCTTGAGATTAGGGTTAGGGTTTCGGGGTTAGGGTTAGTTTAGAGACTTGAAACTTGGGCTACCCCCCCTATTTGGTGGGTACTGAGCGCACCGGTGCTGGTTTCGTTGAGATCGGACATCGGGAACTCTTTGATCTTAAACAATTGTGTGCTTAATTTTTTCCCTTAGTTCCTCTTGTGCTGAGACTTCGCCTACCCCCCTATTTATGGCCACGCGCTTTCCATCGGTACCAGGATGGAGTCTCTACGACGTTCCTATCAAAAGTTATGTCCGATTTAAAACTAGGGCTAAGGCCTGGGGTTAGGGTTTGGGTCTGAGATTAGGGTTAGGGTCTGAGATTAGGGTTAGGGTTTCAAGGTTAGGGTTAGTTAAGGGACTTGAAACTTGGGCTACCCCCCCTATTTGGTGGGTGCTGAGCGCACCGGTGCTGGTTTAGTTGCGATCGGACATCGGGAACCCTTCGATCTTAAACAATTGTGTGCCTTTTTTTCCCCCTTAGTTCCTCATGTGCTGAAACTTCGCCTACCCCCCTATTTATGGCCATGCGCTTTCCATCGGTACCAGGATGGAGTCTCCACGACGTTCCTATCAAAGGTTATGGCCAATTTAAAACTAGGGCTAAGGTCTGGGGTTAGGGTTAGGGTCTGAGATTAGGTTATGGTTTGAGATTAGGGTTAGGGTTTCGGGGTTAGGGTTAGTTTAGAGACTTGAAACTTGGGCTACCCCCCCTATTTGGTGGGTACTGAGCGCACCGGTGCTGGTTTCGTTGCGATCGGACATCGTGAACCCTTCGATCTTAAACAATTGTGTGCCTATTTTTCCCCCTTAGGTCTGCATGTGCTGAGACTTCGCCTACCCCCCTATTTATGGCCACGTGCTTTCCATCTGTACCAGGATGGAGTCTCTACGACGTTCCTATCAAAAGTTATGGCCGATTTAAAACTAGGGCTAAGGTCTGTGGTTAGGGTTAGGGTCTGAGATTAGGGTTAGGGTTTCGGGTTTAGGGTTAGTTTAGAGAATTGAAACTCGGGCTACCCCCCCCCCCCCCCTAATTGGTGGGTACTGAGCGCACCGGTGCTGGTTTCGTTGAGATCGGACATCGGGAACTCTTTGATCTTAAACAATTGTGTGCTTATTTTTTTCCCTTAGTTCTTCATGTGCTGAGACTTCGCCTACCCCCCTATTTATGGCCACGCGCTTTCCATCGGTACCAGGATGGAGTCTCTACGACGTTCCTATCAAAAGTTATGTCCGATTTAAAACTAGGGCTAAAGCCTGGGGTTAGGGTTTGGGTCTGAGATTAGGGTTAGGGTCTGAGATTAGGGTTAGGGTTTCAAGGTTAGGGTTAGTTAAGGGACTTGAAACTTGGGCTACCCCCCCTATTTGGTGGGTGCTGAGCGCACCGGTGCTGGTTTAGTTGCGATCGGACATCGGGAACCCTTCGATCTTAAACAATTGTGTGCCTTTTTTTCCCCCTTAGTTCCTCATGTGCTGAGACTTCGCCTACCCCCCTATTTATGGCCATGCGCTTTCCATCGGTACCAGGATGGAGTCTCCACGACGTTCCTATCAAAGGTTATGGCCAATTTAAAACTAGGGCTAAGGTCTGGGGTTAGGGTTAGGGTCTGAGATTAGGTTATGGTTTGAGATTAGGGTTAGGGTTTTGGGGTTTGGGTTAGTTTAGAGACTTGAAACTTGGGCTACCCCCCCTATTTGGTGGGTACTGAGCGCACCGGTGCTGGTTTCGTTGCGATCGGACATCATGAACCCTTCGATCTTAAACAATTGTGTGCCTATTTTTCCCCCTTAGGTCTGCATGTGCTGAGACTTCGCCTACCCCCCTATTTATGGCCACGTGCTTTCCATCGGTACCGGGATGGAGTCTCTACGACGTTCCTATCAAAAGTTATGGCCGATTTAAAACTAGGGCTAAGGTCTGTGGTTAGGGTTAGGGTCTGAGATTAGGGTTAGGGTTTCGGGTTTCGGGTTAGTTTAGAGACTTGAAACTCGGGCTACCCCCCCCCCCCCTAATTGGTGGGTACTGAGCGCACCGGTGCTGGTTTCGTTGAGATCGGACATCGGGAACTCTTTGATCTTAAACAATTGTGTGCTTATTTTTTTCCCTTAGTTCTTTATGTGCTGAGACTTCGCCTACCCCCCTATTTATGGCCACGCGCTTTCCATCGGTACCAGGATGGAGTCTCTACGACGTTCCTATCAAAAGTTATGTCCGATTTAAAACTAGGGCTAAGGCCTGGGGTTAGGGTTTGGGTCTGAGATTAGGGTTAGGGTCTGAGATTAGGGTTAGGGTTTCAAGGTTAGGGTTAGTTAAGGGACTTGAAACTTGGGCTACCCCCCCTATTTGGTGGGTGCTGAGCGCACCGGTGCTGGTTTAGTTGCGATCGGACATCGGGAACCCTTCGATCTTAAACAATTGTGTGCCTTTTTTTCCCCCTTAGTTCCTCATGTGCTGAGACTTCGCCTACCCCCCTATTTATGGCCATGCGCTTTCCATCGGTACCAGGATGGAGTCTCCACGACGTTCCTATCAAAGGTTATGGCCAATTTAAAACTAGGGCTAAGGTCTGGGGTTAGGGTTAGGGTCTGAGATTAGGGTTAGGGTTTCGGGGTTAGGGTTAGTTTAGAGACTTGAAACTTGGGCTACCCCCCTATTTGGTGGGTGCTGAGCGCAACAGTGCTGAGCCCACCGGTGCTGGTTTCGTTGAGATCGTACTTCGGGAACCCTTCGATCTTAAACAATTGTGTGCCTATTTTTTCCCCCTTAGGTCCTCATGTGCTGAAACTTCGCCTACCCCCCTATATATGGCCACGCGCTTTCCATCGGTACCAGGATGGAGTCTCTACGACGTTCCAAGGTGAGGGTTAGTTTAGAGACTTGAAACTTGGGCTGCCCCCCCCCCCCCCCCCCATTTGGTGGGTGCTGAGCGCACCGGTGCTGGTTTCGTTGCCATCGGACATCGGGAACCCTTCGATCTTATACAATTGTGTGTCTATTTTTTTTCCTAAGTTCCTCATGTGCTGAGACTTCGCTTACCCCCCTATTTATGACCATGCGCTTTCCATCGGTACCAGGATGGAGTCTCCACGACGTTCCTATCAAAAGTTATGGCCAATTTAAAACTAGGGCTAAGGTCTGGGGTTAGGGTTAGGGTCTGAGATTAGGGTTAGGGTCTGAGATTAGGGTTAGGGTTTCAAGGTTAGGGTTAATTTATAGACTTGAAACTTGGGCTACCCCCCCTTTTTGGTGGGTGCTGAGCGCATCGGTGAGGGTTTCGTTGCGATCGGACATCGGGAACCCTTCGATCTTAAATAATTGTGTGCCTATTTTTTTCCCTTAGTTCCTCATCTGCTGAGACTTCGCCTGCCCCCCTATTTATGGCCATGCGATTTCCATCGGTATCAGGATGGAGTCTCCACGACGTTCCTATCAAAAATTATGGCCGATTTAAAACTAGGGCTAAGGTCTGGGGTTAGGGTTAGGGTATGAGATTAGGGTTAGGGTTTCGGGGTTAGGGTTAGTTTAGAGACTTGAAACTTGGGCTACCCCCCCCTATTTGGTGGGTGCTGATCGCAACGGTGCTGAGCCCACCGGTGCTGGTTTCGTTGAGATCGGACATTGGGAACCCTTCGATCTTAAACAATCGTGTGATTATTTTTTCCCCCTTAGGTCCTTATGTGCTGAGACTTCGCCTACCCCCTATTTATGGCCACGCGCTTTCCATCGGTACCAGGATGGAGTCTCTACGACGTTCCTATCAAAAGTTATGGCCGATTTAAAACTAGGGCTAAGGTCTGGGGTTAGGGTTAGGGTCTGAGATTAGGGTTAGGGTCTGAGATTAGGGTTAGGGTTTCAAGGTTAGGGTTAGTTTATAGACTTGAAACTTGGGTTACCCCCCCTATTTGGTGGGTGCTGAGCGCATCGGTGCTGGTTTCGTTGCGATCGGACATCGGGAACCCTTCGATCTTAAACAATTGTGTGCCTTTTTTTTCCCCCTTAGGTCCTCATGTGCTGAATCTTCGCCTAACCCCTATATATGGCCACGTGCTTTCCATCGGTACCAGGATGGAGTCTCTACGACGTTCCAATCAAAAGTTATGGCCGATTTAAAACTAGGGCTAAGGTCTGGGGTTAGGGTTAGGGTCTGAGATTAGGGTTAGGGTTTCGGGGTTAGGGTTAGTTTAGAGACTTGAAACTTGGGCTACCCCCCTATTTGGTGGGTGCTGAGCGCAACAGTGCTGAGCCCACCGGTGCTGGTTTCGTTGAGATCGTACATCGGGAACCCTTCTATCTTAAACAATTGTGTGCCTATTTTTTCCCCCTTAGGTCCTCATGTGCTGAAACTTCGCCTACCCCCCTATATATGGCCATGCGCTTTCCATCGGTACCAGGATGGAGTCTCTACGACGTTCCAAGGTGAGGGTTAGTTTAGAGACTTGAAACTTGGGCTACCCCCCCCCCATTTGGTGGGTGCTGAGCGCACCGGTGCTGGTTTCGTTGCGATCGGACATCGGGAACCCTTCGATCTTAAACAATTGTGTGCCTTTTTTTCCCCCTTAGTTCCTCATGTGCTGAGACTTCGCCTACCCCCCTATTTATGGCCATGCGCTTTCCATCGGTACCAGGATGGAGTCTCCACGACGTTCCTATCAAAGGTTATGGCCAATTTAAAACTAGGGCTAAGGTCTGGGGTTAGGGTTAGGGTCTGAGATTAGGTCATGGTTTGAGATTAGGGTTAGGGTTTCAGGGTTAGGGTTAGTTTAGAGACTTGAAACTTGGGCTACCCCCCCCTATTTGGTGGGTACTGAGCGCACCGGTGCTGGTTTCGTTGCGATCGGACATCGTTAACCCTTCGATCTTAAACAATTGTGTGCCTATTTTTCCCCCTTAGGTCTGCATGTGCTGAGACTTCGCCTACCCCCCTATTTATGGCCACGTGCTTTCCATCGGTACCAGGATGGAGTCTCTACGACGTTCCTATCAAAAGTTATGGCCGATTTAAAACTAGGGCTAAGGTCTGTGGTTAGGGTTAGGGTCTGAGATTAGGGTTAGGGTTTCGGGTTTAGGGTTAGTTTAGAGACTTGAAACTCGGGCTACCCCCCCCCCCCCCCCTAATTGGTGGGTACTGAGCGCACCGGTGCTGGTTTCGTTGAGATCGGACATCGGGAACTCTTTGATCTTAAACAATTGTGTGCTTATTTTTTTCCCTTAGTTCTTCATGTGCTGAGACTTCGCCTACCCCCCTATTTATGGCCACGCGCTTTCCATCGGTACCAGGATGGAGTCTCTACGACGTTCCTATCAAAAGTTATGTCCGATTTAAAACTAGGGCTAAGGCCTGGGGTTAGGGTTTGGGTCTGAGATTAGGGTTAGGGTCTGAGATTAGGGTTAGGGTTTCAAGGTTAGGGTTAGTTAAGGGACTTGAAACTTGGGCTACCCCCCCTATTTGGTGGGTGCTGAGCGCACCGGTGCTGGTGTAGTTGCGATCGGACATCGGGAACCCTTCGATCTTAAACAATTGTGTGCCTTTTTTTCCCCCTTAGTTCCTCATGTGCTGAGACTTCGCCTACCCCCCTATTTATGGCCATGCGCTTTCCATCGGTACCAGGATGGAGTCTCCACGACGTTCCTATCAAAGGTTATGGCCAATTTAAAACTAGGGCTAAGGTCTGGGGTTAGGGTTAGGGTCTGAGATTGGGGTTAGGGTTTCGGGGTTAGGGTTAGTTTAGAGACTTGAAACTTGGGCTACCCCCCTATTTGGTGGGTGCTGAGCGCAACAGTGCTGAGCCCACCGGTGCTGGTTTCGTTGAGATCGTACATCGGGAACCCTTCGATCTTAAACAATTGTGTGCCTATTTTTTCCCCCTTAGGTCCTCATGTGCTGAAACTTCGCCTACCCCCCTATATATGGCCACACGCTTTCCATCGGTACCAGGATGGAGTCTCTACGACGTTCCAAGGTGAGGGTTAGTTTAGAGACTTGAAACTTGGGCTACCCCCCCCCCCCCTATTTGGTGGGTGCTGAGCGCAGCGGTGCTGGTTTCGTTGCGATCGGACATCGGGAACCCTTCGATCTTAAACAATTGTGTGTCTATTTTTTTCCCAAAGTTCCTCATGTGCTGAGACTTCGCCTACCCCCCTATTTATGGCCATGCGCTTTCCATCGGTACCAGGATGGAGTCTCCACGACGTTCCTATCAAAAGTTATGGCCGATTTAAAACTAGGGCTAAGGTCTGGGGTTAGGGTTAGGGTCTGAGATTAGGGTTAGGGTTTCAGGGTTAGGGTTAGTTTAGAGACTTGAAACTTGGGCTACCCCCCCTATTTGGTGGGTGCTGAGCGCAACGGTGCTGAGCCCACCGGTGCTGGTTTCGTTGAGATCGGACATCGGGAACCCTTCGATCTTAAACAATTGTGTGCCTATTTTTTCCCCCTTAGGTCCTCATGTGCTGAAACTTCGCCTACCCCCCTATATATGGCCACGCGCTTTCCATCGGTACCAGGATGGAGTCTCTACGACGTTCCAAGGTGAGGGTTAGTTTAGAGACTTGAAACTTGGGCTACCCCCCCCCCCCCCCCCCCCATTTGGTGGGTGCTGAGCGCACCGGTGCTGGTTTCGTTGCGATCGGACATCGGGAACCCTTCGATCTTAAACAATTGTGTGCCTTTTTTTCCCCCTTAGTTCCTCATGTGCTGAGACTTCGCCTACCCCCCTATTTATGGCCATGCGCTTTCCATCGGTACCAGGATGGAGTCTCCACGACGTTCCTATCAAAGGTTATGGCCAATTTAAAACTAGGGCTAAGGTCTGGGGTTAGGGTTAGGGTCTGAGATTGGGGTTAGGGTTTCGGGGTTAGGGTTAGTTTAGAGACTTGAAACTTGGGCTACCCCCCTATTTGGTGGGTGCTGAGCGCAACAGTGCTGAGCCCACCGGTGCTGGTTTCGTTGAGATCGTACATCGGGAACCCTTCGATCTTAAACAATTGTGTGCCTATTTTTTCCCCCTTAGGTCCTCATGTGCTGAAACTTCGCCTACCCCCCTATATATGGCCACACGCTTTCCATCGGTACCAGGATGGAGTCTCTACGACGTTCCAAGGTGAGGGTTAGTTTAGAGACTTGAAACTTGGGCTACCCCCCCCCCCCCTATTTGGTGGGTGCTGAGCGCAGCGGTGCTGGTTTCGTTGCGATCGGACATCGGGAACCCTTCGATCTTAAACAATTGTGTGTCTATTTTTTTCCCAAAGTTCCTCATGTGCTGAGACTTCGCCTACCCCCCTATTTATGGCCATGCGCTTTCCATCGGTACCAGGATGGAGTCTCCACGACGTTCCTATCAAAAGTTATGGCCGATTTAAAACTAGGGCTAAGGTCTGGGGTTAGGGTTAGGGTCTGAGATTAGGGTTAGGGTTTCAGGGTTAGGGTTAGTTTAGAGACTTGAAACTTGGGCTACCCCCCCTATTTGGTGGGTGCTGAGCGCAACGGTGCTGAGCCCACCGGTGCTGGTTTCGTTGCGATCGGACATCGTGAACCCTTCGATCTTAAACAATTGTGTGCCTATTTTTCCCCCTTAGGTCTGCATGTGCTGAGACTTCGCCTACCCCCCTATTTATGGCCATGTGCTTTCCATCGGTACCAGGATGGAGTCTCTACGACGTTCCTATCAAAAGTTATGGCCAATTTAAAACTAGGGCTAAGGTCTGTGGTTAGGGTTAGGGTCTGAGATTAGGGTTAGGGTTTCGGGTTTAGGGTTAGTTTAGAGACTTGAAACTCGGGCTACCCCCCCCCCCCTAATTGGTGGGTACTGAGCGCACCGGTGCTGGTTTCGTCGAGATCGGACATCGGGAACTCTTTGATCTTAAACAATTGTGTGCTTATTTTTTTCCCTTAGTTCTTCATGTGCTGAGACTTCGCCTACCCCCCTATTTATGGCCACGCGCTTTCCATCGGTACCAGGATGGAGTCTCTACGACGTTCCTATCAAAAGTTATGTCCGATTTAAAACTAGGGCTAAGGCCTGGGGTTAGGGTTTGGGTCTGAGATTAGGGTTAGGGTCTGAGATTAGGGTTAGGGTTTCAAGGTTAGGGTTAGTTAAGGGACTTGAAACTTGGGCTACCCCCCCTATTTGGTGGGTGCTGAGCGCACCGGTGCTGGTTTAGTTGCGATCGGACATCGGGAACCCTTCGATCTTAAACAATTGTGTGCCTTTTTTTCCCCCTTAGTTCCTCATGTGCTGAGACTTCGCCTACCCCCCTATTTATGGCCATGCGCTTTCCATCGGTACCAGGATGGAGTCTCCACGACGTTCCTATCAAAGGTTATGGCCAATTTAAAACTAGGGCTAAGGTCTGGGGTTAGGGTTAGGGTCTGAGATTAGGGTTAGGGTTTCGGGGTTAGGGTTAGTTTAGAGACTTGAAACTTGGGCTACCCCCCTATTTGGTGGGTGCTGAGCGCAACAGTGCTGAGCCCACCGGTGCTGGTTTCGTTGAGATCGTACATCGGGAACCCTTCGATCTTAAACAATTGTGTGCCTATTTTTTCCCCCTTAGGTCCTCATGTGCTGAAACTTCGCCTACCCCCCTATATATGGCCACGCGCTTTCCATCGGTACCAGGATGGAGTCTCTACGACGTTCCAAGGTGAGGGTTAGTTTAGAGACTTGAAACTTGGGCTACCCCCCCCCCCCCTATTTGGTGGGTGCTGAGCGCAGCGGTGCTGGTTTCGTTGCGATCGGACATCGGGAACCCTTCGATCTTAAACAATTGTGTGTCTATTTTTTTCCCAAAGTTCCTCATGTGCTGAGACTTCGCCTACCCCCCTATTTATGGCCATGCGCTTTCCATCGGTACCAGGATGGAGTCTCCACGACGTTCCTATCAAAAGTTATGGCCGATTTAAAACTAGGGCTAAGGTCTGGGGTTAGGGTTAGGGTTTCGGGGTTAGGGTTAGTTTAGAGACTTGAAACTTCGGCTACCCCCCCTATTTGGTGGGTGCTGAGCGCAACGGTGCTGAGCCCACCGGTGCTGGTTTCGTTGAGATCGGACATCGGGAACCCTTCGATCTTAAACAATTGTGTGCCTATTTTTTCCCCCTTAGGTCCTCATGTGCTGAAACTTCGCCTACCCCCCTATATATGGCCACGCGCTTTCCATCGGTACCAGGATGGAGTCTCTACGACGTTCCAAGGTGAGGGTTAGTTTAGAGACTTGAAACTTGGGCTACCCCCCCCCCCCCCCCCATTTGGTGGGTGCTGAGCGCACCGGTGCTGGTTTCGTTGAGATCGGACATCGGGAACCCTTCGATCTTAAACAATTGTGTGTCTATTTTTTTTCCTAAGTTCCTCATGTGCTGAGACTTCGCTTACCCCCCTATTTATGACCATGCGCTTTCCATCGGTACCAGGATGGAGTCTCCACGACGTTCCTATCAACAGTTATGGCCAATTTAAAACTAGGGCTAAGGTCTGGGGTTAGGGTTAGGGTCTGAGATTAGGGTTAGGGTCTGAGATTAGGGTTAGGGTTTCAAGGTTAGGGTTAATTTATAGACTTGAAACTTGGGCTACCCCCCCTTTTTGGTGGGTGCTGAGCGCATCGGTGAGGGTTTCGTTGCGATCGGACATCGGGAACCCTTCGATCTTAAATAATTGTGTGCCTATTTTTTTCCCTTAGTTCCTCATCTGCTGAGACTTCGCCTGCCCCCCTATTTATGGCCATGCGATTTCCATCGGTACCAGGATGGAGTCTCCACGACGTTCCTATCAAAAATTATGGCCGATTTAAAACTAGGGCTAAGGTCTGGGGTTAGGGTTAGGGTCTGAGATTAGGGTTAGGGTTTCGGGTTAGGGTTAGTTTAGAGACTTGAAACTTGGGCTACCCCCCCCCCCCTATTTGGTGGGTGCTGATCGCAACGGTGCTGAGCCCACCGGTGCTGGTTTCGTTGAGATCGGACATTGGGAACCCTTCGATCTTAAACAATCGTGTGATTATTTTTTCCCCCTTAGGTCCTTATGTGCTGAGACTTCGCCTACCCCCTATTTATGGCCACGCGCTTTCCATCGGTACCAGGATGGAGTCTCTACGACGTTCCTATCAAAAGTTATGGCCGATTTAAAACTAGGGCTAAGGTCTGGGGTTAGGGTTAGGGTCTGAGATTAGGGTTAGAGTCTGAGATTAGGGTTAGGGTTTCAAGGTTAGGGTTAGTTTATAGACTTGAAATTTGGGTTACCCCCCCTATTTGGTGGGTGCTGAGCGCATCGGTGCTGGTTTCGTTGCGATTGGACATCGGGAACCCTTCGATCTTAAACAATTGTGTGCCTATTTTTTCCCCCTTAGGTCCTCATGTGCTGAAACTTCGCCTACCCCCCTATATATGGCCACGCGCTTTCCATCGGTACCAGGATGGAGTCTCTACGACGTTCCAAGGTGAGGGTTAGTTTAGAGACTTGAAACTTGGGCTACCCCCCCCCCCCCCCCCCCATTTGGTGGGTGCTGAGCGCACCGGTGCTGGTTTCGTTGCGATCGGACATCGGGAACCCTTCGATCTTAAACAATTGTGTGTCTATTTTTTTTCCTAAGTTCCTCATGTGCTGAGACTTCGCTTACCCCCCTATTTATGACCATGCGCTTTCCATCGGTACCAGGATGGAGTCTCCACGACGTTCCTATCAAAAGTTATGGCCAATTTAAAACTAGGGCTAAGGTCTGGGGTTAGGGTTAGGGTCTGAGATTAGGGTTAGGGTCTGAGATTAGGGTTAGGGTTTCAAGGTTAGGGTTAATTTATAGACTTGAAACTTGGGCTACCCCCCCTTTTTGGTGGGTGCTGAGCGCATCGGTGAGGGTTTCGTTGCGATCGGACATCGGGAACCCTTCGATCTTAAATAATTGTGTGCCTATTTTTTTCCCTTAGTTCCTCATCTGCTGAGACTTCGCCTGCCCCCCTATTTATGGCCATGCGATTTCCATCGGTACCAGGATGGAGTCTCCACGACGTTCCTATCAAAAATTATGGCCGATTTAAAACTAGGGCTAAGGTCTGGGGTTAGGGTTAGGGTCTGAGATTAGGGTTAGGGTTTCGGGGTTAGGGTTAGTTTAGAGACTTGAAACTTGGGCTACCCCCCCCCCCCTATTTGGTGGGTGCTGATCGCAACGGTGCTGAGCCCACCGGTGCTGGTTTCGTTGAGATCGGACATTGGGAACCCATCGATCTTAAACAATCGTGTGATTATTTTTTCCCCCTTAGGTCCTTATGTGCTGAGACTTCGCCTACCCCCTATTTATGGCCACGCGCTTTCCATCGGTACCAGGATGGAGTCTCTACGACGTTCCTATCAAAAGTTATGGCCGATTTAAAACTAGGGCTAAGGTCTGGGGTTAGGGTTAGGGTCTGAGATTAGGGTTAGAGTCTGAGATTAGGGTTAGGGTTTCAAGGTTAGGGTTAGTTTATAGACTTGAAACTTGGGTTACCCCCCCTATTTGGTGGGTGCTGAGCGCATCGGTGCTGGTTTCGTTGCGATCGGACATCGGGAACCCTTCGATATTAAACAATTGTGTGCCTTTTTTTTCCCCCTTAGGTCCTCATGTGCTGAATCTTCGCCTAACCCCTATATATGGCCACGTGCTTTCCATCGGTACCAGGATGGAGTCTCTACGACGTTCCAATCAAAAGTTATGGCCGATTTAAAACTAGGGCTAAGGTCTGGGGTTAGGGTTAGGGTCTGAGATTAGGGTTAGGGTTTCGGGGTTAGGGTTAGTTTAGAGACTTGAAACTTGGGCTACCCCCCTATTTGGTGGGTGCTGAGCGCAACAGTGCTGAGCCCACCGGTGCTGGTTTCGTTGAGATCGTACATCGGGAACCCTTCGATCTTAAACAATTGTGTGCCTATTTTTTCCCCCTTAGGTCCTCATGTGCTGAAACTTCGCCTACCCCCCTATATATGGCCACGCGCTTTCCATCGGTACCAGGATGGAGTCTCTACGACGTTCCAAGGTGAGGGTTAGTTTAGAGACTTGAAACTTGGGCTACCCCCCCCCCCCCCCCATTTGGTGGGTGCTGAGCGCACCGGTGCTGGTTTCGTTGCGATCGGACATCGGGAACCCTTCGATCTTAAACAATTGTGTGTCTATTTTTTTTCCTAAGTTCCTCATGTGCTGAGACTTCGCTTACCCCCCTATTTATGACCATGCGCTTTCCATCGGTACCAGGATGGAGTCTCCAGGACGTTCCTATCAAAAGTTATGGCCAATTTAAAACTAGGGCTAAGGTCTGGGGTTAGGGTTAGGGTCTGAGATTAGGGTTAGGGTCTGAGATTAGGGTTAGGGTTTCAAGGTTAGGGTTAATTTATAGACTTGAAACTTGGGCTACCCCCCCTTTTTGGTGGGTGCTGAGCGCATCGGTGAGGGTTTCGTTGCGATCGGACATCGGGAACCCTTCGATCTTAAATAATTGTGTGCCTATTTTTTTCCCTTAGTTCCTCATCTGCTGAGACTTCGCCTGCCCCCCTATTTATGGCCATGCGATTTCCATCGGTACCAGGATGGAGTCTCCACGACGTTCCTATCAAAAATTATGGCCGATTTAAAACTAGGGCTAAGGTCTGGGGTTAGGGTTAGGGTCTGAGATTAGGGTTAGGGTCTGAGATTAGGGTTAGGGTTTCAAGGTTAGGGTTAGTTTATAGACTTGAAACTTGGGTTACCCCCCCTATTTGGTGGGTGCTGAGCGCATCGGTGCTGGTTTCGTTGAGATCGTACATCGGGAACCCTTCGATCTTAAACAATTGTGTGCCTATTTTTTCCCCCTTAGGTCCTCATGTGCTGAAACTTCGCCTACCCCCCTATATATGGCCACGCGCTTTCCATCGGTACCAGGATGGAGTCTCTACGACGTTCCAAGGTGAGGGTTAGTTTAGAGACTTGAAACTTGGGCTACCCCCCCCCCCCCCCCCTATTTGGTGGGTGCTGAGCGCAGCGGTGCTGGTTTCGTTGCGATCGGACATCGGAAACCCTTCGATCTTAAACAATTGTGTGTCTATTTTTTTCCCAAAGTTCCTCATGTGCTGAGACTTCGCCTACCCCCCTATTTATGACCATGCGCTTTCCATCGGTACCAGGATGGAGTCTCCACGACGTTCCTATCAAAAGTTATGGCCAATTTAAAACTAGGGCTAAGGTCTGGGGTTAGGGTTAGGGTCTGAGATTAGGGTTAGGGTCTGAGATTAGGGTTTGGGTTTCAAGGTTAGGGTTAGTTTATAGACTTGAAACTTGGGCTACCCCCCCTTTTTGGTGGGTGCTGAGCGCATCGGTGAGGGTTTCGTTGCGATCGGACATCGGGAACCCTTCGATCTTAAATAATTGTGT
Organism: Echiichthys vipera; assembly: GCF_963691815.1. Lineage (NCBI taxonomy): Eukaryota > Metazoa > Chordata > Actinopteri > Perciformes > Trachinidae > Echiichthys > Echiichthys vipera. Next base: position 605,578 of record NC_139826.1, read on the forward strand.
GCCTATTTTTTTCCCTTAGTTCCTCATCTGCTGAGACTTCGCCTGCCCCCCTATTTATGGCCATGCGCTTTCCATCGGTACCAGGATGGAGTCTCCACGACGTTCCTATCAAAGGTTATGGCCGATTTAAAACTAGGGCTAAGGACTGGGGTTAGGGTTAGGGTCTGAGATTAGGGTTAGGGTTTCGGGGTTAGGGTTAGTTTAGAGACTTGAAACTTGGGCTACCCCCCCCCTATTTGGTGGGTGCTGATCGCAACGGTGCTGAGCCCACCGGTGCTGGTTTCGTTGAGATCGGACATTGGGAACCCTTCGATCTTAAACAATCGTGTGATTATTTTTTCCCCCTTAGGTCCTCATGTGCTGAGACTTCGCCTACCCCCCTATTGATGGCCACGTGCTTTCCATCGGTACCAGGATGGAGTCTCTACGACGTTCCAAGGTTAGGGTTAGTTTATAGACTTGAAACTTGGGCTACCCCCCCCCCCCTATTTGGTGGATGAAGAGCGCCCGGGGCTGGTTTCGTTGCGATCGGACATCAGGAACCCTTCGATCTTAAACAATTGTGTGCCTATTTTTTCCCCCTTATGTCCTCATGTGCTTAGACTTCGCCTACCCCCCTATTTATGGCCACGCGCTTTCCATCGGTACCAGGATGGAGTCTCTACGACGTTCCAAGGTTAGGGTTAGTTTAGAGACTTGAAACTTTGGCTACCCCCCCTATTTGGTGGGTGCTGAGCGCAACGGTGCTGGTTTCGTTGTGATCGGACATCGGGAACCCTTCCATCTCTAACAATTGTGTGCCTATTTTTTCCCCCTTAGGTGCTCATGTGCTGAGACTTCGCCTACCCCACTATTTATGGACATGCGCTTTCCATCGGTACCAGGATGGAGTCTCCACAACGTTCCTATCAAAAGTTATGGCCGATTTAAAACTAGGTAAGGTCTGGGGTTAGGGTTAGGGTCTGAGATTAGGGTTAGGGTTTCGGGGTTAAGGTTAGTTTAGAGACTTGAAACTTGGGCTACCCCCCCTATTTGGTGTGTGCTGAGCGCAACGGTGCTGAGCCCACCGGTGCTGGTTTCGTTGAGATCGGACATCGGGAACCCTTCGATCTTAAACAATTGTGTGCCTATTTTTTCCCCCTTAGGTCCTCATGTGCTGAAACTTCGCCTACCCCCCTATATATGGCCACGCGCTTTCCATCGGTACCAGGATGGAGTCTCTACGACGTTCCAAGGTGAGGGTTAGTTTAGAGACTTGAAACTTGGGCTACCCCCCCCCCCCCCTATTTGGTGGGTACTGAGCGCACCGGGGCTGGTTTCGTTGCGATCGGACATCGGGAACCCTTCGATCTTAAACAATTGTGTGTCTATTTTTTTCCCTAAGTTCCTCATGTGCTGAGACTTCGCCTACCCCCCTATTTATCACCATGCGCTTTCCATCGGTACCAGGATGGAGTCTCCACGACGTTCCTATCAAAAGTTATGGCCAATTTAAAACTAGGGCTAAGGTCTGGCGTTAGGGTTAGGGTCTGAGATTAGGGTTAGGGTCTGAGATTAGGGTTCGGGTTCCAAGATGAGGGTTAGTTTAGAGACTTGAAACTTGGGCTACCCCCCCACCCCCCCCCCCCCCGAATTTGGTGGGTGCTGAGCGCACCGGTGCTGGTTTCGTTGCGATCGGACATCGGGAACCCTTCGATCTTAAACAATTGTGTGCCTATTTTTTCCCCCTTAGGTCCTCATGTGCTGAGACTTGGCCTACCCCCTATTTATGGCCACGCGCTTTCCATCGGTACCAGGATGGAGTCTCTACAACGTTACTATCAAAAGTTATGGCCGATTTAAAACTAGGGCTAAGGTCTGGGGTTAGGGTTAGGGTCTGAGATTAGGGTTAGGGTTTCATGGTTAGGGTTAGTTTAGAGACATGAAACTTGGGCTACCCCCCCCCTATTTGGTGGGTGCTGAGCGCACCGCTGCTGGTTTCGTTGCGATCGGACATCGGGAACCCTTCGATCTTAAACAATTGTGTGCCTTTTTTTCCCCCTTAGTTCCTCATGTGCTGAGACTTCGCCTACCCCCCTATTTATGGCCATGCGCTTTCCATCGGTACCAGGATGGAGTCTCCACGACGTTCCTATCAAAAGTTATGGCCGATTTAAAACTAGGGCTAAGGTCTGGGGTTAGGGTTAGGGTCTGAGATTAGGGTTAGGTTTTCGGGGTTAGGGTTAGTTTAGAGACTTGAAACTTGGGCTACCCCCCCCCCCCTATTTGGTGGGTGCTGAGCGCAACGGTGCTGAGCCCACCGGTGCTGGTTTCGTTGAGATCGGACATCGGGAACCCTTCGATCTTAAACAATTGTGCGCCTATTTTTTCCCCCTTATGTCCTCATGTGCTGAGACTTCGCCTACCCCCCTATTTATGGCCATGCGCTTTCCATCGGTACCAGGATGGAGTCTCTACAACGTTACTATCAAAAGTTATGGCCGATTTAAAACTAGGGCTAAGGTCTGGGGTTAGGGTTAGGGTCTGAGATTAGGGTTAGGGTTTCAAGGTTAGGGTTAGTTTAGAGACTTGAAACTTGGGCTACCCCCCCCCCCCCTATTTGGTGGATGCTGAGCGCCCGGGGCTGGTTTCGTTGCGATCGGACATCAGGAACCCTTCGATCTTAAACAATTGTGTGCCTATTTTTCCCCCTTATGTCCTCATGTGCTGAGACTTCGCCTACCCCCCTATTTATGGCAACGCGCTTTCCATTGGTACCAGGATGGACTCTCTACGACGTTCCTACCAAAAGTTATGGCCGGTTTAAAACTAGGGCTAAGGTCTGGGGTTAGGGTTGGGGTCTGAGATTAGGGTTAGGGTCTGAGAATAGGGTTAGGGTTCAATTCCCCCTATCCCATTCTACTTTTGGAGACTCTAGGAACGACGAGTAGCCCTGCATTCTCAGAGCGCAGAGATCTAGTTGGGTGATACGGTACTATGAGCTCTTTAAGATACGACGGAGCCTGACCAATAAGAGCTTTGTACGTAAGGAGAAGGATTTTAAATTCTATTCTAGATTTTACAGGTAGCCAGTGCAGAGAAGCTAATACAGGAGAAATATGTTCTCTTCTATTTGTTTTAGTTAGTTCACGAGCTGCAGCATTTTGGACCAACTGGAGACTCTTAACAGACTTATTGGAGCAGCCTGATAATAAGGAATTGCAATAGTCCAGCCTAGAAGTAACAAATGCATGAACAAGTTTCTCTGCATCTTTCTGAGACACAATGTTCCTAATTTTTGCAATATTACGCAGGTGAAAATATGCAGTCCTTGTTGTTAGTTTTATGTGAGAATCGAAGGACATATCCTGATCAAAAATAACACCCAGATTCCTTACTGTGGTGCTGGAGGACAACACAACATCATCCAGAGTAACAATGTCTTTAGCTATTGAATTATGGAGGCCTTTGGGGCCAAGTACAATAATTTCAGTTTTGTTGAGTTTAACATCAGGAAATTGCAGGTCATCCAGCTTTTTATTTCCTTAATGCACATTTGAAGTTTATCTAACTGATGGGTTTCTTCTGGTTTGATCGACAAATATAATTGTGTATCATCAGCATAACAATGAAAATTTATGGAGTGCTTCCTTATAGTATTTCCTAAGGGAAGCATATATAAGGTGAAAAGAATCGGTCCAAGGACAGAACCCTGTGGGACTCCGTGACTAACTTTAGTGTGCATGGAGGATTTGTCATTAACATGTACAAACTGAGATCTATCTGATAAATATGACTTAAACCAGCTCAGTGCGGTTCCTTTAATGCCGATCAGATGCTCTAGTCTGTGTAGCAGGATGTGATGGTCAATAGTGTCGAAGGCAGCACTAAGATCTAGTAAGACAAGTACAGAGACAAGTCCTTTGTCTGAAGCTATTAGAAGGTCGTTAGTAATTTTCACCAGTGCTGTCTCAGTGCTATGATTTGCTCTAAATCCTGACTGGAAATCCTCAAATAACTCATTATTATGTAAAAAGTCACACAACTGATTGGCAACTAATTTCTCGTGGATCTTAGAGAGAAAAGGAAGGTTAGATATAGGTCTATAGTTGGCTAGTACCTCAGGATCAAGACTGGGCTTTTTAAGAAGAGGTTTAATTACAGCTACTTTAAAAGACTGTGGTACATAACCTGCTGATGAAGACATGTTAATCATATCTAATACAGGAGTGCTAATACATAAAAGTTATGGCCGATTTAAAACTAGGGCTAAGGTCTGGGGTTAGGGTTAGGGTCTGAGATTAGGATTAGGGTTTCGGGGTTAGGGTTAGTTAAGAGACTTGAAACTTGGGCTACCCCCCCTAATTGGTGGGTTCTGAGCGCACCGGTGCTGGTTTGGTTGCGATTGGACATCGGGAACCCTTCCATCTCTAACAATTGTGTGCCTAATTTTTCCCCCTTAGGTGCTCATGTGCTGAGACTTCGCCTACTCCCCTATTTATGGCCACGCGCTTTCCATCGGTACCAGGATGGAGTCTCTACGACGTTCCAAGGTTAGGGTTAGTTTATAGACTTGAAACTTGGGCTACCCCCCCCCCCCCTATTTGGTGGATGCTGAGCGCCCGGGGCTGGTTTCGTTGCAATCGGACATCAGGAACCCTTCGATCTTAAACAATTGTGCGCCTATTTTTTCCCCCTTAGGTCCTCATGTGCTGAAACTTCGCCTACCCCCCTATATATGGCCACGCGCTTTCCATCGGTACCAGGATGGAGTCTCTACGACGTTCCAAGGTTAGGGTTAGTTTATAGACTTGAAACTTGGGCTACCCCCCCCCCCCCCCCCTATTTGGTGGATGCTGAGCGCCCGGGGCTGGTTTCGTTGCAATCGGACATCAGGAACCCTTCAAACTTAAACAATTGTGCGCCTATTTTTTCCCCCTTATGTCCTCATGTGCTGAGACTTCGCCTACCCCCCTATTTATGGCCATGCGCTTTCCATCGGTACCAGGATGGAGTCTCTACAACGTTACTATCAAAAGTTATGGCCGATTTAAAACTAGGGCTAAGGTCTGGGGTTAGGGTTAGGGTCTGAGATTAGGGTTAGGGTTTCAAGGTTAGGGTTAGTTTAGAGACTTGAAACTTGGGCTACCCCCCCCCCCCCTATTTGGTGGATGCTGAGCGCCCGGGGCTGGTTTCGTTGCGATCGGACATCAGGAACCCTTCGATCTTAAACAATTGTGTGCCTATTTTTCCCCCTTATGTCCTCATGTGCTGAGACTTCGCCTACCCCCCTATTTATGGCAACGCGCTTTCCATTGGTACCAGGATGGACTCTCTACGACGTTCCTACCAAAAGTTATGGCCGGTTTAAAACTAGGGCTAAGGTCTGGGGTTAGGGTTGGGGTCTGAGATTAGGGTTAGGGTCTGAGAATAGGGTTAGGGTTCAATTCCCCCTATCCCATTCTACTTTTGGAGACTCTAGGAACGACGAGTAGCCCTGCATTCTCAGAGCGCAGAGATCTAGTTGGGTGATACGGTACTATGAGCTCTTTAAGATACGACGGAGCCTGACCAATAAGAGCTTTGTACGTAAGGAGAAGGATTTTAAATTCTATTCTAGATTTTACAGGTAGCCAGTGCAGAGAAGCTAATACAGGAGAAATATGTTCTCTTCTATTTGTTTTAGTTAGTTCACGAGCTGCAGCATTTTGGACCAACTGGAGACTCTTAACAGACTTATTGGAGCAGCCTGATAATAAGGAATTGCAATAGTCCAGCCTAGAAGTAACAAATGCATGAACAAGTTTCTCTGCATCTTTCTGAGACACAATGTTCCTAATTTTTGCAATATTACGCAGGTGAAAATATGCAGTCCTTGTTGTTAGTTTTATGTGAGAATCGAAGGACATATCCTGATCAAAAATAACACCCAGATTCCTTACTGTGGTGCTGGAGGACAACACAACATCATCCAGAGTAACAATGTCTTTAGCTATTGAATTATGGAGGCCTTTGGGGCCAAGTACAATAATTTCAGTTTTGTTGAGTTTAACATCAGGAAATTGCAGGTCATCCAGCTTTTTATTTCCTTAATGCACATTTGAAGTTTATCTAACTGATGGGTTTCTTCTGGTTTGATCGACAAATATAATTGTGTATCATCAGCATAACAATGAAAATTTATGGAGTGCTTCCTTATAGTATTTCCTAAGGGAAGCATATATAAGGTGAAAAGAATCGGTCCAAGGACAGAACCCTGTGGGACTCCGTGACTAACTTTAGTGTGCATGGAGGATTTGTCATTAACATGTACAAACTGAGATCTATCTGATAAATATGACTTAAACCAGCTCAGTGCGGTTCCTTTAATGCCGATCAGATGCTCTAGTCTGTGTAGCAGGATGTGATGGTCAATAGTGTCGAAGGCAGCACTAAGATCTAGTAAGACAAGTACAGAGACAAGTCCTTTGTCTGAAGCTATTAGAAGGTCGTTAGTAATTTTCACCAGTGCTGTCTCAGTGCTATGATTTGCTCTAAATCCTGACTGGAAATCCTCAAATAACTCATTATTATGTAAAAAGTCACACAACTGATTGGCAACTAATTTCTCGTGGATCTTAGAGAGAAAAGGAAGGTTAGATATAGGTCTATAGTTGGCTAGTACCTCAGGATCAAGACTGGGCTTTTTAAGAAGAGGTTTAATTACAGCTACTTTAAAAGACTGTGGTACATAACCTGCTGATGAAGACATGTTAATCATATCTAATACAGGAGTGCTAATACATAAAAGTTATGGCCGATTTAAAACTAGGGCTAAGGTCTGGGGTTAGGGTTAGGGTCTGAGATTAGGATTAGGGTTTCGGGGTTAGGGTTAGTTAAGAGACTTGAAACTTGGGCTACCCCCCCTAATTGGTGGGTTCTGAGCGCACCGGTGCTGGTTTGGTTGCGATTGGACATCGGGAACCCTTCCATCTCTAACAATTGTGTGCCTAATTTTTCCCCCTTAGGTGCTCATGTGCTGAGACTTCGCCTACTCCCCTATTTATGGCCACGCGCTTTCCATCGGTACCAGGATGGAGTCTCTACGACGTTCCAAGGTTAGGGTTAGTTTATAGACTTGAAACTTGGGCTACCCCCCCCCCCTATTTGGTGGATGCTGAGCGCCCGGGGCTGGTTTCGTTGCAATCGGACATCAGGAACCCTTCGATCTTAAACAATTGTGCGCCTATTTTTTCCCCCTTAGGTCCTCATGTGCTGAAACTTCGCCTACCCCCCTATATATGGCCACGCGCTTTCCATCGGTACCAGGATGGAGTCTCTACGACGTTCCAAGGTTAGGGTTAGTTTATAGACTTGAAACTTGGGCTACCCCCCCCCCCCCTATTTGGTGGATGCTGAGCGCCCGGGGCTGGTTTCGTTGCAATCGGACATCAGGAACCCTTCAAACTTAAACAATTGTGCGCCTATTTTTTCCCCCTTATGTCCTCATGTGCTGAGACTTCGCCTACCCCCCTATTTATGGCCATGCGCTTTCCATCGGTACCAGGATGGAGTCTCCACGACGTTCCTATCAAAAGTTATGGCCGATTTAAAACTAGGGCTAAGGTCTGGGGTTAGGGTTAGGGTCTGAGATTAGGGTTAGGGTTTCGGGGTTAGGGTTAGTTTAGAGACTTGAAACTTGGGCTACCCCCACTATTTGGTGGGTGCTGAGCGCAACGGTGCTGAGCCCACCGGTGCTGGTTTCGTTGCGATCGGACATCGGGAACCCTTCGATCTTAAACAATTGTGTGTCTATTTTTTTCCCTAAGATCCTCATGTGCTAAGACTTCGCCTACCCCCCTATTTATGGCCATGCGCTTTCCATCGGTACTAGGATGGAGTCTCCACGACGTTCCTATCAAAAGTTATGGCCAATTTAAAACTAGGGCTAAGGTCTGGGGCTAGGGTTAGGGTCTGAGATTAGGGTTAGGGTCTGAGATTAGGGTTAGGGTTTCAAGGTTAGGATTAGTTTATAGACTTGAAACTTGGGCTACCCCCCCCTTTTTGGTGGGTGCTGAGCGCATCCGTGCTGGTTTCGTTGCGATCGGACATCGGGAACCCTTCGATCTTAAACAATTGTGTGCCTATTTTTTCCCCCTTAGGTCCTCATGTGCTGAAACTTCGCCTACCCCCCTATTTATGGCCACGCGCTTTCCATCGGTACCAGGATGGAGTCTCTACGACGTTCCAAGGTTAGGGTTAGTTTATAGACTTGAAACTTGGGCTACCCCCCCCCCCCCTATTTGGTGGATGCTGAGCGCCCGGGGCTGGTTTCGTTGCAATCGGAGATCAGGAGCCCTTCGATCTTAAACAATTGTGCGCCTATTTTTTCCCCCTTAGGTCCTCATGTGCTGAAACTTCGCCTACCCCCCTATATATGGCCACGCGCTTTCCATCGGTACCAGGATGGAGTCTCTACGACGTTCCAAGGTTAGGGTTAGTTTATAGACTTGAAACTTGGGCTACCCCCCCCCCCCCTATTTGGTGGATGCTGAGCGCCCGGGGCTGGTTTCGTTGCAATCGGACATCAGGAACCCTTCAAACTTAAACAATTGTGCGCCTATTTTTTCCCCCTTATGTCCTCATGTGCTGAGACTTCGCCTACCCCCCTATTTATGGCCATGCGCTTTCCATCGGTACCAGGATGGAGTCTCCACGACGTTCCTATCAAAAGTTATGGCCGATTTAAAACTAGGGCTAAGGTCTGGGGTTAGGGTTAGGGTCTGAGATTAGGGTTAGGGTTTCGGGGTTAGGGTTAGTTTAGAGACTTGAAACTTGGGCTACCCCCACTATTTGGTGGGTGCTGAGCGCAACGGTGCTGAGCCCACCGGTGCTGGTTTCGTTGCGATCGGACATCGGGAACCCTTCGATCTTAAACAATTGTGTGTCTATTTTTTTCCCTAAGATCCTCATGTGCTAAGACTTCGCCTACCCCCCTATTTATGGCCATGCGCTTTCCATCGGTACTAGGATGGAGTCTCCACGACGTTCCTATCAAAAGTTATGGCCAATTTAAAACTAGGGCTAAGGTCTGGGGCTAGGGTTAGGGTCTGAGATTAGGGTTAGGGTCTGAGATTAGGGTTAGGGTTTCAAGGTTAGGATTAGTTTATAGACTTGAAACTTGGGCTACCCCCCCCTTTTTGGTGGGTGCTGAGCGCATCCGTGCTGGTTTCGTTGCGATCGGACATCGGGAACCCTTCGATCTTAAACAATTGTGTGCCTATTTTTTCCCCCTTAGGTCCTCATGTGCTGAAACTTCGCCTACCCCCCTATTTATGGCCACGCGCTTTCCATCGGTACCAGGATGGAGTCTCTACGACGTTCCAAGGTTAGGGTTAGTTTATAGACTTGAAACTTGGGCTACCCCCCCCCCCCCTATTTGGTGGATGCTGAGCGCCCGGGGCTGGTTTCGTTGCAATCGGAGATCAGGAGCCCTTCGATCTTAAACAATTGTGTGCCTATTTTTTCCCCCTTATATCCTCATGTGCTGAGACTTCGCCTACCCTCCTATTTATGGCCACGCGCTTTCCATCGGTACCAGGATGGAGTCTCTACGACGTTCCAAGGTTAGGGTTAGTTTAGAGACTTGAAACTTGGGCTACCCCCCCCCCCCCCCCCCCCCTATTTTGTGGATGCTGAGCGCCCGGGGCTGGTTTCGTTGCAATCGGACATCAGGAACCCTTCGATCTTAAGGCTGGGCGTAAACACCGGGATAAGAAGAGGAGATATAAACCATCTCTCCCTTCCATCACCATGGGGAACGTGAGGTCGCTGGCTAACAAGATGGACGAGCTGGCGGGCCTGGGGCCTCATGTACTAAGAATTGCGTGGCTTTCTTACTAAAACATGGCGTACGCTAGAATCCAGAAACTGGCGTAAGCACAAAAAAATTCAGATGTATCAATGTGTGCGTACGCATGGATCCAAGGACTTTTCCTTTGTACATCCCAATCAACGTGGAATTGAGCGCACATGTAGAAGTGCTAAACTCCTCCCTGTCCACGCCCCCATTTAAATATGCAAATCAATGTAAATAGGGCCTGCACCGGGGATTCCCTCTCTGCACTATCAGATTTAAACGATGAGTAAAGGTAAGAAGCGCAACTTCAACGAGTCTAAGCTCGAAATTTTATTAAATGAAGTGGAGACCGAAGAGCGGTTTTATTTGGTAGCCTCTCTTCAGGGATAAACACAAAGAAAAAGACATTTCTGGGGAGTGTGTGTGTGAGGCAGTGAACGCTGTTGGGTCGGAGCAGCGCACAACCACTGAAATAAAAAAAAAAATGGTCCGACGTGAAGCGGAGGATTTCGGCCCACCGCCGAAGTATCACCGCAACGGGCGGGGTGACAGGAGGGGAGGAACTGACCCCCTTTGACCAGAGAGTGGCGGCTATTGTGGAGGGAACAGCTCTAAGCGGAGTTGTGGGGGGCCATGAAGGCGACACAGATCATCCTCAAGGTAAATGTGTTAAACTCAGAAATGTCATTATACTAGGCTGCTCACATTACACATGCTCGTGCGTTAAGTTGCCAGGATATAAACACATTGACTCATGTTTAATTACTTCATTTTTTTTAATTATTATTTCTCAATAGACGATGAGACAGGAGAGGGCTCCTCCCTCTGCACCGTGCGCCCTGGCGTCTCCACCGGCACCTCCAGCACCACGCGCCCCGGCGACTCCACGCCAGCTGACGTCCGCCCGACTGGCCGTGTCCTTTCACAAGCTGTGCTGGAATCACAGGAGGAAATAGTGAGAGCAATCCGTGGCGTCAGTGATCTTCTAGATCACATTGTCAATGCACTGGGAGATATTTATCATGCAATAAATGCACGTACAAAGTAAATCGTGTCCTTGCCTCTTTACATCATTGAAATCAGACGCTGACGGGCCCGTATCGCTTTGCGGGATGGGTCGAGGTTGACGGGTCCGGCATCCGGTTCCTCCGGTGGGGGGGATGTGCTCTGGCAGTGGTATGCCATGGCGGTGTGCCAAGTTGTGCAGGACACCATAGGCCAGCACGATGCGGCACACCTTCTCAGGTGTGTACAGCAGCACCCCGGCCGACCTGTCTAGACAGCGCCAGCGCCCCTTCAATAGGTCAATTGCCCTCTCCACCACTGCCCGAGTTCGGGAATGGCGGTCGTTGTATCTCCCCTCTTGGTCGGTGCCGGGGTTAGTGAGAGGGGTCAACAGCCACGTTCTCAGGGGGTAACTATATATATATATATATATATATATATATATATATATATATATATATATATATATAACTCACACTACTGTTCGCGGGAAAACTAACAGGACAAAATAACTGCATTACAAGGATTGACAAGACTGATCACACTTATATTAATGACTGCAGAGGTTCCAACTTTACGCACGCGTTTATTGAGACGAATAATGAACACAAGGAGACATTCTTTTTTCACCAGGGAAAAAAACAAATACACATATTTGAATGCGCGTGTCCAAACGGGCATTGTGCTGGTTTAAATTCGGGGCGCATTAAACGGATACATGATTTACTCACCGAGAAGCCACCCATCGCGCACCGTGCCAGCCTCCAACCTGTTACCAACCATGCTATTGTTTAGATTGAACGAGTCATGCGTTGCCAGAAATCCCAGAGTGGTCAGCACCTGTGTGGGAATGGACAACCCCTGGCTACTGGGCGTGTGTCGTTCTAAGTCTGGCCGCGGCTCCGCGCACAGCTCCAGTAACACTGGCCTCGGCAACCCGAAACGACTCATGAGCCAGTTGTCGTCATTTGCAAACAGATCTTCCCGCTCTCTAAACACCCTCTCACGGCTGACATAACCATTTGCGATGTCTTCTAACAAGGCCAAGGCTGCCATTGTTAATTCCATTTTTTATTAAATTGCGCATGCTTTTATATCCTTCTCCTTATTTTATATCCTTACGATTGCAAACACGTGTGTGTTAATTGTCCATTAATGTGTCTCTGATGCGCACATTACACTGAGGATGAATTGTTTTCACATAACTAACAGTTTCCCAGCATCACCTCTAAGTGTCGCCAACGAAACAATAGCTGTAGAAACGTGCGTACGACAGCCATGAAGTTTGCGTGGCGCACCGCACATTTCCACGGTCATTTCACTTTTGATACATCCGAACGTTGGCGTGGAAAATGGCGTACGCCACGTTTTTGTGCGTACGCAACATTGATACATGAGGCCCCAGGACCGGCTGAGCGGTGGGTCATTAATATAATGGTTAAGTACAGCTTGGAGACTATAGCCTAAGGCCATTGAGCTGGCCTTTACCGTTTCTGAGAGTGGTATACAAATCTCAGAAAATGCCACTGACCTGCTATTTCTTCACGGTCTTAAGGTCTAAAACTACATCTTTATCCTGACACTAGTCTTCAAAGCATTTGACAGCTGATCTTGTTTGCTAAATGGTGTTCTGTCCATGGTTTTTTTTCATGTTCATTAACCTCCCTTTGACATATGGCATTTTTTAGATCAGAAAAGAAGATTCGCAAAAAGTACAATAAACGGTCCACAGAGATGTTTCTGTCCACAAAATGTACTTGTGCTTTGTGAAATATTTTGAAATTGAATGTGTGTGTCTCTGTCTGTGATTGTTCTATCAGTACTATCGCAAGGATACAGTTCCGCCTCCCAGACGGCTCATCCTTCACAAACCAGTTCCCCTCACAGAGCAGACTGCATGAGGCTTGGCACTTTGCTGTTCAGGTCTGTCTAACTAACTTATTTCCATACTCTCACTGTGCTTCTACTTATAAGTATGTTTGATTATTTTTTTATTGCCTCTCTGAGAGGATGAGATGATCTTTATGACATATATCTGGGCAGCTTTGAGTATGTTTTGCCTTTTTTGTCTGACGATAAACAAACTATTGTGACCATGTGATGCAGATAAAGTTATCAGACTGTTTCCACTGCAACAGTAGAGAGAAAAGGGTCCAATAAAAAGGTTCATGTCTGATGAGATCTATCTTACTGGAATGATGCATTTATAGCTATTGGAGCTAATAGGGAGTGAGGTGATCTATTTTAGTTCTGTTTAGTTTGATCTGCTCCTTTCATAAAAACCTGCTCTGCAGCAGGTAAGCCGTACAGCATGGTGATGTAGGTAGCATACAAGTGAGACATTTTCAATTTGAGACTTTGTCAATCTCCAAGAAAGCTGGATAACTCAACAATCTTGCTCTGTGATACAGGCCCCTGGTGTTAAATATCATGAGCATCTGGACACAACTGTGCGTCCTTAGATTTCCACATCAGTCAGACAGTCTTTGAATAATGTGAAGGTAGACTAAAGTGTACTACATGGCACTATAGATCTATTCATTTTGGTCCCTTTTAAATATCTTGTGCTGGTTGTATCTCGGGAAGTGGGGAACCGCTATGGGAACTTCTCCCTGGCGACCATGTTCCCTCGACGAGAGTTCACCAGTGAAGACCTGAGCAAGACTCTGCTGGAACTGGCTCCAAGTGCTTCCATCGTGCTTCTGCCAGTGAGTAGACAAGAGACAAATCCCGCAAGTTATAATATTTAATCGGTACAAATGAGACAAGTGACAGACTTAGTAAGTGAGAGAAGGCAGGGCTTTGTGGGCACTGCAGTGGTGTACATTTCAGCTTGCTGTTGGAGAGAAGAGTAAGTGACGCTGGTAAATGGGTAAAGATTACGTGGAAAATGAGCAATGAAACCTTTTCAAATATTTAGGGGTGACCCCGAATAGTCGACTATTCGACAATTCGCTCCGAGGAGCCTGATTCTGCCAATCTCATAGTCGAATCATCGCAAAATGCGCAAAATGTGTTTATGAAACAATGGATTATTCCATTCTGGCTATGGGTGTGCTGAATGTCTGATTTTTACATATAGATGCTTGGTTTCTCCCAATAAACCATGGTTAATAGCCTATTTGAGTATAAATTTAAGCCTATTAATAAATCCTGTTGCTAAAAATGTGAAAATAACTCATGTGCCTTTAATCCGTCGCCTTAGTGTGCGTGAATAACCCCCTCCCCCTCTTAGACTCTATACAGGATCTGGCACTGTCAGAGCACATCTTGGCTGGGCTTTGGCTTGGCTGGTACATTATTAGAGAGGGAGAGACACAGAGAGAGTAAGACAGAGACAGACAGAAATTAGCTGTAATAATATGAATATGACTTACGAGTTATAGCAGTGAATATAGATATGATTAGTACAAATAATGGCAGTTTTGGATAATAGAAATTTGAATAACAATAATTATGGTTGTGAATATGAATATAACCGAAAGAACGAGATCACGGGTACAAGTGGCTGAAATGGGTTTTCTCAGGAGTGGCTGGAGTCTCCCTTAGAGATAGGGTGAGAAGTTCAGCCATCCGTGAGGAACTCGGAGTAGAGCCGCTGCTCCTTTGCGTTGAAAGGAGCCAGTTGAGGTGGTTCAGGCATCTAGTAAGGTTGTTCCAGGCACGTCCAGCTTTGAGGAGGCCTCGGGGAACACCCACTAGGTGGAAAGATTATATCTCCACACTGGCCTGGGAACGCCATGGGATCCCCCAGTTAGAGCTAGTTAAACTTTCCGGGAAAGGAAAGTTTGGGGTCACCTGCTAGAGCTGCTGCCCCCGTGACCCGACCCTGGATAAGCGGTTTAAGTTGAGATGAGATGAATATGATAGAATGATATTGAAGGTACTATGCCTCTCATAGGTCAGATTATGAGGCTGAGTAGCCTCAATAAATGTAAGGCAAGGAAAGTCTATTTGTATAGCACAATTCAACAACAGGATAATTCAAAGTGCTTTACATAAAACATTAAAAGCAAAACAAACGCATAAAACACATAAAAGGTCATTTATAACTTATAAAGGATTGTTACAGTTACAGTGCAGTTTACTGAAAAGCAGCAGCAAATGGAGATTCAGTCTTGATTTAAAGTTTGTTCCAGATATGTGGAGCATAAAAACTGAACGCTGCCTCACCATGTTTAGACCTGACTCTGTGGACACAGAGCAGACCTGTCCCATGTTTAGTCCTGACTCTGGGGAGACAGAGCAGACCTGTCCCATGTTTAGTCCTGACTCTGGGGACACAGAGCAGACCTGTCCCATGTTTAGTCCTGACTCTGGGGACACAGAGCAGACCTGTCCTAGAGGATCTGAGAGGTCTGGATGGTTCGTAGCTGAGCAGAAGATCTGAAATGTATTTTGGTCCTAAACCATTCAGTGCTTTGTAAACCAACAGAAGTATTTTGAAATCAATTCTTTGACAGACAGGAAGCCAGTGTAATGATCTGAGGACTGGAGTGATATGATCGACTTTTTTGGTCATAGTGAGGACTCGAGCAGCAGCATTCTGAATTAACTGCAGCTGTCTGATAGACTTTGTTGGGAGACCTGTAAAGACGCTGTTACAGTAGTTGAGCCTGCTGAAGATAAATGCATGGACAAGTTATTCCAAATCCTGCTGACACATAAGCTCTTTAATCCTTGATATATTCTTTAGGTGATAGTAGGCTGGCTTTGTAATTGCTTTAATGTGGCTGTTGAAGTTCAGGTCAGAGTCCATGACTACACAAGTGTCTGGCTTGGTTTGTGGTTTTTAGCATTACTGTGTGTTGTTGGGTGTTTTTTATTTATTTAGTCTGAGAAAACTCTGCTCCATCCAATCATTGATTTGTTCAATGCATCTACACAGTACTTGTACTATAGTCGCCTGGTGATATAGTTATGCAGATTGTCATCTGCATAGCTGTGGTAACATATGTTGTTGTCTTTCATGATCTGAGCCAGTAGCAGCATGTAGATATTAAACAGAAGAGGCCCCAGAATGAAGCCTTTGGGAACTCCACATGTAATTTTTGTCCATTCAGATGTATAATTACCTATAGACACAAAGTAGTTCCTGTCATTCAAGTAGGATTCAAACCATTTTACTACTGTACCAGAAAGTTCCACCCACTTTTCCAGACGGTCCAGTTCTGATCGACTTTGTCGAATGCAGCACTGAGATCCAATAATACGAAGACTGAAATCTTGCCATTTTCCGTGTTTAAGTGGATGTCATTGAAGACCTTGTAGGTACTTTAGGATTAATTGGATCAAAAGTGTGACTATCAAATTAAATATTTGAAAAAGAAAATTAATAAAGAAAAATTAATAAAAATTAATAACTTTAATTTATTAAAAACTTCACATGGAGAACCAATTAAATGTAGGGCCTTGACTCACGTTCAGATTATGAGATTGAGTATTCTCAATAAATGTATCGTTAATCAAGTAAATAATAGCTATCAACAATAATTATCAAAGATAATAATAAAAATGACTAGTTAAACCAGAGTTCCTCTGGGCACCACCGACATAGACGGAGTGACAACTAATATAAAAGTCTCATTAAATATATTAAACTACTAATTAAGGGTTGAACACCGATAAATGTAATAGTTTAATCAGTTGAAGGATTTAAAAGTTATTTTCTTAGTAGAGGCTGGCTCGGTCATCTTTGTGTAATATTGAATAAACAGACATTTATGAACAAATTAATAAATGCAACAAACCAAACACAATAGTGTGTGTGTGTGTGTGTGTGTGTGTGTGTGTGTGTGTGTGTGTGTGTGTGTGTGTGTGTGTGTGTGTGTGTGTGTGTGTGTGTGTGTGTGTGTGTGTGTGGAGTTGTGGGGCTTGGACCCCTGCAGAGATGCTGTGAACATTTACACAAAAGCCGACAGGCTGAAGACCTCAGAAGTTCTAATTCAGGTTATAACAAAGTTACAGTTCTATGCTTAGCCGTTCATACAGTCTTATAACATGTTATGATGCCCAGTTGGTGATTAGTTACCAGTCCATGAGATGAGAGATCTCTTGGTTGTTGCTCTTAGACAAAAGGGGACTCAGATCGCTCTTTGTTCTGCTCAGTTGAGTTGGTAACTGGTTGGTTAACCTGGCTGGTGATCCTACTCCATACAGGCCATGTTCAGGGCCTAGGGACAGCGGGCAGCTGGTCCCTGGATCCAGCAGAAGAGCGTCAAGTTAAGTGTGGAGATTCGAAGAAAGGGTCCAAGGAAGAGAGGCCAAGAGAGAGAGGAAGGGGGTGTCCTACAGTTTTATAGACACTGATAATGTCATCACCAGAGGTCAGGTCCGCCAATGAACTGACAGTCTGGGGTCCCTTGGAGAGTTCACACCTGGGTGGGACCTGTTGTGGGGGAAGGTTGCATGGCAGGCCTTTCTCTGTGACCATGCCCTCAGGGGCAAAGGCTGCCAGGCTTTTGGGCCTAGTTATTCCCTTTGTTTGATCAGGCTGAGGCCTTCTCATAATCAAACTGTTCATTTCTGGATTAACGTGAACTTTCAATCATCTTTGGGATGCCGGTTGCACCTACAACCTTAACAAGAGCTGTCTCGGTGCTGTGATGTGGCCTAAAACCTGACTGGAAAACATCCAAACAGCTGTTCATTATCATGTTGTTCAGCTGCTTTAAAACGACTTTTTCAATGATTTTGCTAAGGAAAGGGGGTTTGATATTGGTTTATAATTGTTTATCAGTGAAGTGTCTAAATTGTTCTTTTTTAAGAGAAGCTTGATAATAGCAGTTTTCAGGACCTGTGGGAAGACACCTGAGAGAAGGGACGTGTTTACAATCTGTAGAAGATCTGAGGCCATGCAGTTTGATACATCTTTGAAAAGGCCTGTTGGGAGAATATCGAGGCAGCAGGAGGAGGATTTCAAATGTTGTATAATGTCCTCCAAGGTCATATGGTAAATCTCATGAATCTTTGCCATGGTATTTGAGTTAGGGTTAGGTGGACACATGGACAGCACATGTCCTGCACCTGATGTGGAGGCACTGACTGCTTGCATAATTTTTTACATTTTGTAATTGAAAAAGGAGGCAAATTTATTGCAGGCCCTGGTGGAAAGCAGTTCAGGTGCTACTGACACAGGAGGGTTTTTTAACCTGTTGACAGTAGAAAACAAGGCATGTGCTTTATTATTGTTTTTGGCAATGATGTCAGGGAAGAAGGATTGTCTTTCATTTCTCAGTTTCAAGTTGTAGATTTTTAGTCTTTCTTTATAGATGTCATAGTGAACCTGGAGATTTGTTTTCCACCACCTGCGTTGAACTTTCCGACACTCTCTTTTTTCTATTCTTAGCAACGTGGAATTTCTCCATGGAGACCACTTTCACCTTAATGGGTGCAATGGCATCAGAAATTTGTGTAGGTTGGTTTGACATCACCGAGCTGAGAGGTCGGACTTGCGCTGAGCTCCCGAGGCGCAAGATGGCATCTCGGGTGCAGGTGGCTACTCCTCACAGCTAGTTCAGGAAGCAGCGACCGCCCCAGACCCTTTATCATCAAAATGACTGCAGAGGTGCGCCGTGGCTACTGCAGTGTGACATTTCCAACTTTGCGCACGCCGGTTCCGGCGCTGTGTAAAGCGGCAGCCAGCAACAGTTGCTCCCTCTCCTTTCCGCACTTTTTTGCTATTTTATCTTATTTTACTGTCTTTTATTAGTGCTTTTTCCTGTAAGTCGTAGTGCTAACCTTAGCCAACTATGTTCGTGAACTTTCTTACGTGTTTTTTGTCCGTTTGTCTCATTCTTGGGACTATTTTTGCCGACAGCGTCTCCGTCTGGACGCAACAATGCGGCGGCTCCATTGTTTACACCCGTGAACAGCTGTTGTTGCTAACACCAACGGCGCTAATGCGGGAGAGGCCTGAAATCCCCAAAGAACTGAGGAGAAAGTACAGGGGATGTAAGGCTGGACGTAAACAACACGAAAAGAAGAGAGATATAAACCATCTCTCCCTTCCATCACCATGGGGAACGTGAGGTCGCTGGCTAACAAGATGGACGAGCTGGCGGGCCTGGTGAAGACTCAGTGGATGTATCGTGTGAGCAGTGTGCTGTGTTTCACGGAGACGTGGCTCCACGAGGACATCCCGGACTCGAACGTAACTGTGGACGGCCTTCAGACTGTTCGGGCGGACAGGAGTCACCGTGAGAGTGGCAAGAGGAAAGGTGGGGGACTTGCTATTCTTATTAACAACAAGTGGTGTCATCCTGGTCACGTTACTGTAAAGGAGCGTGTGTGTAGCCCGGACATTGAGCTGCTTGCCGTGAGTCTGCGGCCATACTTCCTGCCGAGGGAGTTTTCACACGTGATCGTTCTGGTTGTTTACATTCCTCCGAATGCAGACGCGGCGCGCGCGAGTGACGTCATCCACACCGTTGTCGCGGGACTTCAGACACGGCACCCACACGCATTCATTGCAATATCTGGGGACTTCAACCACATCACCCTGGCTGCAACACTGCCCACTTTCAAGCAGTTTGTGGACTGTCCCACCAGGGAAAACAAGACACTGGACCTGCTGTATGCTAATGTTAAGGAGGCTTACAGCTCCACTGCCCTTCCTCCTCTTGGAAGATCAGATCACAACCTCATCCACCTGCAGCCCCTGTATAAGCCCCAAGTCCAGCGGCTTCCTGTGACCACCAGGACTGTGAGGAGATGGTCACAGGAGACTGACGAAGCTTTACAGGGTTGCTTTGAACTCACAGACTGGGATTTGCTCTGTAATTCACATGGGGAGGACCTTGATGATCTCACGGACTGCATAACAGGATACATCAATTTCTGTGTGGACAGCGTTGTTCCTACAGAGACTGTACGCTGTTTCCCAAATAACAAGCCGTGGGTCACCAGAGACATCAAGGTCCTGCTGAATGCGAAGAAGAGGGCCTTCAGAGAAGGGGACAGAGAGCAGATGAGGCAGGTCCAGAGGGAGCTGAAGGAGAGGATCCAACAGGGCAAAGACACCTACAGGAGGAAGCTGGAGCACAAACTCCATCAGAACAACTTAAAAGACTTGTGGAGCGGCATGAGGAGCATCACTGGCTACAAACCATCTGGTAGCCAGACGGTAGGCGGTGGTACTGAACGTGCCAATGAGCTGAATCTGTTCTTCAACAGATTTGATGAAAGGGCTCTGGACCACCTCCCCCTCAATTCCTTCCTGACTTTGCACAACCTGTCCCCTCCCCCCCGCCATCACCTCTCTCCACCCCCACCAACACACACAGCAGACAGACCTTCACTGCAGAGCAGGTGAGGAAGGAGCTGTGCAGACTCCGCCCAGGCAAGGCAGCGGGTCCCGACGGTGTCAGCCCGAGGGTCCTCAAAACATGTGCGATCCAGCTGTTTGGAGTCCTGCAGTACATCTACAACCTCAGCCTGAGTCTCGAGAAGGTCCCTGTGCTGTGGAAGACATCCTGCCTGGTACCAGTACCAAAGAAGGTGCGTCCCAGCACCTCCGAAGACTACAGACCGGTGGCGCTGACGTCGCACCTGATGAAGTCCCTGGAGAGGCTGGTTCTTTCACTTCTTCGGCCCCTGGTCAGCTCATCACTGGACACTCTACAGTTTGCCTACCAGCCAAGTCTAGGTGTGGAGGACGCCATCATCTTCCTGCTCAACCGTGCCTGCGCCCACCTGGACAGAGCGGGGACCACAGTGAGAATCTTGTTCATGGACTTCTCCAGTGCGTTCAACACCATCCGGCCTGCTCTGCTGGGACGTAAGCTGACGGCGATGCAGGTGGACCCTCCCCTGGTTTCCTGGATTACGGATTACTTGGCGGGTCGACCACAGTATGTCAGACTGCAGGACGGAGTGTCTGACACTGTGGTCAGCAGCACTGGAGCTCCACAGGGAACTGTTCTTTCCCCATTTCTGTTCACCCTGTACACCTCAGACTTTCAGTTCCTCTCTGAGTCCTGCCACCTGCAGAAGTTTGCTGACGATTCTGCAATTGTTGGCTGTGTCAGTGAGGGGAAGGAGGAGTAGTACAGGGGCGTTGTGGACTCCTTTGTCGACTGGTGTGCAGCTAATCACCTGATTCTAAACGCCACCAAGACTAAGGAGCTAGTGGTGGATTTCCGCAGGAGTAAATCTGCCCCCACACCCATCTCCATCAACGGTGTGACTGTGGATGTTGTCCAGGATTACAAATATCTTGGAGTATACCTGGACAACAAACTGGACTTTTCCAAGAACACTGAGGCTGTTTACAAGAAGGGCCAGAGTCGTCTCTATTTCCTGAGGAGGCTCCGGTCATTCAATGTATGTAACACGATGCTGAGGATGTTCTACCAGTCAGTGGTAGCCAGTGCCATCTTCTTTGCTGTTGTGTGCTGGGGCAGCAGACTTAGGGCAGCAGACGCAAAGAGGATCAGTAAGATCATCAGGAAGGCTGGCTCCATCCTGGGGGTCAAACTGGACTCTTTGGTGGCGGTGTCTGAGAGGAGGATGCTGTCTAAACTGCACAGCATCCTGGACAATAACTCTCACCCTCTCCACCAGCTGCTGACCTCCAGCAGAAGCACATTCAGCCATAGACTCACTCTCCCCCGGTGTAATACTGAACGCCGGAGGAAGTCTTTTCTTCCGGCGGCCATCAAACTTTATAATTCATCTCCCCCAGTCAGGTAAGGAACAGTGGAGACACTGTATCCTGAAAATGTCACTATGTCACTTTATTCAGTTGTACTGTCACTTACTTCAGTAAGTAATGCTGCTATACTACACTGTCACTTTATACCACCACTACATCACTTTATTTATTTATTAATGGTACTGTAACTATCTGCTGCTACACTTACTGTGCTTTAGGACATGCTGCTACATTTCACTGTGGTTTACTGTAACTAACTTAAGTACGAAATGCTGCTACACTCCACTGTGCCATACTGTCACTTAGTTCTGTACGACATGCTGCCATATTTTTACATTTTTAACACTTATAACTTATCGCTCCTTCTCACTTATCTAGTTTGTACTTATTTTATTCAATCTGCTGCTAAACTGCACGCTGCGTATTGTTGTATATTGTATATACCTACGCTTAACCACGACGTCTGTTGCACTCTGTCACACTTGGTTCATTGCTTGATTTATCTGACGTTCGCTTTATTTTGATTTGATTTATGTTTATGCTTATTGTTACTCTGATCTTTTCCGCCTTTGTATCGAAACTGTTGCACAATAATTTCCCTCGGGATAAATAAAGCTTCTTGAATCTTGAATCTTGAATACTGAACACAAGGAGAAAAAAAAGGCTGACTAGATAGCTCTGCCACTCTATTTTCACCAGGGAAAAACAAATACACATATTTGAATGCACGTGCCCAAACGGGCATTGTGCTGGTTTAAATTTTGGGGCGCAATTAAACGGATAAATGATTTACCCACCGAGAAGCCACCCATCGCTATTGGTTAGAATGAACGAGTCATGCGTTGAACCAGGCCACCTTGCCACGATGTTGGTGAGCTGCATTTGCGCATCACATGTTATTTGAACATTTATTGATTGAAAATGTTTCCTGTTCACACAAACAAATTCATCCTGTTGTAGGACCTCATGGGAAAGTGCTGTTCAAGGAGTTTTTGTGTCTGGTTGTCTGCTTAGCGTCGTAGGAAGACAACGGTAGATAAGACATTTTTATGCTTGTTTCGATAAGAGATAAAGTGTGGTTTACAACCTCGGACCCTCCTAGGGTAATAAAACCTGGAACTCCAGGATTAAGGACCTCCTTTTAACCTAAATCAACGTCCAATCTGACCGCACTTCGAACTGGAGGAGCTGTCTCTGTGAGACATATGGACTTTCATTAATAAAACAGAACTTTGTGTAGATGTTTGGAAAAAAAATTAAAGTTCGATGTTTCATCGCAACTGGCTGTTCAAAGACATTCTTGCAAGTGTGTAACAGTGATTATGTTTATGTGGTTTCAGAAGTACAAAGTCTCTATCTAATTCCTGAAATATTGTTTGTGTTTTAATAGGCCCGCCACTCAGTATCTGTAAAAACTGTCTGCCTAAAGATTTTGGTTAAATTGGATATCAAGAAGATTAATAACGGAAAATCAACCAGAGATAGTTTAATCTTCCTTGTTAGAATTCCGGCATAAAAAGCAGTTGTCACTCAGAACCAGAGGGCTGGGTCAGAAAGAGCGAGTAGCATCCAGCTGCAGACCCGGAGTACAAGCCCCTCACTTGACACAGGTCCCTCACTTGACAAAGCCTCTTGCTTGACGGAAGTGAATCAGTAAGTGGGCAGGGGCCTCATGTATCAATGTTGCGTACGCACAAAAACGTGGCGTACGCCATTTTCCACGCCAACGTTCGGATGTATCAAAAGTGAAATGACCGTGGAAATGTGCGGTGCGCCACGCAAACTTCATGGCTGGCGTACGCACGTTTCTGCAGCTATTGTTTCGTTGGCGACACTTAGAGGTGATGCTGGGAAACTGTTAGTTATGTGAAAACAATTCATCCTCAGTGTAATGTGCGCATCAGCGACACATTAATGGACAATTAACACACACGTGTTTGCAATCGTAAGGATATAAAATAAGGATAAGGATATAAAAGCATGCGCAATTTAATAAAAAATGGAATTAACAATGGCAGCCTTGGCCTTGTTAGAAGACATCGCAAATGGTTATGTCAGCCGTGAGAGGGTGTTTAGAGAGCGGGAAGATCTGTTTGCAAATGACGACAACTGGCTCATGAGTCGTTTCGGGTTGCCGAGGCCAGTGTTACTGGAGCTGTGCGCGGAGCCGCGGCCAGACTTAGAACGACACACGCCCAGGAGCCAGGGGTTGTCCATTCCCACACAGGTGCTGACCACTCTGGGATTTCTGGCAACGCATGACTCGTTCAATCTAAACAATAGCATGGTTGGTAACAGGTTGGAGGCTGGCACGGTGCGCGATGGGTGGCTTCTCGGTGAGTAAATCATTTATCCGTTTAATGCGCCCCGAATTTAAACCAGCACAATGCCCGTTTGGACACGCGCATTCAAATATGTGTATTTGTTTTTTTCCCTGGTGAAAAAAGAATGTCTCCTTGTGTTCATTATTCGTCTCAATAAACGCGTGCTTAAAGTTGGAACCTCTGCAGTCATTAATATAAGTGTGATCAGTCTTGTCAATCCTTGTAATGCAGTTATTTTGTCCTGTTTGTTTTCCCGCGAACAGTAGTGTGATTTATATATATATATATATATATATATATATAGTTACCCCCTGAGAACGTGGCCGTTGACCCCTCTCACTAACCCCGGCACGACCAACAGGGGAGATACAACGACCGCCATTCCCGAACTCGGGCAGTGGTGGAGAGGGCAATTGACCTATTGAAGGGGCGCTGGCGCTGTCTAGACAGGTCGGGCGGGGTGCTGCTGTACACACCTGAGAAGGTGTGCCGCATCGTGCTGGCCTATGGTGTCCTGCACAACTTGGCACACCGCCATGGCATACCACTGCCAGAGCACCTCCCCCCCCCCCCCCCCCCCCCCGACCGGAGGAACCGGATGCCGGACCCGTCAACCTCGACCCACCCCGCAAAGCGATACGTGCCCGGCAGCGTCTGATTTCAATGATGTAAAGAGGCAAGGACACGATTTACTTTGTACGTGCATTTATTGCATGATAAATATCTCCCAGTGCATTGACAATTTGATCTAGAAGATCACTGACGCCACGGATTGCTCTCACTATTTCCTCCTGTGATTCCAGCACAGCTTGTGAAAGGACACGGCCAGTCGGGCGGACGTCAGCTGGCGTGGAGTCGCCGGGGCGCGTGGTGCTGGAGGTGCCGGTGGAGACGCCAGGGCGCACGGTGCAGAGGGAGGAGCCCTCTCCTGTCTCATCGTCTATTGAGAAATAATAATTAAAAAAAATGAAGTAATTAAACATGAGTCAATGTGTTTATATCCTGGCAACTTAACGCACGAGCATGTGTAATGTGAGCAGCCTAGTATAATGACATTTCTGAGTTTAACACATTTACCTTGAGGATGATCTGTGTCGCCTTCATGGCCCCCCACAACTCCGCTTAGAGCTGTTCCCTCCACAATAGCCGCCACTCTCTGGTCAAAGGGGGTCAGTTCCTCCCCTCCTGTCACCCCGCCCGTTGCGGTGATACTTCGGCGGTGGGCCGAAATCCTCCGCTTCACGTCGGACCATTTTTTTTTTTATTTCAGTGGTTGTGCGCTGCTCCGACCCAACAGCGTTCACTGCCTCACACACACACTCCCCAGAAATGTCTTTTTCTTTGTGTTTATCCCTGAAGAGAGGCTACCAAATAAAACCGCTCTTCGGTCTCCACTTCATTTAATAAAATTTCGAGCTTAGACTCGTTGAAGTTGCGCTTCTTACCTTTACTCATCGTTTAAATCTGATAGTGCAGAGAGGGAATCCCCGGTGCAGGCCCTATTTACATTGATTTGCATATTTAAATGGGGGCGTGGACAGGGAGGAGTTTAGCACTTCTACATGTGCGCTCAATTCCACGTTGATTGGGATGTACAAAGGAAAAGTCCTTGGATCCATGCGTACGCACACATTGATACATCTGAATTTTTTTGTGCTTACGCCAGTTTCTGGATTCTAGCGTACGCCATGTTTTAGTAAGAAAGCCACGCAATTCTTAGTACATGAGGCCCCTGGTGTCTCTTCAAAGACACAGAGTTTACAACATGCAACAATATGTTCACCGGTGTTGTGAAAATGAATCCATTACTTAAAATAGAATAAAAGCATGGCTTTTCTGGCATCAGGTAGGCTTTCCTCCCTAATTCATGTGTTTATTTTTCAATTATTCTGTATGGTTTCATTATTTCCTCTGCTGTTGAGTGAATTGAATTAAATAAATGGTGAGAGACCCTCCAAAAATCTATAGTTTCAGTTTGTTTTTGTATGTGTGAATGTTTGTTCGTCTAATAATTCCGGTGATCTAACCAAAATATAATCCATACCGAATCATAACCTATAATATAAAATCTAATGAAAAGGATATGGATGTAAAATCTAATGAAAAGGGTACAGAAGTGCAGGGTATGCAGCCTCAGTAGGCCAGATGCTTCAATTCAGTTGTTAACGATATGAGATTCTGTGTGTAAAAATGTGTGTTGCAAGTGCATTCTAAGTTCTTAGTTAAGTGAAAAAAAAAACCAACAGGTGGCCAGCGAGATAACAAAATGCTTACATAGCCACAAAAACAGTGGACTTTTGTTTTGTTTGTTTAAGTTTGCTTGATCAACAAAAGGCTAGGCTAACTGATTTCTTCGATGTAATCCTGCCAATTTCTCAATAAATTTCTCTCCACATCAGAACTTCTTGGATTCCAGTGTTTTCTTTAGAAGGGGGTGATGGTCACATTGCAGCACTTCACCCTGGATTCCCTCAACAGAACATGGGTGATTCCTCTTCAGAGCATGGCAGAAAAGATGAAGGAGAGACACCTCAGCCAGCAGTCAGTCTGTAGTAAATGTAAGGAGCCTAGAACCTCTTCCCAAATCTGCCTGGTAAAGAGGCATGCCCAGACAAGCCACTTTCAAATTAAAAGATAAGACTCACCATAAACTATCCACACATGTGCAGGAGTTACTGAAACATCTGAGAGAGGGGCCACAGTGTTTGTGGTAGCATAACTGGATAGAAAAAGTGTGATGCTACCCACACTTTTTGAGTGTGCAATCACATGCCAGATGATTGATCAGAGACTAGATCCAGAGACCCATATACTCCTACTTCTGGTGCGCGACATTCTTCACAAACTCAATAGTCCTCACAGCGCACCCTATCACCAAAGACTAGACCTTGGCTGGGTCATTATAGGCCACAACCCCACACGCCCTCGGCTGTCTGAACCAAAATGCCACCAAATGGACATTCATCTCTCCTCACACCATGCCCGAATCATCTTTGTTTGCTACCTGTTCACATAGGATGACTTAGCTTGTACGTGATTGGTCAGTTAATTTCCTGATCTTAACCGGAGCAGCCGTAAACACTAGAAAAGCTTTGCATGGTAAAAGTATCCCGTCAAATTAATTTACCGTAATAATAAATGGATTGTATATTAGTGAACTATGCTTTAGAATAATCATAATAAACATTCTCAGTTATAACCAATCACCTTCCAGATTACACACCAGGTTAATTGGCCTCCACCTGACATCCCCTGTGGTGTTTTTTATTACTTCAGAATAAAATCATCTGTTCCTTGAGGATTCCACTACTAGTAGTGCATGGTAACACAAAGAACTCACCATGGTTGGAAAGATGCTTTCAAAAGAGCTCCGGGATAAAGTTGGAAAGGCACAAGTTAGGAGAAGGATCTAAAAAGATGTCAAAGGCTTTAACTATACCTCTGAGGACCGTTCAGAGTATTGTCCAGAAGTAGAAGGTATATTGCACCACCCAGACCTTTCCTAGATCGGCCCACCCCTCCAAACTGGATGACCGAGACAGGAAAAGATTGATCAGGGAAGCTACCAAGAGGCCCATGGGGACCTTGAAGGAGTTGCAAGTCTTAATGGCAGAGGTTGGTCGATCTGTAGAAGTGACAACAATTTCACAAGTTCTACGTGTATGGCAGGGTGGCAAGAAAGAAGGCTCTTCTGAAAATATTTGATAAGGAAAATTAATAAAGAAAAATTACTAAAAATTAATAACTTCAATATATTAAAAACGTCACACGGAGAACCAATCAAATATAGTGCCTTGACTCACGTTCAGATTATGAGATTGAGTATTCTCAATAAACTTACCGTTAATCAAGGAAATATTAGTTATCACCAATAATTATCAAAGATAATAAAAAAAGTCAAACCAGAGTTCCTCGGGGCACCACCGTCATAGACGGAGTGATAACTAATATTAAAGTCTCATTAAATATATTAAACTACTAATTAAGGGTTAAACACCGATAAATATAATAGTTTAATTAGTTGAAGGATTTAAAAGTTCTTTTCTTAGTAGAAGCTGGCTCATTCATCTTTGTGTAATATTAAATAAACAGACATATGGTAAACACAAACATTTATTAACAGATTAATAAATGCAACAAACGAAACAATAAACTAACTAAAGCTAACAGCAAACGTATGTTTGTGTGTATGTGTGTGTGCGTGTGTGTGTGTGAGAGAGAGAGACAAAGAGAAGAGGTGGGGCTCGGAGAAGGTGTGAACATTCTCTTTGTTACACAAAGGCCGGACGCCTGATCTCTCAGTTCTTATGACAAAGTTACAATGGTATCTAGCCGTTCATACAGTCCTATAACATGTAGTAATGCCCAGTTGGTCATTAGTTACCGGTCCATGAGATGGGAGATGTTGCGCATTGCTTGATGCCAGCAGCTGGGTTGAAGAAAGGAAGCTGGAAGCTTGTCTTAGTTGTTCTTAGGCAAAAGAGGACTCGGATCGCTCTGTGCTGTGCTCAGTTGAGGATAACCGGTTGGTTAACCTTGGTGGTGATCCCACGCCATAGGCCAGGTCCAGGGCCGAGGGGACAGCTGGAAGCTGGTCTCCTGGAGTTGAGTGATTGCGTAGAGATGGAGAAGAGTAGGAGGATGATCCGGTAGAAAAGAGCCAGTAGAAAGATTCAGTAGAAAGAGAGCGAGAGATGGGGGGCTCCACTTTATATAGGCCCAGGTGATGTCATAGTCCGGGGGTCAATTCAGCCAATGAACAGTTTGGGTGCCTTGGAGAATTCACACCTGGGTGTGACCTGTTGTGGGGGAGAGGGCATGGCAGCCAAACTTTTGAGGTCTTTGTTCCAGCAGGCTGTGGCCTACTTTAATCAAACTGAAAGTTCAGGTTTATCCAGAAAATGAACAATCATCTTTGGGCGCCAGTTGCACCTACAACAGTATGCCAAAAAACATATTGAATATTCTGAAGCCATGTGGCAAAAGGTTATATAGTCAGATGAGATCAACATTTAACTTTTTGGGCTGAACTCTAAGCTCTATGTTTGTCAGAAACCAAACACAGCACACCACCCAAAACACATCATCCCTACAGTGAAGCGTGGTGGTGGCGGCAATATGTTGTGGGCTTGTTTCTCTTCAGCAGGGACTGGGCAGTTGGTCAGGACTGAAGGGAAAATGGATGCAAAGTCCACCCAAATTCTTGAGGAAAACCCTTGTCCCTCTGTTAGACCCTTGAAAATATACGACCCAAAACACACCTCCATAAAGACAACACAGTAGCTAAAGGACAGGAAGGTGAATGTCCTAGAGTGGCCCAGTCAGAGCCTTGACCTAAATCCTACAGAACATCCGTGGATGGAGCACTCACCACAGAATTTGACTGAACTCGAAGAGTTCTTCATGGAAGAGTGGGGAAATATTTCCCAATCTAGGTGGCTATTTACATCGAGTCCACAGAAACAGATATTGGAATACTTAGCAAAAAGGCAACAAGTGCTTTCACCAGTGGGTAATATGATCAATCACCATTGTTTTAACTCCTCCTCCTTTAACCCTAACAAAATAAATAAATAATTTTGGAATAAATAAAAAGCAATTTTTTTCTCTTTA
The DNA here is from genome assembly GCF_963691815.1 of Echiichthys vipera. Taxonomy (NCBI): domain Eukaryota; kingdom Metazoa; phylum Chordata; class Actinopteri; order Perciformes; family Trachinidae; genus Echiichthys; species Echiichthys vipera. The sequence goes on from NC_139826.1 coordinate 634,991, forward strand.
CGCACAAAATGTGTACCAAAAAAGAACCAAAACCGTAACCCAAGAACCAAGGTATGTATTGAACTGTGGACTGTATTGTGGCATGCCTACCAGGAAGGAAAATACAGCAGCAACCAGCTGCTACTAACATTTAGTTTCTCACGTCGTTTCCAATCAATACTAGGCCTCCACAGCTTCCATGCTGCGTAGGCGCTTTGAGGAGATGAATTGACGAGCATCCTGTATGGTAGAATGTTTCCTCTATCCTTCTTTTTCAGTTGTGCCAAAAAAAAAAGCCTAGCTGGGTAGTGAAGGGCAGGCCTAAGGCCTAAGTTGTACAATTCCTTTATACCGTCTCGGTACATGGGTTGCTGATCCACTATTTCGGGGCTGTTATGTTCAGATATGTGGATCAGACTGTCTTTGAATCTGAGCTTAGTCCTAAATTTGCGAGTTTCACAGACCATTAGCTCAGCATATGAATACAGATCTGGGCCTATCAGAGGGGCCTGCCTAACCAACCAGTGCAGAGTGAGAACAGTTGAGCTCCGGGGGCGCTGGAATTTAAGCGCTGCCATGTGTTTGCCAGTCGATCTTCCTTTTTTTGTTCACACTTCCTTGACTTGAAAGCCATTTTCTTTATTCCAGATACTTCCAGTATATAACCTGTTTTTGCTCCATTATATCAAGTTGCATCTTCAAAACAGAGCCATGAAGACCAGGCGCACCGGACCCTGCGGCCTGTGTATCTGGGCTAAATTAGCTATCACAGCTTTAATAGCAAGTTATTTTTGAAAGCTTTTTCCGAAAAATATACCATTCAGTCTAGATTTTATGACAGTTGACTAGTGTTGCTTTCGTCAATGAAAATGATGACGAAATATCTTCGTCAACCTTTATCACGTGACGAAAACTAGACGAGACGAAACGAAAATAATGGGCATGTGACGATGACTAAGACGAAATATATAATGGAATTTCGTTGACGAATAAAAACGAGACGAAATGTCTCTTCATTTTCGTTGACGAAAACGAGACGAAATAACGTTGTTTCGTCTCGTTTAGTCACGTTATTTTTATTATTTTTTTGTAGTTTTCTCCCAGTCTCGGGTCTGGGCGACGTCACTTCCTCAATCCCCACACGCGCATTATTTAGATTCTGAAGCTGCCGCTGCTGTGGCTCAGCGTTACCGTTAGAGTTAACTAAACTAAAGAAACATGAGAACAAAGTGTGGGAAGAAACACTTTCATTACACAGACGAGAAAAGCAAAACAGCATGTGTTGTGGAAAAAGAAAGGGAGAAATGCGAACACAAAATCACTGGAAAAAACACCACGGATCTTAAGAGACACCTCAGGTCATCCCATAATGACATTTAGGTAAGTCAAGACATAACGTAACGATACTTTCTGTTTTAGAAAGCTCATGCGACATGATGCTACGGTTAATGTGTCGGGTTTTAACGCTAGCTTTAGCGTTAGCCACTAAGAGCTGAGAACGTGTGTGCGCGCGCACGTGTGTGTGTGAGCCTAGCGTGTGTGTAAGTAACTAGCGTGCGTGTGAGTGTCTGTTTAGTTCCTACCTGACTGTCTCACTCTATAAGTGCACTTAACTTCCGCTTGTTGGCCAAATACTTTCACTAGTTTTGTATTTCACAGAGCAAATAACACTGAACTGTCTTTAGCATCAACATAAATTGGATAACTTATTCAAGACCTGTACATGCTGTAAACTAAAGATATGTGCATGGGTTTGGCTCAAAGAAAATATTGGTTTCGTCAATACTACTAACTACTTTTATTATATTGATTAAATATAATTGCATTACTAAAAAGAGACTAATATACAATTTTCTTTGACTAAAACTAGACTAAACTGCTCAGACTTTTAGTCGACTAAAACTAGACTCAAATGCTCAGACTTTTAGTCGACTAAAACTAGACTAAAATGCTCAGACTTTTAGTCGACTAAAAATAGACTAGACTAAAAGTAAAACAGGCCGCCAAAAACAACACTACAGTTGACCCATATGGCAGGTATTTGATGATATCTAGACACAAACTCCCTTCCAATAATGATGCTTAACTTCAATGGTCCAAATATTGATAATCCTGATTTCTACCGTAAAGCATTTTATTTGATACCGGACTCCACCACGAATGTTATTATTGGGGTGGATTTGAATTGTCACCTCCCACTGTAGCTTCAGTGGGAATTCTGAATGATTGAATTAAAACAAGAAATATCACATTTGCTATTTTATCTCTTTTACATTATTACATTTCATCCAAAGTGACTTCCATTCACACCCATGCACAGCACAGGGAGCAATTTGGGGGTTTAGTGTCTTGCCCAAGGGCACATGTGGACCAGAGGAGCCAGGGGAGCCAGGGATCGAACAGCTGATCTTTGGTATTGGGGAACATACGCTCTATCCCCTGAGCCACAACTGACCGAATCTCTTGACGCCCAGAAGGCATTCGATCCGATCAAATGGCCTTACATGCTAAAGACGCTAAAGCAATTTGGATTCCGGAACGTTTAATTGAATGGGTGAAAATAATTAATCTTAAACCAGTATCCTCCCCAGTGGTCTCAGTTCCGGACATCCTGAATTATATAGAATCATTTGGTAAATTGTCTGGGTACACAATTAACTGGAACAAATGAGCGAGTTCATGCCATATTTTCTTGAAATCTTAAGTTACTAACCATATTAGTTATCTTGGCCTTGAGATTTCCGGAAACCCATAACTCTTATTTTTGGGATATTGTGGATAAACTTAAAGCTAATATTTAGAACTGGAAATTGCTCTTTCAATGATTGCCCATATTGATGCCATTAAAATGGTTGCATTTTCAAGATTCTTGTATCTTTTTCATCTCATCTAATCTTCATCCGCTTATCCGGGGTCGGGTCGCGGGGGCAGCAGCTATAGCAGGGGACCCCAAACTTCCCTTTCCCGGGCCACATTAACCAGCTCTAATTGGGGGATCCCGAGGCGTTCCCAGGCCAGTGTGGAGATACAATCTCTCCACCTAGTCCTGGGTCTTCCCCGAGGCCTCCTTTCAGCTGGATGTGCCTGGAACGCCTCCCTAGGGAGGCGCCCAGGGGGCAGCCTTACTAGATGCCTGAACCACCTCAACTGGCTCCTTTCAACGCAAAGGAGCAGCGGCTCTACTCTCTTCCTAACAGATGGCTGAACTTCTCACCCTCTCTCTACCGCTTGAACCCGCAACCTCGTTCTTTCGGTCATGACCCAGCTTTCATGACCATAGGTGAGGGTAGGAACGAAGATTGACCGGTAGATCGAGAGCTTTGCCTTCCGGCTCAGCTCTCTTTTCGTCACAACGGTGCGGTAGAGCGACTGCAACACCGCCCCCGCTGCTCCGATTCTCCGGCCAAACTCAGGCTCCATCGTCCCCTCACTCGTGAACATGATCCCGAGGTACTTGAACGCCTTCACTTGGGGTAAGGACTCATTCCCTACACTCAAAAAAATTATTCAAGCCCTTCTTAGATGTGACAAATTAATATTCTATTTGTCAAATGAAATATATATCAATTCAAATAAAAACCAAAATAGTTTAACACGTACAACTTAAAATGTATTCATCGTCTCCGCTGACGCTGCTGACCTATCCGTTCAACCCAAAAATATTGAGGTAAGCACGGTAAGCACGGAACCATGCTCACGTGAGGTGACCAGCTCCTCTTTTCATGCCCTGAAGCAACGCGCCATTTTGTTCATCTTCTCCCTGCAACTCTACTACTCTCGGTAAGTTTTAGTTTTTTTTTCAGTAGTCCAAAAGTGTGAGATATTGTGCATGCTGTTTTATAAATTGGCATCTGTAAAGTTGTGGTGATAATGTAAAGAACAGACGAATTTCACAAGGTTTTTTAAAGGTTGAGTTAGCAGGCAGTGGCTGTGTGAGGCCTCATTTCAGTTTTGAGCTAGCTTAATATAGTAGTAAAGAAGCGTTCAATCAGGCGGGCACTGACATAAGCACATTGTCTTGTAATGTTGAATTTTGTGATAGATTGACCTAGTTTTTACGGGGCTCTTGTTGATTTAAAGCTTTAAAGGCCAATTTATGTATCCTGAATAATGGACATGCTCAGTGTCAGTCAGCACATGGCTCAGGGAAAATAAAACGAGTTACCTCTGCAGGAATAGAACGGTTTAACGTGTAGCCTACTTTCCGTTGCGTGTGCATGAAGGTGAGAATCTGCTCGTTTTTTCACTGTAGAGCAATTTTATTACAATTCCGGTATTTTGTTCATTGAGACCCATTTCTGGTTGGTCTCGGTTGACACCGAAGTTTCAGCAATGTGCAACTCACACCGAGTGGTTAGTGGTGTTTGTTGATGTTCCAAATCAAGTATCGTAGCGAAATACAGTTTCTACAGGGCGATGAGTGCTCCAACAGGAATCAATGGGATTTACAAAGTGCGATAGATGTGCAATCAAACACGACAGAAACTGTATTTCGCTACAATACTTGATTTGGAACATCAACGAACACCACTAACAACAACGAGGCATTGATAACTTTGTACGTGTACAGATTGTTTATTAAAAATGACATTTATACACACAATACCATCAGTAGTTCACCCGTCAAAGCCGTTTTGTATTTAAAACTCGTTAAGTATCTTGGCGAACATATAGAGCTTGCGTGTTGTTCACGGATGTCACAAGCTCTGTGTTCGTCAATCTACCGATACATGATGGCGTCGACGGGTGAACTACTAATGGTATTGTGTGTATAAAATGTCATTTTTAATAAACAATCTGTACACTTACAAAGTTATCAATGCCTCGTTTTATATTTTTAGATCCTTATTATACTACCAAAGAAGTGCCATGAGACGATGACTCCATGGTTCCAAGTTTATAGCGTTTTGGTGGAATGGGCTAAAAACAGCCAATTTAAGAATGCGTCTACGTTAGGGTGACCAGACGTCCCGGATTTCCGGGGACAGTCCCCGATTTGGCCGACCTGTCCCCGGTTAAAGCTGTCCCGGTAAATGTCCCCGATTTGAATGGGAGAGAAAAAAAGTTGCGCGCCGACGCAAACTCCAGTTATTACGGTAGCCAGTAAAAAGTTGCGCACCGACGCAAACTCCAGTTATTACGGTAGCCAGTGAAACTAACGTATGCAATGATCCAGTCATTGGAATTAAAAAGGCCTGAGTAGACAGGATTGTAATATTGTTGCTCCGCACAATGAATTCACAGCATTCACAATTTTTCTATAACTTTGAGAAGACCTCTTTTAAAGTCAGTTGTCTGCACTGTGGTTCTTCATGTGTGCACCATCAAATGTGTTCTTGTTTTCTCCATAAAGCTTGTGAACTGAAAAGAAAAAATCATCAGCTAAATAGTAAATAAGTTGAATAAGATGAGAATCTGTTTTGTTGTTTTTGTTTCATCTCTGGTTTTTACAGCTCTGTTAATTGCTGCAGACTGCTTTTACAGATTAAAATTAACATGTAATTGCCCCTGTTATTTATTTCATGATGATGATGATGATGATGATGAAGCCCTTTATTTGTCACTAGTCACAAGTACCAGCGAAATTGCAGCGCCACCTGTCCAAACATACATGTACATACAATGTGACAGAGGGGTAGACAGGACAGGAGGCAGGAATTGGATTGAGAAAGTTACAGCATAACATGAGGAGAGGGAGGAGAGAAAAAAAGGCAACCCCCAGACTGTACACCAGAGGGAGTGCAGTGTGGGAACAGGAAAAAAAACACCTCAGCAACAAAAGCACATAATCACTCTTACAACAGAAAAACTCAAGACTAGCAACAGGGAGGGGGTGAGGGTGGGGGGTGTAACCCCAGGAGACAGCACCCACCCGGACCTGCAGCCATATTCGGCGCTGGTCACGGACCCGTCTGTCTCACTGGGGGGGGGGGGGGGGGGGGGGTACAAAGCTGCAGAGACGTGGGAGAGGGGAGGAGGGTGGATGCATATCTGTATAAATGTATAATGTCACTGTATGTGTGAGCCTGGGTCGTCACCCCGCCCGGCGTCACAGCCTCGGTGCCTCAGTCTGATCCAACGGAGACGGCCTTGATCATGACCCAGGCAGAGTCAACAATCAGCAGGTGTCTGTGGGAGGTGGGGGAAGGAATGAAGAGCGTCTCACTGCAGTGTTCTCCAGGGGAGATGTTGTTCCAGCAGCAGCCTTGGCCAAGGCCACTGCTGGTTGGGGAGGCCGAAAAGGATAAGATTGGGGTTGTTTGGGTTTGGGACGAGCAGCCACATTCCAATGTCGCGGCTACTCTCTTTGTCCATTCTGGTCAGCTATACGATCCACTTTCCTTTGCAAAGCCATGAGCGTCTCCTTGATGGTACCCACATCGCGGCTCAAGTTGTCCACGTTACGGTGCAAAGCCACAGTCTGAGTGCCCATGACTCGCACCGCCTCAATCATTCCAGGCAGCCATGTGGGGCTCTTGGCAGCTGCCATGGATTCCCGAATTCTCTGATAAAACCAGGCCCGTGCCTATTCCAATCAGCAGGGAAGTTGTTATCACGGTTCCGAATAGGTAGATGTCTTCGACGTCCTCCACAGAAAGAGCCGCCAGGCACACGACCCGCCACCTCTCCCACGCGTCCATCGTGTAGCCAGCTGCAAACGTTCCGGCAGGACAGTCAGGTTCCCCCGAACCCGGGCTTCTCGTCGAGAAGATGGTGTCAATAGCGTGCAGAGACCAGTTGATCAATTCCATAATTCTTTAGGTTCGGAGAGCAGTGCGGAGAGAGTCTCTCAAAAATAAATACATAAGACAGAAGACTAGACGAGACAAGAGAAGCAAAGCAGGGAAAGATAAGGGAGAGGAGGGAAGGAAAAATGCGACCGCCTCCGCTGAGAGCCAAAGAGAAATAATGATATCATAATGATAACATTGGAATTTTGACCACCGCGCTGGAAATGTCCCCGATTTTCATTTCAGAAATCTGGTCACCTTAGTCTACGTGCACTTTTTTGCTCCCAAACGAACATCCCATCTCGTTATCATATTAAACATTTCCCAGCTCCATTTTAAACCGGTTTTCTCCTTTAAATTGAAGTCCTGAAGAAGGGCAATGTAAACAAACGAAACTGTTTTAATTTTCGGTTTTATAAGTTATAATTACCATAGAAAGGTTTACTTTTTAAAAGCTGTGGTATAACAAGTTATTCTTCATTTGTCCGGCCTAGTTGAACACGTGTTACACCATATTTGATGAAATATGACACTGACAATGGAACAGTATTTCCAGTATTGAGATTCATACGCCTGATACATTTATCTCATCTTTTGCAGTTATCTCATCATTTGCAGTTTTCCAGTCTCACCATTTTGGCAACCTATTAGTGATAGTAAGTTATGAACTAATTGTTAATTGATGACAAGCTTATTTTATTGTCATTTGTTCAATATCTAAAGAAAAAGAAAAACATTACAGGATTATGAATGTCGACGTGTAAGGAGTGCAGTTTGGAGTTAGCTACCAGGTACTTATTGCTGCAGCATTTTAGGCAGGCACATGGGCATCTTCAGGGGAATTATAGATATCCCTGTCAATACACAGATTGCCCATGTACATTTAATACGTGGAGTAAACTATTAAATCATACTTATAAAAGTCATCCTAATCAGCAACCTTTGAATGCAGTAGAAGGACATGCATTTAAATGTCATGTGTGCTCATGTTAAGGACTCTCAACAGTGAGAGATTTTTTTCAACACATAAATGGACATCTCAGGCATTATGAAACCGTTCCATGTGTGTTTCGAGAATGCACACTTCAAACAAACATTTATAGTACATTCAACACACAAAAACAGGAAACACAGCCAGCATTCACTAAAAGACTTTAAAGCTAATGTCCTCGATACAAGCACTCAGTTAGATCATTCAGACAATTCAGAAGATGTGCCAACCGGTTCTGAGGACATAAATCCCCAATATGAAACTTAAACTTCTGGCGAGGCTGCAGAGTTACACCTGCCACATGTTATTGAGGACAAAACTGCTCGTATTTTGTTGAAGTTGGAAAATATTATTCATATTCCAAAGGCGGTTGTTGATGAGGTCCTTTCTGAGCTTCACTTCATATTAAGTAAACTAGCTGTACCCGTCACAAAAGCTACTGTTCTTGATGTATTTCAGAGTCATAAACTGCCAGTTGAAGAGTCAGTAGCTGACGAGCTTGCTACGGTTTTATGCAAAACGAATCCGTTGGCCTTAGCGATTGCAAAGGATGGCCCTCTAGCAACTGCATATAAAACGTACACAGTTTTATATCTCTCATTTTGGTGTTATACAACCAGTTGAGTATATCCTAGATGCTCAGAGAAATAGGTCATTTCAGTACATCCCTCTTTTACAGTCTTTGCAGCAGTTGCTCTCCCATGAAGACGTGTTTGAACATCTCAAAATTCAGAATACGCAAGACCAGATATTAGCTAGTTTCCAAGAATACAGAACTGCAACATTTTAATTATTATTTGGTGATAACCCCACATGCCTGTCTGAGTGATTTATAACAATCAATTAATTGCCTTTTATTTTTACTTCTCAAAATATCGAGGTGAATGAAGAGTTCCTGCGGATCACAACAAAACCTCTGCAAACCAAGTTCCTGGCCCACCTCTGAGAAACTCTTCCAAATCTTTGAGAGCGGTGTGAAGGGACAGAAGATAAAAAGGATCCTGGCGATCATAGATGAGGTTTGTGAGGATGCAACGAAGACATTACTATTGTGCTGTGGGATTTATTTTAGGATCTTATTGTATATACAGTAGTTGCTAATTTAGACATACTTGATAAATATTAAGATAGTACTTCATTGCAATAATATTAACAAGCATTCAACAAAATGTAATTGTAGTAGTGTTGGTAATTATTGATACGCGCCAACAGCCAACCACCTTGTAAAGCAAGTGTAAGTGCATTTGTGGGGTATTGGTATCATGCATAGTTTGACAAACAAGCCTTTGCTCTTCAATAACCTGCTCTACTTCTTGTTCCACCATTGCACCTGTATTTGGCTAAGTGTCCTCCTATTTTGTGGTTTGTGTTTTAGCGTGACGACATCGAGATCAGGAGGGAGTGTGTCGTTAAAAGCCTGATAATATACCTCAATGAAGATCCAGACTCTCTCTTCAAAGAATACCTGGTAGGTTTCCATTTCCCGTGTAGTACATAGCCGTGTTCCCTTCCCCACACTACTAAGGAATCAGATGAGTTGCAATACAAACATGTATTTGTACATGTTTACAAGTATTTCTAATGCACACATTATTTCTGCATTTAATGTAATAAAAATATTTGTTAATAGTTGCATCATGGTCCAAATGTCCTCCAAATAATTCAAAATTTAAGTTTGAATTGATTCTTTGAGAGCTGTCAAATGCGGCTCAGCTGAATGAATCTAGAATATATTCAGATTGAGGCTGGGATGCACCAGTATACAGCAAGTTAAAATGACGGTTAAACACAGCAGATACCTTAATGTGAAAAAAGCAACACAGAAGAGAAATTGCACTCAAAATCAGATTATCTTCAAAAAAACACTTAAAAAATGTCTCTCAGCTCTCCTGCACACAAGTCCACTCTCAGCACTCGCCCCTGCACCTACATTTGCCATTGTTCTTAATCTACAGCATAGACCTCTACGATATTCACTGTATTCATTCATATTCCTGTTTGTTTGAGGTTTATGTTATTTTGAGCTTTATATAGAAAAGTGTTTTTATGTAAAAAAGAATTTTGTGTATTTTTGTTTTTCAGCCATCTGCTACTGAGGATGCAGAGAACAACATTGTCGACACAGTTATGGGCATTCACACAGTCCATCAGTTTGAGGAGCCAGATGACATTGGAGTAGTCATTGAAGGCGTGAAAGTCCTCTACAATGTCAGAAGTGCTACAATGGCTTTCATCATGCTGTTTGGGCTTATCCATGCTCTGGATCTTAGTTTCCCAGACAACCTGAGATACACTTTTGAGTTCGTCCAGAAAATCATCATGAATCTGGATGGACACAGGCTCAACACCAAGATACAGCAGTTGAAAATCAAGCTGTTCATGTGAAAAGAGGAACGGCTGACCAAGAACACTGGGACTGACACTTTTTTTTCTCGCTCTCTCTCTTTTTTTTAAATATATATACATATTTATTTTTTTGCAACTCATCTGAGCTTTAAGCCATAAATATAGAGCATTGGTCTTTAATTGCTCCTCCATGATGTTTTGCTGCCTGGAACAGTTGCTTTAAGCCTGAGGAATTTCGAACTGCATTTGTAAAATGTAAAAATGAGATGAGATGAGATGAGATGAGATGAGATGAGATGAGATTTGTAAAATGGACAGTATTTTTCTAAAATGTTTATGCACTTTTATTATTTTAATTTAATAGTTGTTAATTCAAAGTGACAAATATTTACAATTGTTTAAGGAGAACTCAGGTGATTTTTAACCCTATTGTTTTCGTGTGGGGCACCTTATGTTAAAAGTTCTCAGATAACTAATGAATCCTGGAGGAACAAAGTCTATAAACCGTTTATTTTAACTGCTGATTTAACTGCTTTAATATAATCACTTTTGTTTACCTCTCTTTGTTACAAATATGTAGTGGTAACTAAATCTTATTTCATTAGATAGATGAATTTAGTTTCAGCTGGACTAACTTAAAAAAAAATTGTTAGATGAACTCAAATACATTATATTGACTCGATGGACTTGTTTTAGGTTGGGGTAACATATGTTTTTTGGATGGAAATCCTGCCCACAATTTAATTGAGTTCATCCAATGAGTTGTTTTTTTGAGTGTACCTGGAGTAAGCAATCCATAGGTTTCCTGCTGAGAGCAATGGCCTCAGATTTAGAGGTGCTGATCCTCATCCCAGCCGTTTCACACTCGGCTGCGAACCGATCCAGTGAGTGCTGAAGGTCACTGACCGACGATGCCATCAGGACCACATCATCTGCAAAAAGCAGAGACGAGATCCTCAGCCCACCGAACTGTCAACCAAGACAGCCCCTCCAAACCCAAAGCTTTCAGCATTTCTGGACGAATCTCATCAAACCCATGGGCTTTGCCACTGTGGAGTTGTTTGACTACCTCAGTGACTTCGGCCAGGGATATTGACAATGATTCCCCATCAGCCTCCAGCTCTGCCTCTACAAAAGAGGGCGTGTTAGTCGGATTAAGGAGTTCCTCAGAGTGCTCCTTCCACCGCCCGATTACCTCATCGGCTGAGGTCACCAGCGTCCCGTCCTTACTGTAAACAGCTTGGACGGTTCCCTGTTTCCCCCTCCTTAGATTTCGAATGGTTTTCCAGAAGCACCTTGGTGCCGCCCGAAAGTCCTTCTCTATGACTTCTCCGAACTCCTCCCACACCCGCTGCTTTGCCTCTGACACAGCAGAGGCTGCAGCCCTTCTGGCCTGTCGGTACCTTGCAACTGCCTCCGAAGTCTTCTAGGATAGCATATCATATATAAGGCCTCCTTCTTCAGTCGGACAGCTTCCCTGACCACCGGTGTCCACCACGGTGTTCATGGTTACCGACCCTTGAGGCACCTAAAATCTTGAGGCCACAGCTCACCGCTGAAGCTACAGCAATGGAAGCTTTGAACATTGCCCACTCCGGTTCAATGCCCCCAACCTCCACAGGGATGCCAGAAAAGCTCCGCCGGAGGTGTGAGTTGAAGATCTCTCGGACAGGGGCCTCCTCCAGACGTTCCCAGTTCACCCGCAATACTCGTTTGGGTTTACCTGGTCTGTCCAGAATCTTCCCCCATCCTCTGATCCAACTCATCACCAGATGGTGATCAGTTGACAGCTCTGCCCCTCTCTTCACTCGAGTGTCCAAAACATACGGCCTCAGATCAGATGATACGATCACAAAATCGATCATCGACCTTTGGCCTAGGGTGCTCTGGTACCACGTACACTTATGAGCATCCTTATGTTCATAGTTATAGATAATCCGTGACTAGCACAGAAGTCTAATAACTGACGACCACTCGGATTTAGATCAGGGAGGCTGTTCCTCCCAATCACGCCTCTCCAGGTGTCTCCATCATTGCCCATGTGGGCGTTGAAGTCTCCCAGCAGAACTATGGAGTCCCCTACCGGAGCCCCACGCAGGACTCCAGTCAGGGTCTCCAAGAAGGCCGAATACTCTGAACTGCTGTTCAGTGCATATGCACAAACAACAGTCAGAGTTTTCCCCCCTACCACCCACAGGCGTAAGGAGGCGACCCTCTCGTCCACCGGGGTGAACTCCAACATCGCGGCGCTCAGCCGGGGGTTTGTGAGTATCCCCACACCCGCCGGCGCCTCGGACCCTGGGCAACTCCAGAGAAGAATAGGGTCCAACCCCTATCCAGGAGTACGGTTCTAGAACCGAGACTGTGTGTGGAGGTAAGCCCCACCAGATTTAACTGGTAGCGCTCCACCTCCCGCACAAGCTCCGGCTCCTTGTTTGACAGAGAGGTGACATTCCACGTCCCAAAAGCCAGCTTCTGCTGCCCGTGTCTGTTCCGTCGAGGCCCCTCACCTTCACTGCCACCCGTGCAGCAGCGCACCCGACCCAAGTGGATCCTCCTGCGAGTGGTGGGCCCACAGGATTGAGAGTAGGGAGGGGCCACGTCGCTTTTTTGGGTTGTGCCCGGCCGGGCTTCGTGGCAAACCCGGCCACCAGGCGCTCGCCGGCGAGCCCTCCGTGTGGGCCTGGCTCAACATTTAAAAAGTGTAAATAAAAGATTTCTAAAAAAACTGATACAAAGAAAGTTGAAGGCTTGTCTGGATGAAGTCAGTCTTCGAAAATAATATGAGGTAGGCTCTCTACCGGGGAATAGTTGGGTCTATGTAAATCATTAATAAGTCATAGAGTGTGGTCTTTACCTACTCTGTAAAGTGTCCTGAGATAACTTTTGTTATACTTTTGTTATACTATACTAACTAACAATAAGGACTGCATATTTTCACCTGCGTAATATTGCAAAAATTAGGAACATTGTGTCTCGGAAAGATGCAGAGAAACTTGTTCATGCATTTGTTACTTCTAGGCTGGACTATTGCAATTCCTTATTATCAGGCTGCTCCAATAAGTCTGTTAAGAGTCTCCAGTTGGTCCAAAATGCTGCAGCTCGTGTACTAACTAAAACAAATAGAAGAGAACATATTTCTCCTGTATTAGCTTCTCTGCACTGGCTACCTGTAAAATCTAGAATAGAATTTAAAATCCTTCTCCTTACGTACAAAGCTCTTATTGGTCAGGCTCCGTCGTATCTTAAAGAGCTCATAGTACCGTATCACCCAACTAGATCTCTGCGCTCTGAGAATGCAGGGCTACTCGTCGTTCCTAGAGTCTCCAAAAGTACAATGGGAGGCAGAGCCTTCAGCTACCAAGCTCCTCTCCTGTGGAACAAACTCCCAAATGTTATTCGGGAGGCAGACACTGTCCCCTTATTTAAGAGTAAACTTAAAACTTTCCTTTTTGATAAAGCTTACAGCTAGGGCTTACGATGAGACTTTATTCTGCTTAATTATGCTGCTATAGGCCTAGTCTGCCAGGGGATAATACTTTTCCTGATACTCTGAGCTTCTCTCCTCTCTGTCTGAATCATTCATGTCCCATCAATGCATGTTACTGATTCAGCTTCTTCCCCGGAGCTGTTTGTGCTTTGTCGTCTCGCAGGTCTCTGCTGATCGTGGTGGTGCTTGCTGCCGTGGTCCTACATGACGCTTCCTGCTGCTATTATCACTGTTACTCATATATACTATCACTAGTTTAATAAACTATAGAATTTGTAGCTGTATCGTAGCTGCTATTGCCACTACTCATCATTGATTATGTTTGCCACCATAATTATTATCATTTTCATATTCTGTCACCTTAGCTGTGCTTGTTTCTACTATTCTGTTGTATTAACTGCCTTAACATATACGTTATATTCACATTACTATAAATATTATAGTTACTGTTAGGCTTTGCTTGCATCTCTGGAAGTGTGTCTGTCTGTCTCTCTCTGTCCATCTGTGTGTCTTTTCTCTCTTTCTCTCTCCTTTTCTTCCTCCCCAACCGGTCAAGACAGATGGCCGTCCTCCACAGAGCTGGGTCTGTCTGACGTTCCTGCCTGTTATAGGGAAGGTTTTCGTTGCCACTGTACTCTACAGAGGAATTGTTGGGTCTATGTAAATCATAAATAAGTCATTGAGTGTGGTCTTTACCTACTCTGTAAAGTGTCCTGAGATAACTTTTGTTATGATTCGACACTATAAATAAAATTGAATTGAATTGAATTATGATTTGGCACTGTAAAAAGAACTGATCTGTCCGCACAAAAGAGTCTGCGTCATGGGGGCCAAGAAATCCATCAACCGTATCCTCCAAAAATGGGTTTTGTCTAACAAACTTTGTTGAAGAATTTAGTGTTTTCCCTATATTAATCCTGCAGTGGCTACAGTTTCACACATCCATTAATATCCTCTGCTAGTGATGGGATGTGAGAAGCGGTTCTTAACTAGTTAACAATGAAATTGTCAATTTGATTTTTTTGGAAGGAAATGAATCTTTTATACATACATTTTATTCAGAAAATCTAGTCTAATTGTCAAAATGCCTGTGGTAAAAAAGGCATTAGAGTTATTCTTCTAGTGTTATTTTGATATGTGCACTTCAGGATGATAACAGTTATGGGAAGATTTTGGCTATAAAACAAACAAATGTACATTTCATCCTGCAGTGGTGGCAGAAAAAACATATACAGTTTGTGTCAGTTCTTCATCTTCTTGAACTCTGTACCTCCTCTCCCGGACTAATGCCTCCTTATTGGCCTCCTGCTCTGACTGCCTGGCCTGCAGTAGGGCCTTCTTGGCGGTCTTCTCCTCCTCCTGGGTTTTGGCGTAGCGGGCCGCTCTATCGGCTCGGTCCTGCAGGACAGAAGGGGTCAAATATTTTATGTATAATGTTCCAAACTCAATCTCACATTGATCTATTTAGGCATTTTTGGAAGAGCTTGAAATCACAGGCGTACTCTGCATTGAGCTGTGAATCATTACAATGTTATCTAATAACACATGAGTTTTAGAACTGACACCAAAACTGTATCTTTGATTCTTTACACTTCTTTACAGAGAATACCATCAATTGTTATATATTGTGCATGTTAAAATAAAGCTGAATTACAACCTATACATGACACAAACAGCCTTCTTCAAGGTGTAGCCCCTAGCACAGAGTTTCCCCTTTTAGTAGATACAAGATGATTAATGATTGATCGGGTCTTCTTGATTACTAATAATCTGTAACAGCCCTGAAAAAAACATATCGATGTAAAGAACCCCCCTATAAAGAACCCCACCGGACATAACACAAACGGGCCATTTGAGTGACACTCCTGTGTCTAAACACCTGAGCTGACACAGGGTATGTGAATGTGGCCTAAGACAGCTCCTTTAAACCGTTCATTTAGTACAAAACTACCTGCTTCTCAGTCAAAAACCGAGACCATTCACCAAAATATTATCATGACTTGGTACTTCCAAATGTGTACGCGTGACCTGCCTGGTCGGATAGTGATCGAATATATAGTATTTCCACACACATTTAATCTATTTACGCACGATAAGTGCATCTAAAATGGGACTTAATGCAAGAGTAGGAGTAGGGCAGGGCAATAATTCAATATGGTAAATGCAAGAGTAGGAGTAGGGCAGGGCAATAATTCAATATGGTAAATGCAGTCGCTTTTCTCTCTGCTCTCGTCTCTGCTTACAATTTTTGCTGATATTCTGGCTTTTCTTCTATGATAAATTACGAGCAGCGGCTCCTGGATACTCGCTGGGACTGTACACTTTTTGTAGATAGACTACTGCCATAATTAAATATTTTTACGAGTACTGCTCGACCTTGGCCTACCAAAATGCTACACACTGACTGAGATTGAGGATCTCAGCTAACAGAAGCTAACTAGCAACAAGATGTCTCCCTTTTCAAGGATGATTACCACAAATTGGTCCGGAAGATAGCAGTACTGGAAACAAAAATGCTTCAGCTCGAAAGTAAACGTGGAGATAGACAACATTGGAATGAAACCAAGACACGACAGGAGCCAGGTGTAAATGGCAGTTAGTCGAACAGTCCAAAGCCAAAGCGCTACAAATAGCCTCCCTCAAATATGGGAAAGCGGTTATCAGGCAGAACCCAGCACCCGGAGACTCATCATGACACCGAGAGGCCAGCACTGGCATCTCTTCAACCCAAATACCACAGAGAAAGCAACCATGGACCGAGGCTACTACAAAAACTAAGAGCAAACTGCCCCAAGACACAGGGATCTACTAGAGAACAGATTTGCTCCACTTTCACAAAGCTCCCCAAAAGAAGGCTCATCTTCCAGGACCAGAGAAAATGTATGAGGCTAAACCATATGCTTAAGGGCTACAGAAAGATGGAACCACTGGGCCTCAAACTCTGATAGTGGATGATGGAGTTGCTTTTGCAGCAAGAAAAACACCAAGGTACTCTGTTTTCCCAATGACATGGTGTCTGATGACTCAAAGAAGATCCTCAAGATTGCTGCTGAGCATCCGATACTGAAGTCTCTCATCATCCACACAGGAGCCATTGATGTTGTGAAGCAACAATCAGAGGTATTAAAACAAGACTTCAGTATTTAAATACTGAACATTGTCAGATCAATGTTCAGTATTTAAATACTGAAGTGTTTTTCAGTGGACCTCTACCAACAGTTCAGCGAGGAGATGAGAGAATCAGCAGGCTTTTGATTCTAAACAGATGGCTTAAAGACACGTGTACCGCTCAATCAATGAACTTTATTGACAATTTCAACATCTTTTGGGAAGACAGGCACCTCTTTAAGGCAGATGGATTTTGCCTTAACAAGTCAGAAGCAGAACTGCTAAGTTACAACATTTTTTATTTTTTGCGCCAGCCCCCAACTCTCTCCATTTAGTCTTGACTCCCCATTTCTGGATTTCCCCGATAGGATGAAGAGCCTAGTCAATACTGGAATCAAACTAACACCCATTCACCTCCCACATCATCGACCCCCTCCCACTCCACCAACTAGGAAACAATCCAAAAGTCACCGAGCTCCCCCCACCTCCTCTGAATCATCATATCATTGAGTTTGACTGATATGTGCCGGATCCAGGCTGTAATACTGATATCAAGAATGTTCTTCCCCAGGAAAAGTCAGGGCCCTATGGAGTTCAGGCAGCCTTCTCAATCCCTGTGATATACCTGTATAGCTTGTCAACCTAACAAGGTTAGCTTTACTCAATATCAAATCACTAGCCAACAAATCCTTGTTAGTAAATACCATCATTATGACCTATAATCTAGACTTTTTATTTCTTAGTGAAACAAGGCTGACTGAATGTAACTGTGTGACAATAACATGGACACAAATACCAAAGAACTTCTTGACAATTTTGGCCTCTTCCAATATGTGAAAGGGCCCTCACAAACAGTCAAGGCCACACTCTGGTTATCTCTAGAGGTGACATTACTTGTGTTGGTATCAAGGACTTGGCTCTTAATATTATATAATTTCTGTGTTCTTTGACTTAGAGATAACTCCTATCTTTCAGTTAACCTCTGTGTCTGTTAAGAAAAGGTATGTAAATGAGAATACCAGTGTTAAGTTTAGGGAAGCTATAGCAATGTCACTAAGTGTGAGTGCAGAGAGAGTTGATGAACTTGTGGATAATTTCAGCTGCAAAATCTCAAATGTCGTTGATACCATTGTACCAATTAAAACTAGGATTACTTTGACCAGACAGTGAACACCATGGAAGAACACTGATGGTAAAGGCTCCGAAAACAGAATGCATGAAATCAGAGCGTGAATGGAGAAAAAATAAACTTCAAATTCACCATGACCTCTACTAACAAAGTGTTTGTAATTTTAACCATGGGTTACTCAAGGCTAGACAGCAACACTTTCTGAAATGATTAATAAGAACATCAACAGCACTCACGCTCTCTTTGCTATGGTTGATAAGCTTATAACCCCCCCCCCCCAAAAGAGATAGTTTCAGAACTCTCCTCCACAGAAAAATGAATTCACTTGCTTTTACAATGAAAAAAGGCCAAATATCAGCAAAATAATACAATGATGCAATCCCCAAATACCTATGAATAAATCAACTGTTATGTCAGAGTTTAATACACAACGAAAAAAAGGTAGAAGAAACAGTTCATCTTAAATTATCAACGTTGTCTTGACACAATGCCATCTGACTTTTTATAAATTATTGTAAGCTTTGTCCAAACAGATCTGCAGCAAATAATAAATTGCTCACTTCAATCAGGCACGTTTCCTTAACCCCTAAAAGTAGCTGGCATGAAGCCACTCTTAAAAAAAAGAACGTTGGATACCATTATTTTAACCAACTGGACAACGTCCTCCATCTTTCCTTTTTCCAAGGGGGCCCTACAGCAAGTTCTTTTGCCTCTTGGGCAAATTGGTGGCCGCCTCGACTGTTATTCCCTTGGGCTTGCTGTCACTACGCCCACTGCAGAGATGGATATAAACAGCTTCCACCTGAACGCCAAGTGGCACAGACACAGGAGGCTCAGGGTGTCACAGCAGTGACTTTGTGCCCTATTGCCATGGAGAGACGAGTCATACTTGAGGTGTGCCCATGGGCTCTGTTCCATTTCATCGTGAACTCGTCATGACGGACGCCTGCCTCTCCGGAGGGGGCGCGTTGTGGCACAGCAGGACAGTACAGGGGCAATGGTCTGCTCAGGACTGCAGAGGTGGACCTCTTTTCCCCAGTCGAGTCAGCCCTATGCCCGCTCTGGTTTTCCTTAATGGAGACGACCAGCATCTGGGTCAGGAGGCTCTGGCCCATGAATGGCCGGAGAGCCTTCTCTATGCCTTTCCACCACTTCCTCCCCTGATCTTCCAAACAAATCTCAGGGTGCTTCGTCAGGGTCACAGGTTTCTCCTTGTGGCCCCTTTCTGGCCTGCCAGGACCTGTTTTACCCTACTCAACAAACTCCGTTGCTGGACAACCTGGTGCCTTCCAGAGAGGACATGCCTCTTGACCCAGCTGGGAGGTCGGATTTGGCATCTGAACCCTTCGGCTGTGGGTTTGGCCTCTGCAGGGCCCAATCCGCTGCTGAGCGATTGCATATAGCCTGTCAGGAGAACTATTTGGGTGCCAGAGCACCCTCTACCCGTTTGCAGTATCAGAACAGGTGGAAACTATTTTCTAACAGGTGTTCAGTTGAGAATGTTGATCCAGTGCACTGCACTGTGCCTACCATTCTTAAGTTTCCGCAATCGCTCCTAGAAGAAGATCTGTCTCCTTCTACACTGAGGGTGTATGTGGTTGCTATTTAATCGCAGCACGCCAGAATCGACAATGACACAGTGGGAAGCCACAGGCTGGTGTTCCTCGTCTTGACAGGGGCACTGAGATTTTTGCCCTACTAGCGCCCCTAGAGCTCCTGCATGGGACCTGCCCCTGGTGTTGGACGCCCTATGTTTGCCATCTTTTGAACCGGGCTGAGGTCGTCTGCTAAAACTGCCTTCCTACCAGCCATCGCTTCTGGTGAAGCGTGTGGGTGAGCTGCACGCCCTGTCTGTGAGCAATTCATGCTTAAGGTGGAACTCAGATGGCTCTGGCGTTACTTTGTGGCCAAACAGGGCTTTTCTGGCATGCTCGCACCTCAACCGGCCCATCCGACTGGCATGATTTGAACCCCCATTAGGTAAGGGGGTGATAACTCTGAGCTGCTGTGCTTGGTGCGGGCCCTTAGAGCCTATTTAGACATTACTGTAGACATGAGGCTGTCCGATCAGCTCTTTATCCGTCACGGCGGACCTAGGAAAGGTCGTGCTGTGACCAAGCAACGCCTGTCCCACTGGATTGTAGACGTCATAGCCTCGACATATGAGTTAAACGGCTTCTCTTTACCGTCTGGGGTGAAATACCACTCTACTAGGAGTTTTTCGACATCATGGGCTAGCCTGAGAGGTGCCCTTGGAGGTCAAATGTGCCGTGGCCTCATGGGCATCACCAAGCGCGTTCTCCAGATATTACAATGTGAATGTGGCTACCCCCCACCCATTGGGCGTGGTTTTCCGACGGACTCCCTCCAACTCATCCGTATAGGTGGGTATCGTGATCTGCACGATTCACGTCAATGACATAGTTTGATTTAACGCTGAAAAAAGCGACTCGTTTGCAGGTATGTATAATAAGATATTATATATAGAAAAACTGAAAAGCATGTCAGATAGTGAAGTTTTATGATGATGAAAAGTTTTTCAATTTAAGCATAGTTTTCTTCTTTAGTGGTGATCAATCGCAGAGGCAGAAAGGAGAGAGAGAGCTGTGCTTACCAAGGCAATCTACTGTTTGACCCGCTCCCTGGCAGCCTTTTCTTCAGCCTTCACCCGGTTCCTTTCCTCAAGGAGTCGTTTGGTGTTCTCATCTTCTTGTTTCCTTTGCAAGTCCTGCACGTCCTTCCCCATCTTCCGCCGCTCTATTTCTTTCTTGATCTCATTCTGAATCACAGGAAACACACAGGCAGATCAGGGGGTGGACCACACCAATTATGTATTCCAATCAACATTACAAAACAAAACAATCACAGGGTTTTCCTTGTATTTTCAGTATAAAAGTTGAATCTGGTAAGTTCTTGTGAAAAATGTGTTTCTTTTTTGATATTTTCTGAAACCGTCACTATATCTTTAAAGCACAATGAGACAATCTGTGAAAAAGTCATACATCTCTACCTTCTGTTCCAAGTTCATAATGGCATCTGTAAGTTTCCACCACATTCGAAGAAATATAACAACTCAGGTTCTTATCTATAGCTGGAAGAATTAACTGCATTAAAATGAATGTGGTACCCAGAGTTTTGTAATTATTTCAGAGTCTCCCCGTTTTTCTACCAAAGTCCTTTTTTCACTCAACAGATGAGCAACTTTTCAAATCTTTTATGGGCCGGTAAAGCCTCAAGGCTACGCAGGGCAAATCTAAAAGATCAAGAAAAGATGGGCCTGCCCTTACAGGTCTGATATATTATTACTGGGAAGCAAACTTACAAAAAATAGCTTATTGGTTACAGGCCCCTGAAACAGACTTGTGCATTGCATAAGCAAAATGTTGTAAACAAGCATCGCTTGCTGCACTGACAGCATCAAAACTACCCATTTGTCCATCAAAGTTTTCCCCCAGTCCAGTTGTAAGTTGAGGATATGGATACAGTTTAGGCAAACATTAAACTTGTCTGATCTTTCCATACTTGGTCCTATCTGTAATAATCATAATTTCCCAGCTGCTAAGTTAGATAACACTTTCAGACAGTGGAACCATAATGGCCTCACTACCTTCCAACATTTTTTCATGGTCAAGGTCTTTCCCAACTTTACTGACTTTTCCAACACGTTTAATATTTCCAAATCCAGTATCTTCAGATTCACTGCAGATTCGCCATTTTATTCAAACATGCATTCCAGCCTTTCCTCAGTTACCTGAACAGTCAGTTATGGAGGATATACTTGAAACTCATATATCCCTAAGAGGCCAGATATCAGTTTTTTTCAACTTAATCATGTCAACCAAAAGAACATCCATGGATAGTATCAAGGCTAAGTGGGAAGCAGAAATAGTGGCTGACATCTGAGGCAGTGTGGGATAGAACTCTGAGCTGGGTGAATGGATCCTACTCTTATCCACGTTTACACTTAATTAAATTTAAAATTCTCCACAGTGCGCATTACAGTAAGTCAAAATTGGCTAAGATATACACTAATGGTGACAACTTGTATGACTGCTGGAGATTGGCCGGAGGAGATTTAGACTGTTATTACTTTTGCAACCCTCATAGCATGTTGAAGACTTCTCATGGAATGGAAATCAGTTACCCAAACTAAAGCATCTGTAATATTTTCTCAAAGGAGCCACCAAAAAATTCTATAAAACCTGGGATCCTCTACTGACCTACTTTGACAAACTAACAATGCTTCATTTGTAGTAGCAGATAGTGCACAGTAAAATGTATCCCCTCAATTAAGAAATTGAGGGGATACATTTTGAGCTATCCTCTCTCCTGATCGGCCAGGCTAACAATTTTTACGCATTTGTCCCCATGCTCATAATATTGATGTCTAGTAATGGCCATAGCGTTTCAACCATAGACATATAAAGAGTAGACGCCGCATCAAACGTTGGGCCGCGAGAAATGCGGCCGCCATCTTGGACCGGTCATTCTACGAGATAAGTTCTATGATTGACTAGTTGAGCCTCTGAGTTGAGCAGCAGAAGGAACAAGATGCCAGAGCACTGTGCAGCGTATTCCTGCTCTAGTCTAATATTACAATATTACAATTCATAATCAGTACGGTACAGTACAATTTTAAACAATTATATATAAATCCATGCATTTTTGAATGTTATAGTGAGTCCCTAAGGCTGTGGCAGGTAGATAAATATTTAGCTGCCAGAGGAGCTGCTGTCCCTTATTATATTATTATTATTATCTTGCTACAGTAGAGGCATGGAGATTAGCCTCTGTGGGAATGTTAGTTAATTTACCCCCCGGCCAGATGTGTGTGTGCATGCCTGTGTAGATATGAAAGGAGAAGCAGGGAGGAGAGGGGTTGTCGTACATGTGGTCTAGTGTAAATGGATTGCACATTTCCAGCAGTAGGTCAGCGGAGGATGTGCTGTGGTTTCATGAGAGGAAGACACTTCAGAGACAGTTAATCTCAGGTCACCTCAGATATTCTGTTTTTTTTAAAAATTTTTTATTTAACATGACATTGACATGAATTATGAGATAATTTTTCATGTCATGTCACTTTTTTTTTAAGTTTAGACTATCAAAGGAGAAGTGACAGAATCTGATCAATATCCTTTGCTGTTAAACTGTTTCATCAAACAGGAGCAACATGATGTGGGGTTTATTATAAAGAATGAATTAGAGATTTACGAGGCAAGCGTGAACATGTATTTCCACTCTTTGCCCGATATTCTCACAGCTGAACAAAATGTTCCATACATTTTTACTTGGTTCTCCACATCTCCACTTGAAAGCAGGACGAACGTCACATGTTTGTAAACCAGAGCTGATAAGTCCAGGCTTTTTTAGTTCAGTTGTACCACAGAAGTTGAAACAGTCTGAAAAGAAAAAATCATAAATTTATTTAACTAACGAAAAATCTTAAATCGTTTGTATAATTTAAAATGGATACTACTGAACTATGCCCCGTGTTTTTGTTTGCACATTAAATACAATTACTACATAATTAAAATATGTAATAAAGAAGACATTCACATAATTAGACCTTGCCTAAAAACAGGGACAAAGTCATTTTAGATACTATACAAAGTACTCCTACAACATCACTGTCTTTACCAATTAGAGCTACACTCTAATTGGTAACTGTGCAAGAACAAAACAGTGTGAAAATGATCGATTTAACAAAATGTTATATATATTTTTATACCACACACACTCGCTCAAATGTGGACCCTCCCTCTCCTCTCTACTACCACGACTATGCGACTGACAGAGCATGGATCATTTCTGAATATTCATTAACATATAGGGTTCGGCTCTTGTTTTTTTTTAGTGCTTTAAATGGAAGTGTGTCTATTTGACTTGTATTTAGATGTGTCCAAAATGTCATCTCTCTCTCTGACCTAATTGTATTGATACTCTTGATTTATACGTATTTTAATTTTCTCTCTCTCTCTCTGTGTGTGTGTGTGTGTGTGTGTGTGTGTGTGTGTGTGTGTGTGTGTGTGTGTGTGTGTGTGTGTGTGTGTGTGTGTGTGTGTGTGTGAGAGAGAAAGAGAGAGTGAGTGAGAGAGAGATTTATGTATTCATGTATGAAATATAGCCTATTAATACTCTATAAATGATTTCTATTGTTATGTTTATATTTATAGTGTTTGCAAAACACCTATCATACATCACATATATCATATATCAGAATATTCTATTACTGTTAATCCCACTATGAATATTAAAATACGCCGAACCGTGTCCTGTCCTTACACTGAGTGGAGCGGGGGACCGGTCCAAGATGGCGGCCCCACCGCTCGTCAGCGCCAATAGGCCCAACGTTCGATGAGGCGTCTACTCTTTATGTCTATGGTTTCAACAACGAATGCTGTTAGCATGTCATACTCTGTGTGTGTGAGTGTTGAAGGTCTCCTCTCCAAGAATTGAGGGCAATCTTAATTGGGGCCATAAGCATTAGTCAAGGTAATAGGTTCACCCTCTACAAAGCCTTGTAAGAATCAAGTAACTGCCATCTTTGTCTACAAGCTTTAGCTGCTTGATAACGAACATATTAGAATAATAACACACACACACACACACGCACGCACGCACGCACGCACGCACGCACGCACGCACGCACGCACGCACGCACACACACAAAACATTTATGCCAAGAAATAGATTCCCTTAATAATGAAATGAAATAATAATGAAAAATGCTCATGGTGAATGACTTGTTTTACAGCATTGCTTTACTGTGCACTATCTGCTACTACAAAGGAAGCGTTGTTAGTTTGGCAAAGTAGGTCAGTAGAGGATCCCAGGTTTTATAGAATTTTTTGGTGGCTCCTTTGAGAAAATATTACAGATGCTTTAGTATGGGTTACTGATTTCCATTCCCACTTAGCCTTGATACTTTCCATGGATGTTATTTGGGTTGACATGATTAAGTTGAAAAAAACTGATATCTGGCCTCTTAGGGTTATATGAGTTTCAAGTATGTCCTCCATAACTGACTGTTCAGGTAACTGAGGAAAGGATGGAATGCATGTTTGAATAAAATGGCGAATCTGCAGTGAATCTGAAGAAACTAGATTTGGAAATATTAAACGTGTTGGAAAAGTCAGTAAAGTTGGGAAAGACCTTGACCATGAAAAAATGTTGGAAGGTAGTGAGGCCCTTATGGTTCCACTGTCTGGAAGTGTATCTAACTTAGCAGCTGGGAAATTATGATTATTACAGATAGGACCAAGTATGGAAAGATCAGACAAGTTAAATGTTTGCCTAAACTGTATCCATATCCTCAACTTACAACTGGACTGGGGGAAAACTTTGATGGACAAATGGGTAGTTTTGATGTTGTCAGTGCAGCAAGCGATGCTTGTTTACAACATTTTGCTTATGCAATGCACAAGTCTGTTTCAGGGTTTCTCCACCATCGAGGGCTTTGAGAGGAGAGTCAGCAGGTTTCTACGGAAATGGCTGGGCCTACCTCGAAGCCTGAGCAGCATCGCCCTGTATGGCAAGAACAACAAGCTGAAGCTCCCCATCAGCAGCCTGAATGAGGAGTTCAAGGTGGGCCGTGCTAGGGAGGTGCTGCATTACAGAGAATCACAGGATCTAAAGGTCTCCCAGGCTGGGATCGAGGTGAGGACTGGCAGAAAGTGGAGGGCAGCAGAGGCGGTGGATGTGGCTGAGTCGCGGCTACGGCACAGGGCACTGGTGGGGACAGTGACACATGGAAGAGCTGGCCTGGGTAGCAGCACAACACCTTGCTATGACAAGGCGCAGGGGAAGGACCGGAGATTATTGGTGCAGCAAGAGGTGCGGGCAGCAGTAGAGGAGGAGCGGGCCAGCAGGATGGTTGGGATGCGGCAGCAGGGAGCCTGGACAAGATGGGAGCATGCAGTGGACCGCAAAGTCTCCTGGGCAGAGCTGTGGAAAGCTGAGCCCCATCGCATACGATTCCTGATCCAGGCTGTCTACGACGTACTACCAAGCCCATCCAACCTGTTCAGCTGGGGGTTAGTGGAGTCACCAGCCTGCAACCTCTGCTTAAAGAGGGGGACCCTGGAGCATATCCTCAGCTGCTGTTCGAAGGCCCTGGGCGAGGGGCGCTACCGCTGGCGCCATGACTATGACGTATATGTTAACTGCCTTAACATATACGTCATATTCACATTACTATAAATATTATAGTTACTGTTAGGCTTTGCTTGCATCTCTGGAAGTGTGTCTGTCTGTCTCTCTCTGTCCATCTGTGTGTCTTTTCTCTCTTTCTCTCTCCTTTTCTTCCTCCCCAACCGGTCAAGACAGATGGCCGTCCTCCACAGGGCTGGGTCTGTCTGACGTTCCTGCCTGTTATAGGGAAGGTTTTCGTTGCCACTGTACTCTACAGAGGAATTGTTGGGTCTATGTAAATCATAAATAAGTCATTGAGTGTGGTCTTTACCTACTCTGTAAAGTGTCCTGAGATAACTTTTGTTATGATTTGACACTATAAATAAAATTGAATTGAATTGAATTGAATGACCAAGTCCTGAAGGCCATAGCAAACACCATCAGCTGTGGGATTGGCCAATGCAAGCGTCTCCGCCCAGTGAAGCAATCCATCGCTTTCGTCCGGGCTGGGGTCAAGCCACCATCAGCTGCCAGGGCTACCTCATCTGGCCTGCTAGCCACAGCAGAAGACTGGGAGATGAAAGTTGACCTGGGGAAGCAACTGAAATCATCGCCATCACAACACTGCGGCCTGACATGCTGCTTATCTCTGAGGCCTCCAAGCAGATCGTTCTCCTGGAACTCACTGTACCCTGGGAGGACCGTATCGAGGAGGCTAATGAGAGGAAGAGGGCAAAATATGCTGAGCTAGTGGAGGAGTGTCGGAGTAACAGGTGGAGAGCACGGTGTGAGCCCATCGAGGTGGGATGCAGAGGGTTCGCTGGCCAGTCTCTATGCAGGGCCTACAACATCTTGGGCATCACAGGGGCCAGCAAGCGAAGGGCCATTAAGGAGGTCACGGAGGCAGCAGAGGTTGCCTCAAGGTGGCTGTGGTTAAGGAGAGGAGAACCATGGGTGCGGTAGCGCTACCTGGACACAAGCTAGGGCCTGATCAACCCCAGCTGGGTCGCCTGGGTGAGAGTGTATGACGCTTGAAAGACCCGAAACACTCTGTGACCCCAGGTAACATCACTGATGATGAGTCCAGGTTGCATCAGACGATGTATTTTACAAGCAGGGGCCTGTAACCAATAAACTAATTTTTGTAAGTTTGCTGCCCAATAATAATATATCAGACCCATAAGGGCAGGCCCACCTTGTCTTGATCTTTCAAGATGTGTCCTTCGTAGCCTTGAGGCTTTACCGGCCAATAAAATATTTGAAAAGTTGCTCATCTGTTGAGTGAAAAAAGGACTTTGGTAGAAAAACGGGGAGACTCTGAAATAATTAAAACTCTGGGTACCACATTCATTTTAATGCAGTTAATTCTTCCAGCTAAAGATAAGAAACTGAGTTATTGTTTTTCTTTGAATGTGGTGGAAACTTACAGATGCCATTAGGAACTTGGAACAGAAGGTAGAGATGTATTACTTTTTCACAGATTGTCTGTCCCATTGTGCTTTAAGGATATAGTGACAGTTTCAGAAAATATCAAAAAAGAAACACATTTTTCACAAAAAAACTTACCAGATTCAACTTTTATACTGAAAATACAAGGAAAAACCCTGTGATTGTTTTGTTTTGTAATGTAGATTGGAATACATAATTGTCCACCCCCTGATCTGCCTGTGTGTTTCCTGTGATTCACACAAGGCAAGTGCTACGCTATGAATGAATATAAACTAGTCAATTATTTGTACTCCTCTCAGGGTGTAGATGGAGGGAATTGCAGTGCCGGGGTTGGCTGAGGGGATAAGGGACTATCTGGAGGGAGAGCTCACTAATCAGAAAGTTCAGATTGCAATGAGGATATCATTTCATTATATAAGGGGGGCGCTGCGCATTTAAGGATCCCTTTCCTATAGAACAGCTCTATATTTTGTCCTTTTAGTAAACAAACTAAACAGCCTTATGCTATTTATCTTATTTACACGACAGCATGTAAATTCTGTCTCTACATGGTCGCATGTTTACAATTCTCAGAAAACTCTGACAGCATTGAGATTCACTTGTTCAAAGATCGTTTATTATTTTGTTTGAGAAGATAATCCACTACCACAAAAAAACAACTAAAACAGAATTAAACAAATTGAAATTCTTTATTTATTTTGTTGTGCTGGAAACCAATATGTGATTTTTGATTTAACTTTGGACTGATTCTGTCTATTATTTAAAAGACATTTTCTGATGTCGAGTGCAGCTCATTGTGTGATACACTGATTTAAAGTGAGTTTGCATTGTGGCTCTAATTATTTCTGTATAATTGTGATCCTTCTGTCTGGTGATTTGTAATACCTTTCAACACCGATTCATTTATCCATGTGGGGATTGACCTTTAATACGAACCTACATTAAATTGTCTGATTAAACACCCACTGGCATGCTACATTCAGGCAATCTGCTACAGTCTGTTGGAAACATATGGAAACCATGATTCGTTTAATCCCCCCCCCCCCCCCCCCCCAACGCTGTAAACCTGGGGGAAACACTGAGACCGGTTTCATTAAAAATTGCTTTTCTTCTGACAACATTAGTAGATTTCTAAATATAATTCACTCCGCTAAATCATCATCAACATCAACACCCCTGTAGTTGCCCTTTCATCAGAAGCTGAAAAGGTATTTGATCACCTGGAGTGACTTTGAGTATCTGAATCATTTGTATTCAATTTCGTCCAATCTGTCAGCAATGATTTAGACAAATGCTTATGTATCATCTCTTTTCCCCTCGTCACGAGGTACACATTAGAGCTGTCCCTTGTCCCCTCTGCTTTTCTCTCTGGCTATTGAGACCCTTGCAATTGCTAGAGCACACTATCGAGGGTGTCGTGGTTGAGCAGGAAAAGCATGTCATCTCTTTATACGCAGATGCATCACTTCATGCACTCAGTAATTTCTTAGAAGAATATGGCTCCGTCTCTTTCTACAAAATAAACCTAAATAAAGGAATGATATTACTCTCAATAATGCTGCCAACAACTACCAAGAATTACATCCTATTTCGATGAAGTCTTCCATTTATTCCTCTTACCATAGTCTGAAAACTGTAACAAATCCAATGACTAAACATACGGCCAAATATGACATGATACTAGAACAAAGTTTCACAGTGTCCGGAAAAAAATATATTCCACTTTAATCTGCTCCACATGGGTCATTGAGAGATGTAATCACAAAGGACTGGTATAACAAAGGTATATGTACATTTGGACACCTACGTATATGAGCTTGATCATCTGAAGTCCTTTGAATAATTGAAATCGTCCTACATGCTTCCTTTTCAGGGACTGTATGAGAGTGCAGCAGGGAGGGAAACATGCTCCTCTGGAAGATTCGCAGATAGACATCATGGTACAAGAAAAACATCATCCTAAAGGTTTTCTGTTCTTTGCCTAAAAGAGTGTAAGGGTTAAATTGGAAATGAACATTGGTAATGCTGTCGATGATGCGGATTGAACCTTGATTTGTGGTAGCCCTCAATCATTCTCTTAACAGTTGACACAAACTATTACGGTTCAACCTTATACACAGTTTATTATACACCTAAACGTATCCAGAAGATAAGTAGAAGCTACCCAGAACACAGTGTAAATTTGAAACAGGATCTCTTATATATATATATATATATATATAAATGTTTTGGACATGTAAGTGCCTGGATGATATCTGTTCTGGACATCATTACAAAAGTAGTGGGGATGGAGATCCAATCCAACCCGAGACTGATGGGGGACGGCTTAGTTTTGCCAATCGACTTGACGGGCTATACTCAGGTGGCAGGGTCACGGTTAATGCTGTTTATACTGTACTTTTTGTACTGACTGTTCTCTATTTCTTTATGAAAAAAATAAATCTTGATATGCAGGTGATTAGTTGTGTAGATCAGATATGTGTGCATGGAGTGAAGAGGGTACAGAATAGAGCTCCTGAGCTGCGCTCATAGCTGACACAAACATGGACTTCAGGTATCCAGTACATGTAGATGTCAACTTAACACTGAAAATTGAGGGTAACAAATTAGCTTTCTTTCAGGTTTTGGAGGAAGGTGATCATGTTCCTGATCAATAACAGATATTATTATTATTATTATTATTATTATTATTATCATTATTATATTATTTCCATATTTCATTTATTGGGGGGACGCAACCCATGAGTATGGAAATATGGACACAAAAATATGTTAAACTAATTAGTGCCCAAAACAGGTTAGTCTCCTTACCTCTTCTTCTCCCCTCTGCTTTTGCTCTCGTCTCTCCTCCAGTTTCTTGGTTAACCTTACAGTACACACAAGACAATATCATGATAAATTTTCACATTTACCTTCAGAATGATACATGTAAAAATTACAGGCTTTTCATTACACTAGTGCATGGTATTTACAATTCCTTCCTCATGTTGAGTCATATCTGTTGTGAAAATTATTTTGATAAGTTTTGATCGTAGGGCTAGAACGATTATGTGTGCAAAATTTTGTGCTGTGCTCTTGGCCTAGGACAAGTTCTTAAAAGTAGGTTTTGAATATTTTTTGCATGTTTGTGTATTTTTCAATTTAGTGTAACAGCGCCAACTAATGTCCGATTGGCCTACAATTTTGAACAGAACCTGAAGTTTCCATGGAGAACTATCAGTCTGAGTTTAATGTTTAATGTTACCTGTACCAAGTTTCATCTTGATCGGACACTCGGCCTAGGAGGAGTTCAAAAAAGTAGCTTTTGCATATATCGCGATCATGTGGGGAAAAAAGTCTAGACGGAAATGGGCATGGCCTATATCCGAAGATTCACGTACGCTCAGGGAACGCCTGAATGTAAAAATGTTGAATGTGTGAGGTTCAATGTAGGAGTTACAGGCAAAAACACTGTCAACTTGATCATAGCGCCACCTGTTGGTGAACGTGTCATTTTTGGTGTCTGCCGTACATGCAGGGGTCTTAACCAAAGTTCAAATTTCACCTCCATAACTTGTACAGTGTAGGCTGCAGTATGAGTTTTACTGATGGAAAAACAAAAAAAATAACAAGTATCCTTGTTAGAGCAATAGGGTTCCCAGCACCGCAGGTTATGGGAGCCACACGGCTGATTGAACTTAAACTTCAGGTCAATGGCTAGTTATTGGTTTCATTGGTCAGGTAAGTATGAGTGTTATCTCAGCAATTAAATAAATACCTTAAAAAAACACAATCTGATTAATCTCTAATCTGAAAATGTGATTCATTGTCCAGTCTTAGCAGCTATTAGGTTTAGGCAGTATCAAAGGTAGTTCAAAATCCTGCAGGTAGGATTTTCAACACAGTGAAATGGAAAGACAAGCATTTGTATTTTTGTCTGATATGGAGATGTATCGAGGTGACGTAGTGTAGTGCACAGCACACGCAAGCAGAGGTGCTGCGTGGAACAGGCAGCAGAGCTGAGAAAGATGCTGACGGCCAGTGGTGTAACTATACAGGACAAGTAAAATAGAAAAATGCCTCTGGCCCTGTTTGCGATTATTTTGGTTTAGTATATGGCTTATATAGACAGACTGCTTTCTTTGTGAAAATGGAACATGCCTATGTTGATAATTCACACTGGACCCGGTATGCATAATTGACATGAGGAAAATCTGCAAATTTTTCGCATTTTCGCATCGCACTGGAGTGAAACAGCTCTTAGTCAGTCATCTTCAGTCAAGTCCTTAGCTCAAATGTATCAGTCATTGTCAGGAAATATCACACAATATCATATAATATGAATTTCCCTGAAGGTATGAAGGCATAAAACTAAGATTCAACCCAAGCCTAGAAGCTTTAATGAAATCCAGCATCAGGCAAATATCACCTTACCTATGTTAAAACAGATTGCTGACACTGAAAAGTTGAAGGTGACCAAACTATGGACTTTATCTGTAAATAGAGGTACATTTATATTAGACTCAAAAGCTTTTCTAATGTTTAGGACATTATTATTATTATTATTATTATTTATCAGAAACATCTTTAAATTTGGAGTGTGTTTGGTAGCCTACAATGTATTAACTGTTCTTTTCCCTTTGACTGCCATTTGACTTGCACACAGATTTGATCTTCAACAGAGGACATTTTAGACAGTGTATAGAGCTTAACATGCATGTAGGCTCCTACCTTTCCATCTTCGCATCCAGGTTTTCTTCCCTCTGAGTAGCATGGTCTGAAGGTGCATTCCCTGCAAGTGCTACTGTGGCCTCTAAGGCTGCTATCACTTACTGTGCTTGAGAAGGGTGCTACGTAGAATAGAAACACAAACAAAAAGCACTGGGTAACTCACTTATGGACACCTTGTCAGCACAAACCAATCAATGTCTATCCATCCTTAATTAAATTAAATTTGAGCTAACGACTAACCGTAATATAAATCTTTGCAATAAACAATTTAAGTCTTTTACGGTTTATTTTATGCCACACATGTGTCCTATTGTGTTTGACCTCACAACTAGGCCAAAATCCATTCATTGTTCATTTTGATGCTTACGGAAATGATGTGGTCACTGTCAAAGCAGTGTCAATTAATCCTGAAATTGTTCACTTGAAATATGTTTTTCAGCTCTGAGGACAGTTATTTAATTTAGAAGGCTGGACTGTATTTCAAAAGTTAATATTCAAAAGGTGAAACACAAAGACGGTGTTTACTGTTCAGAAACCTGTGCTACCTGACCACGGTCAGGTAGCACAGGTTCAAAGTTGATGCTCACTATGGCGCTAACCACCTTCTCTTTACCCAGCGGTTGGGAAGCAGGACACAGGCACTTAACTTGGGTCTTGAGGGGCTACAGTGTTTATTCAGAGACAAACTGAACCCTACACTGAACATTTACTATTACTTGACAATTTCACTGTTAATTTCTCCTCTGTTCAGATCATCAGTACCCATCTGCTCTGAGTGCATCCACCGTCGCTCTCTCGCTTTACCACACACTTGATAATTACTAAAAAGGATTTATACTAATTTTGTATCATCATGTTTCCATTCAAATACGTTTTTAATTATCTAATTAGAAAAGCCAGATGGAAGTCATAACTCCAGAATAACTTTCCCCAAAGATGATACACACACTGCTGCACTTGTAGTAGCGGCTCTCCACTAATATTTTAAAAGAGCTGTTATTGGCACCTCTTTGTCATCATCGTGGTCAAAAATCAAGACATACGGTCTCATATGAGCTGAAACAGAAGAACCTGCCCAACAGCAGTATGATCAAGACAGTAAAGCTCTCTTTTTCCGTGGTTTTTCCCCTGACATTGGAACCTTGTGCTCCAGTACACTTTGTATTTGTCTGAGCCCAGCTGATGGAAACGCATCTTGTTCACTTTCTACACTGAAGTTGAAAGGTTATGGTGGTGTGTTCGTGCCCATGGCATGGTTTACTCTCAGATGAGCTTGGGCCCAGAGATACCGGTGTTTTTTGTTGATGGCTTTCACTTTGCATTGTTGAGTTTAACTTGTAGCAACAATCTGTTAACTGACAATGGTTTTCTGAAGAGTTCCTGAGTCCACGTGGTAATATCCTTTACAGAATGATGTTGGTTTTTAATGCAGTGTCGCCGGTCACAGGCATTCAATGTTGGTTTTCAGCCTTTCTGGTGTATGCAGAGATTTCTCCAGATTCTCTGAATTGATGATATTATGACTGAAACCTGGCTGTGTCATGAAGAATATGTTAGCCAAAATGAATCCACTCCTCCCAGCCATACTAATACTCATATTCCTTGAGGCAGTGGCCGAGGAGGGCATTTGCATTTATGACTCAGGCTTATGAATCAACCCTAAACCTAAGCTAAATTATGATTCATTTGAAAGTCTTGTTCTTTGTCTTTCACATTCAACCTGGAAAACAGTGCAGCCAATTATACTTGTTATAGTGTACCATGCTCCTGGTCCGTACTCTGAATTTCTATCTGAATTCTGAGTTTCTGTCAAATTTAGTCCTTAAATCTGATAAAGTAATCATTGTAGGAGATTTTAATATTCATGTGGACGTTGATAATAATAGCCTTGGTATTGCGTTTATCTCTCTATCAGATTCGACTGGTTTTAGTCAGAGTGTACATAAACCTACTCACTGTTTTAATCACACCCTCAACCTTGTTTTGGCTTATGGTGTGGAAATCAATGAATTAATAGTCTTTCCACAGAATACTATTTTATCAGACCATTATTTAATAACTTTTGAATTCGTATTATAGGACTACGCACCTCTGGGCAAAAGTTTCTACACTAGATGTTTATCTGATAGTGCTAGAACTAAATTTAAGGAAGCGATTCCATCTGCATTGACTTTAATGCCTTATCCTAATATTCAAGATTCCTGCACTAACGTTAGTTTCTCTGAAATTGATCACCTTGTTGACAGTGTTGCAGGCTTACTTTGAACAATGCTTGACTCTGTTGCTCCATTAAAAAAGAAGATAATGAAACAGAGGAAGTTAGCTCTGTGGTATTACTCACAAACCTGTGAATTAAAACAAGTATCGCAAAAATTGGAGAGTAAATGGCGTTCCACTAAATTGGAGAAATCTCGCTTAGTTTGGCAAAAAAGTCTAAAAATATATAGGAAGGCCCTCCGTAATGCCAGAGCAGCCTCATCTTTAATAGAGGAGAATAAGAACAATCCTAGATTTCTTTTCAGCACTGTAGCCAGGCTGACAGAGAGCCACAGCTCTATTGAGCCACGCATTCCTATAACCCTCAGTAGTAACAACTTCATGACCTTCTTTAATGACAAAATTAGAGTATTAACTATTAGAGACAAAATCAACTCGCTTGGCACCAATTTTTCTTCCAACCCTGGAACCAACTGTACAATCTGATATATTCTTGGACTGCTTTTCTACAGTTGACCATAACAAATTAACCTCTACTATTTCGGCATCAAAACCTCCTACTTGTCTCCTAGACTCTATTCCAACTAGGTTACTTAAAGAAGTGTTACCTTTAGTTAGCACTCCTGTATTTGATATGATTAACTTGTGTTTATCAGCAGGTTATGTACCACAGTCTTTTAAAGTAGCTGTAGCCAAATAAAGACCTATATCTAACCTTCTTTTTCTCTCTAAGATCCTCAAGAAATTAGTCACCAATCAGCTATGTGACTTTTTACATAATGAGTTATTTGAGGACTTCCAGTCATGATTTAGAGCGAATTATAGCACTGAGACAGCACTGGTAAAAATTACTAACAACCTCCTAATAGCTGGCCTTCGACACTACTGACCATCGCATCCTGCTACAGAGACTGGAGCATCTAATTGGCATTAAAAGAACCGCATTAAGCTGGTTTAAGTCTTATTTATAAGATTGAGCTCAGTTTGTACATGATTATGACAAATCGTCCATATACACTAAAGTTTGTCACGGAGTCCATGCATTTGTTACTTCTAGGCTGGACTATTGCAACTCCTTACTATCAGGCTGCTCCAATAAGTCTGTTAATAGTCTCCAATTGATCCAAAATGCTGCAGCTCGTGTACTGACTGAAACCAATCAAAGAGAACATATTTCTCCTGTATTAGCAGACACTGTCCCAATATCTTAAAGTAAACTTAAAGAAAATATGGAAAAAAAAATTCAGGATATTTGACCAGTTAAAACAAATCAATTTCTATCAGGTATTTGTCCAGCAGAGTTAAAATAAAGGGTTGGGTTTAAATTGACAAAGGGTTTAGATATCTAGGTGTTATAATTACTCCTAATGTCTCATTGTTATATGATGCAAATTATTGAAAACTGATAAAGGAAATTAAAAAAAGACCTAGCTAGATGGGAGATTTTACCCCTGGCTTTCAATGGTAGAGTAGAAACAATTAGAATGACCCAATCACCAATGACACCATGTTGTCAAATGAAGTCTTTTTAACTGTCTGGCGAAAAAAACAAATGTACAATGTTCTTTAAGATGAGAGCAAGATGAAAGGAAATATCTAACTTGCAATGCTGGGAACCTTCTCAGCCCCTGGCACTTTTTGCTCAGGCTGTAACAATTTCTTTAAAAACAATCAGCTGTGAAAATAGTATTACTTTCTGAACTGCTGTACATGCAACATTAACCATCATGTGGCACATGCATGCAAATTTGACCTACACAGAATATTGAAGAAATATCTGAGAGAGATCAAGCTAGCTTTTTTTTTTTTTTTAAGTTACCTATTCTGAGAAAAGGTGATTCAGAATGACTCACCTTTTGCTGTTCCTGGTACTGCTGCAGGTTCTGTAGTTGCTGGTGACCTAACAGGCACTGCTGGAGCTGATGCTGGTGCTGGAGCTGTACTATCATGCGGGCTGGTCTCCACATGACCACTTGCCTCTGGAAACACTGCCCCACCACCAATCTGTTGAGCATGCATCTGTTAGAAAATGGAGAAAAATCATTACTAGAAAGACCGCAATGTAGATTCAGTAGCTCCAGTGGTGTTAGAGGGTTGTCATCATAGCTAGGGTGGTAAATACACTTTCAAAGCAATCCCAATCCAACTAACTAAAAATAAAATGAAACATTTCAAGTAGGACCAAATTGGTGGACCAACCAACCAACCAACTACCAGACATTATCATCCCCAGAGCCATATGTCTAAGAATATTATATATGTGATATATATATATATATATATTAATATACATGTGATTCTTTCTGATGGGGTACTAGGGTCAGCTAGATGAAATGTGAAAGGATTGAAATATTGTGTGAGCTTTGTAGCCATACCTGCTTAGCTCTGTTGATTCTTTTTATCAGTTCTTCAGCAGACAGACTGCCAGCGATTGACCTCCAAAGGGATCCCGTTTTCCCCAATGAAG